>NC_060122.1:584447831-585073248 GCF_021461395.2 Schistocerca americana | reverse complement strand
GTAAATCACTGAAATAATGCAGTACACTGTTGTACAGACACGCAAACAACTCGTAAATTGTCAAAATAATGCATGTATAATGTTCTGCAAACATGCTTGCTAATTTTTAACTGGCAAAATAATGCACTGAACAACCTACACACCTGAAAACTACTCGTAAATCACTGAAATAATGCAGTTCACTGATGTGCAGACACATAAACAACTTGTAAAATGTCTAAATAATGCATGTAAAACGCTCTGCAGGCACACTCACTAATTATAATCTGTCAAAATAATGTATACAGTTTATTTAGGGATAGATTCCGTATAGTTTATTCATTGCACTGATACAAAACACTCACCCTGGCGTGCTTGGGGTCACAGTAAATAGTCTACAATCTTGCAAACTACTCGTTAATCACTGAAATAATGCAGTAGACTGATGTGCATAGACATAAACAACTCGTAAATTGTCGTAATAACGCATGTAAAAGGCTCTGCAAACACGCTTGCTAATCTCCAACTGTAGAAATAACACATTGCACAGCCTGCACACATGTTCACAAAATAATGCAACAGACACGAAAACAACTCGTAAACTGTCAAGATAATAGATGTGTAACACTATGCAAACACACTCACAACACTTAAACAGCCAAACACAATGCAGTGCACAAACATCATTGCACATAAAAAAAGTTTTTGAACTATCGTCAACCGCGACGTATCGGCGAACTGCTCCTCTGCAGAGCTCCAAGGTGCGCATACAGGGCGGTGTGCTTATGCTGATCTCATAGGCGAGACGCCTCCGCGCCGAGCGCTCACGTTTACCGTTGCTGGCGCGATGCCTCTCTACCTGCGATCCAGCGAAGACCTAATTGCTGAGCGTCTCACCATCACTGGCGCAAATAAAACGTTCTCAATGTTATACTGATGTCATATGTTTATGCAAATAACAGCCAAGTCTCTCTCTCTGAAAGCGCTGTACAAATGTGTTGCAATACTTCCCAGAATATCACAAGGTGCATTGTTCCTAGCGATCGTAACGGGACATGCGAGATGTATCTAGCCCCAAACATGTTTACTGTGGCTGATACATCACCGTGAAATGTTCACGTAGTGACTTACCACTGCAGGTGCAGCTGAAAGGTTCTCAATGTTATATTAACATCTCATGGCTATGTAAATAAGAGCCAAGGCTACCTCTCGGAAATAGTTAAGTGTCACAGAAATTGTTAACGGTCGCTTTTGTAGGGGCTATCATGATGTCTCAGATTGTCTGCATGGAAATTCTTGTCCTAACAGAACCTGTTCACAAAAATAGCCCACAATAACGCCAAATGCATTCCTCCTGATGGTCCTAACATGGCATGCCATCCATCACATGTTACCCTTCCTGGAAATCGCGACGTCCTGCTTTCAACATACGTCTCAGAAACGTTCTCACTGCTATGCAGAGGCTCCTACATTCCAGCACAGAGAATGCCTTGTGAACGAATTGAGCATTCTGATTGGCTCTTACTGAATTTACCCGCCAAAGTGCTGCTCCCAGTATAGGAGCACTGTCCGCCATTTTGTTTTCTGCAGACGAGACTTTCAGCAGCAAAACTATTTTGTACAGATCGCCATATTGCAATGACAGTTAAACCCTGCAAAACTGGTCTAGAGATCATAAAATACGGAAAGACATTTGCTCAACTACTCTGCTCCGCCACTGACGACCAAAGCTCCAATATTACAGCGCGAAACCAATCTCCAACCAGGCAGTATGTCACCGCGTACAATGTCGATGTAGTAAACATACAATTCGTATCCTGCGCCACACAAAATCGCCCCATTTTCTATCCTGCCTATAGCTATCGACCGCCAGACATTCGTACGTATATTGCAAAGACAGAAAGCATAAGCACATGCACCATATATACTCCTTGCAGCACTAGATATTTCCCAAGACGTTGGGTGGTCATCCACCACAGCTGACGGTCACAGCTCATCTGCCCCCAACGCGTGACCTGAGTGCCCTCGGCAGACCAAAGTCACTCTCAGAACTGTTGTACAAAGTCGGGGTCTGTTCCACTCGGCACAAAGGCGTTACTGCTTCTGGCCCCAACCTGCTTGCTTCCTTTCTACACCCATTTCCACACTCTGGAATTACAAGAACGTGTGTAATTTTACATGGTTTGCCAGAATATCTTACCATTTTCGCGATACTTCTCGGTATCAAGCACATAGCAATATCGCTTACATAGCAGTATCACTTGCGCAGTATAATTCCGAAGATATAGACTGGAAATTATTTCTCTATAAACCCGAAACTTTAGTGAGGTGCAGAGTGCTGTAAACCACTGAGTAACTAGAAACTTATCTCATCTGCAAAGACCTTTACGTGAAACCTCAAAAAAAAAAAAAAAAAAAAAAAAAAAAAAAGAGGTAACTGATATATCCGCTCAGGAATACTGATGTAGGTGATATAACAGATTCAAATTCATCCTTATAATTTACAAAGTCAAAATGATCTTTCTCATGTCTAGAGAACCAGCAAACGTGTCCTCCACCTGTCTTTCACCTGCTAGGTGCACTCAACACATACCACAATCCATGTTCTCTTAACCAAATAAAGACAGGAAATGTGAAGAAGCAGTCAATCGGAAAATTTACACGGGAGGAAATAATGGTCCAGTGCAAACACATGTCCATATTGAATCTTCTCAAATTTCCACGCGATCACGAAAGCTGTCCAACATATATTAAGTATTAGTTCGCTATTCGGACGTCTAGAGGACTACATTCCTGCATCCCAACAGGCCTTTCCATTCAGTTGGCTCCTGCTGTTAGCGGGAAACGTGAATCATTCCCGCCACAGGCTACGCACCCCTAGACAGAATCGTCCCAGGAAACCAACCACATACGTATTTGATTGCTACACTTACAATTAAATGTTACAATTGTGGTCTCAATTGAACGACATTCGACAACGAGCGAAGTACTGGAAATACACCCTGCTGATGGCTGTGGCTCTGGGAACAGAAATATCAGTTCCATTCTTATGACTTGACTTACTCTTCCTTTTGCTAACACAGTATTCCACGTCAATTCCATACCTTCCTATCATTTCCTTCGCACATGCAGGAACACAAACACATACTTTATAAGCCTGACGCTCAAGGCGAACCTATCACGCATCCCCCACTACTAAGTATAATTCTTCGCCAATAACTTATTGCTAGCGATACGAAATAATACTGACCAAAAATCAGCGATGGGTGGACACGTCTCATAAGTTTTTCTTGCGAGTGGTGCCACTGTGTCTTAGAAAGTCAGGCGTAATCGTCTTACAAACCGCCAGATGTTACAAAACACGATTGCAACAACTACTGTATGTTACTGTCACAAGCGGTCTTGGTTCTACAGGTGCATACAAGTATCCATGTTAAAAGCTGTACTGGCTTTGTAAATCGAGGTGTGGCATTACCTCCGAATGAAGTGGTTTTTTCCAGACAAATACCATATACACCGGGATCACTGGAGTGTATATTATCAGACCAATAGTGCGGTTACAAGTCGCCCGCGGTGCAACCTCGTAATAAAGTAACCGAATTTAGAAAGTGATTCAGCTAATGAACATGTTATGAAACCGATATTTGCAACTACCTCATGCCGCTGCTAGATATTTCTCCAGTATTTGTAACGCATTTTGTCTCGATGCCACGTCAGAGGTTCAGTGATATATCGACAGGGTTATAGGCGATGGTTGATTGTGAAGGATCACAAACAGTAGATGATATGCTGATTGAGGTCATAAGAAATATACACTAGCTTTTGATCTCTAGTGCTGCGCTTTCCGGTAGAAATTATGTCTATGATTTACAATCAAGTCTTTCGATTCAACCACATACCTGTATTGATCCGAAGGAGAAGCCCTTTAATAATTACAGCCACAAGTGAAACATATTTCTGTCACTATCATATCTCGAAATGAGTCACCTTTTTCGAACCTATCTGCAACAGTAAAAGTTTATATAGTCCCTATGCCTCTTGCAATTGGTGCCATTTCTGCAGCTTTGCGCATGTGATCGCTCCAATTTAAGTCGGAACTGAGTAGAAGTCAGAGAGAGCTACGTATACCCATCGCCTTCTGCAACCCGAGTAGAAACAGAGTGACCTGGGTTAGTGCGACAGGACCATGTTTTGACCATTCGGTTGATATGGGAACAAGTTGTCGTAGCTCTGCCAATAGTGCACAGTGTGTAAGGCCAGCTCCAAATGAAGCCTGCTCGTGCCTAACGAGGAAGTATGAAAGACAGTACGGGAATTGGGAGAAGGATGAGGATTTTTCTACTGCATTGTGGTATGTCCCCAAACTAAACATATCAAATAAAAGCTTTGCATCACTCCGTTTCCCAGAACTCCAGAAGATAGACGTTGACTGTGGATATTGTATCACAGACACAGTCCCTTTGCCTGTTTAGAGATGTCACTAAACCTGCCCAAAGATGCAACAACCAGGCATGAGCAGCGCCTATTAGACAGAGTGGTCCAACAGCCAATCAGTTCCCATCATTCCTCCGGGAAGGAAGTACATAGCTGGTTTTGTCTGTAGTTCAACAATGCCTAGATGGACAATACCGTGGTTCAATCGCACCCGCATTGTTACTTTGTGCAAGTATAGGCTCTCAACAATGGAAGTGTCCAGGCGTCTTGGAGTGAACCAAAGGGATGTTGTTCAGACATGGAGGCGATGCAGAGAGAAAGATACTGTCGATGACATGCCGCGCTCAGACCACCCAAGGGCTGCTACTGCAGTGGATGACCGCTACCTACAGACTGTGGGTCGGAGGAATCCTGACAGCAACGCCACCATGTTGAATAATGCGTTTCGTGCAGCCACAAGACGTCGTTAAATTAGAAGGAAGGTCCTTCTAATTTCACGTAGCACTCTATGGAGTCGCCAATCAACAAGACGTCGTGTTACGAGTCAAACTCTGCGCAATAGGCTGCATGATGCACAGCTTCGCTCACAATGTCCATGGCGAGGCCCATCTTTGCAACCACTATACCATGCAGCGCAGTACAGATGGACCCAACAACATGCCGAATGGACCGCTCGGGATTGGAATTACGTTCCCTTCATCGATGAGTGTCGCATGTGCCTTCAACCATATAGTCGTCGAAGACGTGTTTGGAGGCAACCCAGTCAGGCTGAACGCCTTAGACACACTATCCAGCGAGTGCAGCGAGGTTCCCTGCTGTTTTGGGTTGGCATCATGTGAGGCCGACATACGCCGCTGGTGGTCGTGGAAGGCGCCGTAACGGCTGTATGATACATTCTCCTACAGATAGTGCATCCATTTGGCAGCGTTTCGGCGAGGCACTCTTCTTCATGGACGACAATTCGCACCCCCATCGTGTACATCTTGTGAATGAATTACTTCAGAATAACGACATCGCTCGATTAGAGTGGCCAGCATGTTCTCCAGACATGTACACTATCGAACATGCCTGGTATACATTGAAAAGGTCTGTTTATGGGCGACGTGACCCACAAACCACTCTAAGGGATCTACGCAGAATCGGCATTTAGGAGTGGGACAGTATGGACCGACAGTGCCTTGATGAACTTGTGGATAGTATGCCACGACGAATACAGGCATGCTTCAGTGCAAAGGACGTGCTTCTACGTATTAGACGTATGTGTGCGCAGCAGTCTGGACCACCAGCTATGAAGGCTTCGCTGTGTAGTGGTACAACATGCAATGTGTGGTTTTCATGAGCAATAAAAAGGACGGAAATGATGTTTACGTTGATCTCTATTCCAATTTTTTGTGGAGGTTCCGGAACTCCCGGGACCAAGGTGATGCAAAACTTTTTTATATATGTATTAAGTTTGTGCAGTGGAGTTGCTTGGAAATTCGAAACTATAATTTTACATTCACACAGCATCATTAACGCACTGGGCTAATAAACACAGTTCTGGCACAATCTACTTCCTCACAACCTCATCATACTTATTCACCTCAACAACTATATCACGCTGACTTCAGTCATCTTAAGGCGCTCAGTGCGGAACCGCGCGACTGCTACGGTCGCAGGTTCGAATCCTGCCTCGGGCATGGATGTGTGTGATGTCCTTAGGTTAGTTAGGTTTAAGTAGTTCTAAGTTCTAGGGGACTGATGACCACAGATGTTAAGTCCCATAGTGCTCAGAGCCATTTGAACCATTGGAACTTCAGTCATCCCAGTGCACACCGCCAGACTGAATTTTCGTTGGTCCAAATTCTGACAACTACCAGTGCCCACCAGCTGCTATTACAGCACAGTAGAGGCACACGTTACATCTTGCTCTGCCACTAAATTCCACCGTCCTTCCTCCATCTCTATGAGCTGCCATCTTCTTCTAAATACCAAAAGGAAGACACCATTTGCTATCATAGTTTGATGACGTCCACATTCCTCCTGGTCTTGCCATATGCTGCTCTCGCTTCCATGGCACTCTGTTTCCCCTGGGTCTGTATCCCTTGGTAGTCTTCAACAAACCCCAACCCACTCCATCTGGTCGTTGTTGGGTCTGCTCACTGATACCAAAACATTTCGGCCATCACACCAATGCGTGGCCCCTGTTGACAAACCACAAGAGTACTGGGGCTACAAGGACATCAGCACATTTTGTTGGTGTGGGTTGCCTACACTGGGACAGGTATGCACCCAGGGACAAACCTTTCGTTCCCCTTCGAATGGGGGTCCTTAAATTATTGTTACCCCACCCCTCTCCCTCCTCCCAGAATCCCTCAATAAACCTCCAACTCACCTCTCTGATACAGGTACACTTTCAGGTTTGAGTTATTTGAATAACCCCCACTCACCCTCATCAGTTTGATTGACTACTTAATTAAGTTGATCAATTAATTAACCCCTACCCCTCTGGTGAACTCCATCCCTGCCCGTTTCCACACCTCCCCCACCCAGAAATTGGAGGCTCTTTGGTGGAGAGGGAGGATCTCATGAAGGGACATTCAAGGATATATTGTTTACGAAAAAAATCAGTTTGCAGGGGTTGGATTTCTCTTGCTCATCATTCCCTGCTCTTTTAAAGATGCAGGTCTTGTATGAAGTAATTAAATAAATGGCTTATTTTTTTCATTCTGATCATGCAAGGAATACCATCATAAAACAAATGTCACACGTAATTACACTGGTAAAAATCTTTCGATTGCGAAGCATGTGCTGTCCTCTGGACCAAACAGAATGACATCCCACATACTGCCAGGAGTCAGCAAAGCGACAACACGGCTGTCAGCTGGTGAGCCATGCACAGGTGTCCGTTTCGGGTCCTGAGAGTATGAGGCGGTGGCATGCCTTTCATACTTGACACCTGAGAAATTCCTGTCAAAACACGTGTTTACCTGCCCAGCATGGCTGATCCATAGCTGCGAGATGTTTCCATAGCGACTCACCCTAGCAAGCGCAGCCTAAAGGTTGTCAGTGATATATTGACATCTCAAGTCTATGTAAATTACAGCCAAGTCCCCCTCTGGACCCGCCATAGTAATCTTTTACAATGCTTATAGAAACTGCTTACAAAAATATACCAGAATAATACAGCATGCATTCTTCCTAGTAATCCTAAAGGGGCAGCCTGTCCAGTACATGTTATCCATCCTGGAAATCGTAACGTCCTGCTTTCAACATCCCATCTCAGAAATGTTAAACGTTCTGCTCATGTTCTCAGCGCTAAAAGACTTCATCAAGTCTGTGCACACTTGTGGGAACACCGTTAATCATAAAAATATTCTTGTTGTTGGGCACTGTCTAAGCACAGACATGAAAATCAGAACATTAAACGAACAGAACTCGAAACACTGTCCTACAGTGGAGATGTCCTAATTCCACAATGGCGGATGAGCGACAGTATCCCACCAGGGATGCATGGTCTGCTTCAACTTGTTCAAAATGGTTCAAATGACTCTGAGGTCATCAGTCCTTTACAAATTAGATCTACTTAAACCTAACTAACCTAAGAACATCACACACACATCGATGCCAGAGGGAGGATTAGAACCTGCGACAGTAGCGGTCATGCAGTTCCAGACTGAAGCGCCTAGAACCGCTCGGCCACACCGGCCAGCGTTTCAACTTGTCTTTGAACACTTGAACAAAGAAGACATCACGTTACTCTCAGAACTTTTCATAATACCTTGCCCCCATTTTATTCGAACCAGTCTACAGAGGCTATTAAGTGTCAGTACAAAGGATGTCTTGTGAGTGAATGGAGCATTCTGATTGCCTATCGCTGAATTTACTCATCAAATTACTGATGCTGCTGGTGTGGGAGCACTGTCTGCCATTTTTTTTCTGTAGACGAGACTTTCTGTGGCAAAACTGTTTTGTACAGATCGCTGTATTGCACTGACAGTTAAATCTTACAAAAGTGCTCTACAGATCGTCAGATATGGAAAGACACTTCCTCAAGTACACAGTTCTGCTACTGACGACAGAAGCTTGAATTTTTCAGCATGAAACCGATCTCCAACCTGGCTATATACCACTTCATACCATATCGATGTATTTGTTTTTGTATCCTGCACCAAAGGAAATCATAGCTTTTGCAAACTGCATATAGCTGATGCCCATCAGTCACACATATACTGCAAATGCAGACAGCGTAAGCACATGGAGCGTATATAGTCCTCACAGCACTAGATATTTCCCGCTAGCTTGGTAGCTCCTCAACTGCAGCTGACGGTCACAAGTCATCCCCCCCCCCCCCCCCCACACACACACACTCTGGCCTGATGCACGACCAGAACGCCCTCAGCAAACTGAGGTTACTCTCCAAACTGTTGTACAAAGGCTGGGTTGGTTTCCCTCATCACAAAGAATAGATTAGATTAGATTAGATTAGATTAGTTTTTCGTTCCATAGATCCGTGCTGAGGAGATCCTCATGGATGTGGAACATGTCAATTTATTTTTTTAAGCTGAAATAACAATACTAATAGTATGAATATATACAATACATCATTTGTTTCTATTAAAAAATTCGTCAATGAAGTAGATGGAGTTGGCCACTAGTAAGTCTTTCAGGCTCCTTTTAAACTGATCTTTATTTGTAACTAAATTTTTTATGTTTACTGGCAAATTATTGAAGATGTGTGTTCCTGAGTAGTGGACCCCTTTTTGAACTAAAGTAAGTGCTTTTAAGTCATTGTGCAGATCATTTTTGTTCCTGGTATTGTATGTATGAACTGAGCTGTTTGTTGGAAAAAGAGATATATTATTTAGGACAAATTTCATTAATGAGTAAATATACTGAGAGGCAGTAGTTAGTATACCCAGTTCTTTGAAGAGGCTTCTACAGGACGTCTGTGAATTTACTCCACAAATAATACGTATTACACGCTTTTAGACTCTGAAAACTTTTGTTTGACTTGAAGAGTTACCCCAAAATATTATACCATATGACATTATGGAATGAAAGTAGGTAAAGTATGCAAGCTTTTTCATTTTTATGTCACCTATGTCTGCTAACACTCGAATTGCAAATACAAATTTATTAAGGCGTTTCTGCAGTTCTGTGGTGTGCTCTTCCCAACTGAATTTATTATCAAGTTGTAATCCCAGGAATTTAAGACTGTCAACCTCTTCTATCTGCTCTTCTTCATGTTTTATGCATATGCTGGGTGGAAACCTCTTACAGGTTCTGAATTGCATATAGTGAGTCTTTTCGAAGTTTAATGTCAGTGAGTTGGCTTTAAACCATTTATTAATATCCATGAAAATATCATAAGCAGATCTTTCTAGAACTACACTTGACATACTATTTATTACAATACTTGTGTCATCTGCAAACAAAATGAACTCTGCTTCTGGCAGTGTAACTGCTGAGAGATCATTAATGTACACAAGAAAAAGCAATGGCCCTAAGATGGATCCTTGTGGGACACCACATGTAATTTCTTCCCATTCTGATGTTGACTGATGACTTAATTCACTAGTCCATTGCACTGACACCCTTTGTTTCCTGTTAGTGAGGTATGACTTGAACCATTTTGCAGTACTGCCCATGACACCGTAGAATTCTAATTTACCTAAAAGGATGTTGTGGTTCACACAATCAAATGCCTTTGACAAATCACAGAAAATACCTGCTGCTTGTAATTTGTTATCTAATGAAATAAGTACATTTTCACTGTAGGTGTAAATAGCCTTCTCGATATCAGAACCCTTCAGAAATCCAAACTGTGTTCTTGATAATATGTTATTTGTGGTTAGATGGTTGAGCAGCTGCCTGTACATTACTTTTTCTAAAATTTTTGAGACTGCTGGCAAAAGTGAAATCGGTCTATAGTTTGATGGTATCTCTTTATCCCCTTTCTTGAATAGAGGCTTAATACACTCCTGGAAATTGAAATAAGAACACCGTGAATTCATTGTCCCAGGAAGGGGAAACTTTATTGACACATTCCTGGGGTCAGATACATCACATGATCACACTGACAGAACCACAGGCACATAGACACAGGCAACAGAGCATGCACAATGTCGGCACTAGTACAGTGTATATCCACCTTTCGCAGCAATGCAGGCTGCTATTCTCCCATGGAGACGATCGTAGAGATGCTGGATGTAGTCCTGTGAAACGGCTTGCCATGCCATTTCCACCTGGCGCCTCAGTTGGACCAGCGTTCGTGCTGGACGTGCAGACCGCGTGAGACGACGCTTCATCCAGTCCCAAACATGCTCAATGAGGGACAGATCCGGAGATCTTGCTGGCCAGGGTAGTTGACTTACACCTTCTAGAGCACGTTGGGTGGTACGGGATACATGCGGACGTGCATTGTCGTGTTGGAACAGCAAGTTCCCTTGCCGGTCTAGGAATGGTAGAACGATGGGTTCGATGACGGTTTGGATGTACCGTGCACTATTCAGTGTCCCCTCGACGATCACCAGTGGTGTACGGCCAGTGTAGGAGATCGCTCCCCACACCATGATGCCGGGTGTTGGCCCTGTGTGCCTCGGTCGTATGCAGTCCTGATTGTGGCGCTCACCTGCACGGCGCCAAACACGCATACGACCATCATTGGCACCAAGGCAGAAGCGACTCTCACCGCTGAAGACGACACGTCTCCATTCGTCCCTCCATTCACGCCTGTCGCGACACCACTGGAGGCGGGCTGCACGATGTTGGGGCGTGAGCGGAAGACGGCCTAACGGTGTGCGGGACCGTAGCCCAGCTTCATGGAGACGGTTGCGAATGGTCCTCGCCGATACCCCAGGAGCAACAGTGTCCCTAATTTGCTGGGAAGTGGCGGTGCGGTCCCCTACGGCACTGCGTAGGATCCTACGGTCTTGGCGTGCATCCGTGCGTCGCTGCGGTCCGGTCCCAGGTCGACGGGCACGTGCACCTTCCGCCGACCACTGGCGACAACATCGATGTACTGTGGAGACCTCACGCCCCACGTGTTGAGCAATTCGGCGGTACGTCCACCCGGCCTCCCGCATGTCCACTATACGCCCTCGCTCAAAGTCCGTCAACTGCACATACGCTTCACGTCCACGCTGTCGCGGCATGCTACCAGTGTTAAAGACTGCGATGGAGCTCCGTATGCCACGGCAAACTGGCTGACACTGACGGCGGCGGTGCACAAATGCTGCGCAGCTAGCGCCATTCGACGGCCAACACCGCGGTTCCTCGTGTGTCCGCTGTGCCGTGCGTGTGATCATTGCTTGTACAGCCCTCTCGCAGTGTCCGGAGCAAGTATGGTGGGTCTGACACACCGGTGTCAATGTGTTCTTTTTTCCATTTCCAGGAGTGTATCTGCATATTTTAGCCAGTCAGGAAATGTCCCAGTTATAATTGACTGGTTACACAAGTTACACAAGTAACTACACAAGTACTAAACTCACAAGAACATGCCTTAATTAACTTTTTCGATATTTCATCGTACCCACTAGAATGCTTTGTTTTTAAAGATTTCATTATGGAAGTTATTTCTTTTGGTGAAGTGAGTGATGTATTCATGTACTTGAAGCTATTTGTGAAGGCTAGTTTCAGATATTCAAGGGCATTATTTACTGATCCTGAAAGTCCCATTCTATCAGTAACGGACATAAAGTACTTGTTAAATAGATTTGCCGCACTATGCCCATCAGTTACTAATGTGTCATCTACCCTTAGTGCTACTTGCTCCTGTTCCTTTCTGGTTCTACCAGTCTGTTCTTTCACTATATCCCATATTGCTTTTATTTAGTTCCCTGACATTGCTATCTTCTTCTCGTAGTGCATTTGTTTAGATGTCTGAATTACTTTTTTAAATGTTTTACAGTATTCCTTGTATTTAGCTAAATCATTAGCATTGGAGCTATTCTTGGTCAACAGACACATTTTACATTTTGTCTTACAGGAAATCTTTATTCCTTGTGTAAGCCATGTTTTTATTATAGACTTCTGTTTAATTTGAGTAACTTTTAGAGGATAACAGTTTTCAAACATGGTACTGACATTGTTCATGAATGTGTAATATTTTTCATTCATGTCATGAGCATTGTAAACATCTTTCCAGTTCATATCTTTGATCAGTTTTCTAAAACACTCAATTTTTGGTTCATTGACTACTCTCCTGTACTCAGATTTAGCAGTCTTGATAATCTGCTTAGAATTTACATCTAAAACAAGGAGCTACATGTCATGATCTGATAGTCCATATATAACAGGTTTTATGACATGATTTTGTTCCTTTGATTTGTCTATAAACATATTTTCAATGGCTGTCCTTGAAGATTTAGTGATCCTAATTGGAAAGTTTACAGTGTGAGTTAGATTGAAAGACAACATTACTAACTGCAGTGAATGTTTGCTGGAAGATTGCATTAGAAAATCTGTATTAAAGTCACCAGCAATCAAAATTTCTTTGTTTCTTCCTGTTAAATAACCCAAAAGAGCTTCTAGATGATCTAAGAATATATTATAATTTCCTGCAGGTGCTCGGTAAATAGTTATTATTATATAGGATCTGTCATGGAACTCTACTTCTGTTGCATATGCTTCTAGATGCTGCTCTAAACAGAATTTATTAATGTCAATGTTCTTGAATTTATGGCAGTTTTTGATAAATGTGGCAACTCCTCCTCCATCCATATCTACTCTACAGAAGTAGGAAGCTAGCTTAAATCCTGAAATGTCTAACATATCTATATCAGTGGTCACTTGATGTTCAGAGAGGCAGATTATGTCAATTTGGTTAGATGAATTCATTTCATCGATACAAATGAGTAGTTCATCAACTTTATTTCTAAGTCCTGGAAT
The DNA here is from genome assembly GCF_021461395.2 of Schistocerca americana. Lineage (NCBI taxonomy): Eukaryota > Metazoa > Arthropoda > Insecta > Orthoptera > Acrididae > Schistocerca > Schistocerca americana. The sequence continues at coordinate 585,059,964 of NC_060122.1, read as the reverse complement.
GTTCTGGTGTAATAAAGGCATTTCTGTTTCTGACCCCAATCTGGTTGCTTGCTATTATGCTTTCTATGACCATTTCCAGACTCACAAGAATATTGAGAACCAGCACATTTTTGTGAATGTGACTGCAATTAAATATTAGGATTGCTGCCACAGTCAGACACCGAGCAGTGTACTGGAAATGTCTCCTCTTGACGCCCATGGTTCTGAAACGATCCTAGCATCTATAGTGCACATAATTTCCCATATAAAATCTCTCTCATACCCTTACAGCTATCGATGTGCTGGGTCTATACTACCCTCACGATACGACACACAGTTATTTTCTATGGGCATACTGGAATATAAGCCACAGAATCTTTACCCTGCAACAACACACATTTCAGACAAGCAGTGCTGTTATCGTCTATATGTGTACAGCATCCGAAAACTTATGGTATGCCCACACTCACATAAGCTACGTTGTCACGATTGTTTTCACTTGCAGGAAATTATTTGATGTTTACGTTTTCCAGTCAGCGCTTCCTGAAGGAGCTGCATGCTGCCAAGACCCTCTCAAACACGAGTTGTAAAGCAAAGGCATCTGGCACTATGTGATGATCAACTATGCTCCCGCAGACGAGAGGGTTCAGAGACATCACCGATACAGATTGGTGTACTGTAATTAACATTGGAGTCGACAGTGCAACAGGGAAAAAGCGAGTATATGCATAGAAGTTCCGATGAGGGGGCGTTTTATTAAAACCGCATTGCCCTTCATGTTTGTACACTGTAGCCAGTGGAACACGTACATTGCTATATTGTAAAGATGTTTAGAAAATAAATCTATCAACCCTTACGTTCGAATGTACTCCTCAATGCGTTTAAATCTTAATTCACCATGTCAAATCTATCCTTCCTTTATGACTAGACATGCGTCTTTTTTTTTCTTATATGAATAGTAGTTTGATCACTTCCCACAAACGTCTGGTGATAAGTCGGAACATGAGCCGCAGTCCGTTTACGTTCAAGCAGCAGCATAACATTTCTCACTATCAATTATAGGTGAATAAAGAAGATTATGGTATGTCTACATTCGCACCAGCTGGGCGTCGTTTTCACACTACAGAAAAGCCTCCCGTTTCACCACTTCCACGAAACCTTTTCGTATTTGCGATACTTGTAAATCAAAACAACACACAGTGACTTCTTTTATACATTCAGACCGCCAAGTCGGGGTGTGTATCAGTGCATTCCATGCATAGCTGCACCACCAAGATCACACAAATTTCACCTGACTAAGAAATCATTGTGGGGGCAATATATACTAGGGTACGTCCATTTGGAGTTAGTTTTCATGGGCCTAGCAGATGGGTGGAGAAGCCACAAAACTGTCGTAGTGTAAGCACATTTTTAGGTTCCTGTTGCGTAGCTCCGTACCTGTTTAACACTTTGGAGCAGTAGTAGGATTACTGCGAGACAGATCTGTTGTTGCAGTCTGCAAAATTGAGTTTGTTACGAAGAAACTAAAGTTCCTGTTAGAGAGTCATACAAAGATTTTCTTTGTCACATGTGCGAAAAACGGCGATTTAATGATACCGACCTGTTTGGATCCTGTAACAAGAGTGTGCGGAAGTTGAATTTTCAAAAAGGAGTACTATGCTATGCAAAAACCTCATATAGGCTTGAATGCAAAGAATGCTTTATTCCAAGCTCACAATAGACTTCTGTTTGTCCCTTACAGGGCACCAGCTGCATGTATCTGAATAATCACTATGAATCTATCGTTATTCAGTTGTCCAATTACAAGTGTGTCCGGGATGTCTGTGAATAAGGTAATGCCGTAATTCTGATAGTGAATTTGAGAAGTGGTATGAATGTACGGTGCAAAGTATGGTCATGCTTTAGTTATCGCTATTAAAGGTGGATAGTGACTCCACAACTCTGCTATTTCCAGAACAGAGCTTTTGCCACACAGTAGAAAAAATATTCTAGAGATCTCTCTTCCTCAATACGTTACGACAATTAACCTTGAGGACTACGGATTCGCAGGGCAAAGAGAATGTTACTGCTTACAGCGTGTTTAGGTGGGTGAAATCCAGTATGTATGCTCTCGGTTCAAATGGCTCTGAGCACTATGGGACTTAACATCTGAGGTCATCAGTCCGCTAGAACATAGAACTACTTAAACCTAACTAACCTAAGAACATCACACACATCCATGCCCGAGGCAGGATTCGAACCTGCCACCGTAGTGGTCGCGCGGTTTCAGATTGAAGCGCCTAGAACCGCTCGGCCAGAATGGCCGGCTGTGCTCTTGGATATTTATGTGAAACTGATAAAGTCATCGCCACATGAATGCTTTTGATTACTACAGGTTCCCTACACAACTTGCATCATTACTATGTGATAGATATTTTATTTGCTTCCTGACGTATTTCAAAGTATGAGCCCAGCTTTAAGCACTATGACTCAAAGCACGATGCCACACTGATGGACCGCCATCAGTTAAGATGTATTGTACTGGGTGTATAGCTGAAAAGATCAATAATAATAATGTCTGTGCTGTAGCCAGGTATGACGTTATTACTTTTTTAATGACCTATTTCTTTAATTGTCTGTGATCATGAGCGTAGACAGACAATATTTAAAGATATGGCATACATGGAAGATGCCAGAATAATAGAGACATTCTCAGCAAGCATTGCATCACGGAGGTCCTCCAAGTACGTGAAGTGTGCTAAGACGCAGAAGAGCACAAAGTGGTTAACACATTTCTACCATGGAATTCACTGGAATGATCCTGGCATACGCTATAAAGATATGGTGACCCTGCTTCGATCATTCGACCATCATCTACTTGAATGGGAAAGAGACGATTTCATGGATGTGTCGAATCTTCAAGTTTGCTGCTATTCAAGACCTGGAATTCTGTGGATGTCCTGCTCTCCATCAACTCAAAAAGATAAAGAAGATGTGTCAAAATAGAATTGCTGTGTCTGCTTATGAAAATGAAAAATTACTTTGAGAAATAAATGAATTTTTACCTCACAATCTCTGTGTTGTTGCTTTGACAGTGTACAGGTTTACGTACAGGCATTTTCACGTGCCTCCTACTCCCATTGACCAATTTGTGCTGTGTGATAGGCATAATTCGATGAAATCATTCTAAATATTTTGATATGTTCAATCTTAAATTTCATCTCCTTAATAGCACTCATCTTCAGCAAAACTGATGTCATTTGTGACCTACACATCCTTTATTACATACATACACATACATAATGCAATAGGAGATAGCTTGTTTTGTAAATAATAACAAGAAAGATGTATGGTGACGAATTTTTTTTCCTTTGTTTAATCAGTTTGCACAGATACAGTATAGTTCTTGAGGTATAATATAATTCTTGATGTACAATGTAGTTCTTGAGGTACAATATAGAGGTACTTTTAACTTACATGCCTCAACAGTAGCACTGGTCGAGATTTTTTTTTTTACATTTTTTCACAGTAGCTTTTTCAATAATTCTGTTGGACTGTGCACTCTTAGAATCTAATTTTAACAACCCCAATACCAAAGGTTTTTTCAAGACAAATGCCTGAGAACTAGGAGATCTGCTACACTAAGTGAGGATTTTTTATGGTATCGAGTAAGCAGAAAGAGAACATGGAAAAAGATCTAAGTAATACTGTGCATCTTAAATACCAGTGTGACAATAGTGAGAGGAATATAAACATAGGACAAAGATATGACCCAGATTTAATGACACAAACTGAAAAAAATCACTGCATAGTACCAGAAGCAAAGTAAACAAGTAAAGAGCTTAGTATATTACAGGAAAGGAAACTATTAAATTTAAAGCCAACTGTTAGAATACTTCATCAAAATGTTCAATACATAAACAATAAAACAGAGTAACTAGAGGTAATATTACAGGAATATAGGCCAAACATTCTAGTAGTTACAGAACATGGGGTAAAAGAAAATCACATAGGAATGTAAAACTTGAAGAATTATGTGAAAGTAGCCAGTTTTTGCAGAACTTCCTATAAAGGTGGTGGGGTTGCCATTTTTTCTAACTATAAATCAACTAAAGCCATAAATATAACAAAATATACTATAGAATTGAGCTTTGAAGCTACAGCACTGGAAACTAAAATTGCTGGGAATTTATGTTGTATATTAGGTTTGTATCGATCACTAAATGGTGTAATTAAAACCTTCTTTGAACAGCTGGAAGATATAATCCAACACCTCTCAAAAACATATGCTTATTTGATCATTATAGGAGATCTGAATATAGACACAAGTAAAAATACAGACAATACTAAGACCCTACTGGACTTATTGTGCATATACAATCTAAAAATAAAAATAGATAAACCAACCAGAGTGACAAAGGATAGTGAACCTATAATTGATCATGTAATAACAAATATTCCTACATGCTATTGTGACACACAGGTAATAAACTCCACATTAGCAGACCATTTTGCAATCATGATAGACATAAATATAAAGACAAGTGAACCAATGCAGATGATATGGGAGATGAGAAGACAGAACTACCCACATAATATAAATCTGCTAAAAAAGATGTTAGAGGCAGAAAACTGGGAAACAATATATGCAGCTAAAGATGCAAACACCAAATGGAACCAGTTTTTTTTTTCTTTATTCAATTATTATTATGATGATGTTACATGTCCTGTTAGTAAAAGGCTTGTCAAAAAGCAACAAAAAAAGAAAAGCTGGGTGACTGGAGAAGTAATCCATGCCAGAAATAATCTGAGAGTGTATTATGAGTTCTCCCAACAAAACAATACTGAGGCCTACAACACACTGTATAGAATAAAAAAGAGAGAGTACTGTAGTTTTATCAGAGAAACTAAAGCATCATTCATCAGGATGTCTATAGATAAGGGGAAGAACTGCTCAAAATGTATATGGTCTTTCATTAATGAAGAGAGAGGAAAAGAGGACATCTGCCCACTGATGAGTGGGAAAAGCAACGCAAACCCTCTACAAATAGCCAATACTTTTAACAGAGATTATATTACTGTAGCAGACGAATTAATAAGACAAAATAAAACAAATGCAGTAAGTAAATTGTTAAACCCCCCACATACAAATCATACTATGGTTTTCATACCTACAACAGATACAGAAGTGTCAAAGCTAATAAAACAACTTGAAATTAAACATTCATCTGGCTTGGATGGTGTCACATCTCATCAATAAATACAGAGAATGCATATTAAAACCATTGACACACATGCTGAATGCTGCGATAGAAGAAGATATATTTCCAGATTCACTGAAAGTAAGTAAAGTGAAGCCAATATTTAAGAAAGGAAACAGGGATGAATTAGGAAACTACAGGCCAATATCACTGATCTCAACATTTGCTGAAATCTATGAAATGATAATAAAGAATAGAATTGTAAGTTTTATAACAAAGTACAGTATACTGCATTCATCACAACATGGTTTCAGAGAAGGGAAGTCAACAAAAACAGCATCAATAGATATAATTGAGTACATTCTTAATTTACTTGACAGGCAACAAAAGACTTGTGGGATTTTTATGGACCTATCTAAGGCATTTGATTGTGTGAACCACTCAAAATTAATGATGAAATTATGTCAGTATGGAATTACAGGAAAATGCTATGACATACTTAAATCATACATTACAAATAGGAAAAAATGCATGGAAATCAGATATACTAATGGGGGAAATATAACAAACTACAGATCAGAATTGCAAACAGTTAAACATGGTGTGCTGCAAGGGTTGGTGCTTGGGCCAATACTATTTATACTCTACGTAAATTACTTCCCTACCTATATAAATCAGAAACTTATAATGTATGCTAATGACACAACAATCATTTGCACAGCTGACACAAAGGAGGAGCTTGAGAAGGAAGCACTCCTGAATATCGAAAATGCAAATAAATATTTAACACAAAACAACCTGTTTATGAATCAGTCTAAAACAATAAATGTAGTATTTCAGACCAAGCATAGTGAAAATAAATGTTAATATAAATGGAAAGACTACTAAAGAAATAACCAGCACAAACTTTCTAAGAACTATAATAGACAAACTTTTGGCATGGGGGGAGCACATAGATGCACTGTGTAAAAAGATAAACAAACAGATCTTCATCATGCATAAAACAGCTAAGACTGTGGATGATGAAGTCCTCAGATCAATGTATTATGGACTTGTCTTCCCACATTTGTCTTATTCAGTTCTCAAAAAGAATATTCACAATTCAGAAAAGTGCAGTGAGGTGCATTGTAAAAATACCACCAAGACAGACCTGTAGGTAAGCTTTTGTACACTATAATATTATGACAGTATATTCACTGTACATATACCAAAGCATAATGGCGGTAAGGTCAAGCGATAAACACCTCCTAAATAAACATGTACACAAACACGGTACAAGAGAAAATGATAATTACTACATGATAAACAGAAATCTAAAAATGTCTATGACTGCCCCTGAAGAAGTAGGCAATAGGTTTTTTAATAAACTCCCTGAAATCATTAAAAAAGAAACAGAGCTAAAATGTTTTAAAAATCATTTGAAACTATATCTCACAGAGAAATGTATATACAGTTTGATTGAATACTAAGGTGGTGTTTAAATATGTTATATCATTACTGAAATGTACCTTTAAAAATTATCATTTCTGTATGTTGTTTGGATTTGTGTGTATACATAATGTGAAACATGTAATACCTTTGTATGTTTAGAGACTATTTCTATTTAATTATTTGTTTCATTTACATATAATGAAATCAAGTTTGATGTTAATAGCCTATTGTATGACATCCAGTACTCTCAGCTGGATTTTCAGCTGGAGTCCATGGGGAAAGAATAAATTATACTTAAAAAATATTGTTACTTGAATGGCTAGCGGTAGGTGAAAAACTTAAAAACTGTTCTATTTACAAGATGCACATGGTGTGTAGATATATATGTTTACAGGCTACACATACGTTGTGTATGAACAAATAAATAAATAAACATTTTTTCTGTTTATGTTTTTTAGTATTTTTTGTTTCATGTTTTTTTAAATATTTTTTCCTTTTTTCACGTGTGGTGTTCATGTATATACCTTCCTCTCTTTTTATCTTTTTTCTCACATGTGGTCTTTGTGTGTATATACAGTGTACATAGTACAGATAAATATTTTCATGACACACACACAAACACGCAGAAAATTGCTTACACTACGATAAAAGAGTCATACTACTACTCTGCAGATGCTCTCTCTCTCTCCCTCTCTCTCTCTCATTGTCTCACTCTCTCTCAATCACAGCCCCCCCCACCCCTTCTCTCACTACAAGTGAGTAATGTGAGTAAAGGAGAGTTTCAATACCATCATCACAAATGACCGTTTACTCTCATGAGGCGACAGGCCGATTTTAGACTGCAGCACAGTGGACACCTCGTGTCCTCCCGAAAGAATACTGGTCTACCATACCATATGTGGTGGCTATGGTGCAGCACCGTGAACATCACTGTACAGGCACTGCAAATAGTCCTCGATAGAGAGGGCTCTCAATGCCATACAACGCACACCCTTAGCCCTCCAATGTACGATACACATACATTATTGATCTCAGGCCTACAAACTCCACAATCGGCAATCCATTCGCCTCATCCTTCATAAGGCCGATAACCTTCTTGTTATGTGGAATAATAGTATAAGGATTATCGACCGTATATGAGGAAGTGTCGAATTCATTACCATGGTACCTCATTACTTCATATGGATTGCAGTTCTTCACCCAATCCATGACACTATCTGTACCTATATAAAGTAATTTAGGACGTGCGAAATGAGTTTTTGCACACTCGTAATGAAAGCAGTACATGTGGAGTCCGGATAGGTTTAGTATGCACATCTCCACATAAATAGGTTTCGTAAACTCTACTGCAGTCTTCACCATCTCCACAGCAATAAAATTCTTATTGAATATGGTGAACTGCTTAAAATTTGGTGCAGCAGTGCATTTTCTTACGCCATAACGCCCGTAAATTCGGTTCAAATCAAAATTTCACGTAATTCTCTCAAATTCGCCATTGTTTCAGCGAAACTTGAATTATTCAGTAATTTGTAAAAATCTGTCTCAAAGTCACACATTGCGTAAGCTCTCTGTCTTGTATTCAAATCAATATACTCCTTCAACCAATGGGACTGCTTGTAGGAGATAACCCAGGTGATTCTAACCAGCTCCATACCCAATCTGAGACACTGCTGGAGATTACGATAGTGAATAATGTATCTCCACTTATTCACCAGCATTGTCATCAGTTTTGGCGTGGACCCTCCACATGGAACCAGTTTCTCTGGACACAGCATCAAATCAGTGTGCGTATCATGGAAAGTAATAGGATATGTGAGTTCTGCATCCACCACACACCCTACATCAGAATCAGCTGCCGAACCACCCATGATTTTTCCACCTAATCCCTTGCGTTCGTCTTCGCGCACCCAACAAAACTCACCATGCTGCATGGCATGCCCGTATAAGCTATTTACATACAGGTACATTACGTAACTCGAATCAAGGGATCTGTTGAACCTGTCGCCCATTCGTGGGTTATTTGCCTTCGCATGCCTTTGGACACATTGCCAACGTCCTCCACAGATCCCTCGCTCAAAGGAGAAGTGTGGCAGCATCGGCCAATAATTCAATTCTGCACTTTATTTTCTCGAGCATTGCGTCAAAAGTCAATTAAAGTCCCGCGTAAGAAAAGGCGGGGTCCAGAGAATATGTGGCCATGCACAGACTCCAGAATTTCTCGAAAACGTTCGCAAGCAAGCGCATGTCTGTGTCCACGTAAAACCATGCATACTCTCCTAAAGTGGAGATGTTGAATTCCCGACAAACATTCATGGCATGCTCATACTCTGCATCTCTTATGGTATCGCCTGTAAGGTTGCTGGAGAATGCAGTCATGCTGGGTAGACTGGTTTCATTGAGTTTCGCCATACTACCCACATACTCGTGTGGGAGAGCTGCCTTCGTAGTCGAAATTTGAAACTTGTCCTCATCGGGAAATGCAGCTCGAGTGACATGCATAACCTCACAAGGTAGAGTTTCAACGAGTTTCTGGAGCGGCGCCTGCATAAAACGTAGCATATCAAGGTGGTGGAGCGTAATTCTTGGCGTCATTCATTTGCAGAATGAAACGTATTTCTCGACACTCAAGTAGGACACTGACCAGTTCTTTCTCCATGTCGAGATCAGCCAAGTGCTCAGCTAGAAAGTGAGTGTCATAATCACTTAAATTATGGAAGTAAACGGGTATGTGCCTTGGTAGCTGGTACTTCAGATTGCACGTACTGTGAGCTGTGCCAGAGAACTTCCTCGTAAGATGACAGTGGTCCCTATGAGGAGTTTCCGCTTTTCTGTCTAATGACAATCAACCGCATTATTATACCTTTTGCACGGCAGGAAGTCATGCCCCTAGAAAACCAACGGGGTCGCCGTACCCTCTTGCCGGATTCTCGATCCTCATGAACGAGATTCGCTCCTCAAAGGCGTAGGCAATCACCGAATATTCTAACTATTGTATGGTGTCACTGACCTGATGTCCTTCACTAAAAGGACAGGAGAGGGAATTGCCAATAACCACAGGATCTTCTCTATTACTAATGCTACAACTACAACTAGTCGATGGAATTGGCGAAGTAGACAGGGGTGTGTGCTGTACCTCATGTGACCGGCGAGGACGTGACGGCGGAGGAGACGCTGGAAATCGGACCGCTTGCGAGCAGTCTGGTTGCTGCAGCCCTGACCCGCTAGTCTGAGAGACAGCCACCCGTGGACGCCAGAGTGATGCTATAGCGGCTGCGGAGGGGGCGAGGGTGGCAGCAGTGGCGGCTGCGGCTTCCCGCGTGGCAGTCGTGACGCTCTTGCCGGCGAAGCACGCTGCACAGGACCTCGTTTAGATGTTACAGTCTTCGCCGCTTCTGGTACCTGAGCCACGGCGTATTGCGAGAATTGTTCCCCTGACGTAACCGTTGAAGAACAATGAAAACAAAAATTAAGTACAACATTCCAGACACTACCTGCTGTCGCTACTGATGCAAGGAAAGAAAGAATACGAATTATTTGTAAGTTCCTTGACATCTACTTCAGCTCCTCAAGACGATGAGGTCTATCTCCAACTCTTCTACCTATTGTGGCATTTCGCCCTCTCCTGAATTTGAGAAGATCTATCAGTTCATTTCCCCTGTATCACCTTCAACATAGTGACCTAATAATAAGAAAACATACACACTGCGAAACTATGGGAAACAAATAAAAAAGTTCTTTTTTTTTTAATTTTTTATTTAGAATATACATTTACATGAGATCTGCGATGGTTCCTGGATGTCTCCCTGTCCCCCTTCTTCGTATGCCAGGAAATTATCTACAACAAACAAAGAATATGTGTCATATTACATATACAATGACATTTAATTACCTATACACAGTCCTATGGAAACGAAAAAAAATTAATGGATATATATACTCAATCAATGCGAAATTCTTACTGAAATGAAAAAAGAAGTAACGTTTCATCGTTTTCGATCCTCGAAATCATCTACAACATCAGCGACAACGTATTACATAAACGATGAAATCTATTTGAAAGAAACTGCATATACGCTACATATTCAGCAACAATACGAAATTTTTAGTGAAAAAGTAACATTTGTCGATTTTTGTCTCTCTAAATCATCTACAACAACCTCAGACACGTTGGTCACAATAAGTTTCATATACAATCAAAGACATATATATACAGGGTGAGTCACTGACTTTTGCCACCAAGAATAACTAGGAAAGTATGATAGGAGCTAAAGAGTTTATGGGACAAAAGTTGCATGGAATAATGGGGGCCATAATATGACGTTAGTTTTTTGTTGCTAGGTGGGGTCGCGTCAGAGATATGAAGGTCAACTCTGTTTTATTTTTTTTTTAAGTGGGATGCTATAGTTTGATACTTACTTTCTGATAGCGGCTATCAAGACGAATCCAGTGATGTGTAACCGTAATGTCTTCGAAGGTCAACGAACGTCACAAAAGTGGCATGAACGTCCATTTACAGAAGGTGTTCGAAGTGATGACCATTGGTATCACTGCAGTGCTGCAATCTTATCATCGTTGATTGAGTGGTATTCCTTATCACACACGACACTTATCGAAGCACATGCTCTGACAATTCTCTCCCAAATATCTTCAAGTGCAGTAGGAACGTCTTTATAAACAATGTCTTTTAGGAATCCCCACAAGAAAAAAATCCAGAAGCGTCAAGTCTGGCGAACGAGCCGGCCACGACACATCTCCGCGTCCAATCCAACGATTTGGGAATTGTCTCTGCAACTCATTTCTAGCCATCAGTGAAAAATGTCCCGGACACCAATCGTGTTGATACCACATTCTGTTCCTTGTTCCTAAAGGTGTTTCTTCCAATAACAGACCTAAATTTTCTTGCAGGAATCTGGTGTACTTCCTACCATTAAGATTTCCTTCGATGAAATGGGGGCCTATAATTCTGTCCTCCAGAATCCCGCACCATACATTCACCGGCCACGGTTTTTGGTGTGCAACTTGCCGCAGTCAACATGATTTTCAGTTGCCCAGTAACGCATGTTATGCAAATTAACATCCATGGTTTGTGAATGTGTCCTCGTCAGTAGATAAAATCAAATTAATAAATGTGTCATCCCTCTCAACCTGAAGTTGAGCCCATTGGTAGAATTCAATGCGACACATACAATCCGTATCAGCTAATTCTTGGTGGGGACTGATGTGGTAAGGATCATATTTATGGCGATACATAACACGAACAACACTACTTTGGCGCATGTCAGATTCCCTTGCGATTTGACGCGAACTAACACAAGGATCTCAAACCACAGTGGCAAGAGTACCAAATTCCGTTTCCTCGTTAGTAACTTTCCTTTGACGAATATGTTTCTGATGCGTTAAAGATCCAGTTGTTCTCAATTTATCACACACATATTTAAATGTACGACGTATAGGGTGAATATGTTGAGGGTAACATTCAGCGTATAAATCTCTAGCTCTCACTGAATTTCGTTGGTATTCTCCATAATTGAGAAGCATATCGACTTGTTCTTCGAAGGGATACATCATTCACATTCATTTAATTCGACGATACTAGACTTACCGTTCCTATTAGTGTTGTATTGCGAAACCGTCGAATGGTGTTTACATGTCAAAGGCACGTTAAATGGATACGCTGTATTCGAGAATATTTACTATTTGCACGATATACGAGAGAGAATTGTCAGAGAATGTACTTCGGTAAGTACTGAAGTGATAAGGAGCACCACTCAATCCATGATAAGAAGATTGCAGCACTGCATTGATACCAATGGTCATCAGTTCGAACACCTTCTATAAATGGACGTTCATGCCACCTTTGTGACCTTCGTTGACCTTCAAAGACCTTACTTTTACACATCATTGGATTCGTCTCGATATCCGCTATCAGAAAATAAGTACCAAACTATAGCATCCCATTTAAAAAAACAGAGTTGACCTTCATATCTCTGACGCGACCCCACCTAGCAACAAAAAACTAACGTCATATTATGGCCCCCATTGTTCCATGCAGCTTTTGTCCACAAACTTTTCAGCTACTATCATACTTTCAGAGTTATTCTAGGTGGGAACAGTATGATCAAAAAGTCAGTATAAATTTGAAAACTGAATAAATCACGAAATAATGTAGATAGAGAGGTACAAATTGACACACATGCTTGGAATGACATGGGGTTTTATTAGAACCAAAAAAAATACAAAAATTCAAAAATGTCCGACAGATGGCGCTTCATCTGACCAGAATAGCAATAATTACCATAACAAAGTGAGACAAAGCAAAGATGATGTTCTTTACAGGAAATGCCAAATATGTCCATCATCATTCCTCAGTTATAGCTGTAGCCGAGGAATAATGTTGTGAACAGCTCTGTAAAGCATTTCCAGAGTTATGGTGAGACATTGGCGTCGGATGTTGTCTTTCAGCATCCCTAGAGATGTCGGTCGATCACGATACACTTGCGACTTCAGGTAACCCCAAAGCCAATAAGCACACGGGCTGAGGTCTGGGGACCTGGGAGGCGAAACATGACGAAAGTGGCGGCTGAGCACACGATCATCACCAAACGACGCGCGCAAGAGATCTTTCACGTGCCTAGCAATACGGGGTGGAGCACCATCCTGCATAAACATCGTACCTTCCAGCAGGTGTTTATCAGCCAGGCTGGGGATGATGCGATTCTGAACATATCGGCGTACCTCTCACCCGTCACGGTAGCAGTTACTGACGTTTTGCTGTCCTGCGCCATCTGTCGGACATTTGGTGAACTTGGTTTTTTTTTTTTTTTGTTCTAAGAGAACCCCATGTCATTCCAAGCACGTGTGTCAATTTTTACCTCTCTATCTACATTATTCAGTGGTTTATTAAGTTTTCAAATTTGTACTGACTTTTTGTTCACCCAGTATATATATATATATATATATATATATATATATATATATATATATGGTGTTACAAAAAGGTAAGGCCAAACTTTCAGGAAACATTCCTCACACACAAATAAAGAAAAGATGTTAAGTGGGCATGTTGTAAGTAGGCTGTTTATGTTTTCTCTATGTAAGTAGGCTGTTTATGTTTTCTTATTGGCAACGTTACGTAGCGCTCAATATGAAAATCACTGGCTGTGCTGTGTGCAGTCTGTCGCTAGTTTGCATTGTTGTCTGCCATTGTAGTGTTGGGCTGCGGCAGCTGGATGTGAACAGCGCGTAGCGTTGCGCAGTAGGAGGTGAGCCGCCAGCAGTGGTGGATGTGGGGAGAGAGATGGCGGAGTTTTGTAATTTGGCATGAACTGCTATATTTATATATGATGATATCAAGGTAAATACATTATTTGTTCTCTACTAATATCTTTCATTTGCTAACTATCCCTATCAGTAGTTAGTGCCTTCCATAGTTTGAATCTTTTATTTAGCTGGCAGTAGTGGCGCTCGCTGTATTGCAGTAGCTTGAGCAGCGAAGATTTTTGTGAGGTAAGTGATTTGTGAAAGGTATAGTTTAATGTTAGTCAGGGCCATTCTTTTGTAGGGAATTTTGAAAGTCAGATTGCGTTGCGCTAACAAAATATTGTGTGTCAGTTTAAGCACAGTCTTGTATAATTGCAAAAAGGGGAAGTTTCATATGTCGACCCTTGGCCCAGGATACCTCACTGGAATCTTCTGATTTTTCTTGTAGTTTGTGTATTTAGTGTAGCTTTTGTTTATTGCTAGCGCGTAATTGTAGAGAGAATCTCCTTTGTAGTTGTAGTTTTTCATTGTTGTACAGTAAAACAGTTGTGGCATGCATGTAGATTTGCACCAAGTATTTCGCAGCTGCGCTTGCAGTTAACTAGATATTATTTTCAGTGCTATGTTAATGTGTTCTCTTATTTTTGATCTTCAAATTGTGTTTTTCTGTATTGTCGTGTGAAATACTGTGACAATAATGGCGTGTGAAAAACGTAATACTAGGCTCCAAAGTAAACTGAGAAATGACAGTGAAAATGAAAGCAGTGTGTTAGCGCCACCGAGTAATGAATTAACTGATGTTCAAAGTTGTAATTTGGTAATTGCGCATAGGGAAATGGAGCGGGCGGCAAACAATGGTGTAGACAGTGAAACAGGTAGTGAACAGGGAAGCGTTATCGATCAATTGGTCGGCAACAGCTCGCCTCAGGAATCGGGAATGACAGAACACAATATTGCAAATACTGTAGATTCAGGTTTTGCGTCCTCACCGTTTTCTCAAATAAGTCAAGACACATTTTCAGCTTGTCAAAATGTGAATGTTGCCGGTGCAAATGCACTGCCGAAAAGAGTAGAGGAACAGATTCCAGACACTAATGCATTGTTATTACAACTAATGCAACAAATGGAACAAAATCAGAGACAAACACAGCAAAAGCTGCAAAAGTTAGACACATTGGAACAAAATCAGAGACAAACACAGCAACAGTTAGACACAGTGGAACAAAATCTCAAAAAGTTAGACACAGTGCAACAAAATCTCAAAAAGTTAGACTCATTGGAACAAACTCTCGAACAAACACGTGAGGATTTAACTGCTGAGTTACATAACATTGAATCGAAATGTCAAAAAGTCTGTAATGACGTAAAAACTCAAATTTGTGAGCATTTTCAACCTATTTTTTCGCGTCATGAAAATGCATTACAGAATCACGAAGCAGCCATAAAAGAACTGCAAACTATTGTTCATGAAAATCACAACACCTTGCAAGCTAAAATTGATGCAGTTGCATCTACCGATTCGGTTACGCAACTTGCAAAAAGTCAAGAAAACTTAAAAGACACAGTAGATACGATTTCAACACAAATGGACACTCTGAAACTTGGTTCAGAAAAACACACTGAGGAAATGTGTTCACTATCGGAGAAAGTAGCCGAACTTTCGGATCAGGTCACTAACTTATCTACTAAGGTAGATGATGATCTGAATGACACAAGACCTGTAGCCTTCACTGACAACGAAGAGTGCGAACAAATTAGGAAATTCAAACAAAATCAGAATCAGATTAATACGCAACACCAAAGAGAAATCCGGGAAGTACAAGATCAGCTGACACAGGTAATACAAGAATTACGTATTTCAGAGGACACTCGCGCCCCAATAAGGGAAGAGGGACATAGAAATACGGAACAGCCGCAAAATAATAACACAGGGCATTTCGGTAATTATGAAAGAAATTGGCAAGGTACACCGAATTTTGAGATGGAACCGCCGACACGACGTAACAATGACCGATATGCTACTCGCCGACATGATGATTTTGACTATAAGCTGTTCATTACTACACGTAAATTCAAAACATTTAAGAATTCTGGCAACGACATTCATCCACAAGCATGGCTCCATCAATTCTCTCATTGTTTTCCTCCCAACTGGTCGTTGGAACACAGATTAGAATTTATGTGTGGCTACTTGGAGAATGAACCAGCTGTAAGAATGCGATCGGTCATTCACGATTGCCACAGTGAAGGAGAATTTTACCATGCCTTCCTCTCAGCGTATTGGTCTCAAGCCACACAAGACCGCGTAAAACATGGTATCATAATGATGAAACATTTCGAACAATCTGAATTCTCCAGTCTTGTGAAATATTTTGAAGACATGTTGCACAAGAATCAGTACCTGTCAAACCCATACAGCCCCTCAGAACTCATCCGCATTTGCTTAATCAAATTACCTGAACATTTACGACATATTATTTTAGCAGGACGTTGCAAAGACGACATTGAAGCATTTCAGGGACTCTTACAAGAATTAGAAACTGACACTGACAGTCGCCGGATGCGAAAACAGGAAAACAATCACTACAGGTCACATACGTCACAATTCCGTGACGACAGAAACAATAACTGGACACGACAAGGCTATTCTTACAACGCAAATCGTGACCAAAACAGACACCACCCGTATGACAACCGTTGGCAGAGTAGTAATAATTACAGGGAAAGATCACCTCTCCGTGGTAATGACTATCACAGAGACAATCAGAGAAACAGACAATATGGGAACCAAAACAATTATTACCAGGGGAGACAGAATAACTTCAGACGCAACAGTTCAGCGTGGAGTTACGATTCAGGGAGAAATTCTCCACCACGTGACCGACAAGGAAGAAACTACGGATTCTACCGAAATGACGACAGACGATATGATCATAACGACAGACGTCAATTGCATCAGAACTGGCGGGATTCAAACAGAGCAGGGCCCTCTCGAGGAGGTGAATTTGTAGAAGTTAGGTCTCCAAATCCCAATACCGACGCGCGCCAACAAAGAGACAGACAATGACTCGCACAGCAGGCAGCTGCGTGCGGCCGCTGGCTCAGGGAAAAATAACAAAGACGCTAGCCTTGAGAAAAGATTTAGTATTCTTTACCGATGTAAACAACATGATAATTGCTTTGAAGTTGAAAGTCTGCGTACTAGGAAGAGTAAAGGATTGCACCACACTTCACATGTAAAACCGCTTACTGAGAGATAATCTGCTTTTTAACTTTGTCTTTGCCATAAAACTTTTCACTTCACATTACTAGTATGCTTTGTCAGACTTAAGAAACTGTTAACATGCAACAATGTTTGAAGTTAAATATCCAGTCTAGAACCTAGGGAACATTTTTAAACAGGAATTACGATTGCATTGTTATAGTGAACAGACGTCACAGTGTTATTGTATTTGTACATTCTTGCTTGTTAGTTGCACGATTACGTAACGACTATCAGGCTTACATACTAAGAACCTATACCAGTACTGCTAATGAGATTTTAATGCAACATTTTGGTTTACTTGAAAATACATTCTGGGTTTAATGTACTTTCTGTGAGATACCAGACGGCACAGTGGTTAGTTTAAGTGACAACTACACGGTTTTATCACGACGCTACTAATGAGTGACAATTTACAATGTTGCTTTTGCGGTGTATCTGTTTTATATCTGCACAGTTTTTCTGAATTCTTCTGGAAAGTAAAACAGGTTTTAGTAGTAACTTTTGTGGTATAGCTACAATGAGATTGCCTTTTCCGTAGCACAACAATACGTTACAGCACAGTACTTTCATCATCACAACAATAAGCGTAATAACTAAGATATCTATACATAAAGCATTTCACTTTTGTGTATTATGAGGTAAGTACATTGACTTCTGCAGAACTTAGCTTTCGGAGGAAAATAACTACGACACTTCCACAGAGATTATCTTACAACAAGATGCACATTTAGCGCTACAGGACACGCATTTCAGTGATCAATTTTATACTTAAAACATGTATTTTTAAAGATTTTTGAATTACAAAAAAAGTTTTCCGTGATATATTTCATTTCATTGCTGTAATCTGTAACACCTGAGGGTATAATTACATAAATCCTCAGGGGGGTACATGCTTACTTTGTGTACCATGTGTGTGGCAACCACAAGGAACCCTAGCTAATATCGTATTTGCTTATACAACTTTACACATCGGTACCATATTTCTCTAACACACAATTTACACAGCTATCTGATCATTTAACTGAGAGAGACAAACATTTATTTTACTACATCAGTGACACATGTTTACGCAATTACACAGTTGGATAACTTCACACTTATGAAACTGTATTTTGTCTGTACTTTGAGAAACGCTCATATTTTTCGGAATCATTGTGATACTATGAGAGCTTTGAATGACGTATTTCGTAAGGGAGCATGATTTTAAAGTACGTTTGAGGTAGATGACACTATTGAAATGAGCAGAGAATTTTTTTAGGCTCAGAAATTATTGGAGGAAGTTACGACGATTTTGAGATTTGACTGAGGTGTTATGATGTTATTATTACGACGACGATGTGTATTATGTTGTTGAGGAATGTTTATTATGCTACGTATTTCTCACGATGAAATATTGAAGAAGTGTCGACGAATATGTATATGTATAATGAGGTAAGGAATAATGAGTAGTGTTTAGGGACTCTGATTTATGAAAAGGATGTTGGAAACCAAGAAACGTACTTTAAGAGTTATGAAATGTGTGACTGTATCACAATGCTGACGAATATTTTTTTTGGACACTTATATTTATAGGATTTTGTTTCTACAGATTTGCAACGCTAATTCTTGACCTGTGAAATATTTTTAAATGAGACTGCAACGGTAGCAGAATCTCCTGTCGTAAATATTTCCGTACGAAAGTTAAGTGACCACCTGCACGTAATGCGTCGCGGGCACCCAGCTGTGTCAGACGCCTGGAGAAAAAGCCATTATTGCGAGCCCTTTTCAGCGGCACAGGTAGAAAAAAAAAAAGGGGACGTGGGACGTGTCAAACACCTGGAGAACAAGCCATTAGGGTGTGCCTTTCATCGCTAATGCGACACCCTCGTTACTTGAAAACATATGATTACTCGCACTTTGTGCTAATTACTGAAATGCTTATGAATTGATGGGAAATATTCGTACATCTGCACACCTGATTATGACAAGCGTCTTTCTATGAGAGTTGAGAGAATTTCTACTAACTTATGAAATGTCACATGACTACTGAATGATATTTTTATGCTTTGCTTTTCATAGTTGCTTATTTCATTTGATATCTGGTTTCCAGCTGTGTTGCAGCATTGCTTTTATAAAATGAAATGCATTTGCTAATGTGAACACTTTCTGTCAACAGATCTATTAAATAATTATTTTATAATCCACATTCTTTAAAAAAGGAGCACTTGGAAAGGAAAGAACAATAAGAAGGAACTAGTAACAGTAACACATAATTTTCTTTTCAAGTACATGGTAATATTTCTTTTACAATCAGTTGTTGTGGTGCACCACTTTAATTACATAGACATTAAGATGTGAATATACATTTCCCTTATCTGCATTGTTGTTTACTGTAATATTTTTTCTGCTTGCGCTATGTCATGTTTCAGTATAAGTTGCTGCTGTTTGCCAGGCATAGTGTTATTGAATTTGACTTTTGCTCATTTATGCTGCTAGCTTTGCCAATTTGCATTTTTTTGCATTGCTGTTTGTGTTGATTTGTTATGTGATGCTGCATTGCCTCGTCCCTTAGTTTAGCATCTGAGCTCAGTAGATTTAAGTTAGCTTAAGAGGGGGTAGCCTCTAAGAGAATGAGTTGCGATGAATTGGAAGAAATGCATTGAGAAAACAGGTTTAGGTAGGATTTTCTTGGAAATAAATGTTGAGGTAAGAAATGTGTGAACATATAAATACAGAAAGCATGCTTAGATAGAATTTTTTTTGGTGGAAACAGAGGATGAAATAAGAGGAAAGATATATGAAGTTTTGGGTTGGACTGCAGTACCAAATGTTACACTAAAAACGAACCCTGTCCTTTCCTATTGGTGTTATCCCACTATGTGTTTGTGTACCCTTGAGTATTTGTTTTCTTCCTGTCTCTGTGTACTGTTTCATAGAATTTTTTTTCTCTTCTAATACTAAGCTATATTCACTATGAGGAGGAATACTGTTATCCTCAAATATAAGTTGCATTAATAATATGTTATTTTCTTTGTAAAGTTGTTTACAATTCTGTTCTGTTTCAATGTTCATGTGTGAAATTAATGTTTCGAAAACTATTCTCATTATTTTATGTATGTACTTATGTCACTATTTTTGTAACACTGACGTATATGTCTATTTCTATTCTTTTGTAAAGCCTGTGTTACTGCAATTGTTATCTATATTGCTATGTTTTTAATGATGTATTTTGTACCTTTGTTATTGTATTCTTATGTTATAAAATTGTAATTGTCACCAGTTCATGATATTATTAACTTGTTAGTTACATTTCACTGCACACGTTTCTGTTGGTCATAGTATATGGACAATATGTGAGAAGTAGGGACTGATAGTGTTTGCACGTGTGTTGGTAATTCAGCAAGGGACTGGATAACAGCATTGCTGGTTCTAAGGACAATTTCAAAAACTTTGTGAGTGCACAAGTGGTGGTTTATGGACTTGCTATATTATCCGCAAGACTCTTCAATGGTGATTGTGCACCTGCACAGTCACAACAGATGGCTGCTGGCCATCTCTTCAAGGACTACAGTGGGTCTGCATCTATGATGACCCACCAACGCCATTATTTCTACAAGGACTACAGTGGGTCTGCATCTTTGATGACCCACCAATACCATTATTTCTACAAGGACTGCAGTGGGTCTGCACCTCTGGTGGCCCACCAATACCATACTCTCTACCAGGACTACAGTGGGTCTGCTCTGTGATGACCTACCTACCAATATTCTTCCAAACTACGACTGACTCTGCTGTGGGTTTGCTCTGTTGTGGCCCGTTATCTGTCAGCATGTCAAGAGTCAGCACTGTCTTTCCGTTGGAAGGACAACACTACTTCTTCAAGACTGCATGGAAATCCACTACTTCTGTGTGCAATTTCTTTTACTAATGAGACTTTGTGAAAAAAAACCTGTAATTACTGTTATGATGTACGATTAGGACTGTCTTTATGGACTGTGAGACAATTTTAGCTTTTGACCAACATAATATCAATAAGTGTGTGCATTTGATTTCTTTGTTATTGTAATTATGAAAAATTTTTTCAAATCTGTATTGGCCACTGCCCCATCCAATTTGTAAAAATTTTTGTGGGGAGCATGGGGGCTATGTAAGTAGGCTGTTTATGTTTTCTCTATGTAAGTAGGCTGTTTATGTTTTCTTATTGGCAACGTTACGTAGCGCTCAATATGAAAATCACTGGCTGTGCTGTGTGCAGTCTGTCGCTAGTTTGCATTGTTGTCTGCCATTGTAGTGTTGGGCTGCGGCAGCTGGATGTGAACAGCGCGTAGCGTTGCGCAGTTGGAGGTGAGCCGCCAGCAGTGGTGGATGTGGGGAGAGAGATGGCGGAGTTTTGTAATTTGGCATGAACTGCTATATTTATATATGATGATATCAAGGTAAATACATTATTTGTTCTCTACTAATATCTTTCATTTGCTAACTATCCCTATCAGTAGTTAGTGCCTTCCATAGTTTGAATCTTTTATTTAGCTGGCAGTAGTGGCGCTCGCTGTATTGCAGTAGCTTGAGCAGCGAAGATTTTTGTGAGGTAAGTGATTTGTGAAAGGTATAGTTTAATGTTAGTCAGGGCCATTCTTTTGTAGGGAATTTTGAAAGTCAGATTGCGTTGCGCTAACAAAATATTGTGTGTCAGTTTAAGCACAGTCTTGTATAATTGTTCAAAGGGGAAGTTTCAATGTGTCCGGAAACGCTTAATTTCCATGTTAGAGCTCATTTTAGTTTCGTCAGTATGTACTGTACTTCCTCGATTCACCGCCAGTTGGCCCAATTGAAGGAAGGTAATGTTGACTTCGGTGCTTGTGTTGACATGCGACTCATTGCTCTACAGTACTAGCATCAAGCACATCAGTACGTAGCATCACGAACGTGGTTTTGCAGTCAGTGCAATGTTTACGAATGCGGAGTTGGCAGATGCCCATTTGATGTATGGATTATCACGGGGCGATAGCCGTGGAGCGGTACGTTATTATCGAGACAGATTTCCAGAACGAAGACGTCCCGACAGGAAGACGTTCGAAGCAATTGATCGGCGTCTTAGGGAGCACGGAACATTCCAGCCTGTGACTCGCGACTGGGAAAGACTTAGAACGACGAGGACACCTGCAATGGACGAGGCAATTCTTCGTGCAGTTGACGATAACCCTAACGTCAGCGTCAGAGAAGCTGCTGCTGTACAAGGTAACGTTGACCACGTCACTGTATGGAGAGTGCTATGGGAGAACCAGTTGTTTCCGTACCATGTACAGCGTGTGCAGGCACTATCAGCAGCTGATTGGCCTCCACGGGTACATTTCTGCGAATGGCTCATCCAACAACGTGTCAATCCTCATTTCAGTGCAAATGTTCTCTTTACGAAAGAGGCTTCATTCCGACGTGATCAAATTGTAAATTTTCACAATCGACATGTGTCGGCTGACGAGAATCCGCACGCAATTGAGCAATCACGTCATCAACACAGATTTTCTGTGGACGTTTGGGCAGTCAGTGTTGGTGATGTCTTGACTGGGCCCCATGTTCTTCCACCTACGCTCAATGGAGCACGTTATCATGATTTCATACGGGATACTCTACCTGTGCTGCTAGAACATGTGCCTTTACAAGTACGACACAAGATGTGGTTCATGCACGATGGAGCTCCTGCACATTTCATTCGAAGTGTTCGCCGGCCGGTGTGGCCGTGCGGTTCTAAGCGCTTCAGTTTGGAACCGCGTGACCGCTACGGTCGCAGGTTCGAATCCTGCCTCGGGCATGGATGTGTGTGATGTCCTTAGGTTAGTTAGGTTTAAGTAGTTCTAAGTTCTAGGGGACTTATGACCTCAGACGTTAAGTCCCATAGTGCTATGAGCCGTTTGAACCATTTCGAAGTGTTCGTACGCTTCTCAACAACAGATTCGGTGACCGATGGATTGGTAGAGGGTGACCAATTCCATGGCCTCCACGCTCTCCTGACCTCAACCCTCTTCACTTTCATTTATGGGGGCATTTGAAAGCTCTTGTCTACGCAACCCCAGTGCCAAATGTATAGACTCTTTGTGCTCGTATTGTGGACGGCTGTGATACAATACGCCATTCTCCAGGGCTGCATCAGCGCATCAGTGATTCCATGCGACGGAGGGCGGATGCATGTATCCTCCCTGACGGAGGACATTTTGAACGTTTCCTGTAACAAAGTGTTTGAAGTCACGCTGGTACATTCTATTGCTGTGTTTCCATTCCATGATTAATGTGACTTGAAGAGAAGTAATAAAATGAGCTCTAACATGGAAAGTAAGTGTTTCCAGACACATGTCCACATAACATATTTTCTTTCTTTGTGTGTGAGGAATGTTTCCTGAAAGTTTGGCCGTACCTTTTTGTAACCCCTTATAGCCTTTCGCCCTCTTTAAGTACCAGCTGGATATATGTTGAAACAATAAAACGCGTATTCAATGCGAAATATTAGCGGAAAAAAAACAGTTACAGCCCTCGATTTTGATCTCTCTAAATCATCTACAGACTCGCTGGGACACCAATACTACGAAGATGGAATATATACTTACAACGCTGCCGATGCTGCCGCCGTTTCTGTTGCTGAAGGAGCAGCTGCTGTCACTGTCTCTGCTGTTGCACCACAGGATTCAAGTCATCCACGCCTTGGTGTTGGTTGTTACGATTCAAATGGCTCTAAGCACTATGGGACTTAACATCTGAGGTCATCAGTCCCCTAGACTTAGAACTACTTAAACCTAACTAACCTAAGGACATCACACACATCCATGCCCGAGGCAGGATTAGAACCTGCTACCATAGCAGCAGCGCGGTTCCGGACTGAAGCGCCTAGAACCGCATGGCCACATCGGCCGGCGTTGGTGGGTATGCGTTGAAACAATAATAAGGAGAAATGAATTCAATACTATGAAATTCTAAATAGAAGAGAAAATTTAAAGTTACTGACTTGATTCTGAACTTACCAGGTAATTCCCCAGCCTGCTCTAACGGTCACTGCCGGTTTTCACCAACGACACTACTGACAGTGCTTGATACCGCTCTTGAACGTTTCATTTTTTTCACCTAAACTGGTAACACTCACTCAAGAAAGGAGCAAACTGACGCGCACGAGTGAGAGCAAGATGATCGAGCTGACACTACGGTGGTTGACGACACAATGAGGCCGACAGACGGTGTAGTGATCTTTATATACCCTATGCTCCCTCTACCCACCGCTTCTCTCAGGGAGCCAATAAGAACGCAGCATCCTATCCCACCAGCAGGTGCATGTTGCTCTGAGCATGCTGGACAAGTCGGTGCCGGTCTGACCATGCTGGACAAGTCTGTGCCGGCCTGCGAACACTGCCTGTGTCAAGTCAGTTGTGGGATTTTAGCTATTCGACAAACCCGAACGTAAGGTTAAATGTAGGTAATGCTCGCTCTCATTTCGCGATAACCTTATGTTCATCTTTCTATGTATCTATGGTTGCCACAATTTCTGTCTGATAAACCGCACCATTTCTCACAAATTGACTAAAAATGGACGTAATTTGGGAATGAGAAATCGGGGCAAAGCGGGCTACTTCTTTTACGCTTAGAAAAGTGAAAGATTGGAGAAAATGCTGCTTTTAGTTGCGAACAGCTGCAGCTGTGTATTTGTATGACAGTGTCGGATGCTAACAATTGTTTTACAGTTGCTGTTGATTTTGTTATGCCCAATGTCACACTGTTTGCGGCTTTGGAAACAGTAAACAGTTTGGAGCTTAGCGTGAAAGTATAGTTCACTGATTTCAAAGATATGATGAAGTTTAACTGTATGACAGCACATTGCTAACTTCGCTGTTGTTATTAATTGCTCCTGTTTCAATGTATTAGAAAAAAAGTAACTGTCCATTTCTTTAAGTGCTTCCAGATTGTGCTTTACGTCAGCTAAATGATCCTTAATATCTGCTATTCCTCTATCTGCATTCAGCTTCGTCCTCACGCCTCCCTCGTTTTATGAAAAAACATTCGTCTGAATATTTTTTTCTTGGAATTAACACTTCCTCTTACGCACTTTGAGTTCACTTGAAACAGTCAAACACATTATTCACAAATTCACCGCTATACGACTAAGAGCTTAAACTAAAGTGACATACGGGACGCTGATGGCAGGCCGTCAATGTGGTATTGCGCATTCGAGTTACAGTGTTTAAAGTGGGACTCATACTTTGAAATACGTCAGGTGGCAAATAAAATATATATCACATGGTAATGGTACATGTCGTCTAGGGAATATGTAGTAATCAAGAACGTTCACGTGGTGACGACTCTTTATAACTTTCATATAAATATTCGAGAG
The DNA here is from genome assembly GCF_021461395.2 of Schistocerca americana. Taxonomy (NCBI): domain Eukaryota; kingdom Metazoa; phylum Arthropoda; class Insecta; order Orthoptera; family Acrididae; genus Schistocerca; species Schistocerca americana. The sequence goes on along the minus strand of NC_060122.1, from coordinate 585,034,502 downwards.
CCCATAACACACATTCTTGATTTCACGCGCTCAAACGCGGTGTAAGCAGTAACATTCTCTTTACCTTGCGAATCCGTAGTCCTCAAGGTTAATTTTCGTAACATATTGAAGAAAAACGAGCTGTAGAATATTTTTCCTAATGTGTGGCAACAGCTCTGTTTTTGAATAAGCAGAGTTGTGCAGTCATTACTCACCTTTAACAGCGGTAACTAAAGCATGACCATACTTTGCACAATACACTCACTACCACTCCTCAATTGCACTATCAAAACTACTGCATTACCTTATTCACAGACATCCGTACACACTTGAAGTTGAACAACTGAATGACGATGATTCATAGTGATTATTCAGTTACATACAGTTTGTGCGCTGTAAGGAACAAACAGAAGTCTATTGTCAGCTTGGAATAAAGCATTCTTTGCATTCAAGCCTATATGAGGTTTTCGCGTAACATAGTACTCCTTTTTGAAAATTCAACTTCCCCAAACTCTTGTTATAGGATCCAAACAGGTCGATATCATTAAATCGCCGTTTCTCGCACATGTAACAAACGAAATCTTTGTATGACTCTCTAACAGGAACTTTAGTTTCTTCGTAACAAACTCAATTTTGCAGACTGCAACAACAGATCTGTCTCGCAGTAATCCTACTACTGCTCCAAAGTGTTAAACAGGTACGGAGCTACGCAACAGGAACCTAAAAATGTGCTTACACTACGACAGTTTTGTGGCTTCTCCACCCATCTGCTAGGCCCATGAAAATTAACTCCAAATGGACGTACCCTAGTATATATTGCCCCCACAATGATTTCTTAGTCAGGTGAAATTTGTGTGATCTTGGTGGTGCAGCTATGCATGGAATGCACTGATACACACCCCGACTTGGCGGTCTGAATGTATAAAAGAAGTCACTGTGTGTTGTTTTGATTTACAAGTATCGCAAATACGAAAAGGTTTCGTGGAAGTGGTGAAACGGGAGGCTTTTCTGTAGTGTGAAAACGACGCCCAGCTGGTGCGAATGTAGACATACCATAATCTTCTTTATTCACCTATAATTGATAGTGAGAAATGTTATGCTGCTGCTTGAACGTAAACGGACTGCGGCTCATGTTCCGACTTAGCACCAGACGTTTGTGGGAAGTGATCAAACAACTATTCATGTAAGAAAAAAAATGACGCATGTCTAGTCATAAGGGAAAGATAGATTTGACATGGTGAATTAAGATTTAAACGCATTGAGGAGTATATTCGAACGTAAGGGGTGATAGATTTATTTCGTACAGTATATGTAGCAATGCAAGTGTTCCACGAAGGACAATGTAGCTGTAACGAAACACCCCCTCGTCGGCAGCCCCAAGAATATCCTCGCGTTTTTCTTGTTGCACTATCGTCTCCGACGTAGATTACAGCACACTAACCTGTATTGGTGACGTCTTAGAATCCTTTCGTCCGTGGGAGCGTTGTTGATTATCACATAGTGCCGGACTCCTGCCCCTTATCACACTTGTTTGAGAGACTCTTGGTAGGATGCAGCTCCTTCAGGAAGCGATGACTGAAAAACTTAAAAGTGAAATAATTTCCTGCAACGAAGAGAAGGTTGACGCGTAGCCTGTGTGAGTGTGGGCATACCATAATTTTTTCGGGTGCTGCACACGTATAAATGATAACTGCACTGTTTGTCTGAAATGTGTATATGTTGCAGTGTAACGATTCTGTGGCTTATGTTCCGGTACGTCCAGAGAAAATAGCTGTGTGTCATATCGTGAGGGAGGTATAGATTCAGCACATCGATAGCTGTAAGGGTATGAGAGGGAGTTTATATGGAAAATTATGTGCGCTATAGTTGCTGAGATTCATTCCACAACAATGAGCATCAAGAGGAGACATTTCCAGTTTGTGGCTCGGTGGCAGACAGCGGCAGCAATCCTAATATTTAATTGTACTTACACTGATAAATATGCTCCTGGCTCCGAATACTCTTGTAAGTCTGAAGATGGTCGTAGAAAGCACACCAGCAAGCAATCAGGTCAGGGCCAGAAACAGTGACGCCTTTATGTCGAAGGGAACCGACCCAGCCTTTGTACAACAGTTTGGAAAGTGAACTCGGTCCGCTGACGGCACTCTGGTCAAGCGTCGGGTCAGTGTGTGTGTGTGTGTTTGTGTGTGTGAGGGCAGATGACTTGTGGCCATGGGTTGCAGTGTATAGCCTACCGAGCTCGTGAAAAACATCTAGTGTTATGACTAAATAAGGTCCATGTGTTTATGCTCTCTGCCTTCGTGGTATTATGTGCGTGTATATGATGGTCGACAGCTATATGTAGGATGCAGAGGTGATGATTTTGTTTGGTGCAGCATACTAACTGTTTGTTTACTACATCTGTAAGGTATGTGGTGATATATAGTCGGGTTGGAGACGGGTTTCACGCTGAAATATTCAGTCAGTGGCAGAGCTGTGTACTTGAGGAAGTGTCTTTCCATATTTGATGGTCTGTAGTGCACTTTTGCAGGATTAAACTGTCAGTGCAATAAAGCGATCTATACAAAATAGTTTTGCCGCTGAAGGTCTCGTCCGCAGAAAAAATGGCAGATAGTGCTCCCACACCAGCACCATCACTAATTTGATAAGTAAATTCAGTAATAACCAATCAGAATGCTCCATTCACTCACAAGACTTCCTCTGTACTGACACTTAATATCCTCTGTAGACTGGTTCGAAGAAAATGGGGTCAAGGTGTTACTAAAAGTTCTGAGAGTAACGTGATGTCTTCTTTGTTCAAGTGTTCAAAGACAAGTTAAAGCAGACCATGCATCCCTGGTGGGATACTGTCCTTCATCCGCCATTGTGGCATTAGGACATCTCCACTGTAGGACACTGTTTCGAATTCTGTTTGTGTAATGTTCTGATTTTCATGTCTGTGCTTAGACAGTGCTCTCTTTCCAAACAACAAGAATGCTTTGATGACTAACGGTGTTCCCACAAGCATACACAGACATGTTGACGGTTTTTAGCGGTGAGAACATGTGCGGGATGTTTACCATTGCTGAGATGGGATGTTGAAAGCAGGACATTACGATTTCTGGGAAGGATAACAGGTGATGGATGGGCTGTCGTGTTAGGATCGGCTGTTATTTACATAGACATGAGATGTCAGTATAACACTGACAACTTTTAGGCTGCGCCTGCTAGGGTAATTAGCTATGCAAACATCTCGCAGCTATGCATAAGCCATGCTGTGCAGGTAAACACGTGTTTTGACAGGAATTTCTCAGGTGTGAAGTATGAAAGGGATGCCATCGCCTCATGTTTCCAGGACCCGAACAGACACCTGTGCAGCTGACAGCCACATAGTCGCTTTGTGGGGGCCACCTGTGCATCCTGGCTCCTGGCAGCATGTGCGGTGGTGTTCTGTACAGTCCAGAGGACGGTGCATGCTCCATGATCGAAATACTTTTTCCAGCGTAATTAGGTGTGATAGGTGTTTCATGACAGTATTCCTTGCGTGATCATAATGAAAGAAAGCGATCGATTTAATTACTTGTTACAAGACTTCCATCTTTCCAAACAGCAGAGAACTATGAGCAATAGATATCCAAGCCCTGCAAACTGATTTTTTTTATAAATAGACCATATACCCTTGAATGTCCCTTTGTGAGATCCTTTCTCTTCATCACAGAGCCACCAATCTGCTGGTGGGGGAGGAGTGGGGAGAGGGGCGATGGGAGTTCACCAGAGGGGAGGAGTTAATTAATTGATCAACTTAATCAAGTAGTCAGTCAAATTGATAAGAGTGAGAGGGGGCTATTCAAATAACTCAGACCTAAAAGTGTACATGTAGCAGCGAGGTTTAGGAGTGGGTTGTAGGTTTCCTGAGGGGCTGGTGGAGGAGGGGGAGGGGTGGGGGAACAATACTTCAAGGACCTGTCCATCAAAAGGAAGCATATTTGCAGAACAATTGGTTAATGGTTTGTCAGTCAAAGGAAAACCTTAGGCTTGCCCCTGAGTGTATACCTGCTCCTGATGTAGGCAAGCTGCACTAACAAAATGTGCTGATGGCCTTGTTGCCTACTACTCACAAGGTTGTCAGCTACTTCCTCACAGAGGTCCCAGTGTTTTATTCTAGATGATGTGGCTTGTTCAGCTTTGTGCTTCTGACTGCGTGCTGTGGTGACTCGTCACAGCGACATTAACAGTGTGTGAGGGGATAAAAGTCATTGGATTCCTTCTAATTATCATGTCGGATCTCCTTGTTCCTGGCTTAGTGCAGCTGCTCGACGTGGCGTGGGCTCACCAAGTCGTTGGTAGTCCCCTGCAGAAATAATGAGAAATGCCACTTCTATGGCCATCCACAATTGCAAAAGTGTTACTGCTGCAGAATTTTGTGCAAAAACTGATCTCTCGATTACGTTTCGTAAATGTTCGATGGGCTACATGTCGAGTCGTCTTGATGGCGAAATCACTTTCTCGAACTGTCCAGATTGTTCTTAAACCAATTATGAACATTTGTGGTGCAGTGATATGGCACATTGTCATGCATAAAATTTCCATTGTTGTTTGAGTATATGACGTCCATGAATTGCTGAAAATGGTTTCAGTTGCTTCAACTGGACCATAGGACCCAATCCATTCCATATAAACACAGCCCACACAACTACTGAGCCACCACCAGCTTGCACTGTGTCTTGTTGACAACTTGGGTTCATGGCTTCGTGCGGTCTCTCACATTCGAACCCTACCATTACCTTTCACCAACTGAAACAGGAACTCATCTGACCGCACCCCAATTTTTTAGTCGTCTATGGCCCAAGTGATATGGTCACAAGCAGAGGAGAGGCGCTGCAAACATTGTCGTGCTGTCAGCAAAGGCACTCACGTTGGTCGACTGCTGCCATAGCCCAGTAATGCCAATTCGCCACGCTGTCCTAACGGATACGTTCTTCGTACGTCCCCCTTTGATATCTGTTCTTATTTAGTGCAGTGTTTCTGGTCTGTTAGCACTGACAACTCTATGCAAACGCCGCTGCTCTTGGCCGTTAAGTGAAGGCCGTCGGCCACTGCATTGTCTGTGGTGAGAGGCAATGCCTGAAATTTGATATTCTTGACACCATCTTGACACTGTGGGTCTCGGTATAGTGAATTCCATAACGTTTCCCGAAATGGAATATTCCATGTGTCGAGCTTCAGCTACCATACCACGTCGAGAGTCTGTTAAATACCGTCGTGCAGCCACAAACACTTCGGAAACCTTCTCACGCGAATCACTTGAGTAAAAATGACAGCTCCGCCAAACACTGCCCTTTTATAACTTGTGTTCGCGATATTACGCTATCTGTATGTGTGTGTATCGCCATCTCATAATTTTTGTCACCTCAGTGAAGGGTGCCCAGTGCGCCATACAGTGTCTTGGCACCATCGCATAACTTGTCATCTGTTGCTCAAGTCAGCCTCCGGCACCGGTACTCTTGATGCCACTGCTGAAGCTCCACCTGCATATTTCCAACCATCAAGTCGCGCCGCTCCAGGAAATGTTCGAATGGTACTGCCTCTACCCACTTGCCTCCAAACACGCCTGGCTCATGCTGGCACGAAAAGCCAGGTTGATGGGAGAAAAATGTGCTACGGAATTTCAATTTTATCCCTCAGCTTCCCTCGGCTAAGCTGGCTGTACCCAGACCTCATGCTTGAGGTAGTGGCCACCACTGAAATATTCACTGTAGTTAGAAAACTACTTAACATAAAACAAACACAATAAAACAGGACAGACTAGTCTGCCATCGCAACACTCTAACAAACAATTCAGTTATGTTGTCTAAAATAATTCTTTATGGGTTCTGGCAGCAGCAGCAAGACAACAACTTGTTCATACCCATAAAGAGAGTAGAGAAAATTCTGACAAGTCCCTAGCTGGGAACGCCATTCTAGAAACTGTGCACTGAAGCTCGCCAGCGTTTCCTTCAAAATAATAACACTCGCTATTCTTTGCAGTACACTGTCCCTGGCGTTTGGGTATAACATGTGCAATACTTTCACATTATTCAGTCCCAATAGCTGTTTTTCTTTGTTTACAGCAACCAGGTAATAGAGACACTGTACCATTTCTGCTATCGAATTCACAGAGAAGTCACGATTATTCATCGCACCTAGTAACTGGTGAGGTAATCTTCTAGCAAACTGTTTACACCACCTTCTGTTTTCCAACACTGGTGCCTTTAACTCACCTGCGTTACTAACATAGTCCCCCGGTCACATTTAGATTCATCCTACTGCCCTGCAAGGATGACATTGACAACATACCAGTTACAACATCAACGTGCACTGCCCGACCTTGTAATTTATTTAAGATCAATTTTCTTGCTCTCTCTTTGATAGGGTTAACTCGGCCTCACAGCTGCAGGAGTCCTCGCTCGAATGTCCGACTCATAGGCCAGTCCATCCATGTGCAACCAAGATGGACCCGGCTCTTCCCTAAAGGCCATACTTGGAACACAGCAAAGGGGCACAAGACACAGTTTCCAGAAAATACTATACTGAGGCTACCTGGGACACCAATCTAGCTCAATTTACAACCACACTCTGCTACCGAAATTGTGGAGCATAATTTAGGTGATAGTCGAGTTTGTCTGAGAGTTGTGCAAGTCTGAGCTTTTAATTTATCTTTGTTTTATTAAACATGTAAACCTCTCCGTAAAAATTTTAAAAGTCAATAATAGTGAAATTGTAACCTCCCAGCAAGAATATAAAAGTCAATGTTAAGTGAAATGTTATATTCCCACAAAAATGCATAATAAAAATGAGCCAAGCGTAACCTCCTTGCAAAATTAAAGAATAATAATGGCCCAAATGTAAACTCCCCACAAAATTAGCGTTAAGATGATTGCTGATTAAACCCACAATAATATTAATTAAATAATGGAGCACGAACTGAATGTAACATCTCAACACAAATAATTAAACCTGATAAATTTTATAAGGGCAGCTGCGCTGACCTTCGGCCCTGTGAAATAATTAAACCTGAACACAAAAACCAAAATTCTAACATCAGTAAACTCCATCAATATCTGCTCTTATTTTTCGGTACAGCTCCGTGCAATGCTGGCCCATGTTTAATTTTAATTCTTGGAGGGAATGCATAGGAAGTATTACTTCACTTGAAATGAATCTTTTTGTTTAAAACAGTTACTTTATAAGAAAATTTTTATTGGGGCAATTCTTGAACAAATTAATTACAATCAACATATGTCATTAGCTGAGCGCAATGCTGCTTCATTACCTTCTAAAACAATATACCTCGTCCTGAATCGTGACCAGAGATGGAAGGAGAACACGCCGCCGACGCATGCCGACGCCCGCTCAGTATAACCGTCCATTCGCTACAACTACTGCCGACTGAGTGCAACTCGCAACTGACTACTCGCAACTGAACACTCGCGCGGTCAAGCGCAGACTAGCAACGATAAATAACTCTCTGGTCAGAGGTTCTGTCATTCCTCGCCATCGCTGGTAATGAATACGTACGCGTTTCATAACCCTCCACTGGGGGGCAAAAAATTTGGCAGCAATGGTGGACTTGCCATGAGCAACAAATTTTTTCTTAACTAATTAACTTTACAAACAGAGAATATACAGATGTAGAACATGAAGTAAATATGGTGCACATGCACTGAGTACAAAACATATTAGGCAATAACAAAATGTGAGTACAAAACATATTAACAAATGACATAAGTGCAATGTACTGAAAAATTCTTCAAAGTTTTCACAACAAATAGACATAATGAGTACAAATCTCTTAACACATGACATAAGTGCACATGTACTGTAGTTCAGAACATATCAGCAAATCAAAAAAATGTACATACAATGAGTAGAAATCATGTTAGAAAAATGAGAAAGGTGCACACGCACTGAAGTAGTGAACATATCAGGAAATCACAAATGTATATGCAACGAGTACAAATCATATTGAGAAATGATAAAAGTGCACAGGCACTGAAGTTCAGTACAAAACATATTAACAAATGGCGGAAGTGCACACACACTGTAGTTCAGAACATATCAGCAAATCAAATCAAATCATATTAGCAAAAAATGATTTTCACTATGTTACAAGAATTAGGATAGGAAAGGGAAGGATTGCATCATGGTTGTAGCACTTTAGGTTGCACGCAGCTGCACTGAAAGTCCATATCTTTCTACTGCAGCACAACACCAAGTGAAACAATCTGAAGTTCTTTTCCCACAAGTATTTATCAGCGTAGCCAAGACACTGAAATGTCGTAGTAATATTCCATGTTATCATTTTGGCAGTACTTTAGGTACACCAAACAGTGGGGCCATAATAACATCTCCCTCGCTTACAGTGGTGGACAGCATGTCGTGTCAACACCACGTTCTTGTAAGGCACACCAACGTAGAATTAGTGCAAAAACCAAATATAGTGCTCCATGATCAAGAGGATATACAGGACAAACGGATATTGCAGTAATTCAGGGTAGTTAGGTCAGAAGGTGAAGGACGTTAAGTCACATACTAGTCTTCACTGAGAACTACATTAGTAGTTTGCGGCATTCATTGCCCAGTTATTGAACATTTCTGTACCATGTATGTACTATTACAGAATAATGTTCATAGATTGGCGTTTTACAGAGAACATTGGCACTCATTGCCTAATTATATTACATAATAATATTCATGTGGCATATTACAGAGAACATTGGCACTCATTGCCTAATTATAAATCATCAGAAGTCATTACATAATTATATTCATGTGGTGTTTTACAGAGAACATTGGCACTCATTTCCTAATTACAAATCAACAGAAGTCATTACTGAAAACAGGAGGTAGTCAATAACATAGTATTACAGAATAATGTCATAATTAATCATTGGTCATCTCAATACAGTAATCAGTATCATTCATCTCCCAGTTTCAAAGCATAAAACAGGAGGTAGTCAATAACATAGTATTACAGAATAATGTTCATAATTAATCATTGGTCATCTCAATACAGTAATCAGTACCATTCATTTCCCAGTTACAAAGCATAAAACAGGAGGTAGTCAATAACATAGTATTACAGAATAATGTTCATAATTAATCATTGGTCATCTCAATACAGTAATCAGTACCATTCATTTCCCAGTTACAAAGCATAAAACAGGAGGTAGTCAATAACATAGTATTACAGAATAATGTTCATAATTAATCATTGGTCATCTCAATACAGTAATCAGTATCATTCATCTCCCAGTTTCAAAGCATAAAACAGGGGGTAGTCAATAACATAGTATTACAGAATAATGTTCATAATTAATCATTGGTCATCTCAATACAGTAATCACTAGCATTCATTTCCCAGTTACAAAGCATTATTATTATACTGTAACTACTACTCAAAGTCTGTGGTTGGAAAACATCATTCAGTATTACTCATAACTCTTTTAAATTGGTAGCATTATTTGGGACTGGTAATACCTTTTTTGTGTTAGCAATGCATTGCGTTGGGTAATTACAGGGGAAAGAAAAAAAATTGCTTTTGGGTTGTTGCTGTAAATGAAAATGTGTAATGTCCTTTGTCATGAGTCAGCTGTAGCAAGATTATGAAACAAGTAGAGTATATGTAATCACATTCATAAATGACATACATTTAATGAACAACTGCATATAGCACATTAATTTCATAAATAATTTATCCTGCAAAAATATACAAAAATGGATTATTAAGCTGAAAGAAGAAACGCATTTTATGCTGAAAAGTAGTGAACTTCGAATTAACAGGTAGTGAAATGTGTATAAAAATGTGTGTGTTCCCTAGCTGTCCTTTCCAAAACCTTCAGTCATCCTACTATGCAATATAACACATACTGTCAAAACGAACTGCAACAAATACTTAAATAACTACATAGCATAAATACATAAACTTCAACATCATCCTCATCTGTAAAGAAAAAACTTCATTATCCATCAATTCATTATCCATATTATCATAACGCCATTATTATCATCACCTGTAAAGAAAAAACTTCATTATTCATAGTAGCATATTCTTCATGATTATTCATAACCATTCATTATCATCTGCAAAAAAGTCACTTCATTATTCATTATACAATTATTCCTTATTCCTAGCATATTTCCTCACTAAAACTAAGATGCGTAGTTCTGTCTGACAGCCTGCATCAATCGCCTCGTATTCTGAAAGAAAAACATAGTTAAGACTGCTATTCTACGATGTGTATAGTATATTCTTGTTAATGCTTGTTAATTCTGATCCATTTACTCTTCATCACGAAGTATTGCATTCTCTTTCGCTCATTCCGAAGGTGAAGTTCCCACTTCTGTTTAATTTATTTCGTTTACACGTTATTTCTTTCTGAAAATGATGAACAAAGATTAATGTCTTGCATTTAATTCATATACCCATTAAATAAAAACTGGTTTATAGTAACATAATTGAGCATACAGCATAGCATGACAGAAAACGTAATATGTCAAAAAAATATGGACAGTGTTCAGATGCAAAAATGTACACAGAATATCATAATGCAGCAGCAAAAAATGTAAAATAGTCACAATGTTGAGATATCATAGGGCAAAAATGTCAAAGTCACTGGTGTTTGCTATATCTTAACTATTCCATAGTGCATACAAACAAAACAGGAAAACAATCATACATACATAAAAAATGGAAAATATGCACGGTCTGGGGTGTATAACGACAAGAAAAGCGACCTGCTAACCTTACCTTGCCGAGCACTAGCCAAGAAAAATACGACAGTCATCAGTAAGTAGTCACATAAATATAATTGCATAAATGGTCATAAAATGTGTAAGTTCATCTGGAAAAATGTGCACGGTCTGATGTGTAACGACAAGAAGAGCGACCTGCTAACTTTACCTTGCCGGGCACTTGCCAAAAAAAAAATTACGATAATCATTAGTAAGTAGTCACATAAATATAATTGCATAAGTTGTCACAAAAATTAGCAAATGGCATTACAGCATGTTAAATCATAAAGTATCTTCATTCAATAAAAGGTTTAACGTTCGACACGTGATGGTTTCCTTTCGATTTTCTGGTTCTCAAAGTTTCGACGTGTACAACATTGGGGTGAGGAATGCTGCGAATCCGATATGGACCTGCGTATAGAAGTTCAAATTTACTGCATCTACTCTTTCCTTTGTTGGATAAATAGTGTGTACGTACTAATATCTTCTGTCCAATGTGAAAGTCACGGCGTGTACAAACCTGTTTTTGCTGTCTTCTCCGGCGCTCTGCGGCACGTTTGATGTTGTTCAGCGCAATGTCAATTATTTCATGGTGTCGTAGTCGACGAGATGTAGGAAATGTTACTAATTCTTTAATTTTGTTAGGTGGTTCAGCATTTTTCAGTATAACAAACGGAGATAGCATAGTGGATTCATTTGGTATGGAATTAATTACATCCTGGAATTAGTGTATGTGTGTGTCCCAATCAATATGTCTTTTGTGGCAGTATATTCTACACAGTTTACCAGTTTCTTTCATTAATCGTTCACAAGGGTTCGAAGAAGCATGGTACCTGGAAATATAGATCGGAGAAATGTTTCTAGCTCGTAACATACGTGTCCATATAGCAGATGGAAATTGTGATCCATTGTCGGAAATTACTTTCATCACATGCCCTACATGAAATAGAAAATGTTTTGCAAATGCTTTCGAAACAGTTTTAGCAGTAGCTTTGCGTAACGGAGTGAAGGTAACAAATTTTGAAGTGAGTTCAACAGCGACAAAGATGTAGCAGAAACCTCTATTAGTTCTGGGAATCGGACCAAAAATGTCCACAGCGGCCATATGTCTCAATTTAACAGGTACAATGGGATATAATGGAGGAATATGTGAAGTCGTGTCTGACTTAGCTTTCTGGCAGATTTTACATGACGCTAAAACTCGTCATATACGTTTCTCGCTATCAGGATGAGAGCGGCGAAACAGAATGTCATTGCGTACAGTGTAATGGTTTCTAATCGTAACATTATTCCTATCTTGCCAGAGGTGTTTAATCTCTTTCCACACGTTGTCTTTACTTTGCTCTTGTGCTATGTCCTGTAATGACGACGAAATTAAATTTTCAAATGCAACTTGTTGAATGTATATGATGCTGAAATTTGCTTTACAGAAGTTGGTTGCTATGTCTTGCTGATTGTTGCTGAAAGTACGGGATAGTGCGTCTGCTACAACATTTTGTGTGCCGGGAATGTGAACTATTGTAAAATTAAATTCCTGTAGATAAAGTTTCCATCTGCTTATCTGTCGTGTGTAAATTTAGCCGAAAGTAAAAATTGTATCACTCTGTGGTCTGTGTAGACGGTGTTATATCTTCCATAAAGAAAATGTCGAAATCTCGTAAAAGCCCAAACAACACATAATGTTTCAAGTTCAGTAAGAGAATAATATCGCTCAGCAGCTGACAGAATGCGACTTGCAAATACGATGTTTTTAATTATTGTAGAACCATCTTCTTCAATTTCCTGGAAAATATGTACGCCTAAAGCGGTGTTAGAACTGTCGGTGGCAATCGAAAAATTTCTGGTAAGGTCTGGGTGCGATAAAAGTGGAGCATTCAACAAGGCTTCTTTCAGGTTCACAAATTCAGAATGTGCTTGCTTATCCCAAGACCAAATACTGTTTTTACCTGTCAATTGGCATAATCTGGGGGGTATCTAAAGCAGAGTAATGAATAAATTTACGAAAAAGTTAATTAAACCCAAAAAACCGCGTAGTTGTTTCTTCCTCGTAGGAACAGTAATGTCACGTAGAGCTTGAAGTTTTTACGTTTCAGGCGTAATGCCTTCTGCTGAAATTACATGTCCAAGAAATTTTATAGAAGTTTTACCAAAATGCGATTTACTGAGATTAACTGTGAGTCCTTGTGCACGAAAAGTTTGCAACAGTTGTTCAAGAATCAGATTGTGTTCAGACCAGTTAGCTTCTGCAATAAGTATGTCGTCTACGTACGTTGTGATTCTGTCTTTAAGTTCTGTCGGAAGTATTGTGTTCAAACCGCGAATAAAAGCTGCAGAGGAAATTGTTAAGCCGAAAGGTAATTTACAAAATTGATAACAGTCACCAAAAGAGAGAAATGCTGTGTGCTTTCTGCAGTTCAGATGGAGTTGAATTTGCCAAAATCCCGATTTCAGATCTAATGTAGAATAAATAGCAGTACCGTGAAATTTCTGTAGTAGTTCCTCTAGTGTCTGTGGTCGATCTGTTTCATTAATAATTATGTCATTGATGTGACGCGAATCAAGTACGAGGCGAAGTGAGCCATCTTTTTTCTTAACAATATGGAGCGGGTTTATGTATGGACTAACTGCCGGTTCAATAATTCCTTGGTCAAGCATATCTTGCAATTCCTTCTTAACTTGTTCTCTATGGATATATGGAATGGGATATTGCTTGGCTTTAAATGTATCATGCTGTTTGACTTGAAATTCATACATAAAACCGGACATAGTACCAGGAATGTTGTCGAAAACTGGAGCTTGCTGTAAAAGAATGATGTGTAGTTGCGTACGTTCGTCATCTGTATTTGCACTGCTTCGTTTAACTTTATCAGAAATCATTTGTATTACGTCATAGTCAGCTTCGTCTGGAGTATTATAGTTATGTACGTACGTGTCTGTGAACAATGTGGAATTACAGTCTATGTTACGTGATACGGAAATGACCGCTGTGCGATTAATTGTTTGTTTTTCTGCAGATAATGAGTGCTGAAATTCTAAAGCCAATTGCGCATTTTCATCCTTCAACATTAAATAGGAATTTTGAAAATCAATAACTACGTCGTGTTGTACCAGAAAATTCGTACTTAAAATAACGTCTGTTGTCAGTAAAGGAACAATCCAAAAATTTGCGTGAAATGTGTGACCTGCAATACAAAATGATACATGTGTCTGTAATTTAACGTCCACTCCTTTACTCGATATTGCTCCTTTCAGTTTTGTTTTGCCTAATGGTAATGTAGGATAGGTATTCTCTTTGTTACACTCGTTGAAAGTTTCTTCATTTATTACTGACATGTGTGATCCTGAATCGATTACTGCTGAAAATTTCGATGAACCAATTTTAATTTCGATGACAGGATGTGAAATGGTTTTTTGAACAATTGGTCTTTCCTCCAAAAGAGTGTCTCTGATGTTGTCAAAAGTAATTACATTTTCGTGAACAACATTCTGCCTGTCAAAAGTAGTGCTTGTGTTACTGGAAGATGCGACCTGTACTGTATCTAGTCAAATTCTATCTGACGTGTTATTATTTTCTGGAGGATGCTGTGGCATTTCCACTATTTGTACTGTTCTATTATTTCTTCCAGACGTATTACGCTCTGGATGATACCTACTGTCTGGTTCATTCATGAGAATATGTTGTTGCTGAACATTTTGTTGCTGGTAAGACCGACTGTTATTAAACGTATGTTGATAATTGTGCTCATTGTTTTTACGTCTGTCGTGATAGTCATTCCTATACGGTGCATTGTGATAGGGATTGAAGTACTGTGTTTTCTGCACGTAGTTATTTCCTTGCTGCCGTGTGTTGCTATTTGTTGGAGCTGAGACTATACGTGCACGCGCCGAAACATTAAAGTTTGGTTGACCTTGTAGACTGCATTGTTGGTTAGGTATGCTAACCGGCTCGCTTTCATGCTGTTGCTGAGAAAAACCTCTATTCTTACCAAAATGTGTTTGCTGTTGCTGATAATTTTGACGATATTGATAATTAAAATTGTGTCTGTTATTAAAGTTCTGGTGGTTGTCGTTCCTAAAGTGTCTGTTACCTTTGCTATTGAAATTACGTGCCTGATCGTAATTACTGTAAGTTTGTTGGCCTTGGTTATTATTTGAACAATTTTTGTTTACAAAGGAATAGTCCGATTGCTGTACTTCCAAAAGCTGTAACAGATCTCTGAATGCCGAAATATTTTCCTTCTGTTGACCCGTTAAAAGTGACACTCTTAATGACGGTGGTAATTTAGAAATGCATAATTGTATAAGTGCAGATTCACTGTATGGTTCACTTAAGTACTGATTTTGTTGGACCATGTGCTCAAAAAATTGCGTGACAATGGAAAAATTTGAGTTCTCATAATTTGGTAAACTAATTAATTGATCCTTAATTCCGTGCTGTGTCGTCTTCGACCAATACGCTGACAGAAAAGCATTCTGAAATTCTTCTACTGAATAACATTCTCTCGCGATCAGTCTCATACGAGTTGCCGCTTCGCCTTCCAAAAAACTGCAAATCAATTCAAGTTTATGTGTTACGGGCCAAGTCGGTGGAAAAGCAAAGCTGAATTGCTGTATCCAATCCAGAGGGTGAATCTGTGTTCTGTCATTTTTAAATACTTTAAATTTTCTCACTGATAGAAAATGTTTGTAATCAAAATTATCGTCCCTGTATGACGGAACAGGTTCAGGATTGTATGGGATTCTGTTTGACTGTGACTGTTCGGAATCTAACTCACGTACTCTCTGTAGATTACCTAAGTTATACTCGCTGTGTGAGTGTGAGAAATGTTCGGAATTCACCGTATGCTGTGGCGTGGTATTAACTGAAATATTTTTTATCTCTGTTACCTCTTGCTGTAAACTTGACAATTTTATACGTAATGTGTTATTAGACGAATCGATCTCATTGATTGTCTGCTGTAAATTTGGAATTCAGGTGTTCGGTTAAACAAAATCGGTGCAATATCGTCTGATTTGCTGTCATTATTACTTTCAATAACGTCAATACGACTGGCCAATTCATCATATTTTTCAGTCAGTATTTTTACCTGATCATCGTTTTTAGTGTCAGAAGTATTAATCTGTTTTTGTAATTTACGTGTGGTTTCGTTCAATTTTTTAACGTCAGCTTTGATGACATCGGAATCCTGTGTTAGCTCTAATTGTTCGAATCTGTCTGTCACTGTCTGAATATCTGCTGTGTGTGTATCTGTTTTTGATTTAAGATCCTAAATTTCATCACGTAATTCGGTGTTCAGCTGTTCGATGGTATTAATTTTGTCCAATACTGTAACAATATTGTTGTCTACGTATGTTTTTGCTTTCGCAATTTCGAATTGTTCAAATTTCGCGTCTATCTTTGCATCCATTGTGCGCGAAAGTTCTGCTGTCATTAACTTAAACTCGTCGCGTAATTGTGTTGCTTTTTCAGAGCATTGTTTACCGACTGCACTAATTTCGTCTCTAAGTGTTTCTGTTGTAGCTGTTTGTATATGCCTTAATTCTTGAGCAACAGATCTAATTTCTTCGCTACTTTTCCTAGCACAAGCCTCAATTTCCTCGCGTAATTGTTCCTTAGTGTCATGACATGGTGCGGCAACGGCTCTAATCTGTTCACTAAGCTGCCTGGAATTGTTGTCTAATTTTTCATTGAGCTGTTGTTTGAGATTTTCGTTATTTTCATTAAGCTGTTGTTTGAGATCTTCTTTAAGTTGTTTGGAATTGTTGTCTAATTTTTTACTAAGATTGTCTTGTTTTTCACTCTGTTGTTTGAAATCTTCCCTAAGTTGTTTGAGATCTTCATTCTTAAACTGTAGCAATACTGCCATAATTTGATCCAAGCCAGTATTACCTACTCTATTCTCTGTACTGTTTGATGGCGTAACAGCAATTGTCACGTTTTGTGTATCCATTTGGATATTCTGTGATTCTTGAAAATGTTTGCTAATCAGACGTGCACTGTTTGTCACTACCTCGGAATCAAGTAAATCTGTCCTACTTTGAGTATCCTGTTCATTTTCATTATAAAAATTCGTCTGTTCGTCACGTGAATTTTGCAAACCGGTTGTGTTAAGCGGGGCAGCGCTCATTGCGACAGAACGTCCCGCGTCATCAATTGTCGTTAAATTAACAGAGGACACAATTGAATTCGTCTGTTCATCACTAGTATCAAAATCAACATTAGTGGTCGGTACACACTGATTGTCTGCAAATGGAGGATTGTCATCATTATACTACATGTCGCAAGTACTATTGGACAAGTTGTTTAAGTCGGTTATTTCACTCATTATACCTCGCGATGTACTATTAACAGTTTTTCGCTGCCTTTTTACATAAAATCACAATTATTCAATAATGAAACAAAGACAATGCAAAATCCAACAAACACTATTACAACAAAGAGCTACAAATTGCCGATGATCTGTGGAAGAAAGTGACAAAGTTAGTAAAAGTGTTGCGCCGAATGCTAATTATATTTAAGTAAATAAGAGCAGATATCTGACTACTTATCAGAAGATTCACAAAGAAATACGATCCTGGTCCGGATGTCGCCAAGTGAAACCTCTCCATAAACATTTTAAAAGTCAATAATAGTGAAATTTTAACCTCCCAGCAAGAATATAAAAGTCAATGTTAAGTGAAATGTTATATTCCCACAAAAATGCATAATAAAAATGAGCCAAGCGTAACCTCCTTGCAAAATTAAAGAATAATAATGGCCCAAATGTAAACTCCCCACAAAATTAACGTTAAGATGATTGCTCATAAAACCCACAATAATATTAATTAAATAATGAAGCACGAACTGAATGTAACATCTCAACACAAATAATTAAACCTGATAAATTTTATAAGGGCAGCTGCACTGACCTTCGGCCCTGTGAAATAATTAAACCTGAACACAAAAACCAAAATTCTTACATCAGTAAATTCCATCAATATCTGCTCTTATTTTTCGGTACAGCTCCGTGCAATGCTGGCCCATGTTGAATTTTAATTCTTGGAGGGAATGCATAGGAAGTATTACTTCACTTGAAATGAATCTTTTTGTTTAAAACAGTTACTTTAAAAGAAAATTATTATTGGGGCAATTCTTGAACAAATTAATTACAAACAACATATGTCATTAGCTGAGCGCAATGCTGCTTCATTACCTTCTAAAACAATAACCTCGTCCTGAATCGTGACCAGAGATGGAAGGAGAGCACGCCGCCGACGCATGCCGACACCCGCTCAGTACAACCGTCCATTCGCTACAACTACTGCCGACTGAGTGCAACTCGCAACTGAACACTCGCGCGGTCAAGCCCAGACTAGCAACGATAAATAACTCTCTGGCCAGAGATTCTGTCATGCCTCGCCATCGCTGGTAATGAATACGTACGCGTTTCAAACAACAATTTTCAACAACAGAGCACAAACAAATAAAGAAAATACTATCGTTCAACCTCATGCAATACTTAACTTCAGATAACAAAAGACATATTAAAAAACAAAACAATTATTCGCCCCACAATAATAAAATAATCTGATCTCCAAAGTGGACAATAATAATATACAGTAAACACTTTTCCTCAGTTTATTGTATAGACACAAGGGTATTGTTTCTGCTACCACATAACTTTACAAAAGGACACCAAAATACATCAGTAATAAGTGCAATGGTTTACACAAAGGATCAACAGTCCACTGCTACCAACACGTCCACCACATCCCAGACAGACAACAGATAGGACACAATCTACTTGGATATATAACCCACTATAGAATCTACAAGAAAAATTCATAAAAAAACAAAAGGTACAATGACTTCAGCTGTTTTCAAAATCAAATCTGTAGCTCTATTTCCACAGAGCATCACGCCACACCTTGGAGATAAACTTAAAGATTGTTCTGGCACAATCTTCTTCCTCACAGTTCCATTGTGCTTCTTCATAACAACAACTACACCAGGCTGACTTCAGTAATTCCAGTGCACACTGCCACATTGTATTTTGGTCGGTCAAAACTTTGACAGTTACTAGTGTCCATCAACTGCATACATCAGTTTATGATCTGCTCTGTTTCTCCAAGTTCTAAACTCACCACTCTCCTTCTTTCCTTTCTATAATGCCAGAAGATAGACACCATCTGCTACCACAGTTCGATGATGTGCACATTATGACTGGGGAAACCCATGCTGTCATTGCAGTTCTCTGGTGCTGCTTCCACGCTGCTCTCAGCTCCATGGCACTCCACTTCCACAAGGTTCGTTTTCCTTGGTGGACCCAACAAACTATAGCATGATCTGACCCTACAGAGGTTGGACCACCCCATCAAATCCAAGAAGCATTGGCCATCAAACCAACACATGACCCCTGTGATGCACTGCAGTAATGTCAGCCACTTCCTTACAGCAGGCCTTTGCTATATTCCAGATGATGTTGCTGGTTCAGCTCTGTATTTCCAACTGCAATCCACTCCTTGGATCAACCACTCCATCACAAACCGGTGTGGAGATGATGCTACGAAAGGCCTCAACGAAACCCCACTATTTGTCAGCCTTTATCCACAGCAGCCTCTGCCAGTGGCACAAGTCAGTGCCACTGTCAGAGCGCCACACTGCGTACTCCCAGTCACTGACTCTCATTGCCTCTACAAAGCTCGGAGTTGCGCTGCCTCTGCCCACTCGCCGCCGCATGTACCCTCTGGTGAGACCCGAACACCTCAGTCATGATGGCGCAACCATCTGGACAGGGAAATTAGTCTTCCAGCAGCTCTTCACGAACAGCTTGCAGGAGCTGAATTTTGTATGGCTTCATGTGTAAAAGTGGTCGACAGCTCAACATATACAGATGTACAAAAAGAGTGATATGTATATACATATAAATACATACAGAGTCGCCAAGTCTGAAGATCTTGAAGCTTCTGGGGGTGATGCAGGGTACGCTGGGCCAAGAAAAAAATTTTAAGAAAAAAATTCGATACTTTGCGCCATTTCTGAGTTAATTAGGATTTAAGATAGGCAATCAGGCCATTGTGGACCCAAATTCAATTGGCCCAACAGATACAATTAATGTCAGTTACTCTCACTGTGCAGTTGATAGCACACAAGGCTGCTCAGCCTTTTGCTTGGGTTAAATTCCTGCTACTATCCTAGATCCAATTTTTGTACCACTCTCTTGTTAGATTTTAGAAAGCCAAATGGTAACATATATTGTGAGACCATACCTGGCTGGCCCTTTGAATGTACATACATACTGGCCTGATTAGCGAACATCAATGCTAATTTACTCAGAAATGGTGCAACATACTGAATTTTTTTCTTAAGAATTATTTCTCAGCACAACCACCCTGTATCACCTTTGGAAGTTTTTCCAACTATTTCTGACCGTCCTGTATACCTACATAGGACGTTTAAAAACTGATGAACCTAAAGCATTTCACATTTTGTGTTTGACTCACTAATGAAGAGAAGTAGTTCTTATTTATTCTCTCAATTGAGACGAGTGGTATTAAGAATTATGTGAGACACTTCTAATTAAGAAGGTTGATTTGTATGAAATTCAAGTGTTTATTTTTTCTTGGGTTTAATTAATATCCAGATTTTCATTTTTTGTGTGTCTAAATAATACTCAGCTTTCTGTTAGTCTTTATTGGGTTTAATGAATAACCAGCTTTCTATTTCTCTTTTGTAGGTTTAATTAATAAACAGCTTTTAGTATCTGTTTCTTGGTTTTAATTAATTGCCAGCTTTTTCTAATAATTTCAGCTTAAAACATTTAATGCAGGTGAGGCCTCCTGTCCTGATCGTAAACTAGACAGGTTCCTCTCAGAGTATGTTGCTGCAATAGCTCCATATTTAGCAGTCATATGCAACCATGTAAAAACATACACAGTACATGTATATGTCGTAGTATTATTCAGTAAGTTAATATTTTTTGGAAAGGGAGTGTTTTCAGAGCCGAAAAATTATCAAGTGTGTCTTGTTTGTGTAAAGTTATGATTCTTGTGCAAGCTGGACTCAATTAACAAAAGAAAAGAAAAAAGCTTTTAAAGGATGCATTATTCTACTGGAGAAACTTCTTTAATAAAACTGGTTACTGATCCTAGGTAAATATTCTGTCGTCATTCTTTCATAATAACATGAAAGAGTATAGGGGAATGTGTAACAATTCTAATGTATTGGTATAACGTTTTTATAAGGTTATGTAATGTGTTGAAATACTGCATTCTCAGTATGAAGATGGACACCACTGTGTCTTTTACACAGCATGAAAAGGCCTGGAGGGGTGAACATCCTTAAGAAATTACAAGAAGCCCGTCATTGGTGGAAAGCTTAACTGGGCGAGTCAAGCAGCAACCCCATTACATTGTTTTATGAACTCTTAAACTGTTAAATTTTTGATAAAATGAGAGTACAATATTCTGTCTTAAACACAGAAATTACATACTAAGTGCATATTGAAAGAAGTCTATACAATGTGAGGAATTAAATAAAGTTGCAGTATGAGTCAAATTAAAGACATGTATAGTAATAATATGTAGAGAGCAGCTAAGCATCCTTGCAGAGAGATCCAAATGAAAGAAGTAAATTACCTCTCTGGGGTAAACCTAGTGGACATGCTGTCAGAGCGACCTCTTCAATTCAGCTGTCTTCAAATGCTTGAGCATGAATGATTAAAACAAAAATGAAGTAATATTTCCATTGGCCTGTAGATTGATCGAAAACTGCCTGTAGTTTGGAAAGAAAATAAGCACCACTCAATTGTCACCGGAAAACAATGGCCTTCACGTATTTGGCGGAGTGATGCCCTTTGTCAATCTGTATTGTAATGACATGAGCTGAATATTAGTTACTGAAATGATATTCAGAGGAATTCCATAAACACACGTTTATCTTATAAAAATATGCACACATTGGACAAAATGAACATGGAGAATATCTTCATTGAAAAATGACATGAAATACAATAAAGTTTCAAACTGTTTCAATTGAAGTTAATGCAGATAACACTGGGTCACTATGGTTTTGGGAAACACTTTAGGAAAAAGGCGTTATTTCCGAAAATCGCAACTGAATGTATTACAAGGGTCTGGTCCCAGACTCCTAGTCTTCAAGAGAGAGCTGGGAGAGATGTGGTCATGAGAAACTAGTCACACTCAAAAGGGACAAGAAAACATCATTGACAATGACATGTTTATTAGGCAGTAATACAGGATTTTCTTCCAGAGTACCAGGCCAGTGAAGCAGCACCTTGTCAATGGCAGAAGGCCATCTTGCGTTCGTCTAACAGTATCTCTAGCACAGCGAAGTGTTGGATGGCAAATGCTACGTAATATGTGGCCATCGATCCATGAAATCTGGCGGCCTCCAGCTCTGTGTATGGATCACCAAAGTGCACTCGTTGATGTTGAAGATTTGAACTCAGGAGTTATGTCCCACGTGCACCTGAAATAGTCATTGGCACACAGGGGGCAGTTCTCAGCCCATGTTTATGGAACAGGAGCCAGCAGTATTGGTGTTTTATTGGTGTTTGCCACAGGGACAGGATGAGCAGCAGCAGTGCCCATCCACTTGAGGGTGGATGACAGACAGACAGCATCCACAGGTCAAGTGCCTAGTAGACCTGCAGAGTGAAGGTGGCCTCTGCCCCCCCCCCCCCCCCCTGGTGAGTGGTCTCGGCGGAAGTTGGTAGTGCAATTGGCAATTGACTGACAGCTACAGTGTCCTTCTAGTCAGAATCGTGGCTCTATAGATGATCGAAGACAGCTAGGATGCCGAGCGTCAGCCTTCATTGCCTCCCCTCTCACTGGATGGCTCCCACTGACACAAGAACTGAGACTATACATTGGCCAGTCGGCAGTCAGCACTCAGCAGTCAGACATTTGTTAAGGAGGGTGGGGTATTTATGTTGGTGCTTCACTGACTCTAGACTTTGGCAACTTCACCTTTCAGATACTCTTTTTTGTTGGCTCAACACGTGAGGACTTACTATTGTGTTGTCCCTAGCCTTCCTTAAGTAATTCTGGTTTGTCACTAGCATGATGGTATCCCTCAGCCAGGGCTCCATGCCTGTTGCACTTGTTCGGTCAACACAGGACGGATGTTTATGGATGACACTGAAGTTATTCTCCAGTGATATCCTATATTTGCTTGATTGGCGACGGATCTGGTAATCCAGCAGGCACTCTGTAGAGCATGTTGGGTTACTACAGCTGTATGTGCGTGAGCAGATGTTTATGAATGGCAGCTCAACAGTTTGACTCACCTTATTGACATACAAATTTTCTTTCAAGGTGCGTAGGATAACCACGAGAGTGCTCCTGCTGTTATACGAAATCACACTCCAGACATAACTCCAGGTGTAGGTCCAGTGTGTCTAGGTCAAAGACAGATTGGATGCAGGTCCTCAACTGGCCTCCTTCTAACCAACACACAATCATCACTGGCACCGAACCAGAACCAGTTTTCCTCATAAAACACAAGAGACCTCCATCCTGCCCTCCCTAGATCACATAGGGTGCCCAGAACATATCATAAAGATCATTGACTCATTTCTTGCGGAGCGTCACTTCTTCGTAAGAAATGGGACAGGATCGAGCCAGATGCGACCGATTGCGGCCGGAGTTCCGCAAGGTTCGGTTTTAGGTCCCGTCCTATACTCCATTTACACGAACGACATACCAAAGCAGGTCGGCGGAGAGATCACTCTCTACGCCGATGACACTGCTATCTACAGGAGTAGCCGCAACCTTGACTTCATACGATGTAAGCTGCAAGCCCACCTCGACTCCATAACGCAGTGGTGCAATTTATGGAAAGTTAAAATCAATCCAAGTAAAACCCAGGCCATATACTTCACAAACAGGCTAAAACTCCCAGACCAACAACTAACAATTGGTGATCGGGACCTAGCCTGGCGAAATTGTATCACCTACCTCGGGATGGAGATCGACAACCGCCTCACATGGAGGCAACACATCAAGAAAGCGGCAAACAAGGGGTGCGCGCTCCTGTCCCAACTATACCCACTTCTGACGGGTGAAGGACTCACCTTGAAATGCAAAATGCTTCTCTGGCGCCAACTCATGCTTCCAGTCATCTTGTATGGCTCGGAAGTGTGGTCAATGGCGTCAGACACCTCGCTTGCAAGACTACAACGGCTACAAAATAAAACCTTCTGGCTAATCACAGGTGCTGACAGATACGTCCGCAACACACAAATCAGAGATTTCTTAGAACACCCCACCATCTATTCCCTCATAAAGGAAAAATCTGCCAAACTTTATGAGAGGACACAAACATCGCCCCATCACCGCATTCGAAATTTAGGCTGCGAACATCCAGACCTTCAACATAAGAGACCTAAACTAACCCTTACGCGCCACTTTAGGGACGTTTAAAACACACAAACACACACACAAAACAAACATTTACTCAAAAACACGCACACAAAACAAACCACGATCTTCATGAACCCCCTACCGCATTCCTAGAAGTCAGACGGGCACAGCCCAGTGGTACTTCAGTACAAGAGTGCAAACAGAAGGCCTGTCCTGCCCTCCAATGAGCTCTCACTTGACACCACTGAAATCGCAAATGGCGATGGTTTGGGGTCGGTGGAACGCACGCTGCAGGGCATTAGGCGCGGAGCTGCCCTTGAACTAACCTATTCGTAATAGTTCATTATGTCACTGTGATGCCAGCTGCTGTTCAAATTGCTACTGCAGATGCATTAAAATGCGCCAGACTCATACACCGAAGACTATGGTCTTCTCTTTCGGTAGTGCTACGTGGCCATCCGGAGCCCAGTCTCCTTGCGACCGTACAGTCACGTGACCATTGCTGCCAGCAATCATGTTCAATGATTACACTCCTGCCAAGTCTTTCTCAGTACTGCAGAATGTACATTCAACTTTTCGTAGCACTATTATACATCTCGTTCAAACTTAGTGAGGTGTTGATAATTGCGTCTTTGTCGCCTTAAAGGCATTCTTGATTAACATCAGCTCACAACGTCCAATCTCAAAGGTAACTAGCGCTCACGTTACAGAGTTTATTTGAAAAAAACCTGACTTGCAGCCTCATAGTGGCGCTACTAGTGCCACTCTTATGCAACTAATGTAAGATCTGAATAGACCAACTTTCGTTTCCGTGGCACAATTGCTTGTTGGGGTTGCAATTTTTTTTTTCCGTTAGAGTATTACAACCGTTTCCTGTACCAGATAGCCATTGTTGGCATGGAACTATTCATGAATAGGTTTCCGATATGATTATGGCCGCACGACGGGAATTAACACACTTTGAGTGCGGAATGCTAGTTGGAGCTAGACTCATCGGACATAACATTTCTGAAATCGTTAGCCGGCCGCGGTGGTCTAGCGGTTCTAGGCGCTCAGTCCGGAACCGTGCGACTGCTACGGTCGCAGGTTCGAATCCTGCCTCGGGCATGGATGTGTCTGATGTCCTTAGGTTAGTTAGGTTTAAGTAGTTCTAGGTCTAGGGGACTGATGACATCAGATGTCAAGTCCCATAGTGCTCAGAGCCATTTGCAGCTGTTTGAAATCGTTAGAAAATTCAAGATTCCGAGACCCGCAGCGTCATGAGAGTGATGAGAGTACAAAATTTCACGTATTGTCTCTCACCACAGACAACGTTGTGGCCGACGGCCTTCACTTAACGACCGAGAGCAGTGGCGTTTGCCTAGAGTTGTCAGTGATAACAGACGAGCAACGCCGCATGAAATAACAGTATAAATCAATGTGGGACGTACGACGAATGTATCCGTTAGGACAGTGCGTCGAAATTTGGCATTAGTGTTCTATGTCAGCAGACGACCGATGCTGACAGCACGAATCGCTTGCAGCGCCTCTCCTGGTCTCGTACGCATATTTGTTTGGCCGTTGACAACTAAAAACCGTGGTGTGGTCAGATGAGTCTTGATTTCATTTGGTAGTTTGGCGCAGATCCCACGAAGTTATGGACTCAAGTTGTCAACCACGCACTGTGCATGCTGGTAGTGGCTCCACAATTGTGTGGGCTTTGTTCACATGGAATGGACTGGGTCCGCTGGTCCAATTGAACCAATCATTGACTGGAAATGGTTATGTTCAGCTACTTGGAGCCCTTTTGCAGCCATTTGTGGACATCATGTTCCCAAACAACGGTTAAATTTTTATGGATTACAATGAGCCATGTCTACAGTGGTTCGCATCTGGTTTGAAGGGAATTCTGGACAATTCAGCGGAATTGTTTCGCAATCCAGATTGCCTTATATGAGTCCCACAGAACGTTTATGGGACATAATGGATAGGTCAGTTCATATACAAAATCCTGCATCGGCACCTTCGCAGTTATGGACGGCTGCAGATGCAGCATGACCCAATATTTCTGAGGGGACTTCCAACGTGTTGTTGAGGCCATGCTACGTCGAATTGCTGCTTACGCCGGTCACAGGGATGTCCGACACGATATTAGGAGGTATCCTAAGACTTTTGTGACCTCAGTGTATTTTGGTGCGAGCGTGTACGTGTTATGTGACATTGTTACTTGTGTCGTAGTACTCCTGACGAACTGATTATGGCAGTAAGCTGAAACCAGTCATTGTGCATTGTGTAGTAACGTGCAGGCAGACGGAAATTTGGGACTGAAGAGTCAAACATGATCGCAGACCCGTTTACAGACTTTATACCTTCAATATTGACGTTATGAATAGTGCACAAGGTAAAATGGTAATGCAGGCTGTATAATCTCCGGGACAACCAGGAAATCGTGGAAAAACCCGGGAATTTTTTCATCTGGGAGAAAACCGAAAAAAATCAAGGAATTTTTTAGAATTCCAGGAATTTTTCATTGTTTTCATTTTCAGATAAATTTATGTAATTTTGATTGGTAAGAACTGATATACTCAAACCAAGAATTTTACTTTACCCTGCTACTGCAGAATAATAATGCAGCAATAAAACATAAACGAGAGAAAGAAAAACAAAATAAACTTAAGTTGCAAAGGAAATGTGCCATTTCCAACAGCAAAGCACAGTGGACACACGAGCGCCTGCCAACACCAAAATGTGTGAAAGGCTTTAGCACGAAGACTATGCAGTACTTCATAACAACAAACGTCATAACAGTTTACATTAGGTTCATTTGAGAAGTTTCCAGTGGGCTCGTGCGCATTTGCGGTTGAGTCGCGTATGAGCAGTACCTGCTCCCGCTTAAGGCTGTATCAGCACTAGCAACAAGCAGCCAGACACTGGCGAGCCCAAGCTGCCAGATTCGCGCGTGCGCAGAGCAGTCTAAGTTGCAGTGGAGAGCTCGATAGTCTCCACGTGATCAGTGTTTAGGTTTAGTGATTTTGCTTTTCTTCTTCGTTTACAACTCTCACTTGAAATGAAGACGAAAAGGATATCTGTGGCCGAGAGCAATTAAGTGAATTAAAATACATTCATGTAATTACGAAAGTCTAAGATACATTATTAGTTTTAGTTTCTTGATTTTATTTTATTTCCAAGTTTTCGGCAGTCAAGCATTAATTGCTTTACTTTGTCGATTTGCTAAGAAATTGGGCTTTTATTCATCTACATCTACGTCTACATCTATGTCATTACTCTACTATTCACAATAAAGTGCCTGGCACAGAAAATTGGTGATTGAAATTTCATGAGAAGATCCCGTTGCAAAGAAAAACGCCATTATTTTATGACAGCCACTCCAATTCCCGTACCATGTCTGTGGCATTATCTCCCCTACTTCGTGATAATATAAGACGAGCTGCCCTTCTTTGCACGTTTTCGATGTCATCCGTCAGTCCCATCTGATGCGGATCCCACACCGCACAGCAGTACTCCAGAATAGGGTGGACAAGCGTGGTGTAGGCAGACTCTTTGGTAGACCTGTTGCACCTCCTAAGTGTTCTGCTAATGTTTCGCAATCTTTGGTTTGCTCTATCCACAACATTATCTGTTTAGGGTATTTGTAATTAATCTTTTACACAGAGGTGATTCTTTGTAAGGCTTGTTATCTCGACATTCATTTCAAAAGTTCACATGTGTTAGATGTAATGGAGGCAAATTGGACATTATTTCTGCTGAGCCTTCTTGTTTTCGAACTGGCATCGATTGCTGTAACTGATAATGAGTTAATTCATAATCATCCATACATTTCACACTGTATATTTCACATATTGTGCACACAAAGTGCAGCTTCATCTTCTCATACAAATCAGTAGGCTTGCACCACTTCCACCCTTTTTGTTAGGACAAGACGAAAGACCATCTCAAAAAGGTAACAAAAAAGGATAGCAAAATGAATACTGAATAAATTTTCAATGGCAAAGATCGCTAAAACATTTATTCTTACAGATGACTGGATTCAGGAATTCTCTGTTGCCATTTTTTCGTCTACGTTTACATTATTTCATAATCTCCTCCATCAGTACAGTAAGTTGTGAGAGCACTTGCAATAAGCGAAATACTATGTGTGTATGTAGCTATCAAAAACTAACATACTGACTTCTAGAGTAGCTCATGATACCAATGTGGACATAAATTGTATAGCAGCACTTACTATACTGAGGAAGATTATATAATGGTTAAACATAGATCTGAAGATTGCAACACAGAATTACCAAAACCAGTCATCTGAAGGAATGAATGATTTTAGCGATCTTGGCAGCTGAGAATTTATTCAGTGTTTATAATGCTACAAATCACCCCACTCTGACGATGTCAGATGTATATAAAGATAGTAAAATTTCACTTTTTCTTTATCAGTCATGATTCTCTGACAGTTTCCATGATGATAATGTGTTTGCTATATAGAGTCAGAGTTATGTTTCCATAATAAATATATGCTTCTTATTACGAATTATTAGAGTAACCTTTCTTCCTTTCACAAAATTTTTATCACCTACTAAGTAACATAACACAAAGGCTAACAACGAGCCAAGGGCTCTGATTTACCGCTGACATTTTAGGTACTGAAGTGTTATTTTTGTAAAAGTCAAATTGTAAAATGAATTTCGATCTTTGGCATTGAACAATGGAGCAACAGTCATTGTTGATGATGGTACACATTCGTCTTACTACATCTCATATGCATCTAAAAAGAATGCAGTTATTTCAGAATGTAATAGGCGCCGGAAGTTTTGAACTGTAGTAATTTTACGTCACTATACCTTTTTTGGTGCCTGCATCTGACAGAGGCGAGATTAGTGTATTCACAGTTCAGATGTAATGGCAAGATGGTATGTAATTTGTGCTTGAACCAAGTAATGGCAAGTCACTTTTAAATGATCAACAGATAATCTCAGGGAAGAATGAACTCAAAGACTGAAAGCGAATTGCATTTGGCACATTGCATCTCTTTCCAACGATCTGCTGAGTTCACAGTTTAGTTTATCTGAAATAACTACTACAAAATCATAATTCATGTACAACTTCATAATT
This sequence comes from Schistocerca americana, assembly GCF_021461395.2. Classification (NCBI taxonomy): domain Eukaryota; kingdom Metazoa; phylum Arthropoda; class Insecta; order Orthoptera; family Acrididae; genus Schistocerca; species Schistocerca americana. Next base: position 585,005,303 of record NC_060122.1, on the reverse strand, counting down.
GTGGAGAAAACTTTTAATTATAAATAATAACTAGGATGTAAGCCATTTGTAACATAATTAATTATAAAACAAATCTGTATCTGCTTCAGAGACACTCAAAATATGTCTGCTCATTTCGATAGAGACAAAACAACTGATGAGATTCAGTTTGCTATGAGGAGTCTCACTCCTTGCATTTTGTACAACATATGAAAGTATAACCCTTCCAATTCGTTTCAGCCACAGGCTGATTGCTCTCATATTGTTCATCTGAATTTTGAGTTTGTACACATTTCATTACGTTTCTCATAGATACTTGAAATATTTCTTTAATAAAAGAGCATACATTCGCACAAGAGAAATACTTGGAAATAAGTTATCCATAAAAGAGATGACGTTCTTTAAGTAATGTTTCAGTGCCCCCTCGAAGGCTTCAAGCTATTGTGCATACAAATTGCTTTCAAGGCTTTGACAGAACTTTAGAAAATGTTCATTGATTTGAGTCCAGTTAAAAAAAATGTCTTTTGATTGCAATATTTGATTATCAATTGTGTGAAGTATACATGCATTTAAATATTTGTTATTGCTTTCATACACAAATCAATAGCAAATACATTTATACATGTGGAAAATGAAAACAGTAATGCATAGCCATACATATAGTGTGATTTTATAAGTTGATACATATTGAAATACTGGCAAGCAAAAACATCTTTCTCTTTTTGTTAAGAGGTATTTCATTGGACTTTATAATAAATCGGGAATAGTTCATTCAATTTTGTACGGTTTATGGAACTTTACACCGTTTTGAATGGTTCTTTCTTTATACAATCTCATGCATTTTCTTTATATAATGCTATGCAGACTCATTGGATCCAGGTGGTAGATGGGTTTATGATAAACTGGTGATGCAATTTGATCTTGTGAGGGTTTGTTATTGTGTTGATACTTAGTGGCAGTGTGTATGATGTGGTGGAATGGCAGGTATCGTACACCCACCAGTCAGACAGTTGGCACTGGGAACAAGCCAGCACATGACCAAATCAGCTGCTGTAGGCTGCATTGACAACTGATGATTGTGGCTACATAGCCATGCTGCAGTAAAGTTTCCAAATCCCCACATCAACACTTGAGTTTAATTATGAAAAGATGAAACAGCAGTATCAAATGTACGTGAATCAGCCAGATTCTTCTGTCTTGGCCCAATACTATATGCATTAGTATTATTTACATGGAAAAGGTTAGGACACCAGGTTCTGTAGATTCGGCAGTAGCATCATACAAGGCGTCTTACAGTAAGAAACAGAAAAATCTAAATGACAAAACGTCATCAGAAACGGTCATGGATAGAAATGAAAAAAAGTATCTATTGTGATCTTAACTTCCATGTACATAACGAATGGCTCACCTTTGTCTATGATAGCATGGATACATCTTGTACATAACATAGTGAAAATTGGTAAACTTAATATGGCATTCTTTAAGCTAAATAATTATTGAATTTGTTAGATACTCAAACTATTCAACAAAGTTAGGTATATCTTTGCACTGTAAGTTGAACTCGGTTTTATTTACAAATCTGCACTTGACAGAGAGTTTCTAATTTTCTACTGTGCATAACACTACATCTCTGTTCACTAAGCAAATTGTCAACATTTAAGGATTGTCAGATCCTAACCATTTTACTTAAAATTTATTAACTACAATTTTTATAACTTTTTCTGCAATAACTGGAAATTTTGTTTCTGTTGGATCAAGTGCATACAAATTTGCTTTCATATCTTTCAGTTAACTTGTAATTGGACCTGAAAATAAAGTATCTTCAGCTTCAAAGTTTTCTGTTAACCAATTGGTTGTGTACCATTTTCAAAAACTCCTTTTGGTTTGCAAATTCGGACTTATGCTTTTATCTTATATTGCGTTTTATTATTATATACAGTAGCCACTGATATACAATTCTTTTTCATTGAGTTCTAATAGTTTCACTTTTATTGTTGAATGTTTTGTACTAATATATTCTACAACCAGCTTTAAAACTAACTCATAACTTCCTTGCAGAGCAATTTTTTCCTAATTTATAATTTTAGTGTTCTGTTAAATCTTTCAACAACTGAGGCCTTTATTTCTGTAAATGTTGAGAAATGATTAATGTTATAATTTTTTGTAGGTTCTTGAAAACATTAAGTATGGAATTCTTTTCCACTGTCTGTTTGTAGATTTCCTTGAGTTCTTTAAATGAAAATTCTCTTAAAAGCTTTTGAAATACTTTTACCTGTTTTATTTTTAATTGGAAGAGCCCAATCAAATTTTGAAAAAAAAATGATCAAATATCCTTTACATGTTTTTTTAAAATTCCTTTTCATTTTTTCTGAACCCATTTCTACTAAAGCTGCTTACCACAAATAATCTATACCAAGGGAAATAACACTTCTTCTTTTAAAACTATTTCTTATTGGTGTATGTAACTTAGTAATAATTTCTTCAAAGATGTCTACAAAATTTTTTAACAAATTTACTTTTTTGGGTTTATAATCATTACAAATTTCTACATTCCTCAGTCTGTCATTTTTTGTTGATCTTTGAGAAAAATGAGTTTGAGAAAACTCTTTACACTTCAAACACCAGATATATTCATCCAATTATATAGATTAATTTTCACCAAGTAAATTTGTCTTTAAATCTACTAATTACTTCTATGAAGCTCATTTAAAGCATAATTAAGATTTGATTTCACTTATTTATCTTTTTATTACGTTGTTTCATTATAACATCATAGAGTCCATTCCCATTCTTAAAAACTGTGAGAAAATTGGTGAATTTCAATTTGTGACAAGATTTTGAAATCCTTTTTCTAGGTAGTTCATTGAGATAGCACTGCAACAGCTTAGAGTATCTTTTATACTGACCAGCCTATCTCAATAAAAAGCAACATAAGTGTTAGTAACTCTAAGAATTTCGCCCTCTCTGTTATTAATTTGTTTAACTATGCTGTTTATCTTTTGGTCTAGTTCTTCCTTTATATTTGATTCTTAAGTCCATTTTGTTTTTTTCAAATCTTCAAATTTCATTTTAATGTCAGATTCTAATGATTCTAGTATTGATTTTATTTTTTATAGCTATGAATCTAATTCCTTCCGAATTTTTGGTCCTAATCATAGATGATTGTTGATTTTTGCTTTAAAGTCTCTAATTCTCCTGAATTTATTTTTGTAGCACTTTGCTTATTTAATTCGTTTCAAAAATATTTCTTTATTATATTCAAAATATCATTAAATTTAATGACAGCTAAATCTGTCTTATGAATGCATTCGTAATTGTCTGATAATAGTCTTAACACAAATGACCACATAAATTCATCTGAACATTGTATTCCCTCAAAATTGTAGCATAATCATTTTTCCCAAATAATTAACAGTTTCTTTTGGCATATGGCCAGAAAATTAATTGAAAACAATTTTCATATTTTTCGCTTTATAATAAAAAATCCAGTGAGTACCAGTACTATCTCAAATATCTAAATGCATTTTTCCACTTTTAAAGATTTTTCGTTAATTTGGTAATTCATCAATCACAAAAACGCCTCTAAAATATTTGTTTTATAGTTGTATAGCAAGACTTACTTTACCAAATTTGCTTAATGCATAGAATATATATTAATTATTTTTCAAATTTTGTGTTTGATTTATTTACTTCAGCACCTTTTTCATCTACCCCATATTATTTGTTGGTTCTTCCAATTCTTTATCTCCTTTCTTCTTATTTATTACCACATTCACTACCATGGCTGCTTCTTCAGCCATTGAACCAGTAGTTACTAAATATGGTAATGGTGCTGATGATAAAGGAAAAAAATCGTCCTTCATATTCTGTATCTTTCTTTTCTGTTATATTTGCAATAATTCTTCACAACAGGAATGCCCAGTGTTATAAGTCTGTTTCCTCGATTTTTTATCTCTTTATATTTTTAGTAACAGTTTAAAATTATAAATGCTCTAAAAATTAAATCTCTAACATCATTCACCAGAATATATATTTGTTAGGTTCCTCTGTATAATTTTTTTATCCTTCCCCCATTTTTGTATCATCTGAAAACTCTGTTACTGATTCTCGAAATTAAACTTCAGAAATTACTTTTTCACATTATTGTTTTTAAGTTCTCTCATTTACTATATTTTGTTTGGATTATGTTTATCATATACTTCTCCTGAATGAAGTAATGTGCTTGCATGATTTGATAAAATCAACAGAAACAAATTTTGAATTTATATAATCTATAGTAATAGGCTTTTTAGTTACGAGGTTCATTAATCTGTCTGTTCGTTCATTTTCTTTTTCTCCAGTAATTAATTTACCTCCTTCAAATTTTTACTGGCAAATTACCATTGTATTTAAACTTACCAACTAATCTTAATCCAAAAACTTTATCTTCACTACTGTTAATGTATCTCAATAATCTTTCACTTAAATTTATTTCTTAATATGTTTTAATTTTTTTTATGTTCCTATTCTATTCTACGTATTTATTTAAAACATTCTTACAGTCTTCTTCACATTTCTTCAAACATCCTGTATTTCTTATGTGCTTAATTTATATTTAGGTGGTGGAATACAGTTAAATTCTTCTAAATATTTATGATGAGTATAAGGAACCATTTGTTTTTCCACTTCTCTGTTTTCTTCAATAGCTTTCAGTACATCACACCTAAATCGCAACCATGGTTCAATAAAGACTGCTATAATGAATGGGAAAAAATCCTGCTAGCACTACATCGAGTGAAGAATACAAATCACCCAAATGATGTATTCCAATATGATGACCAAAGAAGGAAATATAAGACACTAATCAAGAAGACGAAGGCAGAATATATTGAAGAAGATGCCAGGAGGTGCATGACAAATGCCCAAACTACCCATTCATAGTGCTCAGGAAAGAAACCCAAAGTTCCTGCAACAAATATTATCTTAAGGGAATCGTGGGTAAGCCACGTGAAAAATATTCTCAACCATCAATGTCTGCCAACAGCTTTTGAACTAACTTCAGATATGACAACAGCAAATTACACCCCCGTAACGAAACAGGAAATACTTGAGACAATGACAAAGGCAAAAAAAAAGAAAAGAATGGAAGGCCCCAGGTCGAGACTGCATCTATATTGAACAACTAAAGGAATCACTTCATGTCCTGCAAGACTTCTGGGTAGGACTATTCAGTGAATGTATCCACTCTGGGAAAATACCAGAGCAATGGAGGTCATCATCAATCAAGGTGATGTTCAAAGGGAAGGAGACCCCTGCGATCCTGACTCATACTATGGTAGAGCACTCGAAAATACATCTTTCAAGATATTCATGAAACTCTTAATGAACAGACTTACAGAAATGATAGACTCACAAATTCCAGATAATCAATTCGGCTTCCAAAAAGGAAGAAGCATGGTGCATGCCATAAGCTACCTAATGGAGCAAGCACAAGATACACTCAGACATCAAAGAAAGAAATACTTTGTAGTCTTTGTGGACTACTGTAAAGTCTTTGATCTCATAGACAGGGCAACGCTAGTCCAAAAACTCAATCATCTGATAGGAGCCGCACACTCATTGGCAATCAGAATCTAAAATGTCATCAGATACAACAATACCCAAATACCAGACAGCATAGCCACGAACATAATCCAGACAAATGGAGTTCTAAAAGGAGATCCAATTAGCCCAGTGTTATTCAACATCATGACAGCAGACATCACAGACATGATCAGAGACACCCCAGCATCACTTATTCTCTATGCGGGAGATATGGCAATAGGCTTAGAAAATGCAGAATTGCTCCAAGGGGTCCTCAAGAGGCTCACATCGTGGGCGGAAAGAAATGAATAGCAAATAAACCACACCAAAATCAAACAAATGACTTTCAGGAAAGGAGGAAACATGCTCCCAAAAATACAATGACCCAGCGCAACATCCTTTAGAGGCAGTGCCTTTGAAGTATCTTGGAGTCACCCTGCAAACTACCTTGTCATCCGTCAGTAGCGGTGTCAAAGAAAGAGTGGCCACAGCAATAAAAGCTATCTACCACATACAACAGACTCAACAAATATCACTGGATACAGCAACGTTACTGTTCAAGACAGCCATTTCCCCAATAGCTACCTATGAGATCAGCATCATATGAGAAAAACTCACCCTAAGCGACCTGATAACAATAGAAAGAGTCAAAGCTCGCTACACGAAAAAGGTTCTAGGCATCGGGAAGTCAGCATCCTTAAGGCTAACATATGTGTTGACCAAGGAAAATACCTCATCGATGACATCAAAATGTAGTTTTGGCTGCCGGATACCGAGCCCAACGAGAAAGCACGTCAAAACCTCACTGAGAAGTGGAGAGCCATCTGGCTCAATTTCTACTCCACAGACGCCTTAATGATAGACGAATGGAAATAAGCAAACTAAAAGCTACGCCACATAGTAATACCTTACGCCATGCATAAACTTTGCCAAAACAAGAGATTTCACCAGCTGAACGAAGACTGTATTTGTGATTTGTGTAAGAAGCATTGTGAGAGATAACACGCTCAAAACCGCAAATTATGGAAAACTTCAATTGTAAAACTGGCTCTGGAATAACTATTCATTTGTAATTTGTAATTTCTCTTTGCACATTGTGCGATTTTCAGTTAATAATAAATAAATCATCGAGTCCTTTTTTACTTTCTATTGGATTAATAAGAAGCAGATCTACTTTTTAATTGTTTTTGTATTCTTTTTGGTTGTTTCTTCCAATTTTTAGATTATAATTTTATTCCTCCTGTATATTTCTGTTTTGCTCAGCTCTTTTTACAGATTCTGGGTAACATTTAAAAAGGATAAAAGACATAAATATTTTGTTTTTAGAAATCATCTTTTATGCTTTTATATTTGTATGTTTTTATATTGTTAAAAATCTGTGATGTTACTTCCATATTTTTCTTCATTAATTTTTCTTTTCATGTTGTTGTTGTTGTTGTTGTTGTTGTTGTTGTCTTCAGTCCAAAGACTGGTTTTATGTAGCTTTCCAAGCTACTCTATCCTGTGCAAGCCTCTCCATCTCTGAGTAACTACTGCAACCTACATCCTTCTGAATCTGCTTAGTGTATTCAGCTCTTGGTCTCCCTCTACAATTTTTAACCCTCATGCTTCATCCCCCATACTTAACTGATAATCCCTTGATGCCTTAGAATGTGTCCTATCAGCTGTTCCCTTCACTAGTCAGATTGTGCCACACATTCCTCTTCTCCCCAGTTCTATTCAGTATGTCCTCATTAGTAATGTGATCTACCCATCTAATCTTCAGCATTCATCTGTAGCACCACAATTTAAAAGCTCCTATTCTCTTCTTGTCTAAACTGTTTATCATCTATGTTTCACTTCCATACATGAATACACTCCATATAAATACTTACAGAAAAGCCTTCCTGATACTTAAATCCATACTCGATGTTAACAAGTTTCTCTTCCTCCGAAATGCTTTCCTTGAGATCGCCAGTCTACATTTTACATCTTCTCTACTTTGATCATCATCAGTTATTTTGCTCCTCAAATAGCAAAACTCATCTACTACTTTTAAGTGTCTCATCTCCTAATCTAATTCTTAGCTGCCTCTGACAAAATTACAGTGTCATCAGCATACTTCAAGGATTTTATTTCTTCTTCCTGGTCTTTAATTTCTACTCCAAATGTTGCTTTTGTTTCCTTTACTGACTGCTCAGTATAGTCACATACATTGAATAACATCGGGGATAGGCTACAACCCTGTCTCAGTCCATCCCCAATCACTGCTTCCCTTTTGTCCCCTTCGATTCTTGTAACTGCCTTCTGGTTTCTGTACAAATTATAAACAGCCTTTTGCTCCTTGTATTTTACCCCTGCCACTTTCAGAATTTGAAAGAGAGTAGTTCAGAAAACATCGTCAAATGTTTTCTCTGAGTCTAAATGCCATAAATGTAGGTTTGTCTTCCCTTAAATTGTCTTCTAAGGTAGGTCGTAGGGGCAGTACTGCCTCACGAGTTCCCACATTTCTATGGAAGCCAAACTGATCATCCCAGATGTCAGTTTCTACCAGTTTTTCCATTCATCTGTATAGAATTCATGATAGCATGTTGCAACTGTGACTTATTGAACTGGTAGTTAGGTAATTCTCACGCCTGTCAGCAGCTGCTTTCTTTGTAATTGGAATTATTATATTCTTCTTGACGTCTGAGGGTATTTCGCCTGTCTCATACATCTTGCTCACCAGATGGAAGAGTTTTGCATGGTTGGCTCTGCCAAGGCTATCAGAAGATCTAATGGAATGTTGTCTACTCTAGGGGTTTTGTTCCGACTTAGGTCTTTCAGTGTTCTGTCAAATTCTTCATGCAGTATCATATCTCCTATCTCATCTTCACCTACGTCCTCTTACATTTCCATAACATTGCCCTCAAGTACATTCCCCTTGTACAGATCCTCTATATACTCCTTCCATCTTCCACTTTTCCCTTCTTTGCTAAGGACTGGTTTTCCCTCTGAGCTCTTGATATTCATGCAAGTGGTTCTCTTTTCTCCAAAGGTCTCTTTAATTTTCCTGTAGGTGGCATCTGTCTTACCCCTAGTCATATGTGCTTCTACATCCTTACACTGGCACTTTAGCCATGCCTGCTTAGCCATTTTTCACTTACTTTCGATCTCATTTTTGAGATGTTGTATTCCTTTTCCCTTGCTTCATTTAATGAATTGTTATATTTTCTCCATTTGTCAGTTAATTTCAATATCTCTTATGTTACCTAAGGATTTCTACTAGCCTTCGTCGTTTTACGTACTTGATCCTCTGCTGCCTTCAATATTTCATCTCTCATAGCTACCCATTCTTTTTCTACTGTATTCCTTTCCACAGTTCTTCTCAATCGTTCCCTAACGCTCCCTGTAAAATTCTCTACAACCTATAGTTCTTTCAGTTTATCTGGTTCCCATCTACGTTTTCGCAGTTTCTTCAGTTTTAATCTACAGTTCATAACCAATAAATTGTGATCAGGGTCCACATCTGCCCCTGCAAATGTCTTGCAATTTGAAACCTGTTTCCTAAATCTCTGTCTTACCATTACATAACCAATCTGAAACCTTCATCCAGGTCTCTTCCGTGCATACAGCCTTCTTTCATGATTATTAAGCGAAGTGTTAGCTATGATTAAGTTATGCTCTGTGCAGAATTTTACCATGCGGCTTCTTCTTTCATTTCTTATTTATTCATCCACTACTTTTTCTTTTCTTCCTCTTCCTACTATCGAATTTGAGTCCCACATGACTATTAAGTTTTCATCTGACTTAACTATCATAATAATTTCTATTATCTCATCATACATTTCCTGATTTTCTTCATCATCTACGGAGCTAGTTGGCATATAAACTTGTACTGCTGTCGTAGGTGTGGTCTTCGTGTCTGTCTTGGCTACAATAATGTTCACTATACTGCTCGTAGTAACTTATCCACATTTCAATTTTTTAAATTCATTATTAAACCTTCTCCTGCATTACCAATGTTTCTTTTCATATATACTGTAAAAACTCAAAATTTGTTGTCATTCCAACATTTACTACAAATTTCTTTAAAATAATCAAATTTTAAATCTCCTGCAACAAACTCTTCGTAAATATGATCTAGATTTGTATCATCCTGTCTAATTGGTTTTTGTAAGTCTGAGCCAAATAAAAGCAATCCACGCTGAAGCGCCAAAGAAACTGTGTCTTAAAATATAGATAAATGTAAACAGACAGAATATGGCTCTGTAGTCGGCAACGCCATTATAAGACAGCAAGTGTCTGGCGCAGTTGTTAGAACAGTTACTGCTCCTACAATGGCAGTTATCAAGATTGAAGAGAGTTTGAATGTGGTGTTATAGTTGGAGCACGAGCGATGGGACACAGTATCTCAGAGGTAGCGATGAAGTGGTGATTTTCCCATCTGACCATTTCACGAACGCACTGTGAATATCAGGAATCCGGTAAAAAATCAAATCTCCAACATCGCTGCGGTCGGAAAAAGATCCTGCAAGAACGGAACTAACAACGACTGAAGAGAATCGTTCAGTGTGATAGAAGTGCAATGCTTCCGCAAATTGCTGCGGATTTCAATGCTGGGCCATCAAGAAGTGGCAGCATGCGAACCATTCAACGAAACATCATCGATATGGGCTTTCAGAGTCGAAGGTCAACTCGTATACCCTTGATGACTGCACCACAAAGAGCTTTGTGCCTCACCTGAGACTGTTAACACTGACATTGGACAGTTCATGACTGGAAACATGTTGCCTGGTCGAATGAGTTTTGTTTCAGATTGTGTCGAGCAGATGGATGTGTAGGGATATGAAGACAACTTCATGAGTCCATGGACCCTGCATGTCAGCAGCGGACTGTTTAAGCTGGTAGAGGCTTTGTAATGGTGTGGGACATGTGCAGCTGGAGTGATATGGGACCCCTGATATGTATAGATACGACTCTTGACAGGTGACACATTTGTAAGTATCCTGTTTGATCACCAGCATCCGTCCACAATGTGACACCCCACATGTCCAGCATTGCTACAGAGTGGCTCCAGGAACACTCTTCTGAGTTTAAATGCTTCTGATGGCCACCAAACTCCCCAGACATGTGCATTATCGAGCGTATCAGGGATGCCTGGCAATGTGCTGATCAGAAAGGTTCTCCACCCCTCGTACTCTTACGGATTTATGGACACCCCTGAGGGAGTCATGGTGCCAATTCCGTACAGCACTACTTCAGACTTTAGTCGATTCCGTGCTCACGGGGGCCCTACATGATATTGTCACGCAGAAGAAGATGTAACTAGATGAATGACGAACACTAACTTCACTTAACGAAGGTTTATTCAGCCCTTGCACATACAAGAGCGCGGAGCGAACTGCCTCTGGGCAGAAAACATATATTGTGTATACAGCTACAGAATATTACATAACACTGATTCTTGACATTTGTGGATGCTTCTAGAATGTACTCGAAACGAATACAGAACTTAAAATTATAGAGTCCAGGTGTGTGTTGGACCCCTCGACTCTCCTTGCAACAGTTTAGGATCATAACCACTACGCCACAGCGCTACTCAGCTTCTAAGACACTGCTCCCTCCTTAACAGAACAGCGTCTCGGTGTTACGTCGTCCTAGTCCGGGTACGAGTCGTCAGTTCGGCAGACTCCGACTTCCGGTTACTGATTCTCGCCCTTGTGGTGATCTTCTTGGAACTTCTTTTGCGGCTACGCTCTTCGTCACCTTTCGACTTGTTGCCTGTCACTGGAGCTTCGAATTTACCCTGGGTTACAGGATCCTTATAGGGCTTCATTCGAAGGACGTGGACCGTATCTCTGATCTTTCGTCGTCTTGTGTCGGGGTCGAAATCTTCATAAGTAACATCAGACAACTGTCTTACAACTTATAAGGTTCAAAGTAGCACCTGAGGAGCTTCTTAGAGACACAACCTTCCGGGCAGGAGTGAAGATCCAGACGAGGTCACCAGGCTGGTAGACAACAGGGCGGTGGCTCGCGTCATACCTTCGGCGATCGTTTTCTTGAGCCTGCAGCGTGCGGAGTCGAGCTAACTGCCGAGCTTCCTCAGCTCTGGTTAACACCTGGTCAATGTAGTCGTCGTCGATGTCATCAGTACGTGACGGAAACACAGTGTCCATCATCGTAGTCGCCTCACGACCACGCATCAGGAAACATGGCGTAAATCCTGTGGTGTCTTGTTTGGCAGTGTTGTAGGCAAACTTCACGAAGGTAGCACCTCATCCCAGTTGCTCTACTCAACATTGACCGACATTGATAGCATGTCGTCCAAGGTCTTATTAACGCGTTCAGTAAGCCCATTAGTTTGCAGATAGTAGGCAGTCGTCATGTGATGAGTAATGTTGCACTGACGGTTTATCTCTGTCACAAGATTCGATTGAAAAACTTTCCCTCGATCCGTAATTAACGACCTTGGGGCACTGTGTTTTAATACAATGTCTTCCACAATGAATTTGGCTACCTCGGATGCTTTGGCTGCTTTCACGGCTTTTGTAATGGCATTGCGTGTCAGATAATCAGTGCAAACAATAATCCATCTTTTTCCACTAGCAGACGTTGGAAATCGTCCGAGAAGGTCAATCCCAACACGCTGGAAAGGCGTTTCGGCTGGTGGAATTGTCATGAGTCGGCCAGGTGGTTTTTGGGGAACTGCCTTTGTCCTCTGGCACTCTCGACAATGCAACACTTAGTGACGGACACTCCTAAAAAAACCTGGCCAGAAAAATCTCTTGCGGATTCTATCGTATGTCTTAATAAATCCTAAATGTCCTGTCTCAGGTATATCATGGAATTTCTGTGAACATCTAAGCGCATGTGTTTAGGAATCACTGGCAGCCACCTCTTCCCAAACGGATCAAAGTTTTTCTTGGAAAGTAATCCATTAGCTACCGTAAATCGTCCTTTCACATCCTCTGGTTGATTTAAGGCAAGCATAATTTGAGTTATCTTGGCGTCCTTCTTCTGTTCAGCAGAGAGATCCTGGGGTGCAGCGAGATAGTCACTATTTTCATCAAAGTCTTGATGGTCTTGCACATGGTTTCTATAGAGATAGTTGGTGTCTTGGTGTTTCCTTCCACTTTTGTACACTCTTGAAGACGTAGTGCCCACCTGGCGACTCGTCCTGTTGGATCCTTAAGACCTTGATCGGCGTGTTGGGGAGCGTCCTCTTCAGCGGCTAGCTAGCGGCGATGGTGACCTACGTCGTCCTGCACCCACATCGTCTTCTTCATCTCGGTTGTTCCAGAGTTGGTGTCGACTAAGATCGGTCTGCTGTCTTCTGATGCGGGCATCATCAAATATCCGCCGCCTTTCTCGACAATAGCGCACCACATGTCCCAGTCGTCCACAGTGGAAACATACTGGTTGGTTATCCTGAGTCCTCCAAACAGGTTCCTTGTGCGGCATTGTTGGAACATAACTCCGCCTGGATCTCGACTTTTTCACCATTTTAAAGGGAAATGAAGGCGAGAGGTTGGGTTCAATGTTTGCTCCTATTCCTTCCTGATGACCTCGGGCATTGATGTGTGTGATGTCTTTAGGTTAGTTAGGCTTAAGTAGTTCTAAGTCTAGGGGACTGATGACCTCAGATGTTAAGTTCCATAGTACTTACAGCCATTTGAATGATTTTGAACTAACTCGCGCCATGCTTGATACCTGTGACTGCATCCTCGCCTTATGTGGAGGCGCAGAGAGAACTACCACGCTTTCAGAGTAGATGGTACATGCTGACTTCCTGTCTATTGTTTCTAGAGCTCTGAGCTTCCTACTCAACCTGTGAGTGCTGTAAACGTCTGGAGACGTGCGCTGGCGGCAACTTGCTCTGTTGTTGAGTGGCAGTTTCGGAACACCTGTACACTTAACACCGACATCGCTTGAAACACCGACAAAGAAGAAAGAGTTTCTGTTATAAATGTCAGCTAACATACTTGCCAGGACAGAACAGGATACCTGTAGCTGATGGAAGAAAGACATTCCATCCTTCCAGGGAGAACTGTCAAACACCTGAAACGCTGACAAAAGAGCAGTGCATTTCCTGTCTCCGTGAGCGATCGCACGCACGTACACACACACAAACACACACACACAAGCAGGTGCTTCAAAGACATGGGTCAGATTCGTAAATGCTAGTCTGCTTTCTAGAATGAGATTTTCATTCTGGAGCGGAGTGTGCGCTGATATAAAACTTCCTGGCAGATTTTAAAATTGTGTGGCAGACCAAGACTCGATCTCAGGACCTTCGCCTTTCACGGGCAAGGTCTCTACCATCTTAGCTACCCAAGCACAACTCACGACCCGTCCTCACAGCTTCAGTTCTGCCAGTATCTCGTCTCCTACCTTTTCAGAAGATCTTCTGTGAAGTTTGGAAGGTAGGAGACGGGGTACTGGCAACACTGAAGCTGTGAGGACAGGTCGTGAGTCGTGCTTGGGTAACTCAGATGGTGGAGCAGTTGTCCACGAAAGACGAAGGTCCTGAGTTCAAGTCTCGGTCTGGCACACAGTTTTAATCTGCCACTAAGTTTCATATTCTATTCTTCTCAGAAGGGTGGGCAAACACATGTACACGTAAGCCCCACTGACCACCTGAAGCAGGGGGAAATACCAGATGCTTCTTCTGTAGGGTTACTTCAAAGACACTTCTGGAACACCTGGATGCTGAGAGAAATGAACAATACTGCCCCATCCCAAGCGTCCAAGGGGATTTGTGCATGCCGAAGTTTGCTTTCATGTGGGACATCTGCTTTTTAGAGGGTGGGTCAAAGGCCTTCCTAGAAGGACTGGTTGCTTAACAATATGTTTCCTGTTCTGAAGAATATGAACACTATCTGACATGTCTGAAGTTGCAGACCTGGGTTCTCACCCTGTAGAAGCAAGCCTATCAGTTCCCGCCAATTGCAGGACTGAGTTTTCCCCCTGTACAAGGGCTCCGATTGGTTCCCGCCAAATTAGTGACCAGGACTTGAGTCTATATAAACCCTGTCCCTTCCACAGCCATCCTCATACTTCTGCAGTCTGTGGTTACACCTGTTTGTGTGTATTAATCAGCAGTTCGTAGTTACGTTTACTTGTTTGATTATCGTCGGTGTAAATGGAAGCACCATCATGAAATGCTGATCAGCATCAAACAGCAGCAGTTTCTGTGACAACAAACGTCTGAGACAGGCAGAAGAGGAATTAAATTACAATGAAATGAACACCCTTAGCTGCTTATAGGCGTTGACATACGTCAACGGTGTCAGATGAAAATGTGTGCCCCGACCGGGACTCGAACCCGGGATCTCCTCCTTACATGGCAGACGCTCTATCCATCTGAGCCACCGAGGACACAGAGGATAGCGCGACTGCAGGGATTTATCTCTGGCACGCTTCCCGCGAAACCCACATTCTCAACGTATTGTCCCGCACTACATTCGTAGTGCCCCCGCCCATTATACTCATTACTCGCGGCGCGTTGCCGATTCCCGTAAGAGTTCGGGCTCTGTTTGTGCATTCGCACAGAAGAAGAAGATGGTCAAGTGGCCAGTGAGCCTTAACTATATATATACAAAGATGGTATCTGTTCTTTCGGACATGTCCGAAAGAACAGATACCATCTTAGTATTCAGAAACTTGTTCTCCTCAGGAGAATATGAACATCATTCAAGGTGCATATCCCAATGATGCAAAGTTTCAGCTTGTGCTGAGGAAGGGGATTTTCCAATTTGGTTATCTGAATTATATGGAAAAACCCGACGAAACCAGACTACCCAACTAACTGCGTTCACCAGTAACCTTACAATGAATGTCTTGTCAGATACAGAGCATAAGTATGTTGTCATTGTTTGGCAAGAATTCAACATCCTAAATTCAGGGGAGTATGTGAAATTTTACAGGACACTGACATGCTTTTGCATGCTGATGTTTTTGAGAAATTCTGGCGTGTGTGCATGACCACATATACTATGTATCCTGTCTTTTATTACATGGTACGTGGTTTTTCTTGGGACGCTGAGCTGAAGAAAATGAAAGTCAGCATCGAACTGCTGACCGCAGTTGACATGCTTCTTTTCTTTGAGCAAGGGATCCATGGCAGACTTTGCCAATATGTCCATAGACATGCCAAGACAAATAACTCATCGGTAGGTGAGGGGTTCAGTGCATCTGACGATTCGAGCTAAATTATGTACCTAACTTATATTGGCATGCTGAGCAACAATCGCTGCCGATTGGCGAGTCTCAGTATCTGTTTGAAGACAAATGCGTCAGATTAGGGGAAAATAATAGTAGTGGTGGCTGATTCTGGTGTAGGGTATGTTGTGCAGACAGAACTCATATACTCCATTAGTTTACATGATGCACACAGCGATTAGTTCTGTGAGGAGACTCCATCCCGAAACTGATGACAATGCTGGGGAACAAGAAGGGATACATTCATCCCTGTCATTATCTCCAGCCCTAATGGAAGGAGTACATTGATATAAATACCAAAAATAAGCCTTATGCGACGACTGATTTCGAAAAAGATTTTTTTAAGTTAACGAATAATGCAGTTTTCGGCGATACATTTGACAAAAGACCGCGAAATTCATATTAGAGCAGAATGGGAAGGGCGTTATGGTATAAGGAAATGTATTGCCAGATCAAATTTCAAATGAGTCACAATCTTCAATAAGAACTTCGTTGTGGTGGAGATGGCGAATGTTTCAGTAGAACTCTTGAAGCCTACCTTTGCGAGAATATGCATATTAGACCTGTCCAAACTCCACATGTACCGATTTATTTATGAGTTTGCAAAAACCCATTTCGCAGATCTGTAATTACTTTGTACAGATACTGATAGCTTTATTTATTAGGTGAAGGGCTGTGATTATCGTGGTACTCGGGATTGGGAGTTTGGTTAAATTCTATATATGCAGTGATTAATCAAAAATATAAATACTAAATACTGCAATATTATTTACTCTGTACTGCAATATGATTTACTCTGTTAAATGTTGTGGGCTAGCATGAGAGTCTGAAATAATCCAACACCACTATAACATACGTACGGACATCGGCTATTCCGAAGAAAGCACGAAATAATATTTTATACACAGCGCGCGACTCAGGGCCTGCTAACAGATAGTTCGCGTGAGCGCTGCTATTATGGAGAGAAAATATGCGTGCTTTTACGCAAACTGTAATGATTAATTTGGTTCTCAGGGGCTACTGGTCATTTGTGTACCAACTTTCACAAAGAAACTGAGATATTTTTTATGCTTATTAAACAGATTATTTTTCTATACTTACTATTCGTTATCTGCAACGCAAAAACTGAAAAGAATCCCATCTGCTGTTAAGCAGCCAATCTTAAACATACTGAACTCATTCAGTAAGAAAACATTAATGAATAGAATTTGTCTGTACTTTACTAGCTTTGAAACTATTAAAAGATCAAAATAGAGAAGTCTCCCGCATTTACATTTAATATTACAGACTGAATTTCTAACAAAAAAATATCGTCAGCATAATGGACGGCCAAATGCTGCTAGGGAAAGAGAGCTCCCCACACCACGAAGTTCGGAAATAGAGTTATTAATTACAATTAATGGTGGCTATTATGGGAGGTGCTCATTGCTTCAATAACCAACACTTTCTAATAACAATTGGACATTGTAACATTATGTGATTGCCTTATCATTTTAAATCATTCACTAATCGAGCAGTCGCTCGGCAACAGCTACAGTTAGCAAATAATGTTGCGAGAATGTAAAAGGTGAACGACCTGTGACGTAACTTGTATATTGTCGAAGCGCCGTCAGAGATGCTGTGAGTTATTGACTTTGAAAACCGCGGCGCGAAAAACGGACAGAAGAACACTTTTTTACACATTTTTTTTTTTTTTTTTGATGTACGAGATATTCTCGATGAACAGTTACTCATTCTTCTCTTGTCTCCTGTAACTTGTGTCGGACGCGCATGTCTTGCCGCCGTATTATTATCGTTAAAAATAATATTGTTCTAGTGTAAAGTAAATGTGTAATACTAAAAGTGCCTAGCAGTAGATTTATTGTGCGACGTGTATGTGAAAACGTCGAAGGAATTGTTTTCATTACGAGAAGTGCCAGTCAAAACGGCATCCATGTTAAATCCTTCATTGCAGTGTAAGTTCGTCTATTAATTGCCATAAATTCAGACTTATATGGAACTGGTGTATGGACTATTTATTTAATATAGAATCTATGTCTCACTCCTTCATGAAGTTATTTAATTTTCTTTATGTTTCTTCCAAATAGAGAGTTCACAGTCACGAATTCTTTCGTCGAGTTCGAACGGAAGTTGCATGCGGCGAAATATTTTCTCCGCGCCATATTCTACTGGTAAATGCATGATAAACTACGGTCCCTTAGCAAATTCATGTTGAGCTATCCAAAAATAATTATATTTTGAATAGGCATTTACTCTCTTCCGCAATGCAACTTCCGACTGATCAGACGATCCAACAAGAAACAGCCGCACACGGTCGGCGTTCGCAAATATGTTTCCACCGCTGATTATAGCTATATGTTACAGCACAAAAGTAAACATATTGTTATAATTAGCGGCTACGAACGGGGACATTTATAACTGTATGTTTATGTATACGCATTAAGTAAACATATCGTTATAATTGGCGCCCGAACAGGGACCCGAATTAAAAAAAAAAAAAAAACTTAAAGGAATAAAAATTTATGTAAGATAGGCATTGTGGAAATATTCATAATTGTAGCTAATCTTGTGCTTTTTATTTGTTACATGACATCAAACGCCATCCAATAAAATTTCCATTGAGCGAAAGAAACGAGATATTCAGAGAAAATTACGGAAGAGAGATTTTTTTTTTTGGAACAGAATTTGTGCGAAAATCTAGTTGCAACGCCCAAGGCAGTCATCAACAACGTAAGTTAAAATTTCGTTAGCCATAGCCAAGCTTCCTTAATTTCATCCGACATTAATCAATTTGTGACGATCTTTAGTAGTTGCAGTAAAAATTTGCTTTGAATTCAGTAGATTGCATTTAGTAGAGCAGAAATTTCTTCAAGTATTGTTTAAATTACATTGTTGTGTATTGCATATCAATTGTTTTTAAATGTCCGCTGCCTGTTCACGGAGCTGACCAGCCTTAGTTTTCATTTATTTTGACCAGTGTGCAGCCATACTTTCTTTAAGGTCCAGAATAGTCTCTTGTTCTCGTGACGTGCAACTCCCGACATTCAGAACTTGGACGTAGCAGTGACAACCGACTCGCAACCGATAAATTACATCTCTGTCGACAGCTGACGGCCGTAGCTCAAACGAACTTCATTGATTTACTGTTTGTAAATAAGTGAGCTATGGCAGACGATAAAATGTCATCACTAGATTCAAATGAACAGAATGAAACGAGTGAAGTGTCGCGTCGCTTACGGTCCCGCACAATAATTAGTAGGGCTGAGACACCAATCGAAACAATTGTAGAAAGTGAAGTGGGAAATCTTACGGACTTTGATGCCTCACACCATAATGTTACTGGTACTGAACTAGACAATGCCAGCATAGTTTCTGCCACTAGTAGTCGTAGCCATATACCGGTTACAAGGGAGGCAGGTGAAAGCAATTCAGGGGTAGTGACAGACGATGTATTCAAACAGCTACAGAGTCAAATGATGCAGGACGGAAATCGCCAAATGTTAGCCTCGCTTGAAGATAAACTGTCTACAGTAAGGGAAGAAATA
The DNA here is from genome assembly GCF_021461395.2 of Schistocerca americana. Classification (NCBI taxonomy): domain Eukaryota; kingdom Metazoa; phylum Arthropoda; class Insecta; order Orthoptera; family Acrididae; genus Schistocerca; species Schistocerca americana. Next base: position 584,986,032 of record NC_060122.1, on the reverse strand, counting down.
AAAACTGTTGGAGAAAACGTAGTCAAAAAAGTAGCAAAGCAAGTTAAGGATGCTGTTTCTCAAATGCGAAGTGGAATAATTATCGAACTGAATGACACTTTAGCTACCATGCAAAGCGAGACAGCTGACATCCGAAAGGCAACCAAGAATCTTGATTCCACCGTAACCACGGTTAATCACAGATTAGACAGAGTAACTACGCAGGTAGAAAAATTAACCGAGGGAATGTCAAACTTGACTCTGGAAACGGAAACGAAAGTAAAGGAGAGGCTAGATAGTCATGAGAGAGAATTTAGAGAAAAGTATGAGAACTGGATTGCTGGAAAGGACAAATTTGTCGAAGATAAAATTAACAAAGACCTAGTAGAGACTGTGAAAGCAACCACTATTGGTATCTTGTCAGCTCCTGGAAGCTCCGGAGATACCGTAATGTCTGAACTCGGTAGCATTAGGCGTACCCTTCAGCAAGAATTACCAAATTGGAAGCAAGAGGTAACGGAACAGCTAAATAACCTGAAGGCACAAGTGAGTAGTAGTTCCCAAATACAGAGACCGAATTTTCCTCACTCTTTAGCCTCAGAGGAAGAAGATGAATTATTTCGTCAATTCCGAATACCTGTTGTATCTAATGAACACACTTCACCACCACATATTCCAGTTAGTCACCGAAACCAAGAATCTGACTCAGTAGTAAAAATGATGAAGGAAGAAAGCATGATAAAGCATCGAGTTTTTCAAACCTTTAACCCGGAAAAACGAAATATCAAAAGTGGTTCAAATGGCTCTGAGCACTATGGGACTCAACATCTTAGGTCATAAGTCCCCGAGAACTTAGAACTACTTAAACCTAACTAACCTAAGGACATCACACACACCCATGCCCGAGGCAGGATTCGAACCTGCGACCGTAGCAGTCCCGCGGTTCCGGACTGCAGCGCCAGAACCGCTAGACCACCGCGGCCGGCAAACGAAATATCCACCCAATTGTTTTTCTTCGTGGATTCTCCGGCATTTTTCCAAATTCGTGGACTGATAGACAGCGTATCCAATTTGTTACCGGATATATAGGTGGCGAATCGGCAATATGGGGAACAGAAATGGTTGATAAGTGTCGAACATATGAGGAGTTTGAGCACTGTTTCCTCAGCAAATTTTGGAGCGAAGGTGTTCAGAAGCGCCTTCGTAAAGAAGTCTATAATGCAGAACAATTTGACCCCAGGAATAGCAGCCTGAGAAAGTACTTCGAAAAATATCTTGGAAAAGTTAGGTATTGGGATAACCCTATCAATAGTAAAGATGTAATTATGATTCTCAAGTCTAAATTACCCATTTCGATTCGTGAAAAGCTGATAGCCATACCAGATGATGATCCAGATACCTTTCTGTCGATATTAGATTCCCTAGACCTGATCTATGAGGACATGAGAGCTAACAAACCGCGGAATACTCCGCACAATTCTTGGCCACAACATTACGACAGTAACGGCTATGAAAAGCCAGGGAACGATTCAAAAAATAGTAACGATTAGCAAAACGGAAATAAAGGTAGTGGGTATCCGCACAAAAGGAATAGACATAATCAACACAACCGATTCAATCCCGTGTATAACACGACTGCTAACCAGTACGACAATCAATCGTACAAGCAGAAGTTTGGAAACGGTTTCAGTCAAAAAGGTTGGCAACAGCAGAGCGGATCGCAATGGAATGCACCGTACTCGAGCAGCCAACACTCAGTTTACGGGCAGCAACAAACAGCTGATAACGCCCACTCATACCTATACAATTCCGCGCCTAGTAAAATTCAAGCGCAGGGAATGTACAGAAACACACAGTTTAACTGCAAACCGCAGTGTGAAGGTGGATTTTACAGTAACAATTCCGGAAATCATAATAGTAATAAAAATCATCAGACCCCGCGAAGGCATTACAATCCCCCTGTATTTTTCGCAAACGCGGAAGACAGAAACACGTACTGGACACCAGAACAAACGCAGCAACATTCTGACACGAGGTTTGTGCATAACAGTAATTTTGTTCCTCAGTGTTCTCACAATGTCAGATTGGTCGAACTTTCTAATGATGAAGACCAATCAAAACCACACAAGCAGGAAAACTAAGTTCAGCATCTGAAAGCTCCCTAAGTGATGCTGTGAGACAGAATGGGGGCTACCACTTCGACGGAGAGACTAACCATGACGTACTTGTACTGAGATACAATGACAGGATTGACATGAGACAAGAATTATTACAAGAGAAAGAGACGACTGACGGTGATGAACCGATAGATGACCAAGTGCAAGCTATGACAAAACTTCCTATAGCCGGAATTTTGACGACTGTAATCCTAGATACAGGTGCAAATATTAATGCTATGTCCTTATGTTTCTATAAGCAAATTAGTACATTAATTAAAATTCCAACATTACCCGTCCAAGGATGTTCAATAACAGGAGCCATCGGCTCCCAGACACAAAAGGTCAGTATACAAGCTTGGGTACCACTGGAGATTCAATCAATACCCATAAAATGTATTTTCCTCGTTGTCAAGAATTTGGCAGTGCCATGTCTCTTGGGAATGGATTTTCTACGACGATATAGAGCCCGAATAGATCTTTATATAGGCATTTGCACACTGTTAGTACAGCAAACAGAAGTTGCACTGGAGTTAGTGAAAGAAAGAGTAAAAAACTTTGGCACTTGTAATAGCATTAGATTACAAAGGATAGGCAGAAAACCTCCTTGTCGTAATCATTTCAATTTGTTTTATGGTAACTGTGATACATTTAATGATACAATAACAGTCAGTGACTTACCCTCTCAGCAGGAAATAACCAATAAGACTACAGAATCAACAGAGTTATCCGAACCTCAGCGACAGGAATTATTCAATTTGTTATCACACTATATCAACGTGTTTTCAAAACGACCCGGTATTATAAAAGACTATGAATATACTATGGAAGTGGTGCCGCACCAAACTTTCTGTCGCACGACATATCCCATACCGTATGCAAGAAGGGAAGCAGTTCGTAATGAAATTAAGAAAATGTTGAACTGGAAAGTCATAGAGTATTCTAATTCACCATATAGTAGCCCGTTGTTGACGATTTTGAAACAGGATAACACCGTACGACTCGTACTTGACGCACGAAACGTAAATAAAATTGTTGTGCCAGTACGAACGAGACCTGAAGCGATTGAAGAACACCTCCAGAGATTTTATGGATTAAATAATTGAGAAGCATAGATTTGAAAATGTCATTTTGGCAAGTGAGACTAAATCCTAACTCACGAAAATATACGGCATTTATCTTCGCCGGCAGATCCTATCAATTTCAGGTCATACCTTTTGGATTGAATGTTAGTTCTGGAGTATTCATCTCTGCCTTAGATCATGTTCTTGGTCCAGATCTTATTGATGAAGTCACTCTCTACGTTGATGATCTTTTAATTGCCACTAAAACCTGGGAAGGCCACGTTGAACTAATACAGAAAGTGTTTCAGCGATTCCTGGAATACGGAGTCACTGCCAACTTGCAAAAGTCACACTTTGGCCGAGCCGAAATCAAATTCTTAGGACACGTCATTTCATCTGACGGAATCCGTCCTGATCCGGCTAAGCTAAGTGCAATTAAAAATTTTCCTATCCCATCTTCAAAACGACAACTTAAAGGTTATCTTGGACTCGCTTCATTCTTCAGAAGATTTTTACCAAAGCAAGTAATGAACAACCCTGATTTATTGAAATTGTTAAAGAAAAATACTCAGTGGAATTGGACTGACGACTGTCAAAAGGCATTCCTCGATATCAAAGAAGTTTTGTTAAATAGCAACATTCTTTATCATCCAGATATGGATAAGGAATTTTGTGTGTCATCTGACGCAAGTTTTCAGGGATTAGGCGCATGTCTCTTCCAGATCCATGAAACCAATGGAAAACCAGACATCAGAGTAATTAGTCTTGCTAGTAGGGTTCTTACAGAAACTGAACGATCCTATTCTGTTACTGAGTTGGAAGCTCTTGCAGTAGATTGGGCCTTCAAGAGATTCAACTACTACATCAATGGCAAGAAAATCAAAGTCTATTCTGATCATCAGGCTCTTAGTTTTCTTCTAACGTGTAAACTCCTATATCCTCGCTTAACGAGGTGGTGTCTTTTCTTACAGGAATATGACTTCGAAATAATCTACATAAAAGGCAAAGATAACATTATTGCGGATGCTCTATCTCGCATGCCTGAAGGATCTTCGGACAGTACTGAACTTTTGGAACAAATGTCAAATTACAGAATTCTATTGATGAAGGATCCAATACATCGGAAATATTTTCTTGATCTTTGTGACCAGATTGTCCAGTTGCAGGAAACTGATCCAAAATGGAGAGGAGTGAAACAGATCCTCGAAACTAATCCTACCCATCGCATGTGCAAAAATTACAAATTGCATAATCAAGTTCTTTTCCATCGAACATCACTGTCATCAGAAAATTGTCTAGTATGCATTCCGCAGGAATATGTAGAACACTTACTCTGGTATACACATATTTCGTGGGGACACTTTGGTCCAGAAAAGTGTAAGCGTAAAATAGCAAAGTACTGCTACATCCCTAACCTTCATAGCAGAATTCACAAGCTCTTGAAACACTGTATCATTTGTCAAAAGGCAAAACCTTTTAATCTTTCGAATATACTGCCTTTGAATCCTATTATCACAGAGAAACCTAGACAAACCCTAGGCATAGATTTGGCAGGACCCCTCCCACGAGGTCGTGGAGGACTAAGGTACCTTGTAGCTGTCATGATCTATTTACCAAACATTTGAGATTGTACGCTATGAGATCTGCAAATACTCAACTAATCATCAATCGTTTAGAACGTGACTACTTTCCTAGATTCGGAAAACCTGAATCAATTCTCTCAGACAATGGGTCTAACTTTGTCTGCAAAAGATGGAGACTTTTCCTTGCTAGTCATCAAATTAGGCAAATCCTTATCTCCAAGTTTAGACCGCAGTCGAACCCGACTGAGCGGGTGTTCAAGGAGTTTAATCGTTTTATTCGTACTTATATACCAAATCAACAGACTCGCTGGGTTGACTTTGTGTCACCTTTCGAGGAAATTGTGAATAATCTACCACACCTGTCTACTGGTTTCACTCCGAGTGAGTTGATGTCTTCTGACCAAGAGAAAAATGAATGGGTCAATTCAATTCGTAAGTGTAACAACACAAGTGCTAGTTTAGACGCCAGAATAAGACAAGCTCTAACAACGTTGACCACCCAAGCCAATTTACGCAAGAAGGCGTATGACAAACATATTAATAAGGAATTAACTTATAAAGCAGGCGAAAAGGTCTTGCTAAAAACACACTTTAAACCATCGTTGCTCTTACACAAAAATCGAAAATGGCAAAGTCTTTTTGAGGGACCTTACGAGATCCTTCGTATACCGCATACAAGTTGTTATCTGATTTCTAATCCCGCAAATGGAAAAATAAAAGGGTTATACCATCATTCTGACCTTAAAAAATGTCATGCTACAGAATAAGTCAAAAGGAAAGCTTTATAATGACAAGAGAAGGTTAGCCGCTAGTGACTAAGTGACAACTGATTTGACTTCGTTAAAAAAAATGCTTAGAATATATTACACGACAGTGAGTCTATCTTGCTATACAGCAGACAATTTAAAATATGTTATCTTGAGCCATAATTTAAGTACAGACAACCTGATAAATGAAAAAAAATTCTAGTTTAACAAAGAAAGTGATCAACTCCAAGAACTCTAGTTTTAAGATTTAGTTTTAAGGAGATAATATTTAAGAGAGAAAAATGAAATATAAAGCGAAGGATGTGCCTAACAAGCCGGCTTCTGCGATATGAAATGCTAAAGAAGTGAAAATAAAACATAGTATGTAAGAATTTTTTTTTTTAAGTTCAAGGAGCAATGATCCAGAAACGAAATTTATTTTCGTCAAGGACAAGGGTCACTTGACAATTATTGGTTCCTGATCCCACTAAAAAGGAAAACAAGTAACTAGTTTCTAAGTCTGCTATGACTAGATTAAGTTCCAATGTACATAGAAATCTGGAACAGGTTCATCTCTGCATTAAAATAACGTAATGTTTACGAAGCATGTGAGTTACTTGTAAGTACCAACATGACCACGAAAGCGCTATCCTTAAGCTAGATAAACAAAGTAGCATTAATTGTAATTGCAATACGCAGGACAGATACATTCAAAGCCATAAGTGAAATAAATACCAAGTATAAGAGCGTAAGTGGCAAGGACAAAGCAATGATGACTTAAGGTCATATATAGAGGTCAATGCAGTGTAGCGCAAGCAGGTGTCAAGGCGAGAATAAAATGGCAATGAAACAGCCGGCAAAACAACGCAACTAGTTCTTTTTTGGAGCGCGTACGCAGACGTACGGTGCAAAGGGAAATTAATTTCTAAGTCATAAGGAACAAGGAGTTGTTTGCTAGATTTCTTCTTCTATGTATTATTATACCTATGTCTTTCTTCTGAATTTGTTTAAATACCCTAACCCGCCTAAACCCGTCCCGTAGACTTGATGTCGCAGATTGAGAAATGCGGTTGACGTGGAAGGCTGGTTTGGCATACGATTTTCAAAAGGAAACGCGTGAACGAAATCGGGAAAAGCTAGTTTTGAAATGTCTTTATTTTTCCTTTTAAAGTCAATCCGAGACGGAAACCGAGATCGCGATAAGGAATTTGAATATTTTCTTGAATGGTGTTCTGTTCTCATGTGAGAGGGCGATCAAATTGACTGATTGATCCTCACACCTAGTAAAAAGAGAATTTTTGTTGAAATGACAGTGATAACTTTAATGAATCTAATAAATAGAAAGAACGGTTGAAATGAATTAATATAATAATAATTGCTAACAGATCGGAGAAACTAATGTATTGTGACTGTGAACTAAAAGCATAATTAGTCTTAGAGAAAGATGATGAACAATGTAAAGCGAAATGTTAAAGATAGTTACCAACAAAGTAACAGAAATTGAAATGGACATGATAATCGAAGCTCTCAATTAGCAAGCTTCAAAGTGAGACAAACTATTTGATTATAAACTGTAAAAAAATTGTGTACATAGTACTGTATAAGTGAAGGCTTAAAATGGTGTGGAAGTCTGCCACAGACACGATGAAGATAAAAAGTGTTAAACGTGCAGATAGGCTGACGGACAATGATAGTCCGGTTGTGTAACCGAAGGCGGTGATGTGATTACGTGCAGTGCATCGGAAACCAAGCGTGTTAGCTGCTTTGCAAAGTGCGAGCGCTAGCCTACCTTAAAATCTTCAAAATCGGCTGGAAAATGTGGAGACAGGGATGGTTTCAATGGAGTCTCTGTCCCTGGTAATTCTCGTCCCTCCGCACCAGCTCAGCAAACCACAACACCATCGACGCAACGTGTTCACTGAACCGTGCGCGGAAAAGCTGAAGTACCGCGTGGAGGCTGGTGAGCGCCTCGAGTTGCGATTCAGCTCTAACAATCAGCCTGTGTCAACGTCCATCGACGCAACAAACGCGTTAAATTTAAAGTGATGTAGTTGCACAGCACTCCCGCTGCAGTTCGACGAAACGGACTTTCCATGAAAGCCGCTCCCAAAATAAAAGACTCTTATACGAGTTCACAACATATCACATACTATGCTAATGTTATATCCCGTGGATGAAATGCGAACAGCCAAACCACACGCGAATAGTGACAAAGTCAAATTCCTGTGAATCCCAAGTCCTAAAATTAGATTTAAGCTTAGTTCTTAGACTAATGGGTATTTATATTTTTTGTTACATGTAACGTGTGTACGTAACGTGCGAGTGAGACTCGCCCGCCAGAGCTGATGAAAAGTTTTCTACTCGGAGACCGCAAAGTAGCGATCCAACTTCTCAAGGCATAAGCTTCACCTGGAGAAGAATCAAATTTTAACTTTCCTGTCAATACACAAACAATGAAAGCGTAAAAATTATAACAACTAGTGAGCAATGGAATATGGACACGTGTGAGAAATTCCATGTGTGAGAAGTATATGTGTATAAAAATGGACACGTGTGAGAAATTCCATGTGTGAGAATTGTGTGAGAATTATGTGTGTATAAAAAGATGAATCCTATGTGTTTTCTTTCAGGAGCAAAGAGCCTATGAGCTCTGGACAATAACTTGAGGCCACAAAGATGGTCGGTATGAACTCTGTAAAAAAAAGGACTGTAATGAGTAAATGTATAATGTCCATTGTAAACTTCGTAGATTTACTGTCTTAGTTTTTAAATTTTTTTGTGTATCTTTACCTTAAGAACTGACTTTGTCTATGAATGAGAGATCACCATATTTGTGTAATCCTAATAATCAAATGACAGGAATACTGTGTTTGATCAATGTAAATCTGTAAAGTACTCAATCCCATAATGTTAACGACGACATGTGAATCTTGGTAATCTCCTTGATTTCCAAGATTCCCATGGAAGGCAATGTAACATTATGTGATTGCCTTATCATTTTAAATCATTCATTAATCGAGCAGTCGCTCGGCAACAGCTACAGTTAGCAAATAATGTTGCGAGAATGTAAAAGGTGAGCGACCTGTGACGTAACTTGTTTATTGTCGAAGCGCCGTCAGAGATGCTGTGAGTTATTGACTTTGAAAACCGCGGCGCGAAAAACGGACAGAAGAAGAACACTTTTTTACACATTTTTTTTTTTGATGTGCGAGATATTCTCGATGAACAGTTACTCATTCTTCTCTTGTCTCCTGTAACTTGTGTCGGACGCGCATGTCTTGCCGCCGTATTATTATCGTTAAAAATAATATTGTTCTAGTGTGAAGTAAATGTGTAATACTAAAAGTGCCTAGCAGTAGATTTATTGTGCGACGTGTATGTGAAAACGTCGAAGGAATTGTTTTCATTACGAGAAGTGCCAGTCAAAACGGCATCCATGTTAAATCCTTCATTGCAGTGTAAGTTCGTCTATTAATTGCCATAAATTCAGACTTATATGGAACTGGTGTATGGACTATTTATTTAATATAGAATCTATGTCTCACTCCTTCATGAAGTTATTTAATTTTCTTTATGTTTCTTCCATGTAGAGAGTTCACAGACGAATTCTTTCGTCGAGTTCGGACGGAAGTTGCATGCGGCGAAATATTTTCTCCGCGCCATATTCTACTGGTAAATGCATGATAAACTACGGTCCCTTAGGAAATTCATGTTGAGCTATCCAAAAATAATTATATTTTGAATAGGCATTTACTCTCTTCCGCAATGCAACTTCCGACTGATCAGACGATCCAACAAGAAACAGCCGCACACGGTCAGCGTTGGCAAATATGTTTCCACCGCTGATTATAGCTATATGTTACAGCACAAAAGTAAACATATTGTTATAATTAGCGGCTACGAACGGGGACATTTATAACTGTATGTTTATGTATACACATTACGTAAACATATCGTTATAACATATATTCTGACAACTTACAGACAGACTTACATTAAATATCAGATTGTGATACAATGTCAGCCTTCCGCTAGATGAAACAAGCTAGGATAAAAAAGTCTAACAAAAAAAAAAAATTCTCTGCTCTTCTTCATCTACATTACACAGATACTATAAACAAAAGGCTATTTGTTAAACACATTACTGTTTGTGAGCTTTACAGATGATAAACTACGCGTTTTAATATTTGATATTCATCGCACACACAGACACAGTCTTTCGATAATTTATAGTTCACATGTCACTATTTTTAACAAACAAAAAACATTTTCAATTTTTCTCGAAATGTCAATTTATGTGACGTTCCGTCACATGGGCCCCCTAGTGAGGGTGTGCTTAACATTGTTTACCTTTTTATGTACAGTTTCACTACCATATCACAACATTAGTTAAGTATTCATGTTCACATGAGTATGATAGGTACACTCAACAGTAAAAAAAGTGGGTCACCCCTGAATTCCAACGTGTAGGCTGCACCTGAATGTATGCAACCAACATAGCATATCTGTGTTGCACATAGTCGCAACCCTCCACAGTACAGTCGTTGTAAGATACACAATGGGTACCGCTAGAGACTACTAGAGAACACCAGTCCTTCTGACAGTCCGTCCAGATGTAAAGTAACACCACGATAGTATAGAAGACATCAGACAGTCCTTAACGTTTCTAAACTAAAGTTAATTACAATAAGTGACATTTCAAATGTTATGGGACAACTAGTTTTGTCACATAAATCGTTCAGTAATCCTTAGACACAATTAAATATTTGAGACAGTATAAGGATTTATAAAGTTGTATGGCAATTGGAAACAAGTTCTTTGCTGTCTAAAAGGTTTACCCAACACATGCTGAACGTCGTTCAACGTTCAACGGTGAGTGGTTTCGCATCAAATTTATGTAATACTAAGCAGTTAAAAGAAAACGTGATTAACGGCGGCAACGACTCTACGGAAATCCCAAAATTAACAGCGAAGTAATATCCTTCACATTAGTCATCAACAGTTACTTGTACATGAAGTTGTACTTTAAATGAAATGACCAACGTCGTCGTTCTGGATCGATATGCAAACCCAGAACGTAAAGCCATTGTTAAACAGGCAAAGCTTTGTGCCTTATCGAGACTCGATCACTAGGCAGAAAGAGACGTCAAATATTGACGTTTGCACCAGTATCAGTTATCAATTCTCAACTTGAACGTAAATGACGATAATGTTTGTACGAAAGCAGGAACCCTAACATGACGATTACCTTCTTGGTAATTAACCTCGAAAGACGTTGTATAGCGTTGCATTGTCAAGGAATAAAGGATGCACATGTTTAAAATTGAAATGCCATCATATAATGCTGGGCACAGGGATGCGAACCCAGCACCTAATCGGATTGTTGAATAAGTACGTAAAATCAGAATGTAGATATCACAGTTTGTCACCAGTAGTGGGGTTGGAACCTTAAATGACGACTGAAGTTGTATTGCCTGACCGGGATTCGAACCCGGCGCCTACCGCCGTCGTTGTCTAACCAGGAACAGAGGAGAAATGTCCAATGTTGGTCAACCATCAGTGAGATGTGCACACGTTTAACTAGAAATAAGGTGACGAAAACGTCTATGCTGACTGAGAGTCGAACGCCGCACACATGGTTATGAAGACACGTTAATAATCAACTTCATATTCAGTAGTAGCTAGGAGTAGCATGTTTAGTTGCAAACCTTAAGGCCTTACTCATCCCTAGTAACGTGTTGCCTAATATCTGCGATATCGAGATGTTAATTTACAAGTGGATTAACTGCCGTAAAGAGCAATGTGTATCATTGAGATGTAAATGAAGTGCCTCAGCAGAATGTACTCGTAATTTCCGTCGTGCAGCACGTATTGTTTCAGAGACACTGAGTACATGTTATAACTGCACAAAACGTGTATTATATACTAAGCATATACTATTATTTGGAGAAGCTGTCGCCAAACCTGTTTACTTATACATTCCGCTTAGTTGTCGTGGTTGAATATAGGTTTTCTTAAGGCTACATCTAATGCACAGCGCTTACAAGAAAGTATAGTCTCCTGCGTCATGCTATTGCTAGCTAGGTGAAATATTTTGTGGTAGCTATGTTTAAAATGAATGTATTTCTGAAAATATTGTTCGTCAAATATTTGAATAAATCGTCAACTGTAGGTGTGCCTGCACATGTTATAGCATAATAGCTGTAGCTGCGTTAATTTGTACTACAGACTTGGGTAGGTTAGGTGTAACTTTTGATCCTTCAAGGGGTGATCGTGGCCATGCGGCCCGGGTCTGTACTAGCCGCGGCTCGCGAGCTACGGGCCAGCCAGGCTGGCCGAGGCGAGACGCAAGTGAGCGAGCTGGCGTTGGCGTTGGTGGGCCAACAGCCCGGGACGAGCCAGCACGGCTGTGCCGCATGCCTCTGCCTCTGCCGCTCCGTTTGACATAAATATGTTTACCTCCTCTTCTGGAATCAGTATAAGAGCGGCAAGCAGAAATACATGTCAGGCCCCTTCCTCCTCCTCCTCTCTTGGCAGGTCCCCGGACTCGCACACGTATAGTGAACATTCGCGCGCCGGAGATCGTCGCCTTCTGTGTCTCGTGTGTGTGACGTCGTATAGTGTTTTTGGTGTCCGCCGTCCCACTCCTACGTTCACTTGTGCCGTCGGACTCATCAGTGTTTTGTGCGCCGTGCCAACGTGTTTTCAGTGTTGTTATCGTCACATGTGAACGACTCCGTGTTTTTTATGTCTCTGTGACCTCTCTCTTTTGCCCGTCACTTTGTTCATTGTCATTCACCATGTTTTATGCTCTTGTAAAACGCTGTGGCTGAAGAGCGGCGTAGTGTGCCGCTGCCAGCCTACCTGAGTTGTACAGGTTTTAAAATAACAATAAAGTAAAAAAAATAAAAAAAAAATACGTGTCAGGCTGTCTGCCGTAATGGCTCACTGCGAGAGGTCTCTTCGAGGCAGAGTCAAAAAATGGTTCAAATGGCTCTGAGCACTATGATGGGACTTAACATCTGAGGTCATCAGTCCCCTAGAACTTAGAACTACTTAAACATAACTAACCTAAGAACATCACACACACACATCCAAGCCCGAGGCAGGATTCGAACCTGCGAGCGTAGCGGTCACGCGATTCCAGACTGAAGCGCCTAGAACCGCTCGGCCACTCCGGCCGGCCGAGGTAGAGTTGTCGCTCTCATTGAGGAAGAATTATGTTCCATCAGAGAAGCTGGTAGACGGTATGGCGTACCACATACCACTGCAACGAGATGGTGGAGGATCTGCCTCGAAAGAGGCACCACCAACAGGGCTCCTGGCTCAGGCAGGAAGAGAGTGGTCTCACAGCAGGAAGACAGGGACCTAGTGTCTAGGAGCAGAGAAAATCCCTTTCTGAACGCGAAGCAGTTGCGGTGGGAGACCAACTTTCCCGGCTCCAGTGACACGATTCGCCGAAGGCTGAGGGACGCTGGACTGCATGCACGATGATCCGCCGTGAAACAAGAGCTCACCGAAGACAACGTTTTATACCGGCTAGCATTTGCGGAGCTCCATCTGAGGGTGTCGTGGGACAACGTCATTTTCATTGATGAGAAGGTGTTTTCCACCAATAACGACGGTCCACGAATCGTTTACAGGCCGCAAGGGACTCGCCATCGACGCAAATATGTAACCGCGACGAGAAGAAGTGGCCAGCTACCTATTACCTGCTAGGGTTGGAATTCTGCGAGAGGGGCGGGAATTCTTCACAGGATAGAAGGAACTCTGGACAGCGCGTAGTATGCCCACACATTGAAAAACGTGATGCTTCCGTCAGTGCGAATGCTGTACGCAGAAAGGGACGTCACATTGGACGAGGACCATTCTCCCATTCACAAGTCTGCATTTGTTCAGCAGCGGCTCTCCACGATTGGCGTCAACGTCATGGACTGGCCGCCGCGGGCGGCTGATATGAACTCCATGGAAAACATGCAGGCTGAGGTCGCCAGAACATTAACAGAGAACTGGCCACGAAACCAACCCACTACTGCGGACGCTCTTTGGGACTGAGTCCTGGAAGCCTGGGAGGAAGTTACTTCTTCAGGCTGTTACGTCCGACGGCTTATACGTTCTATGCCAAGACGCGTGATAGAAGTACAAAATAATGAAGAATTCTGGATAAAATATTAGAGTTCTTAAAATGTTTTGTTATGTCTTCTTTTTTGTCATTTTTCCTCATTGGGAGCTAGTGGAAGATCGCGTGGCAACAGAAAAGATACAATATGGGTTAGCTTTCCTTTGAGTTGCCCTTTTAATTCATGTGGGTTTCTTTTGAATATACATTTTGTTAAGTATTCTATTTTGATTTCATTTATACCCTGTCCACATACTTCCAAACTAACCAGCATAGATGGACTCTATCACAGTAGTTTTTGTTATTTCAAATACGTCTCTCTCTTCCCCTCCATCCATGAATACACCCTCCGTCCTCCACACAATACGCCAACGATTTCATATTATGTTTACTCGCGCGCAGGATTAGCCGAGAGGTCTAGGGCGCTGCAGTCATGGACTGTGAGGCTGGTCCCGGGGGAGGTTCGAGACCTCCCTCGGGCATGGGTGTGTATGTTTGTCCTTAGGATAATTTAGGTTAAGTAGTGTGTAAGATTAGGGACTGATGGCCTTAGCAGTTAAGTTCCATAAGATTTCACACACATTTGAACATCTATGTTTACTCGTTGTTAATATCTCTTCTACTCTCTCTCACACTCTCTCTCTCTGACACTATCGCCGCAAGTGCCTTCCTATTACACTCCCCCAAAACTCTGTAAACAAATCTAGCGGTTTCCAATGACGCTACATTTTCTCTTTTAATTGCTACTGTCTTTACTCTCTATCATTCCTCTCACCACCTATGAAACCGTATTCTTTAATCTCCCCTTCCCTATAACCCATTCTTCGTTCTGAGAACAGTCTCTCCTTATCTCTCGGTCCTAAGATAAAACGAACTGTGGCACACATCTAAGTAAGCAATACTTTGCAAGCATTTCACGCTTATATTTTGCACTTCTGCACTTCTATCCATTCCCAGATCCCGCCCTCATTCCTGTTACGCGTCCCTTGACATCTGCATCTACATCTAAGTGAATACTCTGCAATTCATAACTATGTGTTTGGCAGGGGGTTCTGTGGTCTGGTGGATTAATCTTGTATTGATGTGTAAAACGTGTAGATTCACATTTCACGTCAGGAGTAGATTTTTAACACACACAAGTAGCTCTCCTTCACCCCTATCAACACCAAGTGCAGAACGCCAGCAAGCTCCGTAGTTCAATATCCGCAGTAAAGATAACATCCCTTCGCTGCCGACTGGGCATTCGCTTGAGCGGTGACAGATGGAGAAACCCCGTAAGGCAGATACTGTCACCAGCAAGCCGTCTAAACTAGAAAACGTATTTTATTTAATGAACCAATGGCCATGTAAGTTCACAAGGCCCTTACTTTATTTGAAAGTGAGACGTTGAACATTGTGGTGCTGGACTGGGATTAGAATTCGATTTCACTGCGTTCCCGAAGATTGCAAACTCTTCTAGACGTCCTCGAAAGGCACCTATCTGGTTTCGAATCCTGATCAGCACAAAATATTCATCATTTCATTTCAAGCCCTAGAATATGCACTCCGAACTACTGGTGAAAAATAGTTGCATTTTCAACGTCTCTTCGTGCGTTGTCAGCTGTAACGTGTTCGTTTCAACTCACAGCCACATGATGAGCTTTTTATCATAACATTACAAGATCAAAAGCTTCCTTACATCTTTTCAAGTTCAAACATTCCTCTTCATCCTATAGATGAAAACGGATTTGGGTTTGACGTTGTGTTCGTTGTGATCACCAACGACAACATGTTGTAGATTCAACTTCTGGCCAGCAGAGTATTTTCCATCACATCATTGAAAGAGAAATATGCCATTCCTAGCTATTATTGGAAAAGAATTTGATAGTTAAAGTTTCTTCATGACCACGTGTGCGGGGTTTGAATTCCATTCAGCACAGAACTTTTCGTCGCCTGATGTCTAGCTAAACATGAGCCCATCTTGCTACTGGTGAACCAACAATAGCTATTTATCGTCTGTTCCTGGCTAGAAAACGACGATGCTAGATGCTGGGCTCGAATCCCAGTGAGGCATAAACAATTCTATCGTCAATTAAGGTTCCAGCATTTCGCTATTGGTGAAAACATTTGATGTTTAACTTCTGATTTTATGTACAGTCCTGCTCAAAAGTATCCGAACGACCTGAATTGCATTTCACCTGATTCCCATGCGACCTACATAACGCAGCTGTATAGCAGGTCCTCTAATCGCTCCTTGGTATAGTCGTTTGACTATTGAAAATGCTTCCAACAAGTCACCACCAGAAAACACTGCTCTGTATCGCAATAACTCAAGATGTAAAGTAATACCACGATACTACAAATATCAGGGAACACCTCATCACAGATAAGACTGTCCTTAAGGCTTGTAAGCTCACATTTATTGCAATAAATGACATACCTGAAATGTTAGTACACTCATTATTACGTCAGACAGGTAATGCACGTAGTAAGTTCGTCGTATTCATGATTTCCTCGTCAAAGTAACATACCATGCTTGTTATTTAACACAAAATGTCATTAAAAATTTGCGTTATTCACGAGTAGCTAGTTCAGAATATGTATGAACTTCAAATGACACGACGAACCGCCTCGTTCTGGATATGGATTTAAACCCAGGTCATGCAGGGTAGGCCGCGGTGGCCGTGCGGTTCTAGGCACTTCAGTCGGGAACCGCGTGATTGCTACGGTCGCAGGTTCGAATCCTGCCCCGGGCATGGATGTGTGTGATGTCCATAGGGAGTTAGGTTTAAGTAGTTCTAGGTTCTAGGGGACTAATGACCTCAGGTGTTGAGTCCCATAGTGCTCAGAGCCATTTGAACCAATCATGCAGGCTAAGATTTCGTGGCTGACGGAAATTGAGTCATTCCTGACTAGGCATAAAGAGAGTGATATACCTCATTTTTTAACAGTATCAGTTAGCAAATATCAACTTTAAATCACATAACGTAATATTTTTAACGGACGCGAATTTTTACCCAGCGTCTATTGTCCCTGTTAACGGACTACGAGAGATGTGAAATATTGCTACTTCACAAGTAACTTACTTGAAATGCAGTGAGGTAAAGCTTTGTGTTGGACAGGGATTCGAACCCAGAACCTAATCGGATTGTTATCGAAGCACAATCTACTTTGACATATCAGATTTTCTCGGCAGTAGCTAGATGTATTAAATGAAATGACGAGACGAAACATTAATTTTTCCTTCCCAGGACTCCAACCCGGCACGTATCGATATTATATTCCAGAGAAAAGGAACGTTAAGTATGGGTTTGCTACACCAGCAGCGACATGTGAGCATGTTTGAACTACAAATAATATGACGAAGTGTTCAGTGCTGACTGAGAATCGAACTCCAAATATATCGTTGTTGACGACACAAAAAGAGACGACACTTACCGAATTTTTCTCCACCAGCAGCTCGGAATAACATCCTTGAACTTTTAGTGATCTCGCAAATAGTTGTGTGTCTCACTGGGAGTCAAAAAAGTCATATATCGCTAGTGTTGACAACGAATGAAAATGCATTAAAAATAAAAATTATTATCCACCAGCAGATAGGTGTTCTCATGCTAGAGCTTAATAATACATAGTGAAAAGTTTAGTGCTGGACCAGTATTCCAACCCATTCATGCGCAATATGTGGAGATGTTGAGGAATCTGCAGTTTTGAACAAACAACAAGTTGTAGTCGAGCCGTGTTGTCACGAAGGGATCAAATTCCGCGTTAAGAGCGGTCTGAGTTGCATTCCCAGTTCAGAACCAATTTTATCGACATACAGAAGCTCAAATAAAAGACGGAATAAGTGTCCTGTGAACATACACAGGGTTTGTTTCGTCACTAGAAATAAGTAACTAGTATAAGAAATGTTACTTGTGATAGAGTTTCTACATATCGCCACTCCTTACTTTATTGTGGTTCCACCTAACGTCTACTTGGTAGAGAAGGAATATCATGTTTAATGTGATTATCAGACCACAATGCCATTATACCTTATTCACTTGGCGTAGCCAGAAGAGAATAGAATCTGCCTCTCCCTATCAAAAAGTATCGGCAGAAGTTTGAATGGAACCGAGACCAACATCATATGAAACTATCATCAGTCCAACAGACCACCAAACCCTCTTCTCTACAACTCATTTCACTATCTTAACACCATTGCGGCACACAAGATGAGAATTCTGACACACAGGCTCCCTGTAGTGGTTTGCAGGATGTTCAGTACGTTCATTTACTTGGTTGACCGAATCGTCATGAACCAGCTGCCTTGACTACCCAGTGCATACATTCGACTGTATTTTGTAATCATCGAAAATAAATAACGTAACTGCTACCTACACAGAACTGCCAACAGTGTAGGATGCAGAAATTTAAATAGGAAGTGTTCCTTTCCATTTGAGCTACTCTATTGCGCTATCTGTTTGTTGAAACCATCGACAAAAGCAAAAGAAATGCTGTAACTGTATGCCCCTCAGAAGTCTATATCCGGCCATATGCATTATCTCACAGCACTGTGGAATGCCGAAGTTCTGGATGAACTGTTGTTCGCTTCCAGAGGTGCTGTAGCTACGTCACAGCTAGTAGTGCTATTGATAAGACGTTGCGTGTTCTATTACATTCGCTACTATATATTTTTAAATCGCAATTCTGCTGTCTGCTGAAGTTATCAATTTAATGGAACTTTGAACATAAATCTCTTCACTTCTCAACCCAAAATAGTCGCATGTGGAAAAAAGGCTAACTTCTGCGTCATTTTGTTCTTTTCAGGTTTAATAGACGGCCAGGTAGTAGATGCACCTCGAAGCTTTTGTATTATGTATAGGGATAGTGTATCGTGCCGAAATAGTCAGAAAAGTATTTTCTACATTAGCTGTCGTGTGGTACTGGCATTTTATTCTTCTTCAAACCTTGTTTGACAGCTTTAATTCAGAACAAGTTTTCTACATGCATGTAATCAATAAACTGCATATGCATTGTCAGACTGTTATAGATAACATCAGAGAATTCGCATATATCGTTGATGATTAATTTCTCTCTCATGTTTAGTATTGTTTTAACAACACTAAAAGAAACCTTACAAAACTGTGCATTGTATTGTAAGAAATGAAATAAAACTACCCACGATAACCTTATGACGAAAGTAAGTCTGTTTTAACAAAACTGAGTATCTGTACACAAGTGTGCCTCTATCTGCACGAATAAGTAAAATACTACTCACTTAGATATCGATTGGGTCTGTGTTTAAATGGTATGCTGTGTCATACTCAACGGGTATGCTAATGTGGCATTTCATAAATAAAGTTACGTATTCCTAGAAACCCAAAATTTGCTTATCAGCGGCGGAAAGAGGCGTTACCTGTTGTGCAGCATTATAAGTTTTTCACCATTGCACTTTGAGCTGAAAGTATTTTCTTGCGATTTGCTAATCAATTTATTTCCTTCATACTTATCACCCTGGCATGGGAGTCTTAAGTGAACAACATTATTGAATTTCGTTTCGTTGACGGACGATTCGAATTTCTTCAGAGACGCTTGTATTGTATAGCAGCTTGGCAGTCAGAAAGCCGAGACGTACGACCATTAAAACAACTTACTGAGTCGAGCTGCCAAGAGGATTTGATGTGTAAAGGTTTTCTTCTGATTTTGTTACAGGATTTTTTCTGGGAATAATATACAAAAACAGCTCGCACGCGCTGCCCCTACCACGGTTAGAACTGACGATTTTCTTAACCGTTGGAACACGAGACACGGGCGGTACCACGGGGCTACGGACACACTACTGCCAGCACGCCACTCTCGTCATGATATTGGTCGCTCAAACCTCATAACGCATCGTGAAAGATATTAAAAGTTGTCACTTATGTGAAGAATAGCATTTCTTTAGCCAAAAAACTGAAATTTCTGTCTCAGTGTCTTGGTTTACGTGAGGATTATATACCACGAGTCATTCAAATGGAAAGGCAATATCAAGTGAATTTAGCGAGTCAGTTCAGTACCATACGCAGAAGTGATTGCACTGTCACAGTGTTGCCAAATGTTTGTGACGATGTTGCCAATTCTCAGCTGTCTTAGGAACAGCTCTGTAGCGTTATAGAAGGATAATCCTGTGCTCGTGTCATAGGAGGATACGGAGAGGAGACGCGGGGTTTGGTTAATATACAACGTTTTCTCCAACCAGCTGTATCAAACAAAAGATTATTGCAGTACAATAAAAAGTCTTTTGAAATCAACCTGTCACGAAAAGTAAGATAACAAACACTTTGCACCTCGAAATCGTTTGCGTGTATGTGCAGTCTTGCGATCATACAAGTAGAATTTCATGAATTTCACGAGAATGTAGAAAAATGTTGGAGCGATTGGAAGCTGTAAGAAACACAGTTACCTAATTATTATCTACCACGTAATAATCAATTCATTTGATAATTCAGAAGAGAAGAAACTAAAAATTATACCCATTAAGGCAGAAACTAAAGTGCAGATGGGGGCACTGTGCAGATCTGCGCTTTTTCATCTTCAGATCTATACAAATAATGTATACTAACCAGCGTATTCGTTGCTTTCGTAACGTTTCCCTCTTGTTTAGTCTTCTTATGATGAACTGGATCCACACCCATGAGTCTGATTTTTTCTTTGTATCCTTCTATCAACTATCTTTGTGTGTTATTGTTCGGTGTTCAAAATGCAAAATATTATGCCTGCTCCCACGAGTTATTAAAATGAGGTCGCAAAAAGGCTAACGAATTATAATCAAAATACAGTGAGACGCCAATTTGTCTGTCGTCATGGTGTTAAGTGGACAGAAATAGTTGGGTGTTATTGTCGTCTTTTCTTATTGAGATTTTCATATTACCCTGACACAAGATGCCGAAATAAATGTGTATATTCTCCGTGTCGAAACATCCCACATTCCATTCATCCTGATCCATTCGTTACGTGCATCGGCGGCAATGAGTGATAGGAAAGCTGTTGTGGGGCGACGAGTAACAATAACAATGGTAGTAATTACAAATCAATAATCAAGGATGTTTACCGCATTACAGGCGATTAACAAAATAACCAAGAATGGCTGAGTGTTTAATTGGCGCACTGAGTAGGTGTTCTTACCATTTTGTTACTGAATTCTGTTCTAGTTGTTTGCAGAGAGAAAACAAAGAATCCTGTAGCCATACATATCGCTAGTACAACGAGATATTACCTATCAACTATCCTTGCTTTACATCACTGAGCTGATATTTGAAATACATTTCTGTTTTCTCTCTCTCTCTCTGTCTCTCTCTCTCTTTATTTGTATTTTAATTTTTTGAGGAAAGCATCGAGAAGCGCGATAATAAGCAAGTAGGCATATAACCTGTTTACAGTTATTTTCATCGACATACATAATGCAAAAATACAACTTTTAAGTGTGTTGTTGCGTAATTCCAGTTATTGACAGTCTATTCGTGAGCTTGCTCGCATTCAGTGAGGTGAAACCTACCATAGAAGCATGCAAAACACAAATATTTCTTGCTCCGTGCGCAACACATAAACGAAATCTCGCTGCACTGACGTGTTGTCCGATATATTGCACGGAAAACATATCTGATTCATGTTGCTAAATACAGCTCTATCAGATATCAATTTGGGAGCGTACCAAGTGTATAAAAGTATATCTTCAAATACGCAGAAAGGCCCATAGAGGTTTTCGACTGAAGCATAGCCATGACCAAAATTGTAACAGGGGTCGACAGCATCGTCGTCTACCACCTTCACAACTCGAACGGTGACAGTGCTCGGCCGGTTACTTACGTATACTGGTACCAAAGCTACAGCATGAAAACACAAAAATGTTAATAACCCGAAGATCATTAGTTTTGGAACCCATAGAAATTAAAGCAGTCATCAGTCGCAAGAGTGGTTTGAACACCACAGTGCTTTGATAGGCACGGACTTGGAGATGGTATGCTGTTGCTTTCATCCGACCTTTGAGTTGACTTACCTAGCCAGTTAATAGGGGAACCTACAGTTTTACGTGGCTTTCGGACCACAGTGCAACTCGGCATTTTTCACATCAACAAACACTGCCCCAGGGGAAATATGTGTAAAACGGCACATAAAAATCGTGGGATTGGTGAGGCATCGAACCTGAGACCTTCGTATCCATAATCTTGCTCTTTATCAGCTTACCACCATGCAGCCAACACTGTGGTTTCTGCTTGCCATTAAAATTAAGGATCTCTCGTTTGTGCCTGCGTTGGCACTTGCGTGTCCCTTAGGAGATGTTACCTTTGGGATTACCCTCGTATACGTGTGTGTAAACGCCTTCCAATGCCCACTCAAGGAAGACAAGGATACCTAGTCTAGCTTCAATATTACAAATACGCCTCTTTTTGTGGATGAACGCAGACTTAGGTTGATAATCATTTTGAATATTTATCAGTACTTTACCCATTGGTGTGAAACTCGTTTTCTACCAATGATTGCCACAGCTACAGGAACACTACTTTAATACCTCTTACACAAAATACTTACGCAGTGCTATCAGACGAAAAGATCAACCTGACACAAACTGTGGGAAGTTTGTTTTACAACCTTCGTACCTGGATAAAGAACTTTTCCTATTTGAGATATCTGTGAACGTTACTGCATAAGACGATTTAAGAAAAAACTAAATTCCTTCAGCTACGCCAATGTTTAAAGAAATCGTATTAACGGCACTAAATCGTGGTTCGTAAATCGTTTACCAGCCGTACTCTGCCGCATTTCGCTGGTTCGAAGGCAAAAAGCTTACTGACAAATTTCACAGAAGGAAAAGGGGGACGAAATGTCTCCCACTCGAAGGTCGTGCTGTTTTACTTAAATGATTACAAAATCGGGTAAAACGTACAATGAGGTTGTCAGTATAAGCACATTACTGTTGTGAATATGATGTTGCACCGCCCAGGGCCTGTAATGATAAAGGGCCCATTTAGGTCAGGTATATTGTACACAGAAGTGGAAGAGAGAACACCACTAAATTCTACAATCCGTATGCATTGCATACACACAGAAATTACTGTTACACTGTACTTGTGGAGCCCAATGAGTGATTTGCATATTTCCCGGTGAGAAAGAGCACTGGCAAACAGTCTTCACTGCATTAGGTTACTTAAACTGGCGTCACTTTGAGCTAGAATTTATGGCCAGCGACTAAGTGTAAGGAAAGTGAGTCGGATGCGGGTTTTGCAACTGTGAAATACTTTCCTTACATTATGGAAGCGAATATTAAATTTGAGCTAATATTGCGAAAGGTTTGGACTTGGATAGCTTAGAATGAAAACCTCTCTGTTTATTGCAAAGGAAAACAATTGATTTTCTAAAACATTCTGTGTCATACACAACTTAAAACAGGTCACGTCGACCAAATCATATGGAAGAACCGACAGCGACGTATATTGGAAGGCAGTAAGATCCCTTGGCTTTTGGTTTGGCAGTATTCGACAGCCATTTCTAGGCGCAAGTAAATTAAGAAAGGCAGCGCGTTTTCGTTATCAAGAAACGTCTTCATCAATTACTTTAGTTTTAATGTGATCTACGAGTAATTGCCGAAGTTTGATATTAACATGAAAAGGATTCCGTAGACAGGGAAAGAACTTGTTCTTGGGCAACTACTTCTATAATGACTAAAAGGACTTAAATGATCTTCAAGCACATGTGTTCCAGCAGCGGTATGAAGAAAATGATAGTAATAATGACGGTGATAATCGAATTATCCGGTAACTTCAAACTTTACAGTGGATTTTCTGGAACTAAGAAATTTCCTGAATTTGTGAAAATTTCAAAATGGCTTCAATTCGAAGCTATGACGCCTAGAAGAGTCTTTACATCCTGCTGACATGAGAACAGCATAATCTCCACGTCAGAGGCTTGCTTCTACTTAACCATTTAATAGACTCGCGTTTTTTTCCACCGTGACTAGTTTAGTAAGCTAAGCACATCATCCATTACACCACACTCCTGAGGCTGGGAAATGTGGCCACAGTGGTCTTCGGCATTTACTTTTAAGAGGCACAAACAGATTTACTTTACCTCTGGTAACCTCAAGAGGAAGCTGTTATAATCCAGAATCCGCTTTAAACATCACGTTCCTTCATTCCAAACTGGGCAGAGCCGGTTTTCGTTGGAAAATGACATAGGGTAAACAGAAATACTGTCACCAGTAAACTTACTTACATTAGAAAATTTTATTTTATTTGATGAACTGATAGCCGTCTAAAGGAATAGGGCTCTTATTTTACTTGTACTTGATTGAACTAGAGACGTTGAAAAATTTGGTACTGGACTGTGAATCGAATTCGTATCTCCTCTTTCGAGGATCTGAATCTCTCGGAACAGTATAGTTCAATCATTTCATTCCTTTTCCCAAGACTGCAGTCTTCTCTAGGTCTCCTCCAAAGGTAAATATGTGGGACCGAATCCTGATCCAGTACAAAAATATTCATAATTTCATTTCAAGCCCTAACACGTGCACACCGGCCTGCTAGTGAAAATTAACGTGCATTTTTAATGTCTGTTCATGTTGCCAACAATTTCTGGACAAGCACGCACACATCTTACTGTTGGTGAGTAAGCAATTGATACTTAAGCAATATTCGTGGACAACAAAGAAGAACGATAGGAGTGCGGTTCGATTGTCGCTCAGGCACAAAAATTTGTGTCATTTTAGATTCAAACACCTAGCAGCTGGCAAGAAAAACCGATACGTAACATTTGATTTTACTTGGTTAACAATCCGATTACGTCTTGGGTTCGTATCTCCGTCACAGAACTTCACATCATGCGCTTCATCTTTAAATTCATACACACTTCGTTACTTCTGAATTGAGGTATATCAGACATCTTTCATGGTTAGTTAACAGGGATGAAAGGGTCTTGATAGGAGTCCTGGTTTATTACAAAACTGTCGTCATTTATTTTCAAGTTTAGATTTAGTTACTGATATAGGCGAAAATTTCGGTACTTCATGACTCTTCATGGATAGTCAGCAATATGATATGATTAGATTAGATTAGATTAATACGAATACGACATTTCGTAATGATGTGGAACGAGTCATTTTAATTAAAGATTTCTTTACATACCAGTATTCAATTTTTCACCCTCTCTCTCTCTCACACACACACACACACACACACACACACACACATTCTCTTTTCATTTTTATTTGTTTGTTGTGCTCGACTATCGGCGAGGCACGAAAACGTCCGTGAATGAGTTTCTTAGTTTTGAGTACAGTTACGAAAGAAATATAAAAACAACTATGAGAGTTACTGATTTATGATGCTTAGTAGCAGTCAGTTCTGAGTATTATTAGCAACTAAGCTCCAGTCCCTAAACCTAGTTACAGAAATGCGAATCAGACGCATTGCTTATTCCAGGCCGTAGCAGCCGCGTCTTTGAGGCGCCAGCTGTGGTCACTTCCCAGCCCGCTGTAGGATCACGTCGGTTCGTCTTCTTCCTGCTGGTAATGTAACTGAGATTTGGTAACAACGCAAGGTATGTTTGTCAACTCAGTGATCGACGAGTTACTTTCTGGTGTGCACGGAATTAAGCCTCAAAAATCACTTGATTTCTCGTGTCATTTCCATTGAATAACCTGAGTTGTTATCGCTTGAGGTGTAACAGAAGATTGTAAATTTACGGTTTTCAGCCCAGCAAAGTCATTGAACGTGGCAATCGCAACTAATCTCGTCCTGTAAATAGCGGTTTACGAGTTCTAGCCACTACTGACCTCGTAAGAGGAAGGCGCAAACCATGTATATACGCTAGCTCTGTGTTGAGATGCTGACCTGTGGAAACGCGATTGTTACGGTTCGCGGTTCCAGCCTTGCTGAATGTAACGTTTTTATCCCTTCTGTGTAAGAGCTGCAAGCAATCAGATCTAACATCGATAAGCAAATTGTAAGAAAATACTTTCAGCTCATAGTGCAATGGTGAAAAACTTATAATGCTGCACAACAGGTAACGCCTCTTTCCGCTGCTGACAAGCAAATTTTGGGTTTCTAGGAATGCCACGTTTGCATACCTGTTGAGTATGACACAGCATACCATTTAAACACAAACCCAATCGAAATCTAAGTGAAAAGTGTTTTACTAATTCGTGCAGATAGAGGCACGCTTGTGTACAGATACTCAGTTTTGTTAAAACAGACTATCGTCGTAAGGTTATCGTGGGTAGTTTTATTTCATTTCTTACAATACAGTGCACAGTTTTCGTAAGGTTTCTTTTAGTGTTGCTAAAACAATACTAAACATGAGAGAGAAATTAATCATCAACGATATATGCGAATTCTCTGATGTTATCTATAACAGTCTGACAATGCATATGCAGTTTATTGATTACATGCATGTAGAAAACTTGTTCTGAATTAAAGCTGTCAAACAAGATTTGAAGAAGAATAAAATGCCACTGTCACACGACAGCTAATGCAGAAAATACTTTCAAAAATGGTTGAAATGGCTCTGAGCACTATGGGACTTAACATCTGTGGTCATCAGTCCCCTAGAACTTAGAACTACTTAAACCTAACTAACCTAAGGACACCACACACATCCATGCCCGAGTCAGGATTCGAACCTGCGACCGTAGCAGTCTCGCGGTTCCGGACTGAGCGCCTAGAACCACTAGACCACCGCGGCCGGCTGAAAATACTTTCCTGACGTATTTTGGCAAGATGCGCTCTCCCCATACGTAATATAAAAGTTTCGAGATGCATCTGCAGCCTGGCCATCTATTAATCCTGAAAAGAACAATATGTCGCAGAAGTTAGCCCTTTTTCCACATGCGACTATTTTGGGTTGTGAAGTGAAGGGAATTATGTTCAAAGTTCCATTAGATCGATATCTTCAGCAGACAGCAGTATGGCGTTTTAAAAAATGTAGCAGTGAATGTACCCAAACTCGCGACGTCTTATCAACAGCGCGCGACGTTTACCGTTACTCTACTAGCTAACACACAGCTGCAGCGCCTCTGGAACTCAACAACAGTTCCTGCAGAACTTACGCATTGCACAGTGCTGTGAGATGGTGCATATGGCCGGATCTACACACACACACACACACACACACAAAAATGATAGTTTCTATATGATGATGGTCTCGGTTCGATTCCAGCTTCTGCCGATATTTTTTGATAGGGAGAGGCAGTTTCTATCCTCTCCTGGCTACGCCAAGTGAATAAGGTATAATGGCATTGTGGTCTGAAAATCACATTAAACATGATATTCCTTCTCTACCAAGGCGACGTTAGGTGGAACCACAATAAAGTAAGGAGTGGCGACATGTAGAAACTCTATCACAAGTAACCTTTCTTATACTAGTTATTTATTTCTAGTGACGAAACAAACCCTGTGTATGTTCACAGGACACTTATTCCGTCTTTTATTTGAGCTTCTGTATGTCGATAAAATTGGTTCTGAACTGGGAATGCAACTCAGACCGCTCTTAACGGAATTTGATCCCTTCGTGACAACACAGCTCGACTACAACTTGTTGTTTGTTCAAAACTGCAGATTCTTCAACATCTCCACATATTGTGCATGAATGGGTTGGAATACTGGTCCAGCACTAAACTTTTCACTATGTATTATCATGCTCTAGTATGAGAACACCTATCTGCTGGTGGATAATAATTTTTATTTTTAATGCATTTTCATTTGTTGTCAACGCTAACGATATCTGACGTTTTTGGCTCCCAGTGAGACGCAGAACTATTTGCGAGATCACTGTAAGTTCAAGGATGTTATTCCGAGCTGCTGGTGGAGAAAAATTCGTTGATTGACGTCTCTTTGTGTGTAGTCAACAACGATATGTGTGGCGTTCGATTCCTAGTCAGCACTGGACTGTTTGTCATATTATTTCTAGTTCAAATATGCTCACATGTCGCTGATGGTGTAACAAACCCATAATTAACATTCCTTTTCTCTAGAATATAACAGCGATACGTGCCGGGTTTGAGTCCTGGGAAGGAAAAATTAATGTTTCGTCTCGTCATTTCAGTTGATACATCTAGCTACTGTCGAGAAAATCCTATTTATCAAAGCAGATTGTGCTTCGATATCAATCCGATTAGGTTCTGGGTTCGAATCCCTGTCAAACACAAAGCTTTACCTCACTGCATTTCAAGTAAGTTACTTGTGAAGAAGCAGTATTTAACATCTCTCGTAGTTCGTTAACAGGAACAATTGATGCTGGGTAGGAATTCACGACCGTTAAAAATGTTTACGTTACGTAATTTAAAGTTGATATTTGTTAACTGATACTGTCTAAAATCGAGATATATCACTCTCTTTATGCCTAGTCAGGAATGACTGTTAATTTCCGTCAGTCACTAAATCTTAATTTGCATGACGTGGGTTTGAATCCATATGCAGCACGAGTCGGTTCGTCGTGTCATTTGAAGATCATACATATTCTCAACTAGCTGCTCGTGAATAACGTAAATTTTTAATGACATTTTGTGTTACTTCGAAGAGGAAATCATGAATACGACGAACTTACTACGTGCATTACCTATCTGACGTAATAATGAGAGTGCTAACATTTCAGGTATGTCAGTTATTGCAATAAATGCGAGCTTACAAGCCTTAAGGACAGTCTTATCTGTGATGAGGTGTTCCCCGATATTTTTAGTATCGTGGTATTACTTTACATCCTGAGTTATTGCGATACAGAGCAGTGTTTTCTAGTGGTGACTTGTTGGAACCATTTTCAATAGTCAAACGACTGTATCAGGGAGCGATTAGAGGACCTGCTAGACAGCTGCGTTATGTGGGTTGCATGGGAATCAGGCGAAATGCAATCCAGGCCGTTCGGATACTTTTGAGCATGACTGTACTTCGTTAACAATCCGATTAGGTGCTGGGTTTGCATCCCTGTCACAAGATTTATATGATGGCATTTCAATTTTAAACATGAGCATACCTTGTTCCTTGTGAATGACACCATATTAAACATCGTTTGGGGTAGTTCCCAAGATGGTAACTGTTATGACAGGATTCCCAGTTCAGTACAAACATTTTCGTCATTTATTTTCAGGATCTGAATTGATAACTGATACTGGTGCAAACGTCTATACTTCACGTCTCTTTATGCCTAGTGATCCGGTCTCAATGAGGCACAAACAAAGCTTAGCTTAGTTTGCAATGGCTATAGGTGCTGGGTTTGAATCCAGGTCCAGAACGACGACGTTGGTTATGTCATTTAAAGTTCAAATTTGTGTACACATAGCTGTTGATGTGTTACGAGAACAACGATATTACTGGTGATTTGCTGTTACTGTTGAGATTTCCTTAGAGTGCTTGTTGCCGTTAATCGCGTTTTTCTACTGGTTCGTCCAATACCCAGTTTCCAGTTCCACTAACCGTTGAGCGACCTTCAGCACGTGGATGGAAAACATTTTAGAGAGCGAAAAACTTTTTTCCAATTGCCATACAGCTTTGTAACTCCATATATTGTCTCAAGTATTTAATTTTTACTAAGGATTACTGTACGATATATGTAAAATAATCCGTTTTCCCAGAACTTTTGGAATGTCACTTGTTGTAATTAAGGTTTGTTTATGAGTGTTATGGGGTGTCTCATCGCTAAGAACGTGTTTTCTAATATGTTTTGTATGACGATATTAGTTGACGCTTAGACTGACTGCCATAAAAACCCTTGGTCTCTTAGTAGTCTCTTGCGGTACCCATTGTGTGTAGTCAAATGACTGTACCCCATGAGGTCTTGGTGTTTAGAGGACCTGCAACACAGCTACGTTATGTTGGTTGTATTTGGCAGTGACCCACTTTTTTTGCTGTCAAGTGTACATTTGGATTCAAGTCACAATTATATGTGTCATATACAGCTCATGTGTTATAGACATATTTCGACCTCTCCTTATTATTACAGGTTAGTACATTTGCTAGGTCTAACGCTACTTTTTATCAAGAATGTGAACAATCTGGAATCCTACAGACCCAATACGAATTTGCTTATGCTCCCCCATTTGGATTACAGACATAAGGAAGCACGGGTCAAAAACCCCATCCAGAGCCTTTGGATTGTTGACATCCAAGCTTCTTGTAGTCTTAGTTACTTTTATGCTGATAGTATAGCAATTAAATTAATCAACAAAGAAACGTATACATCACAACAAGATACAGATAGTAATTGAAATTACGTACACAGTACATTTGTCTTAGAATAACAAGGTTCATCTTTGCGAAAAAATATTTGTCTGTGCCTGCATTAGTTGTAACTGTCTTGGCACACATTTTGTGTAACATGCACATATACATCAAACAAGAAATAGATAGTAATTGATATTACGTACACAGTACATTTCATTTGAAACATTAAAGCCGGCCGAAGTGGCCGTGCGGTTAAAGGCGCTGCACTCTGGAACCGCAAGACAGCTACGGTCGCAGGTTCGAATCCTGCCTCGGGCATGGATGTTTGTGATGTCCTTAGGTTAGTTCGGTTTAACTAGTTCTAAGTTCTAGGGGACTAATGACCTCAGCAGTTGAGTCCCATAGTGCTCAGAGCCATTTGAACCATTTTTTGAAACATTAAAAGTTCATCTTCATGAAGAAACATTTGTCAGTGCAATCAATATACATAACTGTCTTGGCACACAATCGCATAGTTTACACAATTATTTGTGATATACATTTGGTTTTACATATGAAGTCAGTTTTTAGATTTCCGTGTCCTTTGGACATTTTATTTGTTACAAGTTTACATTGTACATAGTAATTATTATTTCGTCGTAAACAATAGATACATTTCCAAGTTTCAGCGAAGTAAGAGTCGTCGATGATGGTGTTGTGGTTGAGATGTCAGCGAATCGTTGCTGCACGATGACAGAAGCGTGTACGGCAGCCTGCTGCAAGTAGCGACAGTTCGTTGGCGGGCGCCGTGACGTCCGAGCAGACAGCTGACGGTCAGTCGCCGGGCGCCACGCATCAGCTGGGCAGTCAGGATCGTCGGCCGGCCGCTCGCCTTGCGCACAACATGAAAATATTCGACCGATCATCAGTTCATCAGCAAAGCAGGACAAATACACATATCAATGGTGCTGAAAGAAATGTTATTAATTTTTCAAGCACTCCTCAGTCATTCGTGTATACTGTTTTTGTCTGCATTGATGTAATCTACGAATGTATGAGACCAAGTTCCTTAAATACGTCTGTGGCTCGAACTCACACATTTCACTATTTCAACTTAATAATTGCTTTTTGTTAAGTGTTCAGTGCTCTGCACTACACACTGTCACTGTGGCAACCGTCCATGTGAGTACATTGCTGTGACACCTCTTCACGTCGCTATGCTGGCATTACGTCGCTTCTAGCTTTCGTTTGTCGGCCCCGGAATCCGCAGTTCGCTGTGCACTACCCATAGCATCCTTTTCACAGTCCACTTGGGATATTCCGTTCATATGAAGTTTACCTTGTCCACATAAACATTTCTTCACACTATGAATGTCAGAACTATTTGCATATTAAGTTATATACATTGCAGAAGGCACCACCATGTATGCTGCTGATTTTATTTCCATTAACTCGCTGTACTTGAACAACTGTTATACACTGCTAAATACAGTCAACACTCACTGCGTTATCACACACTCCAATGTTCACATTTAAAATCACATTCCAATTAGTGATTCACCTTATCTGTATTGCACTATGTAAGCGTCCAGATAGTTTCATTTATAATTTGGAACATATTAGCACATATTACTTAGACAATGTAAGAAATATGGCTTTAAAATGACATAGTAATATTTCATACATTAGGTAAATCAGAGTTACTTCTAGATATGGCTTTTCACTTTGCATAAAGTGACTGATCTAGCCAGCACCTCTTATTTAAAGTTTCGACCAACTGGTCTTCCTGGACCCATGAGTTCAGAACGTTTTTACGTATGGTATTTACAAAAAAAATGGTTCAAATGGCTCTGAGAACTATGGGACTTAACATCTGTGGTCATCAGTCCCCTGGAGCTTAGAACTACTTAAACCTAAGTAACCTAAGGACATCACACACATCCATGCCCGAGGCAGGATTCGAACCTGCGACTGTAGCAGTCGCGCGGTTCCGAACTGAGCGCCTAGATGGCGTTTACAACCATTTAATTATTTTATTATTGTTGCGCTTGCAGTTGCCTTGTTTCTCCAAGTGTGGCTGCAACCACTTCCAAGCTGGAATCTATGCAGACATTAATCATCTTCATACCATTGATTATTATACTCCTTAAAGGATAAATCGTTAGATTTCACACATTCTGTTAATCATCCATGGCTAGTATGTGTTTCCAGCAACCATGCACAATGCCTTTTTTCCAAGTGTGTGCAAGGTGCCACTAAACGGATTCATTTACTATTACTTTGTTTACATGCACACATTTAAATGCTTGACCCTCTTTCACAAGAAACTTACTCACACATACTTAAAAACTACCACATATACCGGTATATAACAAGCATTCACCCATAATTAACATACATGAAATTAATCTTAACTAGTGCTGTATTTACACCTTATACTTAATCTCTGTACATTACCCAGATGAGTTTTCTGTTCATTCAAGCATCTGCTTGCGCACCCATGGGTATGAGTGGCTTTAGATCCTTATGAGGATATAATCCTCTTACTTTCCCTGTCCCTGGTTGTGCCAGAAGGTAATACCCATCATGAGGTACATCCATGATTCTGTGTGGCCCTGAGTATATGGGTTGCCACTTTTTGTTAATCCTTTTAATATTCGAAGACTTGGGATGGTTCTTTGGCAGCACCAAGTCTCCTCTGTTGTAAGTGTAGTGTCTGTTCAACCCCTATCATATTTAGCCTTTCTAATTGCTGCATGATGCTGCAGTGCAAGCAGGGCTTGTTGTAACTTTTGTTCTCTAGTTATGACGCTTGGAATACGTGACAGAGGTTTCAGCCACTCATTGTCAGGTACATATGTCGTCGTGATTTCACAGGGCGTGCACCCTGTAGATTCATGAGGCCCATTGTCATGAATTCTCTCAAAATATGACACCAACTCAACCCACTTCGTTTGTTGGTTTTCTGCATATCTCCAGACAAATCGGTTTAAATCGCGAAAACAGTGTTAAATGAGATTCGCGCTTGGATTAAAAAATGATACTAAAACGTGTTTAACGGCGTGTTCCCGTAGAAACAGTTTCTAGTCCTGACTTTTGAAATAGCTGGCATTGTTTGTCAGCGTGGTCATTGGCTTCCCAACGCCTGGTATACAGTCTGACACAGTTTTCCGGACTATAGTTTTTGTAGTGGAGGTTCTTGTGGGGTACAATTTCAGATGTTTGGAGAAAATATCAAACACGGCTACCACATATTTTACCCCACCTCTTACTATCAGCAAGGGTCTGGTTATATCAACAGTGACAATCTGCGATGGTGCTGTCGGAACTACGGCGTGTAGTTCATTCCTTGTACTACGAGGACATGGTTTTGTTTTTTGGTAAATGAGGCAAAGCCTCGCCAGTGTTTTGACCTTCTGGTGCAAGTTGGAAAATAACATCTAATTAACAGATCGGCACATTTCTTGCCATCGAAATGTCCCCAGCAATCATGAGTGTACCATATCCGATTGTTAACTGACTGTATCGGTATGCAAACACACCAGTGTTCCGAAGCTTCTTTCATTCTGTGATACAAAATGTCATTTTGGATCTTATATAATTTGCTAAATTCTCCATTTGGATTGGTATTTAGTGAGTCAATTATCCCATACCATAACGGATCAGCACGCTGCATATTTGTGATCTTGCAACATATAGCTGGCCGCGGTGGCTGTGCGGTTCTAGGCGCTCCAGTCCGGAGCCGCGCTGCTGCTACGGTCGCAGGTTCGAATCCTGCCTCGGGCATGGGTGTGTGTGATGTCCTTAGGTTAGTTAGGTTTAAGTAGTTCTAAGTTCTAGGGGACTAATGACCACAGCAGTTGAGTCCCACAGTGGTCAGAGCCATTAGAACCATCTTGCAACATATACATACATATTTGTTACGTCTGGTGAGATCCTTAAGCAACAAG
Source organism: Schistocerca americana (assembly GCF_021461395.2). Lineage (NCBI taxonomy): Eukaryota > Metazoa > Arthropoda > Insecta > Orthoptera > Acrididae > Schistocerca > Schistocerca americana. The sequence continues at coordinate 584,952,314 of NC_060122.1, read as the reverse complement.
ATTTTAAACTCCATAGGGCATAGACCATTCTAATAAGCCTGCAAACTCGGGTAATCCTCTAGGCAATATAGACAATGATTCTGGAACCACATTGTCTGTTCGCTTTATGTGACTGATTTGGAAGTTGTAATCTTGCAAATCCAAAATCCACCTGGTCAGACGTTTGTGCAGTAAATGGCACTTTAACACATAACTAATAGCCTGGTTATGGCAAAATATTATTGCCCCTTTTCTGTAGACGTAATGACGAAATTTGTTCAGTACTCAGATCACTGTAAGTGCTTCAAGTTCTGTTGTGGAATATGACTGCTCACAGGAATTTAGCACATGGCTTGCAAATCCTATTATTTTAATTTGTTTGTTGGCCTTTGTTATCCACTTCAAACAGACAACATCCCAACCCACAAAAAGAGGAGTCCGTTGCAAGATGAAAATCTTGTGACATGTCAGGATGGTGCAATATCTCTGCATTTACTAGTGCTTCCTTGATTTGATCAAATGCTCTCTTGCATTCATCAGTAAAAATCCTAAGCCGATTTTTCCTGAGTAGACTTAATAAGTCCTCACTATTTACTAAATGAGCTGGTAGAAATCGCCTAAAAAAGAAGGCCATTCCTAGAAATATCTTTAGTTGCTTTTTGGTATTAGGGTATGGCATCTCCTCTAATGCATTCAATTTATTGGGAGTGTGTAAAATTCTCACAGGAGCAATAATGTGTCCTAAAAATTTTATTTCCTCAAGACCAAATTTAGATTTTGCAAAGTTGGCAGTAACTCCTACTGCTGCATGTCTTGTTAACACACGGTACAAAATTTCCATATGTTCAGACCAGGTTTCTGATACTATAAGGATATCATCCACACATACCATTACCTTTTCTAAAAGGTCGGGCCCTAATACTGCGTCCAGTGCCATAATGAACTTGCCCACACTGACATTCACCCCAAACGGTAAAACTCGGAACTGGTAGCTTCTTCCAGCGAATATAAACGTGGTATATTTCCTTGAAGCTTGCATCAAGGGAACCTGCCAGTAAGAACTTTTAGATACAGGCTTGTCAAATACTTGACGCCTTGGAATTTCTATATTTGTTCTTCTATATTTTCGGGCCTGATCCGAATGGGTATTATTATGTTATTAGTGTCCCATGTGTCCAACACTAATCGAACACTGCTGTCTGCCCTCATAACCGCTAACAATGGACTACTATACGGCGGCATTGAAGGTTCGACTATCTGCCAATGCAGCATCTCTTTTCCTATGGTTGGCCTTTTAGTCCACAGTATAGAGTAGGTAGCACAACAGAATGTTTGATGGGGCTTCACCTGCATGTCGAATTCATATCCCTTAATATTGCCTGGTTTTTCTGAAAATACTTTCGCAAATCGATTTAACAGTTGTCTTAAGTCAGCTTGTTGTGGCTGGCTTAAGTAAGATGATTTGGCTACTTTTTCTTCGATTCTTTATTTAATAGTGACAGCTTCCAGCTCCCAATCGGATTCCTGTTCATTATTGCTTTGATTAATGGTACAGTCAATGGTACACAATGTATATGGATCATTGAAAATTACTCAGATTTTCCAGCAGTAATTTATATATGTGTCCAGAGTCCTAATCAGTGCCAGGTCAATTTTCCGGTTACGATAGTACAAAGTGCTTGTGGCCTGGGAGAGGTCAATTCTCTCCTTCATTTCCCAAACTGCATCAAGTCCCAGGATGCAATAAGTGCAGTCAAGAAATCAGCTGTTGGTACTGGTGTTGCACAACATCAGCTTTTGATGCTGTTGCATCTCCTTTACCTATCCTAGCAGATGAGTAAACTTCTTTGCTCATCTGAGCCTGTTCATCAGCATTGCCAGATACATTATCGGCCTCATGCTGCTCACCTTCCTATCTAAAAATTTGAGAGCATGAAATTTAGGATTGATTAGTCACTGGAAATTCCTGTACATTGTCATCTGTATCATACCCAGACATGTTCTCGCTCTGTGCTAGTTTTTTTTGCGTGTCTTAACCATGTTTGCAGAAATCTGCTATCACTATCTGGACACAAATATACAAAGAAATCTAGTTCCCCAAAATGTCACACACACAATAAATACACAAAATATTGAAATAACCCAAAGAAATCCTATCAATCACTTCAAATGAAGCTATAACCTACCCTTTTGCACTGACTTCATAATGTAAACCTTTCTCAGTACTTCTATAGTGTACTGCTAAAAATCTATCAATGCAGAAATATTACTTTGACAGCAGTACACACACAAGTGAACCTATCATTAATTGCACTTGAGTTTATTTGAAATAAACACAGCAGATTTTATGATCTATGTCTCAAACACTATACATTCCTATTTTTTAATTCCTTATTAAACCTACTCCTGCATGACCCCTATTTGATTTTGTATTTATAACCCTGTAATCACCTGACCAAAAGTCTTGTTCCTCCTGCAACCGAACTTCACTAATTCCCACTATATCTAACTTTAACCTATCCATTTCCCTTTTTAAATTTTCTAACCTAGCTGCCCGATTAAGGGATCTGACATTCCACGCTCCGATCCATAGAACGCCAGTTTTCTTTCTCCTGATAATGACATCCTCTTGAGTAGTCCCCGCCCGGAGATCCGAATGGGGGACTATTTTACCTCTGGAATATTTTACCCAAGAGGACACCATCATCATTTAATCATACAGTAAAGCTGCATGCCCTTGGGAAAAATTACGGCTGTAGTTTCCCATTGCTTTCAGCCGTTCGCAGTACCAAAACAGCAAGGCCGTTTTGGTTAGTGTTACAGGGCCAGATCAGACAATCATCCAGACTGTTGCCCCTGCAACTACTGAAAAGGCTGCTGCCCCTCTTCAGGAACCACACGTTTGTCTGGCCTCTCAACAGATACCCCTCTGTTGTGGTTGCACCTACGGTACGGCTATCTCTTTCGTTGAGGCACGCAAGCCTCCCCACCAACGGCAAGGTCCATGGTTCATAGTAATAGTAATTGTAAAAAAGTATTTCTGGAGTGATAAAAGAATGTTATATGAAAACTTCTTAAGAACCAAATTGTATCTATCATCTTTCATATCTAGAACTAAAAGAGATGCAAAATGTTTTAAAAATTCAAGAACCGAAACCTATCTACCATTTGTATGCATTTTTGTCTAAGTGAATTGAATAAATGAATTCATTTTGCTACACATTTTGGGTTATGAGAGCAGGTGGCACATCATCATATCCAGTTCCAAAGACATATAGCAAACATATCTAAAACTGTATCACATGTGCGTGAAGAAAACTACAGACAGTACCTGGACAAACTGGACAAAGCTGCACACTATACAGCTATACACGTATCAAAGTGAGAGCAGGTAAAATCGCTAAAAGTACACAATGTGAGAAAAATACATTTATTTTTTGTCCAAGTTAAAAGTAATTTTGCATTTCAGGAAGCAGACACACCACTATTTTGTTTATATCCGTATGTCTTCTTGAGCTGATGGAGTGCAGGGCACCCACAGAATTCCAGGTTTTGAATAGCTGCATACGTGTAGATTCCATGCATCCATGAGATCTTCTCCTTGCCTTTGACACAGAAGATAGTATCCAGATGGTCAAATAATTGAGGCAATGCCACCGTATCTTCTAGGGTATACCAGGATTTTCCCATCGAATTTCATGGAAGAAACGTGTTAAACACATTGTACTCCTCCATGTTTTAGCACACATCACATCCTGAGAGCCTTCCTCTATAAAATAGTTGCTGAGATTGTCTCTATTACACTGGCATCTTTTGCGAACGCTATGAATGCAGTATCTTTAAATATGAACTGTCTGCACTCATCATCATAGATGCATTGAATGTCTGCAATGATGTTCACACTTTGAGATGTCATTGTGAAATGCTCTGGATATGACACAACACCTGTTCTTTTATACAGCTAGCTGCAAAAACACTGGTCATGTAGAACTAGAGCATATGCTGCAGTGCATTTTGGGAAATATGCTGAAGATTCAAATTAAGTTCATACATCTACTGGTCGTGATTTAATTATGTCGTTCTGTTTTGAGCAGTCTTATGATGACTGGTGCCATCTTCTTGAATTTCCATAGTCTGAGTAGATATCCTTTGTCTTCAGCACCTTCAAAGTAAGAAGTGCGAAATCTTGAATACATGTCAAATGCTAGACTGTACACATTTTCATCCCACTGTACCAATAAATTGTCATATAGATAGAATTCAGAATTCTAATAGATTCTGGCTTTAGTTACCTTGTATATGTCAAATGCTGTGGGATCATTTGCTGTATTCCCACTTCTGTCAGTGTGAAATGCAAATATGATGAATCTAGGTTACTTCAGTCGAACAGAGGTTATCTCTCACATGCCGTACCAGAATAAGTTCATGTTTAGCATTCATAATAATTCGCTGCATATCCTCAAAATACCCCACAAACAGTTTTAGAGGTACACATGCAGTAAATCGTTTGTACTCTTCCACTGTTCTACCCACTGGCTCGTCTACGAACCATCCTGCAATTTCTGAACCTTTCAAATCCGAGGCTGAAGCATAGACATATGTTTTAAGAGTTGATCTTATGCCTACACTACAGGAACAGACAGTCTCAATGCTGTTAAGTTCATACAGCGCCTCCTGAAACAGGAGTGTTAAAGCATTACATGTAAGCTTCGATTTCACTGTGGGAGCACCATCCTTTCTTTTAAATATTCCATTCAGATATATGAATCTCTTGTGTGTGGTGCGGGGGAGGGCGGGGGGTTTAAGTGTCTTCATACTGGAAAACAATCCTAATTTCATTGAGCTTGTTAAATATGGCTGAAACATAAGGCTTCTGTGAGAAGTATTCCTAGCATATACGAGGTGTGGCTAGAAAAAAAACGGACTAGTACTGGTGAAACAATAAAACGAATGCAATAAGGCTGAAAGTCGCGTGGCCTGTCACGTGACTCTCGCTCCGCCTACTGCTCGAGTTTCATATACCTCCTGCACTCAGTCTGCCCGTGGCGTCTGTTCTAAGTAGTTGACGTTTTGTCTGTGCGTCGGAAAATGTTGAGTGTACAGAAAGAACAGCGTGTTAACATCAAATTTTGTTTCAAACTAGGAAAATCTGCAAGTGAAACGTTTGTAATGTTACAACAAGTGTACGACGATGATTGTTTATCGCGAACACAAGTGTTTGAGTGGTTTAAACGATTTAAAGATGGCCGCGAAGACACCAGTGATGACACTCGCACTGGCAGACCATTGTCAGCAAAAACTGATGCAAACATTGAAAAAATCGGTAAACTTGTTCGACAAGATCGCCGTTTAACAATCAGAGCAGTGTCTGAGTTAACAGGAGTTGACAAGGAAAGTGTTAGGCAGATTCTTCATGAAAGTTTCAACATGAACAAAGTGTGTTCAAAAATGGTTCCAAAGTGTCTCACAATTGAACAGAAGGAACGCCGAAGAATGATTTGTTCTGGCATCCTGGAAAACATTGAAAGTGATCCCACCTTCTTACAAAATGTTATTACTTGCGATGAATCGTGGTTTTTTACTTACGATCCCGAAACTAAACGCCAATCGATGCATTGGAAAACTCCTGGCTCTCCACGATAAAAAAAAGCACGAATGTCAAAATCGAAATTCAAGGCAATGATGATTTTTTTTTTTTTGACATCAAAGGGATTGTGCACATTGATTGGGTACCAGAGGGACAAACAGTGAATCAGCATTACTACATTAGCGTCCTGGCTACCCTACGTGAGCGAGTACGGAGAAAATGGAACGATTTGTGGAGAAAAAAGTCATGGATCCTTCACCAACACAATGCCTCAGCTCACAGTGCGTTGTCAGTGAAGACGTTTTTGGCAAAACACAACATTCCCATCTTAGATCATCCACCCTACTCACCTGATTTGGCCCCCTGTGACTTTTTTCTTTTCCCTAAAGTCAAGTCAGCTTTGAAAGGAACTAGATTTGAGACTGTTGAAGCAGTAAAAGAAAGAGCGACGGAAGTAATGTATGGACTTACCGAAAATGATCTGCAGCATTGCTATGAACAGTGGAAAATTCGTATGGAGCGGTGTAGAGACCGAGGAGGAGAGTACATTGAAGGAGATAACATGAAATTGTAAATAATTGTAAATAAATGTTTTTTCCAGCATCAGTCCGGTCTTTTTCTAGCCGCACCTCATAATTCATTCATCAAATTCTACTGAGACAGTTATATTGAGTGATGCCATTGCAGGGTTTCATATCTACTGATTTAAGAAATTTGAAGTTTACATGTGTTATCACATTGGGGTTCTGCTGTGAATTGCTGTAAGTTTTGTGCACTGGTTTTATGCCTTACGCCCACCCTGACTTAGATGTAGTGGTACAACGATTTCCTTACCATGAAACTCAACAAGTTTATTATTCTGGTCCACCATACGTTGCTCCAGATAGTCCAGTGTCTGAATTGTCACTGGAAGGTATACAACATTGGTGGGAGTCTCTACAGTCTTATATCCTGATCCAACTGAGGGGAAGAATCTGGAAATTGTGTGACTCAGTCTATCTTTGAGATAGAAGTTTCTTACAAAGTTGCAATGAACACAGATTTTACCAATGGGGAATATATACACAGTCTGATCATACACATAAAATTTAGTAGAATCATTCTTCACAACCTGTCCCATTATGAAACCCAGTAGTCGTCCTAAAGAACCTTTGTGGTTAAAGTCAGTCGTTGCATTTGTCTTTCTTATTTCCGATTTAAGTGAATTGATGTTTGCTTATAGCTCAATCACTTTTACTGACTGTTTCAGATGGTCAGTATTGTATACGCTGGGTTCTGTTTTTAGAATTTCTTTTTTACCATTCATTTCCAGATGCAGTTTATTGGTAGCCTTTGTGATATTTGGGATTCTGTTGTATGTCTTCAGCCCAATCAGCACGACACTCTAGTCCCCAGTGTACAAAACAATTGGTGCAAAGTAACTTGCATGTAGTACTGATGATCATTCTTTTAAAATAAGAGTGTATATGACGTTGCGTCTGAACCTCAACTGGTAAATGGATGCTTAATGCACCTCCTTATATACCATTCTTCATTAACGTCAGGGGGAACATGATGCACAGATGACCACACAGGTATGTGTCAAAGTCGTGATAGTGTTGAAAATTGTAGAACACATCTCTTATGCAAATGAAGTATTGTAATTCTTCTGGAAGCTGTAGGTCACCAAATGAGTCGAAATAATAGATTTTATTTGTATTTTTTAACATACGGCACCCAGCAACATCTAAATTCACAAGTCTGTTTTCTTGGGACTTCCAAAGTCTTCAGTAATGTATCCCACATAAACACAATGCAGAACCTTGAAATGTTGAATTCTTTTTGAAGAAATAGAGTACGATTAGGCACGACATCCCACATCAGCAATAAGACCAAGTGCATAACTACAAATAAGCAAGTAACAAAAGCAATTAACCAACTAATAGATACAAAAAGATCTATAGGAAGGTGCTGATTGCTGCAAAATTGTCATTTAATGACAAAATAATATACAACACAGAAAATAAAAGCAAAGTAGCCTGGGACATTATAAGAAGGAAAGGGGGAGAGACAAACAAACACAGAATAATATACTGCTAAGGGAGGGGAATAAAGTAATAAATGATCCACAGGACTTTTGCAAACTATATAAACGAGCATTTTTCAAGTATTACAGAGAAGTTAAAGCAAAAATTTCCCGAAACAAATATAACACCTGTAAATAATGTTGCACTAAATACAATAATGTTACTTCCAACCACTGAGAATGAAGTCAATAAAACTGTTCGAAAACTAAGAAATAAAATGTCAGTAGGCTTAGATGAAATACCAATGTGTGTACTGAACCAACGCATTGAGATTATATAAGGCCCCTTAACAAATATAGTAAATGAATCCTTCACATCAGGGACCTTTCCAGAGCAGCTAAAACAGGTAAGAGTTGTACCTTTGCTTAAGAAAGGTAATGCAAAAGACATAGAAAATTACAAGCCCATTTCCCTGCTGTCACCATTCTCAAAATTAATTGAAGCAGTTATGAAAGATTAATGAAATACCTGAATAAATACAATCTTTTAAGCGAATCACAGATTGGTTTCCGAAGTGGCAAAAATACGGAGTCAGCTGCAGTAGAATTTACAAAAGTTGTATTTGATGTTCTTGACAAATATGAGTGTGTCACAGGCATATTTTTGGATCACAAGATTCTATTAAATATGTTAGAAGCACCAGGAATAAGAGGGGTAGCTAATGACTGGTTTCGATCATACCTAGCAGATAGGGTACAAAGAGTAGAGATAACACATACTTCAAATAGATCTAAACATTTATTAAAACACTTATCAGAACCAAAATACATTAACATAGGCGTTCCACAAGGTAGCATATTAGGACCAATAGTACATGTATTTTATAGTCACTGAGAAAACAAGAGAACTCCTTGCAGAGAAAGCAAATGAAGGAAGTTTAGAATTGGTCAATAAGCAATAAAGTGACAATGATCATAAATAAAACTAATGCCATGAATTTCAGTTTGAAGAGTGAAAATGACAATGTCAAATTAAATGTAGGTGGTACCTCTACAGACTGTGTACCAATGCAAAATTTCTAGGAATAAATATTGATTCCCAGTTTAAGTGGTGTGAACACACAAAGGTACTTACAAACAGAATGTCGTCAGCATTTTATGCGCTTAAGAGTCCTATCATCAGTGTGTAACATGCAATGCCTTTTAGTAGCATACTATTCATAAGTACACTCAGTTCTTAGCTATGGCATTCTTTTTTGGGGAACAAATGCACAAAATATGAACACAATTTCCAAACTCCATAAAAGAGCCATAAGAACAATAACCAAATATAGTAGTCAAGCTTATTGTAAAGATCTGTTCAAAACACTGGGGATTTTAACTGCTCTGTATGAATACATTTACCAGTCAGTTGTACACATCAAAAATAACATTGGTAAATACTACACAAACAGCTCTGTCCATGACCATGGAACAAGAGCTAGACTCAACTTACATTTACCAAGAAAAAACAAACATAAAACTCAAAACAGAATTTTCTACCAAGGAATAAAACTGTACAATATATTACCAAAATAGATTAAAGAATTTGCAAAAATACATTTATTTAAAAAGACAGCTAAAAGGTACCTGTTATGCAATACGTTTTATACATTGAAGAATTACTTAGACAAAACAGAGTAGGGGTTTGATTCAAAAGGTTACACAAATAAATAATAATAATGATTATAAAACATCCAACATTCCGCATAACATCTTCACACCATGTTTCTTTCGTTCTTTTTTCCTTTTCTAGAAAAACTTACCCCCAAGCTATGCATAGCACAGTACTAACACCTCTTCCTCTTTCTGAGCTCAACAACTCACTCATAACAGAGAGATGCTGATTCAGTTTTTCAGGATAGCAAATTGGTACAGAAAATGGCCCAGAGATCATTAGTGTGTGTGTGTGTGTGTGTGTGTGTGTGTGTGTGTGTGTGTGTGTGTGTGTGTCTGCACAGTGAGTGAAGTGTTACAAAACAATGTGTGTATAGTGTGTGCAGTGACTGGCAGTGAGATATCAGTGAACAGTGTGGCATTACATTATGTAATAAGTTATTTGTAAAATTAGTATTGTATACCAGGTGTATGTCTAATGATTGTCCCTAACTAGAAGTCTGTAAGTGTATTTGTATACAAATTAGTTTATTTTAAATGGTCCTAAACTTGTAAATAATTTTGACATGTCCTATATCCTTGTAAAAAGACATCTATGGATGAATAAAACTACTACTACAACTAATACTATTACTATTACTACATGGTGTCAGACACCAAAATAGGTTTGGAACTAGATTTAGGCATATTACTGGTAAACAGTCTATTTTCTAAGTTTGTGTCAACAGAATAGTCAATAGCCTTAACGTCACTTTCATTATTTGATAGCATTTCAGAGTCTGATTGCATCTGTGTTTGCAATCTCTGGTTCTCCATCTTTGCTAATTATTTTCTTGTCAATACCATGCCACACGTAATGTATGACACAAGAAAAATGTTGACTCGTGTACATAGTCAGAATAAATGTAAAAAATTAACCTCGCTGTGCTATAATGTCTGAACAAGAAAATAATTGTCATAAGTAATGATGGAATTTTGAACACTAATGGCTGCAAGCCATATTACGTCGCACAGAACTAACGTCGACCATATTGTGAACTGATAAAACTGTATTGTTGCATTGTATGAATAATGAAAATAATTTTGGATACCGTGATGTAGTTTAAAAATCACTGCTATGGAGACAGAAAACTGTGATAAATCTACCAAGCAAGCTACAATAATACAAACCACTTGGACAAGATTGCTGATGCCTTACCTTGTATCCACAATTGCAGCATAATTTCAGGTGTCGACATACAATTGGTCTTACTTCAATGTACTCCAATAATAGGGTCACGTATCCAGTTTGTAGTACCAATAAACATGTAACAAAAGGAAGACAGAATAGTATATATAACAATGTGTCCAGACACGAAATCGTCAGTTTAATTTTAGTTCGTTTGTTCCTGTGTCGAGACAATTCGGTGAAGTATAGTAATGAATATTAAATATCATACAAACTCTCGGCGCTTGAGCATGGCTTTTTTTTGGTTAAAGGTCCGTTCATGTATTTTAACTGTGTTTCTTCTCTCTGTGTTTTCACTAAAATGGGACTTCATAACAAGACAGCACCCGAAGACGACGGTGGATTGAGCTGGACGACTTTTTGCTTAGAAGTATGGAAGCTTTTGCCGTTCCAAGTTACCCAACAATCTTAGAATAATTAAAGATACAAAATAAAACATACATAAGTTAGTAATAACAGTATATTCTGAAATGAAGCACAATTAATTTACGACACTTACATAGAGACTTGCATTATGCAATTAGGAGTACCATTTTGTTGCAACTCGTGAATGTATTAATAAAATAATGTAGTGTCAATGGCGGTGTGCCAAAATACGTCCGATCTGGACAAGACCTAGAAAACAAAAGGTGCCTCTTATTCTGCCAATAATCTGATTATAAAAAATCTTAAAATGTTTCCAGCGCCTGCATACAATATTTATACAGCCTTGGTCTATCTCTATGGCTCAAATTATTTATTTATTTAATTACTTGTAATTACGCTTTCCGCTAATAAAAGCTCAGCATGCAAATGTGGCTTTAAAAATCTTCCATTATCATTTCTTTCCAATCCTCATGTAGGAAGCTATGGACACAGACCTCAGCTGCATGCTCACAGGTAATGTTGTTATTAAAGTCCTCTTTGTCTGGCACCAACATCATGTCAATTGAACACATCGTGCACACCAATGAGGCTGATGAGTGACTGAGTTTTGCCCGCTAATTTCGTGTGGCATTGCAAAATTCTTCCAATGGGGTAACAACTGCACATTCCTCCCCCCCCCCCCCCCCAAAGAAAAAAATTGATGAAATAAAGAGATCCCATCACACCAATAGCTCAGCACAGACAACTTTTCCTACCAATTCCCAGACTGATGGAGGGGAGGGAAGTGGAAAGGGAAGGGGTGTGAGAGGTCAGAGGGGAGAAGCAGGGGACGGGTGAAAACCCATGATGTTATCCGGTGACATCATCAGTGTATGTTGCCACATGTGCTGATGCCTAGTTGTTGACACACTTTTTTTCATAGGATGGCAGGAAATTTTCAGATGCAAAGTTTTTTATCTATCAGGGTCTGATTTCAGCATGGTGCAGACTGATATGTGTACCTCGCTCAGCTGTTTCATTTGAGATGAGACTGAGTAAGATGTAAATATCAGGCCTCATATAATCTCTAGGAATGTCATGGTAATGTTTGATTTTTCATAATATTTTATTAATAAATTTCATTTTACTTATTTCAATTATTTCGTATTTTCTGAGTGGATTCTTATTATAGTAAATCCTGGACTTCAATAATTGCTCAGTAATGTGCCAAGTGCGTTTATCAATTCCTTTTCGAGTCTAAATAGCACCCTACCTCATAGGTCATGGGTAATGCAATTATTTCTGCCATAAAGTTGAAGCTGATGTAGTCACAATCCCCAGAGGTAACACCTCCTTAATGTACCTTGAGGGCCCATAATGTGTGTGTAAATTGTAACTCAGATAGTTTAATGCTTCATGTGCACTTCCTCAGGTTTGATTATGGTTGTCTGTGGTGTATAGTTTTTCCATAGGCTGTTCAAGTCATGCAAAGAGGGACACCCCATTATCTGTATAGAGAGAAACTATAATAGGATTCCCACAGGATTCGAACACTGGTACACTACTACTCTTGTGTTATGTTAATGATGTGTCATTTTAAGTTAATCTTGTTTGCAGGAGATAAAAGCAACGTTGTGAACATGAGTTAAGAACCATCAACAGAAAAAAAATGTTTTGAGAAAGTCATTATTCGTTTTTCACGATTGGGTTATCTTTAAATATTTAAGAATCACAGTTTACGAACGTTCCACGACTTTTTAACCTAGTATAACAACAAGGAACAATAAACAGAACACGAATTTATTAGGTGTGGTTATTGATGAAAGCTTAAACAGGAGAAACATATAATACACTGGTGTCCAAAACTTAAGCAACAAACGGAAATTTTACAAGGTTGCTTTTATTTTGCCACAGAACTGTAGAAACAGGTGATATTAAAGTAGGAACATTGCAAAGAATTCAGAACATAAACAACTGCAACATGCATAATAGCAGACAAAAAAACTTTCTTCGTTGTTTCCAACTGAACAGATTTGTGCATACATTCTGACAGCTGGTTAAGGTGCTCTATATGGGGTGTGACCCCCTCTAGCAGCAACACAGGCCTGACAACGATGGTGCATCCGGTGAATGATGTCATCAGTCTCACATTGAGGCAATAACGCCCATTCTTTCTGTGGAGCTGCCTGCACTCTTGAAAAGTGACTGGTGGATGCTGATACACATCTCCCATGTGTATCCCAGACATGCTCTATGGAACTGAAACAGGAGAGTGAGCAGGACATGCCATGAATGCAATATCTTCTGTTTTCAAGAAAATACCAACCACCCATGCTCTATAAGGCCGAGCGTTACATCCATGTATAGGAAGTTTGGCCCACAGCACATCGAAACAGCCGCAAATGAGGTCCCAAAATCTCGTCATGATACCTGATAGCAGGTAAACATTGCCGATTCACCCATACAATTTCATGAAGAAGGGTTCAAGTGATAAACATAATCCCTGCCCACACCATTAAGGATCCTCTCTTTCCACAATGTTTGGGTCTCCAAATCATGTTAGACGTTTCCTTCAGATGCAAATCCCTCGAGAATCAGTCTCCAGACTAAATCGGGGCTCATCTCTGAAAACAACATTGACCCACTGTTTGACCACTCAGGTGGCATGCTCAGAACTCCACTCTAGACGTTCCCTTCTGTGAAGATGCGTCAGAGGTAGACATGTAGTGGGTCTCCGACAATAAAGGCCACTCTGCCGAAGCCTTTTGCACACTGTTTGCCTCGATGCAACACGCCCAGCGGATGCTGCGAGCCCACATGTCAGTTGCCGTGCAGTACTGAGGTGGTACAGTTGTGCCCTTACGGCCAAATGAGGAGCCTCTCATCTGAAGTAACACATTGTCGACCCTGCCCTGGTCTTCAGAATACAGTTTTGGTCTCTATAAATTGTCGCCGCATCCGAGAAACAACATAACTATTCACACTAAGCCATCAGGCCACATAATTTGCAACTGTCCTGCTTCCGTTCTTTCTATGGCCCTCCACTGCAGAGAGTCTGGTAGACATCTTCTTTGTGCCATCCTGCACAGTCTGCGACCGTGTACGCTGAGATTGTGGATGTGGGACTTACCAGCAAACACTACCTCGTTTCATAGGTACCATGACGTCATGATTGGCGTGGTTCTCCGTTGACCGGAATACCATCTTCCATTCAGGACAAGATCGTACTGACATGTGGTTGACAATTTGTATGATTATATAGTGAATTAGGCACAGGACAGAGAAATAACGGTTTGTTGCTTTAATTTTGGACACCAGTGTAGATCTGCTAAAGGATTTGGGTTTTCTATTTTTACCATAAGAGTAATAGCTAACTTCCTGAATATGGAAGTCTGTAAGTTATTTTGCATATTTTCATTCACTGATGTCTTACGTGATAATTTTCAGGATTAACACCTCACATAGGTAAAAATTATTCATCGAAAAAAAGCAAATAATTAGAAGTATGTGAGAGTTTTACAAATGTACATTAAACCAGTTTCTCTTTAAGCAGCTTGGAATATTAACCATAGCCTCACAGTACATTTATTCACTTACGTATTCCGTTTTCAAAAGTTCACTTCAGTTAGAGAGTAACAGTGGTACTCATAAGTACAATAAAGAAGAATGATCTGCATTATTGACATCCTTTAATAAATATTTAACTTAGGTACGGAAAGTGGTAAAACATACAGCTGTAAGGCTTTGACAGTCTACCCACTGAAATAAAATTTCTGACGGTATCAATGGAATTTCCTGCTGTCACCCTCAGAGAACATTTACATAAAAGATATACTTTTCATAAACGTATTTCATTTCAGAGCATTTATGTAGTGTTTCAATGGTAATACAGTGTTGTGATCTGCTATAAAGTTCAGCCTTTTCTCATGTTGCGAACCACATAAAAATGACTTAAATTTGTTTGTACTCCCTAAACCCAGCTCGTTAGATTAACTGAAGCTGTAGTCGAAAGCCAGTGGCTAGACAAAAGTGTGTAAATGTATGTCATGCATTGACAAAAGGCTCGATGGATTACACAACAAAAGGGCAGATGAGGAAGGGTTGGAGGATAACCGTCATCCAAACTGACTTGGCTTGTGACTTAATTCCATACTGTTTGTTGCTGTTTTGTTCCAAAAAGCAAGGTCACTATTGCGAGGAACGGAACACTGTGTTTTAGGAAATGGTTTTCTGTTTTTCTGCATCGAAATATTCATTATATTTCAACAATAGTAAAAGTAAATGAGAATATTTTTCTGACTTTCTGCTTCATAATATTGCTTAGAATCCGACAGTAGCAAGGAGCAATGGACAAGTTGCCATACCTCAGCATAAAACTCCAACAATGCAGAGAAAACTGATTTTTTTTTCATAGAGAGAAATGTTCCTTCAGCGAAATTCGAACATAGCATGAATGAAGTGGTGTTAATAGAACATGTAGAAAAAAAGACACTCGCTAGCAGATCCGCGAACTGCCTATGGTGTAAGGGCATATCATAATCAAGACACTTCCATATCACGCTCATTCCTGTTTGACTGAAAGTATATGAAAAGTAGCGTGGAAACCACAAAAAGATTTCTCTTGCTAAGGTTGAAATGTTGACAAAAGTAGCTACGGCAAATGTTATCATCCATTGCTGGTTTCAAGTTGTGAATCATACTAAGATTTTACAGTTCTGGGTCCTAGGAAGAGTGCAGCAACCTTTTAACGTTTTCCCCATTGATTTGCTTACTACATAATTACACATAAAATGTTTATTAACGTAAGGACCCTATTTGGTATTGTTGTTTCTTTGTTAGTAAACAATGATTCCCTGATGACTAGTTACCGACCATGTGCAGAAAGCAGGTGTGGCACCATCGACCAGACTGGACTTCATTCACGTTCTTGAAAATTTCAGGAGTAGCGTTTTAAAAGCACTAGAGATAAAATTACATGTTGTTCTGCGATTAACTGTACGGTAATAAATTTACTAAATAAATTTCCGTTGTTCACAATCTCTGTCGAGGTCATTGCTGCTGGGTAATTTCAAGAAAGTAATGTCTACTTGTTTTCAAATGTTGGCGTACTGAAGAACAGTTGTATTTGTTATTGGCGTGATAAGTGGTGTTCTGTACTGTCTGCAGTGTTTAGCTAAGTGAGGGTAGAGTGGGAAGTTTGTATTGGTATCTCGTTTGAAGTTAGTATCAGCAATGAAGACTTTGTTTTTGTATTCCGTACACCTTTTAATGTTTTGTGCGTGTACTTGTATTTTTGGTATACCCCAACCCCGTCAGCGTCCTGATGGTTTAAATAATGTTGAGAACATATTTAAAAAATGCCAGGAAGTGTGTGCTGACATAACAAAAAACAGTTTTTTGGAGCAAGACACCCTATTATGTTTCGGTCTGAAAGTGTTTTCTCAGCAGTTTCCTGGCGGGGTAACGGAAAGTGAAGTCTTTGAAGAAGTCCAAAAGCAATCCGATACAGATGTTTGTGAACATTTTCAAGAAATGATGTTGAATTCCCCGCTGGGAAATATGAATAATAGTGTAGTAATATACAATCAGCAATTTCGCGATAAGAACACATGTGAACGAGCTTGTCTGGATATTATGGAGCATGTTAATCCTATCTGCAGAATTTTATTAGCGTTAGGTAAGTACAATACATACAGAATTGATAGTATCTGGATGATCCTACAGACCACCACAATCTTATGTTGTTTTCGTTCTCGTAATTCAGAGAAAATATATATGTTGACGTAAGGACCCAATTTGGTATTGTTGTTTCTTTGTTAGTTAACAATAATTCCCGGATGACAAGTTACCGACCATATGGGGGA
This sequence comes from Schistocerca americana, assembly GCF_021461395.2. Classification (NCBI taxonomy): domain Eukaryota; kingdom Metazoa; phylum Arthropoda; class Insecta; order Orthoptera; family Acrididae; genus Schistocerca; species Schistocerca americana. Next base: position 584,935,650 of record NC_060122.1, on the reverse strand, counting down.
CCAGAAGGGAGGGAACCTGTGATAATTAGTACGTTCCTATGGGTGGAATGATTCGAACTACTTTCGTTACATGTTATTTTATTATGGGCACTGGTTGAAGGAACTAAATGTAACTAGAGCCTCATAGTACACAAATGCTGACGATTACAACCAGAAGTTCCAAGAAATTACTAAAATTAATAAGTAGGATACAGAATTAGGAAGCTGCAGTCGTGCAGCCAACAGTGCAAAAAAATTCTCTCATTCTTAAAAGAGAACCAAAGAATCAGCCATAGCAGAGTGTAAATCAACAAAACTAATCAATCGGATAAATGCATAAAAATGTTCCTACATGTTTCAAGACAGGTGTGTGAAATTCTAGTGAAATAATAGCATAAGAATGCATAATTTGCATCTTCAGTTGCCCAGGCAACTTACTTGTTCAGACATGTTTAAAGTAGATCTCTTAATAAAAATAAAATTTGACATTTCAGATCATTGATGCGCCCATACACCAATTGCATTAAAGTACTGGTATCTTTAACATGTCAATACTGCTGTTATTAATAGATATGTGGGCAATATTCTAATGCATGGAGGAGTAGCAGAAAATTTCAGTCATTAATTATAAAACAGAGACAGTGGTTTTCACAGATATAACCGAAAAGACTCGACTGTCCTGTGAATTATTTGGTTGAATTTTACGGAAGGATTGGAAAGCATCATTATAGATTTACATTTGTACTTCAGAAGCCTTCTTATGGTGTGATGGCATGGGGAACGGCATGTACCACTATCATTTCTGTGTGCCTGCCCCCCCCCCCCCCCCCCCGCATACTAATATTTTGTTTTTAAATAGTGTCAATGAGGAAATTGTTGATGACCATAGATTTAGGCCAGAATTCGCTTATTTGAGTCATGATCATTTTGTGATATTATAAGAAGTGGTGCCTTGCTTGACATTTTGTGGAATCTTATTTTTACATAATTTTAACCAGAAGCATCTTGGGGATGCAAAAATAACAGTGGATTTGGATGGGAATCTCAATGAAAGTGTTGCACCGGCTAAACACACATGACATAGTGCACAGGTCTTCCTTGAATCTTGACTATATTCAGTATTAATCATACTTGGGAATGCATCCTTCCAGATAAGCCTTACTAAAAAATTTAAGTGGGGCTTTGTGTACCTTACATTTCCTGAAGAGTTCTTTAACCACTGTGCCTGCCCTCTACTTTTTTTACAACTAATTTTGCTAGAGTTCCCCCTAATATCACTCCGGATGTGTAACTGGATATATTTTACTGTTTTCTCTATATTAAAGACAGTTAAACATTGAGTTTTCACAATTTGTGTAGCCAACATGATGGGTGTCAAAATACTCATCAGTGACTTGTCCATTATCAGATGTGGGTTTTCTGAGTTTCCTTGCAGTTTTACTTTTCTATAGCGAAAAGTGTTGAATAGGTTATTTTTTAACCATATGTGGTTAACATTAGGCTACAGTTATTGTAACACTTCCTTCGGGTGGTTCTATGGATGAAGACGATTTCATATCTCAATGCTTATTTCTTTGAGTTTGTTAAAAATAACCTAGAAAATCATAAATGTAATCACAAAACTTGTCTTACATTACATTAAATTTTACTTTATTGTCTAGTAAATAATGTGGATTTGTATTAAATTAAACATATTCTAAAAAATATAGAACACAGCATCAATATGGGTGCTACTACCGCCTTCCGACTCTCCTTGAACAAACGGAGAGAGAGCTGAGTTTCACATTACTGCTGTTTTCTCATCAATCACTTGAAACTTCAGATCAGCGTGTAATACGTAGTGTCAGTGTTCCATCTTCATTTTACCAAATCCAACAGCTGAAGATGGTTGTTGATACATCAGTCAGCTCATCAGTTTGTTCAAATACCACAGGGTTCTATGCCTATTAGTGCATGGAATATCTTTGCTATTCTCAGAATTGGAAGCCGACAGCCATTCAGTTTTGGGGAGACTTAAAATTCAACTTATGAAACAAACCACACTGTCACTTTGTTTTTTAGTCTTCACAAAACATTACCATCAGTGAAAGCCAAATTAACTATAAGGTGTAAACTTTGGATCAGTCAGACATCACCCCCCCTCCCCCTTCTTTTTTTTTTTAAAAAGAAGCCTATACCACTTCTTTCTCAGTTACCAAAACCACAGTGGTCTCCACAACTGATAGCAGGACCAGCTAGTTCATACCCACGGGTCAGTTACCTTTTAAGTCTTACTCAAAATGTTGTTACAAATCCTGCTGGCCCAGTACACAAAGAGTGAAACAAAACTCATATGATTTCTAATCTGTTTACTAGTAAATTTTTTGCTGTAGAGTCCAAAATTACGTACATTATATAATATTCACGCAAGAATACTGCAATTCCTTTGTAACCGTGAATTTTACCCTTGGTATCTGCTAATAAATAAAACATGCTCTTGAACAACCATTTCAGAGGACAAGTTTTCTACGATAGGCCTGTGTTACAATAAATTCTCTGTTCCGTAGAAGATAAGTTAAGGAAAGGCAAATCTACTTTTATAGCATTTGTAGATTTAGGGAAATACGGAAGTTTCCGATCGTGCCCGTCTGCTTTAACCCATGATGTCACAAATACACTATGACGGAAACAACCATAAACCACGATTCCAATATGGCACATATAAAGTCGTTACGTACACATTATGAGGACGAAAATACATCGAAAAACAAACACACACACTTTCCACAAATAGCCTAATGACACTAACAGGACAAGTGCGGAAAATGGGGTGTGTTGGGTGGGTGCAAACTACATATAAATAAATTTAGACACCCACCCCCATACAAAACCACACAAAATGACGAAAAAAACCAACATCACAAAACTCCCCATATACCACTAAACACAATATCATATGGAATCGGACACTTCCTTTGACCTGCGCAGTGTTAATTTTATCTGTCATGTCCATTCCTGAACAAAAACAACCGATTAATTTTACAAAAATTACCACACAACGTACAGCGAACAACACCAAATTAACCTTCACACAAAATCGATAACTCACTGAAATGAATTCCACTACAAACACAGCTGACACTCGAGCAATTCTTGATAATGAGCAAAAGCAAACTGAGCCCACTACACCACACAAACGAAAACCCTGAACATACCACCAGAGAGCACAACATGACGACATCTACAAACACGCCACCGAACTCCGCGCCACCATGATGTCACACACGACAACACCCTTACGTCACGGGTCAAAGCAAATGCATGGGATCGGATGCTTCTGTTGACCACTCTCTTAGAGATTCTGAAGGTAGCAGGAGTAAAATTTAGGGACAGGAAAGCTGTCTACAGCTTCTACAGAAGCCAGATGGCAGTTCTGAAATTCGAGAGGCGTGCAAGGGAACTATTGGTTGAGAAGGGACTGAGACAGGGCTGTAGCCTATTCCTGTTGTTATACAATCTATACATTGAGCAAGCAGTAAAGGAGGGGAAAAAATAATAATTTGGAGTAGGGAGGAGGGGGAAAATAAAAACATTGAGATTTGCTGATGAAATTGTAATTCTGTCAGACAACAAAGGACATTACCGAAGTAGAGAGGATATAAAACATGACTAGCAGTGACAGGAACAGAGTTTCGGAAGAAAGGAAATTTGCCATCAAATATAGATTTAAGTGTAGGAAGTTCTTTTTGAAAGTATTGGTAAGGACTGTAACCATACATGGAGTGAAACATGAACTATAAACAGTTTAGACAAAAAGAGAAGAGAGACCTTTTAAATATGGTGCTACAGAAGAATGATGAAGATTAGATGGGTATGTTATGTAACTAATGAGGAGGTACTGAATAGAATTGTGGAGAGAAGAAATTTGTGGTACAACTGGACTAGAAGAAGAGGTCGTTGATAAGACACATTCTGAGGTGATTACTGTGTTTGTATTTGAGGGAAGTGGGGTTAAAAATTGTGGATGGAGACAAAGAGATGAATACAGTGAGCAGTTCAGAAGGATATATATATTGCAATAATTATTTGAAGATACAGAGGCTTGTATGGGGTAGAGAACCAGTCTTTGGGTCAGATGGGATCATATTCTGGGGCAACTCATCAAACCGTGCAAAAGTTTTGGGTGCGAAAGTGTGTGATAAGAACCATTTGTGGTTTAAATTCAAGAACATAATGTAGAAACATGTTCGAGGAACTTTGTATTCTAACCACTGCTTCTCAGTATATTTACTCCTTAATGAAATTTGCTGCAAGTAATAAGTCTCTATTTCCAACCAATAGCTCAATACAGATTATCAATACTAGGAATAAGAACAATCTACAGGGTGTCCCAGACAAACCTTCCTGATTTCAAAGACCCAGGGGGAAAAAAACCCACAGTAGAAACAACAATGAAAAATGCACCACATTGTAGAGCACCGTAAAGAATTTATTTATTTATCTTCACTACACCTCTACCTGTGGACCATTTGTAGCTTGAAGAACATCTAGTCTATATTCAGTTTCTTGCCAAGTTCTTTGTAACATTTCCTTTGTTATTATTGCAATCTCATCAGTGATACGATGTCGCAGCGTAGGAATATTGTCCACTTTGGTCGCATACATGCGGTCCTTCATGTATCCCCACATGAAGAAATCAAGCGGCGTAATGTTGGATGAACGTGGTGGCCAGACAATAGGTCCTCCATGTCCGATCCAATGATTGGGAAATTTCCTATCCAGGAACTTGCGAATAGCCGTTGACCAATGCGGTGGAGCTCCATCTTGTTGAAAAATGATGTTGGGTTGCAAGTCTTGTATCTGAGGGTACACAAACTGCTCCGACATGTCCAGATACACTGACCCATTCACTGTTTGTTCCGCAAAGAAGAACGGTCCAACAATCCTGCAGTGCATTAACCCGCACCAGATGTTTAGTTTAGGGCTATCACGAATATGTTCAATGACAACATGCGGATTTTGTGAACCCCAAATCCGAACATTAGGCTATGCCTATTAACCCATCCTGATAGGTGAAAGGTTGCCTCATCTGAAAATAAACCTCTTTTAAGGAAGCTGGCATCCATATCAATATGCTGCAGCATATCCGCAGCAAATTGTTGTCGACGTGGTTTGTCGTACAGCATCAGATGTTGCAGAATTTGCACATATGAAGACGCTGGTGAACTACACGATGCAATGTTGAGTGAGGTACATCAATTTGCCTAGATGGCTGATGAATTGACTTATGTGGACTTCTGATAAATGTTTGTCTGATGTCCTCCACTGTCTGTTCTGAAACTCCGTAACGTGCACCGCCAGAATGTTTCAGAACACTTCTTGTTGCCAGAAACTTCGTATACCATTCCTTAATTGTTTTCACATCTGATGGATCACATTCATACACACAGCGATAATTTCTTTGCACAGTAATCAGTGATTTTGTGTCTGCGAACCACACTACTGCTTGTGCGCGCTGCTGTGGAGTCGCCATTTTCACTTCATGCAACCATACTGCACTGTGGCGACGATACTTGGCACTTCTCGTGCGAGAATATAAATTCTTTGAGATGTTCTACAATGTGGTGCATTTTTCAGTGTTGTATCTACTATGGTTTTATTCTCCTGGGTCCTTGAAATCAGGGAGGTTTGAGTGGGAGACCCTGTTCATAAAGACCTAAAATCACTTACCTTGGCAAAAAAGGGGTCCAATATTCAGGAACACACATTTTCAGTAAATTGCCAGCAATCATTAGAACCTGGTTTCAGATAAAGCATGGTTTGAACAAAGTCTGAAAGATTTTTTTATAGGCAACTTGTACTCCACAGATGAATATCTTAACAGAGATTGTTAAGCCAGCTTAAGCAAAAATATCTGTTAGATTTCAGTTTTTACAGCACTTGGTTACAACAGTCAAGATTAGGTATTTGTGTATGATAAATTTATTAATAGTGCATAACAGTGTTTCATTCTGACAGTGTGTTAATTCTGTAAATATTAGCTGTTACAGTTAACCACATTGTATTCACCTGTTTTGACAATATCATGACAAATGATCAGGGCAGTAAGTATTATATTCAATTGTTTTATATTGTCTGACCTGTTCCACACCCACAAGAATCATCTCATTTTTTGGATCTATGGAACAGAAACTGAATCTAATATAATCGTATTGAAGACAACAACAACACATATTCTTTAGTAACTCTATTACAAATGTGAAATTTAATTGTTCTGCTCTAATACAAACATACTTCTTAAAGGAATCAAAAAATGGAGGTTTTACTGTCCCATTTCATCACAGTAAAACATATGTTAGTTTCCATTACTAAAAATTGTACAAATGATGTTTTTAATGCAAATAGGAGATCTGTTCAAAAAATTCCGGAACATTATCCACAAAATTTTTCACTTACCTTTTATTTACAGTACATGGTGTCCTTTGAAATATTCTCTTCCACAATTTATACATCACTACCAGTGCTGTTTCCACTTCAGGAAGCGGTCTTGGTATGCCTCTTGCTGGATTATGGGTAGTGCTGTCTTAGATTTTTCTTTTATCTTGTCCATCTCTTGAGCGAGGACATCTTCCTGGGTGGGTTTTCCACCACAAACAATGCACTGTCGTTTTCTGCGCCGATTATGACCATGAAATTCTTTGCACCTCATATCCATCAAGGTAGCCAGTCCGTTGTAGTGGGACCACCATGTACCCTGTTGGTTGTAGCCCCCTGACTACACAGGGATCGCTTTGCTGATGCCTGTGCCATTAACTCTCCACGTATGCCAAGGAGTAGATGCCTGTCGCCCCGGGGGCAATGGGACTCCTGGCAATGGCGATCCTGCCAGGTGGCCTTTGCTGCGGCTGGTTGACGCCTGTCGGGAGGGCCCTGGTTGGAGTGGGTGGCATCAAGGTGGGTGGCGCAATGAAGCGTACCATGCAATCACTTGCTGGTGATCAAATGCCAGCAGTCCTAAGCATTCCAAGTCTCAGTATAATGCAAGGAAGTATGATCCTGAATCGTTCCCCTCCCTGGCCACACCTTGGGTGGAACGCCAGGTTAAGGATGGCAGCGAACCTTATTTGCCCTGGTACCTCATATGTATGAGAGCTGATGGAGACTTCTTTGTCTTAATGAAGCCTCATTTTTTTGTAGGTTATTTAGAGGACAAGTTTGGGGGGATGGAAGGCTTGTCCAAAATGCGGTCAGGGTCAGTCTTGATAAAAACGGCATCCTCTGCCCAGTCGTGGGCATTACTCGCTTGTGACAAGCTCAGGAATGTTACCGTTACTATCACGCCTCATAAGAGCCTAAATATGGTCCAGGGTATTATATTCCACAGGTACCTTCTTTTGCCGTCTGAGGATGAGCTGCACACCAACTTAGAACGATGAGGAGTTCATTTCGTCCAGCGTGTCCATCGGGGTCCAGGGGATAATCAGGTTGCCACCGGCGCCTTCATCTTGGCCTTCGAGGGTGCCCAAATGCAGCTGGTTGTAGGACTTCACAATCATCCTGTCCCAGAGACTGAATCAGTGAAGCCCTCCCAGCCAGAAGAACCCAAGGATCAGCGAGAGAAATCCAGAAAGAAGACCCCCAAGACCCAAGGAATTGCGCTGGCACCCACACCACTGCTGTTTACAAGCTCTGCACCTGAGTAGGTGAAGATTCTGCTATCTTCTGAGGACCTAGATCTTGCCAGACCCTCAGACACTATGGATATGGTCTGTTCAGGAAATAAGTCAGTGGCAGCAGGTGACCCTGAGGCGTAGACTGCCTCATTGAGTGTTTCATGCTTTCCCAGTCTCACAGTCGCACCATCGTCCTGAGGAATTGCGGTGGTTTTTTCCACCACCTGGCTGAGCTACGGCAGCTGTTAAGCTTTACACCTGCTTTCTGCACTGCCCTCCAGGAAACCTGGTTCCTGGCAATGCGGACCCCTGCCCTTCGAGGCTACAGGGGATATTACAAGAACCATAGCAAATGTAATAGTGTGTCTGGTGGAGTTTGCGTTTATGTCCTGAACTCGCTATGTAGTGAACCTGTGGCCCTTCAAACTCTTGAAGCTGTGGCTGTCAGGATACGGACGACACAGGAAGCAACTGCCTGCAACATATATCACCCTCAAGATGGTACAGTTCCCCGGAATGTATTGGCTGTACTGACTGATGAACTCCCTAAACTTTTCCCACTTTTGGGAGATTTTAATGCCCATAAGCCCTTGTGGGGTAGCACCATGCTTACTGGCCGTGGCAGAGATGTCGAAAATTTACTGTCCCTACTTGACCTCTGCTTCTTAAATACTGGGGCCAGCACACATTTCAGTGTAGCTGATGGTAGTTATTCAGCCATTGATTTATCAATTTGAAGCCCAGGACTTCTCCCATCCATCCACTGGAGAGCACATGACGACCTGTGACCGTTTCCCCATCTTCCTGTCACTGCCCTGGCGTCATGCCCATGATGCCTACCGAGACGGGCTTTAAACAAGGCAGACTGGGTGGCCTTCAACTCTGCTGTCACCGCTGAATCTCCCCCAAGTGGTACCATTGATGTTGTGATTGAACAGGTCACTAAAACAGTAATTTCTGCGGCAGAAAACGTGATCCCTCATTCTCTAGGGTGCCCCCGGCATAAGACAGTCCCTTGGTGGTCGCCATAAGTCGCTGAGGCAATTACAGAGCATCAGTGAGCTATACAGCAAAATAAGCAGCACCCATCCTTAGAGCACCTAATAGCCTTTAAGTGACTCTGTGACCACATTTGCCTGCTTATAAAGCGACAGGAGCACGAGTGTTGGGAGAAGTACGTGTCGACCCTTGGGTGCCCTACGTCACCTTCCCAAGTCTGGACGAAGCTTAGACGTCTTTCTGGGTACCAGACCCCAATAGGTGGCCCTGGTGTTAACATCGATTGTGTGCTCTCTACCAATGCAAATGCGATTGCCGAGCACTTCACTGAGCACCATGCTCGAGCCTCTGTGTCAGAGAACTACCCCCCAGCTTTTCACACCCTCAAACAGTGGATGGAAAGGAAAGTCCTCTCATTCACTACACGCCACAGTAAGCCCAATAACGCCCCATTTACAGAGTGGGAGCTCCTCAGTACGCTTGCACATTGCCCCGATATAGCTCCTGGGCCAGATCGGATCCACAGTCAGATGATTAAACACCTCTCATCTGACTACAAGTGATATCTCCTCGTCATGTTCAACTGGATCTGGTGCAATGGCGTCTTTCTATCGCAGTGGCGGGAGAGCACCATTCCGTTCATCCAGAACCTGAACTTTATCTTAATGACGATTCACTCACTGTAGTGGAGACATGTCGATTCTTAGGACTGGTTTTCGATGCCTGATTGACTTGGATACCTCATATTTGTCAGCCTAAGTGTTAGTGCTGGCAGCACCTCAATGCTCACCACTGACTGAGCAACACCAACTGTGGCGCAGATCACTATATGCTGCTGCAGCTCTACAGAGCCCTTGTTCAATCCCGCCTTGACTATGGGAGTCTGGTTTACAGTTCGGCAGTGCCCTCAGCATTGTGTTTACTAGACCCAGTGCACCAGTGTGGCATTTGACTAGTGACGGGAGCTTTTAGAATGAGTCTGGTGACCAGTGTCCTGGTAGAGGCCAGAGTCCCTCCATTGCAGATCTGATGTGCACAGCTGCTCGCCAGTTATGTTGCACACATTTGTAGTTCTCCTGAGCATCCGAATTACCTTCCCCTTTTCCCACTTGCAGCAGTTCTTGGCTCACGATTGTGGTTCGCTTTCAATCTCTTCTCTCTGAACTGGAGTCCTTCCCTTTACCACGTCTACTTGGTTTCCATTCATGGACACCTCCATGCTGTACACCTTGGCCGAACCTTCATCTGGACCTTTTGCATGGCCCTAAGGACTCCGTTAGCCCCGCTGCTCTCCACTGTCACTTCCTCTCAATTCTTGACATGTTGCGGGGCTCTGATGTTGTTTACACTGCCGGCTCAGTGGCTGATAGTAATGTTGCCTTTGCCTATGTCCACAGAGGCCATATTGAACAGGATTCCTTGCCTGCTGGCTGCAGTGTATTCACTGCAGAGCTTGTAGTCATATCTCGTGCACTTCAGTACATCCGTTCCTATTCTGGGTAGTCATTTCTTCTGTGACTCCCTGAGCAGCTTAGAAGCTTTCGACCAGTGCTACCCTCGCCACCCTTTGGTAGTGAACATCCAGTAGTCCATCTCTGCCCCGGAACAGTCCAGTCGTTCAGTGGTGTTTCTGTGGACCCCAGAACACGCCGGAATCCCAGGCAACGAACTTTCTGACAGCCTGGCCAAACAGGCTGCATGGAAACCTCTCTTGGAGATGGGCATTGCTGAAACTGACCAGCGTTCTGTCTTTCGCCACAAGGTTTTTTGGCTTTGGGAGACAGAGTGGCATAACAGTATGCACAACAAACTGCATGTCATTAAGGAGACAGTGAATGTGAGGAAGTTTTCCCTGCAGGCTTTTCGCAGGGAATCAGTTGTCCTTTGTCAGCTCTGCATTGGCCATATGTGGCTCACACATGGTTACCTCCTCCATCGTGAGGACCCATCTCAGTGTCGCTGTGGCTCCCAGAAGACGGTCGTTCACCTCTTGCTGGATTGCTCTCTTTTAGCCGCTCTGCGGTGGACTTTTTTAACTTTCCCAGCACCCTACCTTTGGTGTTGGCGACAGTGCCTCAACAGCAACTTTAGATTTACGTTTTATTAGTGAGGGTGGGTTTTATCATTTGATCTGAGTTTTAGCGCATGTCCTTTGTCCCTCTGTGTCTTCCACCCTAGGGCTTTTAGGGTGGAGGTTTTAATGTGTTGCAGAGTGGCTGGCTTCTCCATTTTTATTCTCATGGTCAGCCAGCCATTAATCTGCTTTCTTGTTTTTAGTCCCTTCTCCCTGTTTCTTGTGTCTCTCTGTGGTTTTCTTGTCCTGTTTTGCCCATTGTTGTCCTTCTGTTGTTCTTCTGGTTCTTCCTTTCTCCTGTTATTGTGCCGTAAGTCTTCTGTGTTTTCTTCTTTCCCTTGGGTAATTGTTCTACTGGGAACAAGGGACCAATGACCTCGCAGTTTCGTCCCTTTCTCCCCCCCTTTGAAACCAACCAACCTACCTATGGTGAAGATTGAACCTTGGTCTCAATGTTATAACTGTAGAGCCATGTCTCATCTCCAGTTATGATTCTCTTAAGGAACATCTCATTCTCATTTGGGTGATTCGTAAGCGCTTCACAGATTGTGAGTTGAAGATCTGCCTCCGCTTGACTCATGAGCTGCGGGGCGAACTTCCCAGCTTTATGGTGCATTCCAAGGTGTTGTATCCAGATTTCGCGATCATGATCCAACTGAAATGTTACATTCTTCTGTACTCTCTCGAACAGCTAGTCTTCGATTGGCACGCATAATTTCGTTGACGTTCCTGATATGAGCATTGTTGGCAGATGTCGAAGGCCACCCTGAACGATGGTCATCTTTAATTTCCATCCAGCCATTTTTAAACCATGTGAACCATTCGTAATACCAAGTGTAATTTAAGCACCCATCACTTTGTTGTGTCTCTGTAAAGATTTTCTTCAGTTGCACGCAAAATTTAATGCAGACTCGTTGCTCCTCTAACTGCCAACTTGAAATTCGCAAACCGTGTGACTCAACATTCTACTTACAGAGCACTGCACAATAACTAATGGACATGCAACAATGAAACTTCTGGCAGTTACACATTAAACACAGGTGTGTGCAAGGAGGCCAACTGCATTTTGCTCCAACACACCATTGGCGTGAAATTACGAGTGTTCTGGAATTTTTTTAACAGACCTTGTATGTTTTACAAGAAATAAATACTAGGTAAAATTGTATCATATGCAAATAATCAACAATTTGGAACGTTAACCTTCCAATTCTTTTTATAAATTGTTGGAGCTTTAAAGACTAGTTTGAAGACACTTTTAACTGATTAATATTCCTGAGTTTTGATCAACTTAAAGCAGTTATTTTAATAAATGTAAATAAAATTTTATTAGAGAGAGAAAATCAAAGTATTAAACTATGTCCAAGCAATGCGAGATATTTATTGGTTGTGGAAGGTTTCAGGTTGATTACATAATGGTGAGATGGAGATTTTGAATCGAGATTTTAAACTGTATGACATTCCCATCTGAGCAGATGTGGACTCTGACCAGAATTTATTGGTTATGAACTGCATATTGAAACTGAAGAAAATGCAAAAATATAGGAAATGGAGGAGATGGGACCTGGATAAATTGAAAGAGCCAAGCTTGTTGAGTTTCAGAATGGGCAACAGGCTACATTGGACTGGACCAGGGAAAAGAAATAGAATAGAAGGTGAAGGGGTAGTTCTGAGAGATGAAATATGCTGAGGAGACAGAAGACATGGGATACATCCTAATATCCTGTTAGTCCTCCTTTTTCCCTGCACAGTGCAGCAACTTGGCATTGCTTGGACACCCAACAAGTCATTGGGAGCCCACTGCAGGATTTTGAGCATGAACTGACGTATAGATTACATATCACAAATGTGCGATCTGGGAGGCCAACTCATTTGCTCAAATTGTTCTGAATGTTCTTCAAACCAGTCGCAAACGATTGTGGCCTGGTGACATGGAGCATCAACATCCATAAAAATTCCGTCGTTGTTTGAGAACATAAAGTATGTGAATGGCTGCAAATGGTCTCCAAATAGCTGAACATAACCATTTCCAGTCAGTGATAGGTTCAGTTGCACCAGAGGACCCAGTCCATTCCATGTAACCTTAACCCACACTATTATGGAGTCATCACCATCTTGCACTGTACCTTGTGGATAACATGGATCTATGGCTTTGTGGGTCTGTACCACACTCGAACCATACCATCAGCTCTTACCAACTGAAATAGGGATTAATCTGACCAGGAAAATTTTTTGCAGTCGTCAGTGTCCAACCAATATTGTCACGAGTCCAGAAGAGGTGCTGTAGGCAATGTCGTACTGTTAGCAAAGGCACTTGCTTGGGTCGTCGGCTGCCAGAATCGTTAACACTCACTTTCACGCCACTGTCCTAGCAAATACTTCCTTTGTACATCATATATTGACTTCTGTGGTTATTTCACACAATGTTGCATGTCTGTTAGCACTGAAAAATCTAAGCAAACTGTGCTGCTCTCAGTTGTTAAGTGAAGTCAGTTGGCCACTACATTGTCTTTAGTGAGAGGCAATTTGGTGTTCTTGGCACACTCTTGACAATTTGTATCTCTGAGTGTTGAACTCTCTGAAATTGAATGCTCCAGCTACCATGCTGCATTCAGTGTCAGTTAATTCCCATTGTGCTCCTACAATCATGTTGGAAACCTTTTCACCTGAGTACAAATGTCAGCCCACTAATGTACGAACCTTTTATATCATTGTACGCAACACTGCTGCCATCCATATATGTGCATATTGCTGTCCCATGACTTTCGTCAACTTAATACATGTAAGGCAGCAGATTGCATAGGTAAAAAAGGCAAGGTCTAGCAATATTCCCTGTATAACACAAGAGGTGCTGAATTTAACTGATGAAAGTAGGAAATATAAAAATACAGCAAATGAAGTAGGCGAAAGGGAATACAGAAGTCTAAAAAATGAGATTAGAGAAAGTGTAAAATAGTGAAGGAAGAAAAATTAGAGCACAGATGTAAGGCTGTACAGTATGTATAACTAAGGGAAAGATAGATACTGCCTGTAGGAAGATTAAAGAGATCCAGAAGAAAAGAGAAGTAACTGTTTGAATATGAAGAGCTCAAATGGCAGGCCAGTACTAAGGAAAGAAGGAAAAGCTGAAACAAGGAGGGAATAGACTCTACAAGAGAGAATCTACAGGAAAAATAAACTTACCGGAAGTAAATAAAGGTGAGATGGGAATTAAATTATCTAAGTCGATAAAGGCTCTTGGAGTAGATGGCAATCCGTCAGTACTATTAATATTGATGGGAGAGCCAGCTATGAGAAAACTATTACACCTGGTGTGCAAAGTACACGAGACTGGCAAAAGACCCTCAGAATTTAAAATCTGCAACACCAAACAAGGCAGGTGCTGACACATGTGAATATTATCGAACCAACAGTTTTTAAATACAAATTATGCACAGAGGAATGGAAAAACTAGTAAAAGCTCACCTCTGGGAATATCAGTTCAGGCTCTGGCAAAATGTAGGAACATGCAAGGCAATGCTGATCCTACGACTTATTGTAAAAGGTAGGTTGAAGAAAGACAAACTTTGGTTTATAGCATTTGTAGATTTAGAGAAAGCCTTTGACAATGTTATCTGGACTACACTCTTTAAAACTGTGAAGGTAGTAGGGTTAAAAATCCAGGGAGCGAAAGGTTATTTACAGTTTGTAAAGAAAGCAGACTGCAGTTATAAAAAGTCGGAGGAAATGAAAAGGAAGCCATAATTGATTAGGGAGTGAAACTGGGCTGTAGCCTATCCACAATGCTACTCAGTTTGTGCATTCCACAAGCATTAAAGGAAACCAATGCAAAATTTGGAAAGGTAATTGCAGTTCATTGAGAAAAAAATAGAAGCTTTTAAAGTTTGACATTGACATTGTTATCTGCCAAAGACGGCAAAGGATTTGAAAAAAATGATTTAATGGAATGGATAGTCTCCTGAAAAGGGACTATAAGATGAACATCAACAAAAATAAAATAAAGGTAATTCAATGAAATTAAATTAAACCAGGTGATGCTGTGTGAGTTAGATTAGGAAATAAACTAAACCAGGTGATGCTGTGGGAGTTAGATTAGGAAATAAACTGAAAGTGATAGATGAGATTTGCTATTTGTGCAGTGAAGTAACTTATCTTGGGCAAATTAGAGAAGATATAAAATGCAGACTGACAGTAGCAAGAAAACTATTCTGAAAGAGCAATTTGTCGACATGTAATATCAATTTAAATGTTAGGAAATATTTTATGAAAGTATGTGTCAGGAATGTAGCCTGGTATGGGAGTGAAACATGGACATGAAGAAAATAGAAACTTTTGAAAAGTTCTATAGAAGAATACTGAAAATTAGATGGGTAGATTGAATAACAAACGAGGAGCTACTGAATGAAATTGGAAAGAACTGAAATTTATATCGCACCTTGATTAAAAGAAAAGGTCAGTTGATAGGACACATCCTGAAGCATCAAGAAATTGTTTGTTTGGTAGTGAAAAGAAGTGTGCAGAGGGGTAAAAACTGTATAGGGAGACAAGATGTGAACATAGGAAGCAAGTTGAAATGGATGTTGGCTGCATTAGTTACGCAGAGATGAAGAGTCTTGCGTGGGGCAGTCTACCACGGAGAGCAGCATCACACCAGTCTTTGGGCCAATTAAACGACAATGACAACAACAAAAACAACAAGAAGTTTTTCTTAACATTTCTTCAGTTATGACTGGCCCCAGCATGGTTACAGTGATGACGTTCTATATAGTATTGGCCTAATATAGCATGCTAGTAAGTTCGTTGAAAAGATGGTTTTGAAGGAGGTGGCAGTGAAATCGGTGTTGTTATAATAAGCAGATTTTGGTGGAAAATATCGGGTTTCAAATGCAGTGTCCTTTCATGGGATTGAGATTGCTAAAAAGAGAGAAAATCAGTTGTGGTGACATTGTGTCCTAAAGATAAAGTTCAGCAGCACAAGTCTTTATTTGATGGAGCTATTCATGATATCCATGCAGTACCTGACACACACTCTGCACACTGTATGGAAGTGCTATCACTTTACATGATAATTTATGAAGAGTACTCCACACCAGAAATTCTTTTGATTTTAACTTTGTTTCAGGAAAAACAGCAACAGTGATTGCTGAGCACACACTAAAATAACGAAGTTAGATGAGTGTGAAAAAGAAAAATTTGTGTGTATGTTCCAAAGTTGCTGATAATTTGCAACCAAAAAGTCAATTATACTCTTCATAGGCAGAATTCTAACAGTAGACATTGATGAACAAGAGGTAACAGTCTCAAGAAAGAACGTTGCAGACAGTAGATTGAATCAGCTGAACCTACAGATACTGGATGCCAACTTCATCCCATGATTTAATGGTGATGCTATTTTTGAGGTCAATATCTACGTAAACAGAAAGAGATATTGACAATACTTGTTTTGCACCTATATTAGATTTGGAAGTTTTGGGGGTGGAAACAGAATGATATGTAGCATAATCTGAAGTTTAGCATAGGTTTGCTTATGAGTTGAAGTGGTAAAGAATGCTATAGTTAACCCACCAAATTCACACCTAAACAGTGGAAAGTCCAAGATGGAATAACATCAAAACTGAAGGAATAGATTGCTACTCACCACTTTTAGAGCATGCATTGAGTCACTGCAAGCACAATGAAAGGGACTGCTGAAATGTTTACAGATAGTCAATTTTCTGAATTAGGGAGGGGGAAAAAAACCACACACACACACACACACACACACACACACACACACACACACACGGTCACTGCCACCAGGTGTTGAGGCCAGTTGGCCCTGTGACCATTTGTGTCTGGTTATAGGAGAATAGAGTTTTTAAGATCATGTATTGCATTCTCAGTAGAGAAGGCTCTGTGGAACCCAAACTAAGCTGTTCTTTAGAAGTTATTTTCAGAATGATTCAGCATTCTGTCATAAAAAACTATCTCAAAAATTTTTAGAACACAAGGAGCAGTCTACAATTAGAGATCTATTGTTTTGCCTCCAAATATGTGTATATTTGTGTTACCGATGCGTACTTCGGTTGTAGAGGTAACTCAGTGATGGTACTACCAAGTAAGCACAAGAGCTCTCTATTTTGGCTGAGATACCATCATAGCCAGAAGAGTTACTATAGTTCGATCCATGAACGATGGTGGTTCGCGCACATCAAGACACGAATGGGGACTGCATGGCTGCTGATTCCAAGTGACAGTTGCAGTACATGCATGCGCTTGAAGAAATCACATATCCTGCAATTTGTCTCTCGGTTGCCTATGCAGGATTTGTCACTTAGCACCGCCATCAGTGATGACATCTCGCAACAAATGGAACAGAAATTTGCTAAACAACAGACTAAAGTCATGCTTAATGCTTGCAGAAGCTACAGCATTCACAACAGAGCAATTAAAACATTACTGAACACTCATTGGCTGTCAGAGAATGTGTGATGTAGCTGTGCAGAAGAAGATTAAATTTGACTTCTATCATTCGTGACTCCAATTGTACTTTTTAATTACCTTATGATTTTTGTGGTCTCTCTAACAGATAAGATGGCAAATCTGATCTCTGGTGCTAGATTATGTTAGCGCTATTTTCAATTGATCATTTTTTTGTCCCTGTTGTTTCAGCAACTGCTGAGTTGGATCCTAGCACTTGGAGGCAGTGGCCATGTATGTGCGAGTTGTGCTTGTGTAAATGTATGAGTCCTCCTATTTCTGAAGAAGGACTTTGTTGGAAAGGTTAACTATTTCAGCAGTCTCCTTTATTTGCCCCTGCTTGTGACTCATCACCTTCTTTGTTGCGAGCAGCCATCTATTTTTTCTAAATTTACACTTCCAGCTGATAATATAGCATGGTCACAAAGGTATAACATTCTTTAGACTTCATACGCCTGATATTAAGCATCAACATAGGTTTTCATTCTGTGGCTTGGACACCAATATTTCATAGGCTGGTGTACTTTCAGCTAAAAAGAAAAGTGTACTCGTTCATTTGGAAACTTTCAAAATAAAACAGATTAATCTGAAATCCTGTGGTACTACTCCCATTCTGTCACAGTGTTTGACCCATTCTGTTGCCAGAAGAAATAATTTTAATATTGAAATAACAGATGGGAATAGATGATTTTTAGTGCAGATGGCCTCTTGACTTATGAAGCATAAAAAATTTGGAATCCAGTTGGCTGTAGTATCATGGAGTTCTTATGCCAGTATCTTACTACAGTATGTTTACATTCTGTGAGAGTCCCATTTTGTCACACAAATTTTTACTTATTTACACAGCACTAAAGAACATTTCAATAATTTGACTTTATTAAAATTATATTTCTGTCTATACCATTTTATGGCCACAGAGAGTGTGTTAAATTGCTTAAATAGAAATTTTATTTTGGAATTTGAAATGTGTTAAAATGTAATGCAAATGTTCCATTCTGTCACGTGGAATAGCCCTGCTGTTATTATTTTACAGGAAACTCGTAACACTTGGTTGCATTAGAAAAATTTCTTCATTTGCTACTCATTTCTGTCAATAACCATCATCTGGCATGAAAAATTGGCTAATGCAAGACACTTGCGAATCATTTTGAACCATAAAAATTATATTAATTCTCAACTTCAGTAATAATATAGAACAACATGTCCAGTTTCCTGTTGTGTGCATGACAAAGGTTGCTGATTGGGAAAGTTAATGTTATTCTGTATTATTATTATTATTATTATTATTATTATTCATGAATTTGAATGCTGCAGTGATTTTATGGTTCAGCGTGATTGAAGTGTTCCTTGCATTAGCCAATTTTTTGTGCCAGATTACGGTTGTTGACCGAAACCAGTCGCAAATTAATAAATTTTTCTAATGGAGCCAAGTGTTATGAGGTTCCTGAAACGTATTCCCACTGTTGACAGTTGCCTGAAGACAACATTTAAGACTTTAACCACTAACTCGCCGCTTTCAGCTAAAAGGCCTGTTATTGTAGAAACGATTTTTAGTCTTACAAAATTAAGTTTCTTGCCAAATTTGAATTGAGTCCCTGCCCTTGATAACAGAGCTTCATGTTTATTCCATTTACATTGAAGTTTTTTGAAGTTTTTATCTTACATATGAGGAGAACGCATAATTTGTAGCTTGGAGGATGGAAGATTCGAAAGGAAAGGATGCAAGAATGTAAAGCGCAATACAGACGTGTGTGTAGTCCTTGTTGGGCAAACATCAAAGAAATTTATTTTAATAAGCACAGTTGTATTTTGCTGGTGTTTGATGGTATCGTTCATACTGACGTAGATTATCTTGGAGTGGTGAAATAATACTTGTAAATGATAAGTTATTTAATTGGATAGATAAAAAAAACTATTCATTAAGTGGCGGCAGAACACATACACATAAAAGACTATTGTAATTGGCAAGCTTTCAGAGCCAGTAACTCCTTCAAGCAGAAGGGATTTTTTTATCTGTCCAATTAAATCATTTTGTCAATAATTGATTATTTTCGTTGTCATAAATGATAAGTTTAGACATAGAATCTGAGGCCATCCATCCTAATAAAGTACTTAGTGTTTCTCTAAATTACTGCAGCTGAGTGCTCAATTGTTACATGAACAGATCTATGTTTGTTCACACCATATATTTTTGCCTTAACAGAGCCTGTGCATGAACTTGACATAGTGTAAAGGACTCATAATTGGTTATATGTACAGAAGGTAGAAGACAGAGCCTCTAGGCTCTACTGTTTTATTCACATCGGTGTGCAAACAAGATAATCTCTGGATGAGTACTGCTTATTTATAGATGGTCATCATCTAATTGATAATTTGATTTTCTGTAAAATATTGTGGTGACAGACCTATTTGTTTTGATGAGGTGCTGAAAGTTATGGTTATGGAAGTGCTTTTTCCATGTCCTGTGAATGCCGAGATGGGGGCAATGTTGTAACTTTAATGTTTTGCTTATTGGTGGATGTGATAAATTATGCTTACGATGTGTTTTTGCTGTCATCATCATGTTCAGTGTTATGGTGAAGATAGAAATTTGCTTTTGAAGACCTTCTACAATGATTTTTTTAAATTTTTATCATTATCTGTATTTATTTTAATTTTTACAGGTCTTCATTCCAAAGGAAATCGTATTGGAAGTGGTGTTCAAACTCCTTCAACTACACTAGCTGGTCAAAAAGCAGATAACGGTGATGATGGAGTCTCTGAGCAGTCAAGAAATGTTGTGGGACAGGTTTCCAATAGAATTCCTGATGAACAGAAACCGAAAGCCAGTGGTAAAGGTGTTGTAACTGATGAAGAAAAGGCACAGGCATCTAAAGAACCTCCAGTACAAATGACAGAAAGTAACCACCAGGAACAAACGTCTCAGGGAATAAATTTGACGCCAGCAGTTGATGTAGGTAAACGGGCTGGACTGACACAACAGGAAAACATAACAGGACCTGGCTCAGTTAATGAGAAGCCAAAGGTGCCTAGTGGACAAAAGATGCCAGTTGCAGGTAGAGCGAAGGATGAATCTTCAAGTGGAACACAGGAGGGGAATAATCTTACCACTACAAACATGAATATTGTCAGTGATGCATTGAAGAAAGCTGAAAACTCGAAGGACGACTCAAATAAAACTAGTGAGTTAGTAACTGAAAATGAAAACCAGGGAAAGCCGGACGCACTATCTGGGGAAAAGAAACCAGATCATTCTTCAGTTGCATTGCCCGAGAGTTCTGGTGATAAAAATGACCAGGTTACTGCAACAGGGCCTAACTTACAAGAAAAGATCAGTACCATTGAAAATAGATTAACATCCAAGAAAGTAGATACAGGCCATCAGAAAGGGGAAAGTATTTCCCAGGTGCCAAATGTCGAGGAAGACAAAGGTGTTGTTGATGGCAAAAAGTCACAAGCTGAGAATAAAGGAACAGAAAGTCCCCCACAGGACGAGGCAGAGATACAAATTAGTAGCATAACTGAAATAGTGCCAAAGAGCAATATTGATGAGCAAACAACCAGTCAGAATAATGGAAAAGCATATAAAAATGAAAATTCTCAAACTGCACAACAGTCGGGCAGAGATGGTACACAGAAGGCAGTCAGCGAGGAAATGCAGTTCACAGAGAATACAGGAGCTGGTGTACAAGAACAAGACACGCACAATCCAGAAGATGGTGAGTCAAATGACAACACAGGGTACCCTAGTGGTGGAGGAACAGCTTTAGATTATGGTACACCTGATTCTGATGCCTTTGATGTAGGTAAGTTTCTTTCTCCATTGTAGAATTTGCATGATATTGTTGTAGATAAAGTATATAAAAAAGTAGATAAAGTATATAAAGTATACACAGTTCTGTTTCATAAAAATATTTTCCTTGTGAAAACAAAGGGAACGTGTCCCATCCAGATAACAGCATAGTTAATTACCTGCATTCACATTAAAGCATCATTTTGTGATAACCTCCTTGTTAGTAAAGAAAGTGAGAAATGGTGCTAGTCGGTTATCTGTCTTGATATCTCCCTCATGCTGAACCATGCTAGTTAAAGTGTATGCAACAGCTAATAAATGCTTTTTTTTTTATTTTTGCCACAGCAATGGAACTGTGGGTGGGAGTAATCAAATAGTTTCCTTAATGATACACAGGCATGAATAGCTATGAAATGAAATGAGATTCTAGGATACAATAAATTCCTGAGGTTATTGCCACAAGTTGAATTCATTAAAAACATTGTCAAGTAATTCAGCAAAAGTTGCTCCAGGTGCAATAATAATAATAATAATCTCTGAACAAGATGAAATTGAAGTGACTTGCGGTTTGTGAAGTTCAGGAAGGGAAGCATAATAGTAAATTCAGTTCTCTAAACATATTAAATTTTAACTGACCCAAATCAGCAGCTTAATAGCAGTGATTGCATTTATTCTTGGAATATAAGTAAAGTTGTTGTGCTACTTTTGTCATTAAATTCATCATGACTTATACTGCCAGTGCTGCCCGTAAATCTCACCATCATTATAGTGTGAATGTGCTGGCTTCTGCTGGTGTCTGTGGCTCACTAAGCATGCCTGTGTGCACATCACAGCTGTGTTGAGAAGTCTGCTGGGCCATATCTTGTGTATCTTGAGAGTTCTGAGCGACGATTGTCTCAGCTGCATTGTGAACCTCTGTGCCAGTGGAGCCAGAAGTCGGTTTACTTCGAGTCCCCCCTGCGGGTTCGGGGGTAAGAATAGGCCCGCGGTATTCCTGCCTGTCGTAAGGGGTGACTAAAAGGAATCTCACACATTTCGGCCGTTATGTGATGGTTACCTGTAGGGTTTGACCTCCATATTTCCAAATTTTTCCGAAGAGTGAGCCAATTGGGGAAGGGCACTGTCCTTGGTGCATCGTATCCATTGTGCATTGAGATCTTTAGCCCACTTTCTCATCATCGCATTACAGCCCCGCTCATTCTCCATCTCTTGGGCGAGGATACATTCTTGGGTGCAGTTTCCACCATCTGCACTGGCGATGACCATGGACTTCTTTGCGCTTGATATCCAGCACGGTAGCCAGTCCGTTGTGGTGGGGCCACCATGTACCCTGTTGGTTGTTCACAACACAGGGATTGCTCTGCTGGTGCCTGTGCCATTAACTTCCCACATATGCCAAGGAGTAGATGCCTCTCTCCCTGGGGCATTGGGACTCCTGGCAATGGCCATCCTGCCAGGTGGCCGTTGCTGTGGCGCCCGTGGCGAGGGCCCTTGGTTGGAGTGGGTGGCATCAAGCGGATGACCCGCAATGAAGCATGGTACATCATCTCTTGCTGGTGGCCAGCTGCCAGCAGTCTCTTTAAGTGTTCAAGGGTTCAATTTAATGCAAATATGTATGACCCCTAATTGTTCCTCTCCCTGGCCACACTTTGGGAGGAACGAAAGGCTAAGAATGACAGCAAAACTTATTCGCCCTGGTAGTTAGTATGTACGAGAGCTGATGGGTAATCCTTTGTGTCCATGAAGCCTCAGTTCTTTGTAGAGCATTTAGAGGACAAGTTTGGGGAGGCAGAGGGCTTGTCAAAAATGTGGTATGGGTCAGTCTTGATAAAAACAGCATCCTTTGCCCAGTCACGGGCATTACTCACTTGTAAGAAGCTGGGGGATGTTTCTGTTATTATCACGCCCCATAAAAGCTTAAATATGGTCCAGGTCATTATCTTCCACAGGGGTCGTGTGTTACAGTCCGATGACGAGATGCGCGCCAACTTAGAGCAACGAGAAGTCCAATTTGTGCAGCGCGTCCACCGGGGTCCGAGGGATAATCAGGTTGCCACCGGTGCCTTCATCTTGGCCTTCAAGGGTTACACATTACCCGAGAATGTGAAGGTGATGGTCTACCACTGTGATGTCAAGCCATATATCCCTCCCCCGATGCAGTGCTTTAAGTGTTGGAAGTTCGGCCATATGTCTTCCCGCTGTGCTTCCAGTGTCATATGTCAAGATTGTGGTCATCCATCCCATCCCAATACTCCATGTGCCCCATCTCCCATCTGCGTTAACTGTGGAGAGCACCATACCCCTTGCTTGCCGGACTGCAAGGTTCTACAGAAGGAAAGGAAAATAATGGAATAAAAGACCCTGGACCGACTGACCTACACACTGAGGCCAAAAGGAAATTTGAAAGGCTCTCCATCCCGTGCGCATGACAACATCTTACGCCACTACTGTCACTACTGTTGCAGCCCCAACCGTTGAACCAATTGCAGTCAGCTCTCAGAGCTGTGAAACGGCTCCTGCCCCCTTGATGGTGGTGGTGGGGGGGGGGGGGGTCACACTTCCCTCCCTGTTGCTCCCGCACCACCCACCTTGGGAGCTGCAACCCCCCCCCCCCCCCCCCAAACCATTGGTGACATCAGTCCCCATTTCTAAGCCAGAGAAGCGTAAGTCTTCTTCGGCTTCTCTCTCTAGGAAGGGGTCCCTTGGGTACTCCCTTCCCAGTGCACTTCAGCAATGTGTTTTAGGAATTATTCTGATGGTGAAGCAGTGCTGAGGCTTACAGGTGAACAGTTAATGGTCAAAGCGTATGGCATATTCAATGCATTACTCCTATGTGTGAAGGTAGATAAGGGTCGCATAATGGCGAGCTGTTGGCTACTCAAATGTTGTATTGTAGTTGCCCGTGATGCTTTGTTTGTGACTCGTGATTTGTGAGATAACTTACAATTACATATAGCTGATTATTATCCCATCCAGGAGTTTCCATCATTGTTTTACAATTGGGTGTGTTCTTGTTAACTGACACCACACAACACTTCATTGATCTCACAGTGCTTATATGCTGTTTGCAAGCTTTTCATTTCCTCACTGTCGATGCACCGCCGTCCCTTCATATGACATCATCATTCGCATATTTCCTCTGTCACCTTATTTCTTTTGTCAACATTTCTTATACACACATTTTCATCTCTAATAGCTAATCTGAGCGTGTTTAGTTCATTTCTATATGTAGTGCATGTGGCTTATGTTCAGTAACTGGAGTGTGCAACCTTACACTACATTGTTTTACATATGGCACACTAGTGTAGAAGGTGTCACAGATCCAACCAAGTGCAGTTTCTGTACATTACACACATAGCCAACTTAAAGGATTTTCTATTTTAGGACTGAGATCATGCGTGTCAGGTAAATTCATCACCTTAAATGTCATCTTGCCCCTCTTTGTGGCCCTCTCAGTGATTAGGAGGAATTTCGTACAGAGCCACCAACTTTAAACCCAACATTAAGAATGGC
The DNA here is from genome assembly GCF_021461395.2 of Schistocerca americana. Taxonomy (NCBI): domain Eukaryota; kingdom Metazoa; phylum Arthropoda; class Insecta; order Orthoptera; family Acrididae; genus Schistocerca; species Schistocerca americana. Next base: position 584,911,184 of record NC_060122.1, on the reverse strand, counting down.
AGTGTTAGTATTGTTTGGATTTGTAGTGTATTCTCCTTTCATGTCTGGCTTGAAAGGATGGCTTTCATTGCCCTCCAAAATGTTGGTATTAACAGACATTAAGTAAATAGTTACCAGTATGTGTCCATGAAACTTCTCTATAGTGAGAATGTGTGGCGAGAATTACTGCGTTCAGTTTAGGTTTTTGATTAACATGCCTTCAAGCTCTTGCATGTGGCAACAACCTTACGAATGACACTCTAGCCTGTCTTAGTATGAAGAACTTGACCAAACATCTGATTTTTGCTGAGCACCAAGTGAGTTGGTGTACTCATTAAGATACTGGACTCAGACTTGGGTGGGCAGCAGTTCAATTCGTCATCCAGTGAACCAAATTTAGGTTTTCCGTAATTCCCTTCAATAGTGTAAGGCTAATGTTGAGACTATTCTTTGAAAGAGCGGAGCTGACTTCCTTCCACATTCTTTCCCAATGCAAACTTGAACTCTGTCTCCAATGACCTCATCATCCAAGGGTCATTAAACTCAAAATTTTTTTTTTCGAATTGTGCTAAGCCTTGACAGAGTTACGCCCACAGCAGTCTCAGTCCAGGCCCGAGTCCAAAATCTCAGAATCTCAGATCAATTTGACCAGTTCATATTCTGGCTGGATGCCACAGGAGCTCATAAGTCTTCAGTAAAAATTTTCATTTAGTAATCTGTAATTCTTTGTGTGTTTTGTTAAGTATTCCAGTTGACAGGGTAGCAGAAATAGAAACTATCTTACCACACTGTCTACAGTGTGGGTTGATGAGCAGCACATCCATTTTTGTTGCTAACAAAACTACCTGCCTAAATCTAGGGATCAACATAAGTAGTTTGGTGATCATATGCCATCAGACTGTAAAGTCTGTATCAGGCAATACTCACACAATTTTTATTTATTGGCTATACCGGTTTTAACTTACACTTAAGGTATCTTCCTGTGCTCCATTAGTTAGTAGAGTGAGTAGGTTAACATTGTTTCTGATTTTAAAAAAATGTTCATTCTGTAGATATAAGTACTTCTAATGGCGCTAAATTAGATGGCTCTGTACATTTACTGAAAGTATATAGGAGAGTGAATTTATATGAAGGTGATAGTGTGCTGTGACTGGAAGCTTCAGCAGTGGCAGTGTCCTGGCAAAAGTTTGAAGAAGTTAGGAGTTGGAAGGTGAGAGCTTAGGTAAAAAGAGCATTGTGTAAATAAACCATGGCAATAACTGTAAGTAGCTGCACTTTGTGAAAAGACAAAGGAGACAATGGGTAGGCAAATGTGTGAAGCAAAATAATCTTCCAAATTGAAAGCATAAATATAAATTTCTTCATTGGGTTTCTGTAATACGGTTGATGACTGAAGTGACATTTTATGTTTTAATTGCAACTAAAAGAATATAAGAAACTAAATTTTCCAAATGATTTTGCAGCCCAGGTTAATTCATATTATTTATTACTGTGTAGTCAGATATTCTTATATTTTAAGTAATACATCTGTAGAATAGGGTAATATTCCATTGCATTCAAATGAAGAAAATGTTGCAGTTTCTTAAAGTTTGAAGATCATTTACCAGACTTTTGTGCTTTATCTGCAATCTTAAAAAAGGTAAATACCAATTTCAAAAATAAATTCCTCCTTTTTTTCCAGATAAAAATAATATGGGTGCTGGAACAGCAGTGATTCGTGGGAAATATGATGATGATTCCCATTTCTTTGCTTACTTCATGACAACAATGGTTTTCTGTATCATAGGGTACTTATTGTTCCACAATAAACAGAAGGTAAGTTTTAGTATGAAACATCTGCTTGTTGCTTGAACAGTGCTGCAAGTGACATTGTAACTGATTTATATAATTTCTCTCTATGTGTTAAATGAAGTCATCAGTGGTTAAAACATTACGACTTTCTACATTTTGTTTCCATAAATTTTATTGGTCACAAGTTGTCAGTTCTTACCATTAGTGCAGTTGCCCATTTCTTATGACCTTTAACAACAGTGGAATGCTGCTTTTCCATTCCTTCTTGCCTCCCCTCCCCTCCCCTCCTCCCTCCCCTCCTCCCATCTTCTCCTCAGCCCTTCTATCACCATTCTTTACACCTCTCCTGCCCCTTCCCCATTCCCTTTGCTCCTCTCTTCCACCCACTCCACCCAACCACATTACTCATCTTATTCGCACATTTTCTTTGTCAATTTTTCCTCATACTCATAAATGAACTGTACTGAAATTAAGTTGGATACTCTGTAGTTCTGTGAAGAAACTGTTGTGATATTAAACTTTCCGGTAGATTAAAACTGTGTACTGGACCAAGAAAGTTTTATTGAAAAATGGCACTATTCATGCACATTTTCTGACAGGTTTCATTTTATTATGATGAGCTGCAGCATGAGCATGACAGTGTGAGAGGAACTTAGTAATAAAGAGGAGCTGCATCAGTGGGAGCAATGGTTCATGATTTGCTGTGATAGTCAGCCGTTTGGCTATGTCTATTCTTGAAAGCCATATATAATTCGTACAGGAATGGAGTGGACAGTGTCACTGTCTGTTGTAAAGTAGTGGCCATATAAGTTTCGATGTAGCTTCTTGTGGTTCCTGCTGTGAAGGAAGAAGTTATACTCCCAATTTGTAAGATCACTTTAAGGAACCAGATATAGCACATACATCTGCATGTCATTATTTAGTGTTCTGCACCTCCAAAGTACTGCTGAAAACAGATGACACAAAACTGACTGGTCCTGGCTGGCCATGTCCATGAAATTGATATCTTTTGCGGAATCACTGAATCATTCAGGATAAAACAATAATAGCTAATGAAAAGGAACCTCAGTTCCTTTTGTATTAGGCCCTTTGCATGTAGACTGCTATCTTTGTTTTTTGGTTATGCTTGACTAAATTCCTGTTCTTGTTTGTTGTAATGCTAACCACAATGTTAGCATTCCTCCAAATGATACTAAATAACGATCTTGTCATTAGTAAAACTGACTGCTGAATTCATGTTTGGCAGCGCTGGACCTCTTGATCTACTGTCTATGCACATATCTTAAATAAATAAAGCACACACATTTTAACAAGCACTACAGCAGAAAGTTGTCACAGACCGCAAGTGAGTATGGAGATATCATGAGACAGTGGAGGAGACCAACAGCATAACGTGGGCCTGTGGCTGATGGGGAGTATCTCATTCTATGCACATTTGTGTGACCACCGTCAGTGAAACATGTAACGGAAAGATGTGAATGATGTTTGGTCAAAACTTGTCATTGAAGTATGGTGGATGATCTTTTTGTTGAAAGGTGGTAACATTTACCGTGTCAATGGTATTCGATAAGTCACTTGTGGCCTCTTGCCATGTCAAACGATGTGCACCTCAGCAAACTTTGCCTGCTTCGGTTGGGCACAGCTTTAGTGCAGCTGGGATTCTCCAGCAGGGCACTGTGAGCTGTTACTGTGGAGGAACTAAGATATTTATCACAGGAAAAAACAACGAGAGTATGTGTCATTGCACACAATTTTTAAAGTTATTGATGTCCCTGTACTTGGTGGTTACAGCCTCCACGGGAAGGAAAACTTTAGTAGGAGGAAAGTTGAAGGAAGAGTAGCTATTTTTAAGCTGTGCCTACCACTCAAAGTATGTTCACCTCACCACCAGACTACAAGCAGTTACTGTGTCCATGCAAGTACACTCTGATGTGTGTTTTCATCAAAAGGATTTCAGGTCACCCGCCTCCGGCCATCCTGATTAGGTTTTCCGTGATTTCCCTAAATCGTTTCAGGCGAGTGCCGAGATGGTTCCTTTGAAAGGGCACGGCCGATTTCCTTCCCAATCCTTCCCTAACCCGAGCTTACACTCCGTCTCTAATGACCTCGTTGTCGACGGGACGTTAAACACTAACCACCACCATTTCAGGTCAAGGGGAAAGGTGTCCAGTCACCATTTCAGTGCTATTAGTTTGGTGCATAAGTTCATAGCATTTTTGTTTTGCATGTTGGTATTCCAGTTGCTATGGGTTACTCATCAATTATCTATTTTTATTTGTAGTTCACTGCTGCTATTTCGGTTTACATATTGTCATTTTGTCATTCGGAGATAGTGAGTGGCGCTGAGGATGCTAGATAATGGAGTGTCAAGTGATGAGCTGTGGATGCTAGAAATGGAGTGCCAAACAGAGAAGTCAGAACATTTATGACATATTCTTCTGTTTGAGTTTAGGAGAGGGGTGACAACAACAGAGGCAGCCAAAACGTTTGCACGATGTCTGGGGATAATGTCACTGGATAGAGCACAGCAAGAAAATGGCTTTCTCATTTTAAGGAGGATATTTTTGACATTAGTGACTCTCCATGTTCAGGAAGACGTTTGTGTTTCAATGAAGATGGTTAAAATTCATTAATCCACAGTGATCTGTGCCAGAGTACTCGAGAACTGGCAAACATGATTAACTGTGATCATTCCACCATTATGCTACATTTGCATGCAGTGGGGAAAGTTCAAAACACTTAGAACTTACGCATAAACACAATAAATGGATGTCTCCAGATGGGCCCGCAGGAAAATATAATCCAGACAATGGCAGAGAATTTCATTAAAATTGCTGCCATTGCCAGTCAGTATACACATTTTTTACTCCAAATAGTGGCCATTAAGAGTGCCCACTAGAAATTTAGCTCCACCAGTGAAGAAGCAAATACCTGTGCCTTCTACATATGTGAGCTGGATAGTACACTGTCTGTGGCATTATCCAGTCATGAATATATACATTACAGCATATTGTGGAACATCATAGGGAGATGCAAAGACATACTTATCCTTATTTTTAACTGAATTTGTTGATTAGGACAATTTTCCAACTCATAGAGAAGTGTATTTTAACCCCGTTCTTAAAGACCAGGAAGGACCATACAGGCTCAGGTAATCATTATGTTGCTCTTAGTAGATAAATGGGAAAAAATGGTTAAGTTGCCTTGTCTGGATCTTGGTATCCAACCAGGTCATTAGTCACTGCCAGTGTGGGTTCAGGAGATATCACTACACCTTTGATGACCAGGCCCTTCTGAAAGTGGCTGTACGACAGGCTTTCCTGCTCAGGCATTACATAAAAGTATATTTCTTGACACCAAGGAAGCCCATGTTACTACTTAGAGATACAGTACCCTCATACAGTTCAATGAATGTGGCTTCTGAGGTCCTCTTCCTGTCTTTATACAGTCCTTCCTTTCTCCATGTTATTTTAAATATTGAAGTGGCAGAATCCTCTCCAGTTACCACCTTGAGGTAGTGTTTTAGTGTTTTTGCTGTAGTTATTAAATAGTGTAATGTTGAAAGTAAGTAGTCCTGTAAAGTCATGCCTAGTTTTGAATGACTTCTCTGTTTTGTGTTCCCCTACAGCCAATAAGCAAAAAATAGTCTACCAGTTAGTAGGCTGGCAGAATGGACTGAAAAGAGAGATTTTACCCAGCTGGGAATTCTGTTTGTGTCCTTTGCACCATTAGTGTTCCATTTTTAACTTTCCTGAACTGAGAATGAGAGCTACTGTTCTTAACTTGGAAGAACGTAAGAGATTTCTCAGTCTCACAGTCGATTTTAACCTGTTAAGTGGGTAGTTTGTGCACGTGCGCCTCTTCTACAGTGGGTAATATACGCCAGCGCGCCCGTTCGCGGTGGTGCTGTGCACTGTTCTCACGTTTTCCTTCGCGTTTTAATTGTTGAATTTAAATTGATATTGGGTGGAAATGAATAAAAAATATTGCAGAAGTTAACAAAACTGTATTTTCACAATATTACATATCGTTTTCAGTGTGAAACACTTTAAAACAAGGTGCTGTACACAAGGAAACTTTTGGTCTTTTCTTCGTTGTGGGTGGCAGAAGGTCGGGAAAATGCCTGGCTGTAAGGTGTGTTGCTTTTGGTGTTCGAGGTGGGCGTCCTACTGATGTCCCTTGATGTGGTGAAGATATGGTCAACTGTATGCATTGTAGCATGCAATGTCCAACAAGTGGCAGAAAAGCTTCTGATAGTATTTTTTCAGCCTGCTTCTGGCCATCTGGTAGCTTTGTAACTGAGAATCGCACCTATCCATGCCCCCCATATACTTGTTGTAGTCAATGACAACTTGTGGCTTTTGAACGATTCCCTTCGTCGAGTTTACATTTACAAATGTATCATCATGGAAGGTGCTGACCATAACAACGTCTCTTTTGTCTTTCCATTTCATTACCATCTGCTTGCCTTTGTACCCTGTTATATACTCCCCTTTCTTCAATTTTTTCCTTTTTTACGAAGTCAGGGAACCCCTTCCTGTCTTGCTGCATTGTGCCGACAACATCGGTGTTATTGCTGGTTAGTTTGTCCACCAAATCTGTACTGGTGTACCAGTTGTCAAGATAACTACAGTGGCCTTTCCCGAGTAGATCGTGTGCAAGCTCCAAAACAATTCGAGAGGTTACTTTTTCGTCTGGATAGTGGCTACCATAATTAGTGTCCTTTCCAGTGTAGACAATAAAGTCCCATACGTACCCGGAACTGCTTTCACAGAGTTCATACAATTTGATGCCAAATCTGCTACGCTTTGATGGAATATATTGCTTCCATCCAAGCCGTCCTTTCCAGAGCATCAACGATTCATCAACGGTGATGTTCCTTTCTGGCATGTACATTGATCTGAATTTACGCAGCAGATGCTCCATAATGGGGTGAATTTTGAATAGTTTTCTGTTGATAGTGCCTAGTGGATCATATGAGGTATTGTCAGCAAAGTGGAGGAATTTCAATAGAAGATGAAACCGCTTTTTACTCATCACCTTCCTGAAGAAATGTGTGTCAACTGATTCCCTCTTTGAAAAGTACATTTTGTGGTCTGATTTGTGAAGAATTCCTTGAAGTACAAGCATTCCAATAAGTGTTTTTACCTTGTCATGTGTAGTGTTCTGCCAACTGTGAACCCTGGAGCATGCTGCTAAATTGGGATGAGAAGCTATGAACTGTTCTGCATATAAGTTCGTCTGTTCAGCTATCATTGTGCACGAAGCATCATCCACAAAACACATAAAACAACTCATCTCATTGTTTTGTTTTAGAGGCACAACTGTACCACTATTACCACTGAACAAATATTGAATACGAACTGAATTAGCACGCACAAATTCACTAGGTACCGTCTGCTGCAGTAGTGTCTCGTCGTCAGATGTTTCTGAATTGAAGTCACTTTCACTAGCCTCAATATCTGTATCTGGAAAACTTTCAGAACTGTCACTGAAATTATTGTCACTTTCTAAAAGCATCTTCTCAATCTCCGAATCTGATAAACGACTTCTTTTCGCCATTGCAAAAGATCACTCACTAATGCTGTGGTATACACAGATGAAAAAGGCACGATTTTGCAGCTGCTTCACAGGATGCATTTTCTCGATGTGTGCTCGGGTGGACAATGTTATAACTAGCCTAGAACACGCTGTGTTGCGTGACAAGAGCTGCCATCTAGTGGACAAAGCTCAACTAATACAACAGTGTCAACGCAGGCCAATAACTCGTCATTCCCACTAGCTACTAGCCACAGAACACAGTGGACGGATATATCCGTTGAACACACTGTGCAATAGCAGAGCGTGGACGGATATATCCATCATGCCCACTTAAAAGGTTAATCTTACATACTGAGAAGTTGTTGTTCTAATAGCATTAAGTATTTTCAAATTCGTTGGTGACATAGTTCAAGGGAAGAGAGAAGTCTGCTCCAGTTTTACATAGTCGTTACATGGTTATGGATGATGGTGTATGGATTTGCAAGACCCATCTACTTAAAAATGTTTGACATGGTGAACTATTCAGGAATGTGGCTGGCCATATGGTCCCTTTGGACTCTTCCTATTCACAACCTCTGTGCTGAGTACGGTATGCTGCCTTACACTTCAGAGGTGACTCCTACTGGTGTGGTAAGCTCATAATTCATTATCCTTGGCGGCCTCATAATTCTTGATCTATTTGACAGTCACCTGCAAGCAGTGTGACCTTGTGAGGTCTGTGCAAAAGGTTGTCTTTTAGAGATAGATGTGGCTGATTTCAAAGTTCTGTCCCAATTTAGTAGCTGATTTAATGTTGAATTTTCAAGGGAGCTGCAGTTATTTTAGATATTACACATTTTAACATATCATCTGGAACTCCCTGGCAAATTAAAACTGTATGTTGGGTGGGAACTAGAACCTGGGACCTTTGCCTTTTGCAGGCAGTTGTTCTACTGACGTAACAGCTGAGCAGCTGGTAGAGCACTTGCTGATGACAGGGAAAGGTCCTGGTTTCAGAAGAAATATTGGTGGAAGTCAAGCTATGAGACTTGTTGTGGCCCCCCTGCAGGTCAGGGGGTAAGAATAGGCCCGAGGTATTCCTGCCTGTCATAAGAGGTGGCTAAAAGGATTCTCAAACGTTTTGGCCTTAATGTGATGGTCCCCTAAAGGGTTTGACCTCCACTTTTAAAAATTTTCGTATAGTGCATACCATTTGGGGAAGGACGCCTTACATGGTGCATCGTAAATGCATCAAGCCCTAAAAGATCTGGCGCACTCGCTATCGTCATGGAGTCGGGACTTGCACCAGGCTTCTGGCCACTTTGGCCGCAGTGTGTTTCGGGTAGCATACTTTCCCTCCATTGTATGCTTCCATCTTCGCACTCATGATACAAATGGATATTCGACACCCAAAATCCAGCAAGGTAGCCACCCGTTGTGGTGGGGTCATCATGTACCCTCTTGGTGGTAGCCCCCTGACTACACAGGGATCGCACTGCTGATGCCTGAGCTGCTAACTCCCCACGTATGCTGAGGGGTAGATGCCCATCTACCTGGGGCAAAGGCCATCCTGCCATGTCGTTTTTTTCTGTGCCTGGGTGACGCCTGTGGGGAGAGCCCCTGGTCTGAGTGGGTAGCATCAGGGCAGATGACCTGAAATGAAGCAGAGTCTGTCATCTGTTGCTGGTCCTCAACCAGCAGTCTCAATGTGTGGAAAGCATCAGTTCAATGCCAGGAAATATGATCCGAACTCGTTCCCCTCCCTGGCCACACTGTGGGAGGAAAGTCAGGCTAAAGAAAGGCACGAGCCATATTTGCCCCGATTTTTAGTTTGCATATGATCTGATGGGGAATCTTTCGCCAACATGAAGCCTTAGTTCTTTGTTGACCATTTAGAAGACAGGTTTGGGGAGGTGGACGGTTTTTCCAAGACGCATTCTGGGTCTGTCCTAATACAGACAGCATCCTCTACCCAGTCAAGGTTGCTCCTCACTTGCGACCACTTGGGTGATGTTCCTGTCTCCATAATGCCCCATAAGAGTCTTAACATGGTCTAGGGTCTTTTCTTTCACAAACACCTCCTTCTGCAGTCCGATGACGAGTTGCGTGCCAACCTGGAGTGACGACGTGTTCACTTCGTCTGGTGCATATGCAAGGGTCCGAAGGACAATAAATTGCCGCCAGTGCCTTCATCTCAACCTTCGAGAGTGACACTTTACCTGAAAAGGTCAAGGTGATGGCGTACCAGTGCAGTGTCCAGCCATACATCCCTCCCCCTGTGCAGTGCTTCAAGTGCTGGAAGTTTGGTCATGTGTCTTCCAACTGTAATTCCAGCCTTATATGCCTAAATTGTGGACGTCCTTCTCATCCTGATGCTCCATGCACTCCCCCCTCCCATCTGTGTCAGCTGTGGGGGGCTGCATTTCCCTTGCTTGCTGGAGTGTTTTCCAGAAGGAAAGAAAAATAATGGAATACAAGACTGTGGACCGAATGACCTACACAGAGGCTAAGAAAAAGTTCAAGCGGTTAAACCCAGTCTGCATGGTAGCTTCATACGCTGTAGCAACCGCACACGTTTCACATTCCTCAGTGATGCCTCCTGTGGCTGGCCCTTTGGGCCACAAGACCACATCTGCCCCCTGAAGGGCGGGGGCTCCACCTATCTCTTGATCCTGCAACTCCATCTTCGGGAGCAGTGCCCTCCTGACCAGCGGGGTCGCCGGTCTCCACATCTGAGCTGAAGGAGTGCCCTCCTCCTTCACCCCCTCTCCCATGTACGGGTTCCCTTGGGGCTCTACCCTCCTAGGCCCCTCACAGTGCCCAAGTGGAAGTTAGCCAGTGGCGGTTTTTTCCATCACTTGGCTGGACTAAGACAGATTTTAAGCTCAACACCTGCTCTCTGTATTGCCCTCAAAGACACCTGGTCCCCAGCAATGCAGACCCCTGCCCTTCATGATCGGGGTGTTTATAAAAAGTGGACTGACTGTAACAGAGCGTCAGGTGGCGTATGTCTGTATGTCCTTACCTCTGTATATTCTGAGTCAGTGCCTCTTCATACAGCTTTAGAGGCTGTTGCTGTGAGGATAAGGACGACCTTGGATGGTGAAGTATCTCTTAACGAATTGGCTGCTCTGATCTCCCAACTCCCCCTACTATTCCTGCTTTTGGGGGACTTCAACACCCATAACCCCTTTTGTGGGATGGCACCTTGATTACTGGCCAGGGTAGGGATGTCGAGAATCTTCTCTCTCCGCTCGACCTCTACCTCTTAAATACAGGAGACCCCCCACACTCCAGGGTGGTTCACGGCACTTATTCGTCCATTGACCTATTGCTTTGCAGCCCAGGACTTTCACCATCTGTCCACTGGAGGGTTCATGATGACTTTTGTGGCAGTGACCTCTTTCTGATCTTCCTGTCACTAGCCAAGTGTCACACTTCTGGACGTCTGCCGCGATGGGCCCTTAATAGGGCCAATTGGCTGGCTTCCACGTCTGCTGTCTCTGTTGACACTCCCACACATGGCGCTATTAATGTGGTGGTCGTGCGGATCACTGTGTTGGTCCTATCGGCTGCAGAATGCGCAGTTCCTCTTTCTTCCGGGTGCCCTCAGCGTAAAACTGTGCCTTGGTGGTCGCCAGACATCGCTGAGGACATCAAAGAGCATAGGCAGGCCCTCCAATGACATAAGCGGCATCCATCATTGGAGTGTCTCATTCTTTTTAAGTGGCTCTGTGCCCATGCCCCCCTCCTGATACGAAGACGGAAGCAAGAATGCTGGGAAAGTTACGTTTCCTCCATTAGTTCTCATACCCCTGTCTTGCAGATGCGGACTCCGATTCACCGCCTTTATGGTTACCCGACACCGCTGGGGGTGCCTGGGATTTCAGTAAATGGGGTAGTGTGCACCAACTCGGGTGAAATTGCCGAGCATTTTGCTCGGAGTTCTGCATCTGCAAACTATCAACCGGGCAGAACAACAGCATTTGTCTTTTACATCATGCCACCTTGAGCTGTACATTGCTCCTTTTACTGAGTGGGAATTCCTAGGTGCCCTTGCCCATTGCCCTGACACAGATCCTGGCCCTGACCGAATTCACTCTCAGTTTCTTAAACATCTGTCAGTGGCCTCACTGCGTCAGATTCTGTCTATCTTCAATTGCATCTGGGGTGAGGGAATGTTCCTATCCCACTGGCAGGACAGCATCATTGTCCCAGTGTTGAAACCTGGGGAGAACCCTGAAGTGTTGGACAGCTACCGCCCCATTAGCCTGACCGACGTTCTCTGCAAATTAGTCGAACAAATGGTGAGCCGGAGGTTGTGTTGGCTCCCGGAGTCTCGGGGCCTTCTGGCTCCATCCCAGGGTGGTATCTGCCGAGGCCACTCGGCAACAGATAATTTGGTGTGCCTCAAGTCTGTCATCTGAACAGCTTTTTCCAGGTGCCAGCATCTGGTCACCGTCTTCTTTGACTTACGGAGAGCCTATGACACAATCTGGTGACGCCACATCCTTGCCCCACTGCATGAGTGGGGCGTCCGTGGCTCACTCCTCATTTCTATACGGAATTTTCTCTCCCTCCATACCTTCCGTGTTCAAGTCGGGGGCTCTTTTAGCTCCTCCCTTATCCAAGAGAATGAGGTCCCGCAGGGCTCTGTATTCAGTGTTCCATTGTTTTTAGTCACCATAAATGGCCTAGCAGCTGCTGTCGGGCTGTCAGTGTCTCCCTCCTTATATGCTGACAATTTCTGCATTTACTTCAGTTCCTCAACTATTGGTGTTGCTGAACGCTGCCTACAGAGAGCCATTCGGACTGCGCAGTCATGGGCTCTCGCCCATGGGTTTCACTCCTCTGCCGACAAGACCTGCGTTTTGCACTTCTGTTGGTGACAGACAGTCCATCCTGTTCCTGCACTTTTTCTTGTTGGCCATCCACTACGGGTAGTCAAAACGTATCGCTTTTTGGGATTGGTTTTCGACACCCGGATAACACGGTTCCCCCACATTCGTCAGCTTAAGCGAAAGTCCTGGCGGCATCTCAAAGTCCTCCGCTGCCTGAGCAACACCACTTGGGGGGTAGATCGCTCTACGTTGCTGCAGCTCTACAAAGCCCTCGTTCAGTCACAACTTGACTATGGGAGTGTCGTGTATGGCTCGTCAGTGCCCTCAACATTGAAGTTGCTTGATCCTGTGCACCACTGCGGGGTTCATCTAGCGACGGGCACTTTTCGAACGAGTCTTGTGGAAAGTCTACTAGTGGAGGCTAGAGTCCCTCCATTGCACATCAGGCGCCGCGGGCATCCGAATTACTGTCTTTTATTCCCGAACACAGTGGTTCATCTCCCGGAATGGCGACCTCAGTCAGGGATAAAGATCGCTGTACGTGTCCGTTCCACATTGAATGAACTTGAGTCCTTTCCTTTACAGCGCCCATGCGGGTCCATAAACATTCACTTCTGTGGCGTATGCCTCGACCGAAACTATGGCTGGGCCTATCGTGTTTCCATAAGGACTCCGTTCCTCCTGAGGTACTCCGCAGTCACTTCCTATCAATTCTTGACGCGTCCCGAGGTTCTGAAGTCATCTATATCGACAGCTTGCAGGTTGATAGTCACATAGGCTTTGCCTATGCTCACTTGGCGCATAGCGAACAGTGCTTCTTGCCAGATGGCTGCAGTGTCTTCACTGCCGAGCTGGTGGCCATCTCTCGTGCCCTTGTCCATATTCGTTCCTGCCCTGGTGTGTCCTACCTGGTCTGCAGCGATTTGTTGAGTAGTTTACAGGCCATTGATCAGTGCTACCCACGCCACCCTCTGGTAGCAACTATTGAGGAGTCTGTTTATGCTCTCAAATGGTCTGGTCATTCAGTGGTCTTTGTATGGACCCCGGGGCATGTCAGAATTCCGGAAAATGAGCTCGTTGACAGGCTGACCAAACAGGCCACTCGTAAGTCGCTTCTGGAGATTGGTCTACCCAAACCTGGTTGGCTCATCGTTTTTTATCCCCGTGATCAGCCAGACCAGGACATCTGCTCTACTGTTTTAAGCTCTTCTGTCTGTTTCTTGTGTGTCTGTGCTTTTCTTGTCTTCTGTTGCCTCCAGTGTGTTCAGCTTTTTTTTTCCCCTCTTGAATTCCTGTGGTGTGTACTGTTTGTTTTGTGTTTTATCCCATGGAGTTGGTTCGATGGAACAAGGGACTGATGACCACGCAATTTGGTCCCTTTAAAAATAAAACTCAGGTAGCTCAGTTGGCAGAACACTTACCTGTGGTAGGCAAAGGTCTTGGGTTCAAGTTCTGGACTGGCACCCAGTTTTAACCTGCCAGGAAGTTTGATATCTGAGCACACTGTGGTATAGAGTGAAAATTTCATTCGGGAAATATATCATCTGTGTATCAAAGGACAGGTCGTGTTTCCACAGTGTTAGAGTTCTTGTCGTGTGAAGATTGAAGTGTTGAAGTTCCCAACTTACGTGGGTGGGCTTGGTGTGGTGCTCCTCATTATCAAGTGATTTTTGAGGCATTATTGGAACTCATAAGCTGAGTAACACCTACTGTAAGAAAATGATTGTTTCTCGTGGTACTCTTATTGTGCAACTGTGGTTATTACTGTACCACTGGTATACTTCGTTTCACTCTCTTGTGACTTTCTCAAAGTGTATGAGCTGCTTGAATGTTATTAACTGCAAACCTTCTGTGATTGTCCCCAGAACCCACGTGTTGTTGTTGTGGTCTTCAGTCCGGAGATTGGTTTGATGCACCTGTCCCCGCTACTCTATCCTGTGCAAGCCTCTTCATCTCTGAATAACTACTGCAACTTACATCCTTCTGAATCTGCTTAGTGTATTCATCTTGTGGTCTCCCTCTACGATTTTTACCCTCCATGCTTCCCTCTAGTACCAAATTGGTGAGCCCTTGATGCCTCAGAACGTGTCCCACCAACTGGTCCCTCCTTCTTGTCAAGCTGTGACACAAATTCCTCTTCTCCCCAATTCTATTCAGTACCCCCTCACTAGTTACCCATCTAATCTTGAGCATTCTTCTGTAGCACCATGTTTTGAACGCTTCTATTCTCTTCTTGTCTAAACTATTTATTGTCCATGTTTCACTTCCATACACAGCTACACTCCATACAAATACTTTCAGAAAAGACTTCCTGACACTTAAATCTACACTCTTCACCAGAAACGCTTTCCTTTCCATAGCCAGTCTACATTTTATATCCTCTCTACTCTAACGATCATCAGTCATTTTGCTGCCCAAATAACAAAACTCATTTACTACTTTAAGTGTCTCATTTCCTAATCTAATACCCTCAGTGTCGCCTGATTTAAGTCAGCTACATTCCGTTATCCACGTTTCACTTTTGTTGATGTTCATCTTATATCCTCTTTCAAAGACACTGTCCATTTTGTTCAGCTGCTCTTCCAGGTCCTTTGCTGCCTCTTGACAGTATTACAAGGTTGTCGGCAAACCTCATAGTTTTTATTTCTTCTCCATGGATTTTAATTCCTGATTGAATAACACTGGGGATAGGCTACAAGCCTGTCTCACTCCCTTCTCACCCACTGCTTCCCTTTCATGCCCCTCGACTCTTATAACTGCCATCTGATTTCTGTACAAATTGTAAATAGCCTTTCGCTCCCTGTATTTTACCCCTGCACCTTCAGAATCTGAAAGAGAGTATCCAGTCAACATTGTCAAAAGCTTTCTCTTTGTTTACAAATGCTAGAAACATAGGTTCGCCTTTCCTGAACCTGTGTTCTAAGATAGTCGTAGGGTCAGTATTGCCTCTCATGTTCCAACATTTCTACTGAATCCAAAGTGATCTACCCCGAGGTTGGCTTCTACCAGTTTTTCCATTCGTCTATAAAGAAATTGTGTTAGTAATTTTGCAACTGATAGTTCTGTAATTTTCACATCTGTCAACACCTGCTTTCTTTGGGACTAGAATTATTATATTCTTCTTGAAGTCTGCGAGTATTTTACCTGTCTCTTACATCAACAGATGGAAGAGTTTTGTCAGGACTGGCTCTCCCAAGGCCATCAGCAGTTCTAATGGAATGTTGTCTAGTCTCGGGGCCTTGTTTCGACTTACAATTCTCAGTGCTTTTTCAAATTCTTCGCGCGGTATCATATCTCCCATTTCATCTTTATCTACAGGGTTATTACAAATGATTGAAGCGATTTCGCAGCTCTAAAATAACTTTATTATTTGAGATATTTTCACAATGCTTTGCACACACATACAAAAACTCAAAAAGTTTTTTTAGGCATTCACAAATGTTCGATATGTGCCCCTTTAGTGATTCGGCAGACATCAAGCCGATAATCGAGTTCCCCCCACACTCGGCGCAGCATGTCCCCATCAAGGAGTTCGAAAGCATCGTTAATGCGAGCTCGCAGTTCTGGCACGTTTCTTGGTAGAGGAGGTTTAAACACTGAATCTTTCACAATACCCCACAGAAAGAAATCGCATGGGGTTAAGTCGGGAGAGCGTGGAGGCCATGACATGAATTGCTGATCATGATCTCCACCACGACCGATCCATCGGTTTTCCAATCTCCTGTTTAAGAAATGCCGAACATCATGATGGAAGTGCGGTGGAGCACCATCTTGTTGAAAGATGATGTCAGTGCTGTCGGTCTCCAGTTGTGGCATGAGCCAATTTTCCAGCATGTCCAGATACACGTGTCCTGTAACGTTTTTTTCGCAGAAGAAAAAGGGGCCATAAACTTTAAACCATGAGATTGCACAAAACACGTTAACTTTTGGTGAATTGCGAATTTGCTGCACGAATGCGTGAGGATTCTCTACCGCCCAGATTCGCACATTGTGTCTGTTCACTTCACCATTAAGAAAAAATGTTGCTTCATCACTGAAAACAAGTTTCGCTCTGAACGCATCCTCTTCCATGAGCTGTTGCAACCGCGCCGAAAATTCAAAGCGTTTGACTTTGTCATCGGGTGTCAGGGCTTGTAGCAATTGTAAACGGTAAGGCTTCTGCTTTAGACTTTTCCGTAAGATTTTCCAAACCGTCGGCTGTGGTACGTTTAGCTCTCTGCTTGCTTAATTCGTCGACTTCCGTGGGCTACGCGTGAAACTTGCCCGCACGCGTTCAACCGTTTCTTCACTCACTGCAGGCCGACCCGTTGATTTCCTCTTACAGAGGCATCCAGAAACTTTAAACTGCGCGTACCATCGCCAAATGGAGTTGGCAGTTGGTGGATCTTTGTTGAATTTCGTCCTGAAGTGTCGTTGCACTGTTATGACTGACTGATGTGAGTGCATTTCAAACACGACATACGCTTTCTCGGCTGCTGTTGCCATTTTATCTCACTGTGCTCTCGAGCGCTCTGGCGGTAGAAACCTGAAGTGCGGCTTCAGCCGAACAAAACTTTATGAGTTTTTCTACATATCTGTAGTGTGTCGTGACCATATGTCAATGAATGGAGCTACAGTGAATTTATGAAATCGCTTCAATCATTTGTAATAGCCCTGTATGTCCTCTTCCATTTCCATAATAGAGCCCTCAAGTACATCGCCCTTGTTTAGACCCTCTGCATTATCCTTCCACCTTTCTGCTTTCCCTTCTTTGCTTAGGACGGGTTTTCCATCTGAGCTATTGATATTCACAGGCAGTTCCTTTTCTCCAAAGGTCTCTCTAATTTTCCTGTAGGCAGTATCTATCTTACCCTTGGCGATACATGCCTCTACATCCTTACATTTGTCCTCTAGCCATCCCTGCTTAGCCATTTTGCACTTCCTGTCGATCTCATTTTTGAGACCTTTGTATTCCTTTCCATCTGCTTGATTTACTGCATTTTTATATTTTCTCCTTTCATCATTTAAATTCAGTATCTCTTCTGTTACACAAAGATTTCTACTAGCCCTCTTCTTTTTACCTACTTGATCCTCTTCTGCCTTCACTATCTCATCTTTCAAAGCTACCCATTCTTCTTCTACTGTATTTCTTTCCCCTGTTGATTAGATATATAAATTTGTTTCCATCAACTGAATGAGTACTGTATTAGTTTTTAAATAATTCTGTTCAGCTATCACCATTCACCGGGGCAATATGCTATTCGAAGAGTAAGTTTGTTTGAGCTTTTTTGATGTATGGACTGCTTTTCCATAGGGTTCTTAATTATTCTATTTTCTTGTCCTTCTCATTTGATTTGTAACAATACTATGAAAATGAAAGCTGTTACTCAGGATATAGTGCAGATGCTGAGTCGACTCAGCATCTCTGCTCTATGGTGCGTAGCAACTTTCCTCTCCATGATATTGTTACATTCCATCCTGGATTTTCTGTCATTTGATTTGTGATGGAAAGGAGTCACAAGAAAATGCTTAATCCTGTGGTGCACATGTCCACTGCAGTGGACATCTGGTATTTGTCACTTCTTTGGTGATTTCAATCAGTCTTGAGCACACAGGACACAGCACCTGTAGGAAGGGTCCATTGTAATGGACTGCCTGCAATTGAAGCCTCAGGACTGATTGAATATGCCAAAGAAGCAATATTAGCAGCTGCCCACTGCAGTGAACATGTGCACCAAGGGGTTAAGAAATATTTTTGTGCAAAATATGCAAAAAATCATTGGTTTTGATCTGTGATCTGTTACTTTTTGCCACCATTTGGAGTTGTAGGCCTTGAACTGAGAAGGTTTTGTTTATAGTTCTCACCATTCATCTCCAAATGTAAGCAACAGTTATACTGTGTGTGGCAAATTGAAATAAGTATACGTGAGCCAAAAATGGCATAGTGCAGCCAATGAATATCATTCAGAGAATTGCAAGGTACAAATCAGGAGTTTGAATAGAGCAGCTTGATGCATGGAGCTCATTTAACACTGGTGAGTGATGATTTCTGTAGCAATCTCCCCTCCTGTCCAGCAACTTCTATGTTGTTCATGTCGGCACCAATGACTCCTGGGTTCAGAGGTCATCCTCAGTTCATACAGGCGGTTGGCGGAGTTGGTGAAGGCGGAAAGCCTCGCTCGCAGGGTGGTATCTGAGCTAACTGTTTGTAGTATCGTTCTCAGGACCGATCGCGGTCCCCTGGTTTGGAGCCAAGTGGAAGGCTTCCACCAGAGGCTCAGACGATTCTGCGGAGATCTGGGGTGCAAATTTCTAGACCTCTTCTATCAGGTGGAGAAATGTAGGGTCCCCCTGAATAGGTCAGGCATGCACTACACGCAGGAAGCGGCTACAAGGGTAGCGGAGTACGTGTGGAGTACACATGTGGGTTTTTTAGGTTAGAGAATTTCCTCCCTAGCCCTGACAAGACGCCTCCTGAGACGCGACAAGGTAGTAGTAGGCAAAACGCAACAGGGAATAACGATCTTAATGTGGTAATAGTAAATTGCAGGAGTGTCTATAGAAAGATCCCAGAACTACTCTCATTAATAAACGGTCACAATGCCCACATAGTACTAGGAACAGAAAGTTGACTGAAACCAGATGTAAACAGTAATGAAATTCTAAACTCAGATTGGAATGTATACCGCGGAGACAGGCTGGACAGTGAGGGGGGAAGCGTGTTTATAGCGATAAAAAGTGCAATAGTATCGAAGGAAATTGACAGAGATCCGAAATGTGAAATAATTTTGGTGAAGGTCATGGTTAAAGCAGGCTCAAACATGGTAATTGGATGTCTCTATAGGCCCCCTGGCTCAGCAGCTGTTGTGGCAGAGCACCTGAAGGAAAATTTGGGAAATATTTAGAGTAGATTTCCCGACCATGTTATAATTCCGGGTAGAGATTTTAATTTGCCGGATATAGACTGGGAGACTCAAACATTTATAACGGGTCGCAGCGACAAAATATCCAGTGAAATTGTGCATTATCTGAAAACTGCCTTGAGCAGTTAAACAGAGAACCGACTCCTGGCGATAACATATTAGACCTTCTGGTGACAAACAGACCCGAACTATTTGAAACAGTTAATGCAGAACAGGGAATCAGCGATCATAAAGCGGTAACTGCATCAATGGTTTCAGCCGTAAATAGAAATATTAAAAAAGGTAGGAAGATTTTTCTGCTTAGTAAAAGTGACAACTAGCAGATTTCAGAGTACTTGACGGCTCAACAGACAAGTTTTGTCTCAAGTACAGATAGTGTTGAGGATCAGTGGACAAAGTTCAAAACCATCGTGCAATATGCTTTAGATGAGTATGTGCCAAGTAAGATCGTAAGAGATGGAAAGAGCCACCGTGTTACAACAACAGAGTTAGAAAACTGCTGCAGAAACAAAGGGAACTTCAAAGCAAACATAAACATAGCCAAAGCCTTGCAGACAAACAAAAATTAGGCGAAGCGAAATGTAGTGTGAGGAGGGCTATGCGAGAGGCGTTCAATGAATTCGAAAGTAAAGTTCTATGTAGTGACTAGGCAGAAAATCCTAAGAAATTTTGGTCTTATGTCAAAGCGGAAGGTGGATCAAAACAAAATGTCCAGACACTCTGTGACCAAAATGGTACTGAAACAGAGGATGACAGACTAAAGGCCGTAATACTAAATGTCTTTCTCCAAAGCTGTTTCACAGAGGAAGACTGCACTGTAGTTCCTTCTCTAGATTGTCGCACAGATGACAAAATGGTAGATATCAAAATAGATGACAGAGGGGTAGAAAAACAATTAAAATCGCTCAAAAGAGGAAAGGCCGCTGGACCTGATCGGATACCAGTTTGATTTTACACAGAGGAACTTTCCCCCCTTCTTGCAGCGGTGTACCGCAGGTATCTGGAAGAGCGTAGGGCACTGGTCATCCCCTTTTCAAGAAGGGATGTGGAACAGATGTGCAGAACTACAGACCTATATCTCTAACGTCGATCAGTTGTAGAATTTTGGAACACATATTATGTTAGAGTATAATGACTTTTCTGGAGATTAGAATTCTACTCTGTAGGAATCATCATGGGCTTCAAAAAAGATGATGGTTTGAAACCCAGCTCGCGATATTCATCCACGAGACTCAGAGGGCCATAGACACGGGTTCCCAAGTAGATGCTGTGTTTCTTGACTTCCACAATGTGTTCGATACAGTCCTCCACAGTCATTTAATGAACAATGTAAGAGCATATGGACTATCAGACCAAATGTGTGATTGGATTGAAGAGTTCCTGGATAACAGAATGCAGCATGTCATTCTCAATGGAGAGAAGTCTTCCGAAGTAAGAGTGATTTCAGGTGTGCTGCAGGGGAGTGTCGTAGGACCGTTGCTATTCACAGTATACATAAATGACCTTGTGGATAACATCGGAAGTTCACTGAGGCTTTTTGCGGATGATGCTGTAGTATATCGAGAGGTTGTAGCAATGGAAAATTGTATTGAAATGCAGGAGGATCTGCAACGAATTGACGCATGGTGCAGGGAACAGCAATTGAATCTCAATGTAGACGAGTATAATGTGCTGCGAATTCATAGAAAGAATGATCCTTTATCATTTAGCTACAATATAGCAGGTCAGCAACTGGAAGCAGTTAATTCCATAAATTATCTGGGAGTAGGCATTAGGAGTGATTTAAAATCGAATAGCCGTATAAAGTTGATCGTCAGTAAAGCAGATGCCAGACTGAGATTCATTGGAAGAATCCTAAGGAAATGCAATCCTAAAACAAAGGAAGTAGGTTACAGTACACTTGTTCGCCCACTACTTGAATACTGCTCACCAGTGTGGGATATGTACCAGACAGGGTTGATAGAAGAGATAGAGAAGAGCCAATGGAGAGCAGCGCGCTTTGTTATAGGATCATTTAGTAATTGCGAAAGCGTTACGGAGATGATAGATAAACTCCAGTGGAAGACTCTGCAAGACAGATGCTCAGTAGCTCGGTATGGGCTTTGTCGAAGTTTCGAGAACATACCTTCACCAAGGAGTCAAGCATTATATTGCTCCCTCCTACATATATCTCGCGAAGAGACCATGAGGATAAAATCAGAGAGATTAGAGCCCACACAGAGGCATCCCAACAATCTTTCTTTCCACGAATGATAAGAGACTGGAATAGAAGGGAGAACCGATAGAGGTACTCAAAGTACCCTCCACCGCACACCGTCAGGTGGCTTGCGGAGTATGGGTGTAGATGTAGAGAAGCCAGTTGATTTGCTTATGTTTATCCCCATGGTTTTGATGAAGCAAGTGTAGAATCTCCTTTTGTAATGGCTACATCTTGAGATTGTCTGTTAAAAATAGATCTTCTGGTTAAGAAATGGGTTATTTGTTTATTTTAGACTCAGTTTATCACACACTTGAAATCTCCTGAAGTACGTTAGATTATGTGCTTTAAAAACTTCATTCAAGATAAATGTAATATTTATGAGTATGTTTAAATTCCTATCAAGGCTTCAGTTTTAATTTTTTGTGCATCATGTGAACGTTTTTATAGCCCATGTATGCGCTAACAATCTCGTACAACACACTTCTGAAATGTCTGGAAAGGATGAGTGCATTCCACTAAATGTGAAACGTCTATGTTCTTGGATTTTTGTTTCAGTTCTTGCTTTGACTCTGTCAGTCACCAGACCAGAGATTCTCAAACTTTTCCCCAACTGTGAGAGTCCTGATACGTTGGTAGAACACCCTGCTTATTTTGAAGCTTAAAAAACAAAAAAAAAGCAGTTACTTCAATTTTAAATTGTAACTAATGACACAGAAATTGTAATAAATTTAAAACAAAAGTTGTCAAAATGGTTGAAAAAATGCCATGTTATTACAGTTTCTCCCACCAGTGTCCATTGCTCTAGACTGCTGTATGACTGTATGCTTTGTGAAATTGTGTGTGTACCATTGCACACCGAAAATCGTAAAAAAGAAACTTGAAGAATTACTTTCAAAATTGGCATGAGGGAAATACTTTTTGAAAACAACCTTATTGGTTTCTCTCTCCCTCTCCCCCTCCCTCTCCCCCTCCCGCTCCCCCTCCCCCTCCCCCTCTCTCTGCAGGCCACTGTACAAGAGCTTGGCAGTGTGTACTTCCTGCCAATATTAGTAATTTTCTGTCTTATTGCGTTAGAGAGGTGAAAAACTTTTGTATATATAGCTGAGCAAAAAACCCATTATGGCTAAAATGAGGATAGAAACAAACTAGCACTGCATTACAGTGAATCTTCAAATAATTGGAGATATTGTGTTGAAGAAAGGTGCTTGAAATTAGCTGCGTTTGTGAAATAAGAGGTGAGATAGTTTGCTGTAGAATTGACAAGGAATGCTTGGTAAATGCTAACAGGAAGAAAAAGGGAAAATGATAGGACATGTGACAACATTTCAGGGAATAACATTCATAGTACTGAAGAGAACCATAAAGGGCAGACAATAAATGGAACGCAGATATTGGAATGTATGAAGTTACTGTGCAAAAGTGAGATGAAAGGGAAGGCACAAGAGAGAAAATCCTGGCAGGTCGTACCAAATCGTTCAGAAGACTTAGCTTATTCTTATAAACCTCTTGAGAGATGTATATACATGAGGGTCATTCAGAAAGTAAAGAATGTTTTGTTTTGACATGTGACTACATCCTCCCATCATCACTGCCAAACATCTTGGTACTCATCTCCTTCAGTTTGGTAGCAGCTATGATCCAATATGATTGCTTACTGCTTAGCTGTGGAACTTTAAAATGTGTGACAAATTGACAACCCTGCCAAGTTTGAGGTGCGCAGTGGTATCTGCTTTAACTTCACAAAAAATCTTAACTATCAAAGATTTTAGACAGATAACTTTGGTTTACAGTAATGTGATGAACAAAGCTTCAGTTCAGAAGTCGTGTGTAACGTTGAATGGTGGACAGAAGAATGTTCACAATGAAGGCTGCTCAGGCTGGCCCTCAATGGTGACTGACGGAGTCAAAGGAAGGATTGAAACAAAAATCCAAGAACATAGATGTTTCACATTTAGTGGAATGCACTCATCCTTTCCAGACATTTCAAGAAGTGTGTTGTACGAGATTGTTAGTGCATATATGGGCTATAAAAATGTGTGGGTTCCTCAAATTTTGTCAAATGAACACAAAACTAAACAAATGGCAGCTACATTGACATTTTTCAGTCACTATGAAAAGTATGGCAATGGATTTTTTAATTATATTGTCACCAGTTATTGGACTTGTCTGACATACTTCACAACAGAAATAAAGCTCTAGTCAATGGAATGGCATTATTCACACTCCTCAACAAAAACAGTCAAAGGAAAACAAATTTTGAGCACCAGAAAGATTTTGGCTAAAGTGTTTTGGGATCATAAGGGTGTCCTGCTTATCGCCTACATGCTTAAAGTTGAGACCATAAATGCAGCAGCCTACTGTCAGATACTTAAATCACTTCGCCGCACCCTTATAAACAAGTGATGAGTAATGTTAACCAGTAGAGTCATCCTCCTTCAAGATGCATGTCCACATGCAATGCGAGTGACACAGGAATTGGTTTATCAGTCTCAGTGGGAAATGTTTCAACATCTGCCATGCAGTCCAGGCTTAGCTCCTACTGGGAAGTGATGGTGGTCTTTAAGAAGCCCTCAGTCTGTGTTTCAACGACTTTGTGGCAACTGAGTACACAGAAAAGCAGCTAAAATGATATGAACGGTGACTGCATAGAAAAGTTTCATTTAATTATATAACATAAAAATTTCTGTAGGAAAAACACAGTCTCTACTTTCAGAATTAATGTTATATATAACGGTGGCTGCAGAACTGCTGCATGGTCTCCTCTAAAAACCAGCACCTTAAATTCACCAAACAGGATTCTGTCTAAAGCTAAAGGATTTTAAGCTCCCCATACATCTCCCTTATACTTTCATATGAGCTATACTTATCTGTTATGGTCTTAGCAGTGCATCTCTGAATTTGTTTGATATCTGTGCATATTTTCTGACATATTCTGACTTTGAGCTAATTAACTACTCTTACTGTAGTTAATGACTGGCCACTTTTTATATCTCTGAAGGTGCTTTTCCAGCTGTGCAACTTTCCATGTGCACTGTTTGCATGTGGCCATTGCACAAAGGGGCAAGGAGATGCATGCACTAGTGCAAAGTCATGCATGCTTCCGAATCATGTGCACAGGCTACCGTGTGAAAGTGTCTCCATATCCCAGACGGAGAGACACATGCAACATTCATGAGCCCTTCCACAATTATCTCTATTTGGTGCTTGTTTCGCTGTGTCTCATGATTAAAAGATGGTTTTTTTTTTTTTTTTTTTTTTTTTTTTTTTTTTTTTTTTTTTTTTTTTTTTTTTTTGCATGCAAGCATTTAAACAGTACAGGTTGTCCATAATGAAAGTTCCAGTTTCAAAACACTGTAAAAAGAGAATCACTGCTCAGAATGACATCAAATTTTAAAAGCATTTTGTTGGGTGGATGTTGATGAGAAACAGAAATTTTACCAATAGGTGGCGCTGTAAGTGTCTTACTGTAAATGGGGTCAGCTACAATTGACAAATGATTCACAATACAACGGCTATGATTTGATTTGTGCGTTACACCATCCATGCTGTTCAGTGTGCGTGACTGCACAGGTTTGGTAGTCAACAGTTGTGGCACCATTAGTTAAGTAAGCACATCCATCATGACAATGCTGTGTACCACATCAGGTGGGTAAAATCGTTTTTTATTGTCCTGAAGCCAAAGGCCACATAAAAAAGCAAAATTCTGTCAGTTCCTAATTGTTGTGATGCTGGTGCAAGATTTTGCATATGCTGTCCATCGTGTCCTGCCATAAGTTGTAATCGATAAACAGCATGTTTCACAACAGATTGGATTGTATCGGAGGTCACATTCAGAATTTTCTGCATGATGCATGCCTTCACTTCAGCTGCATTCGTAATTGGAACACCGAACACAGCATCTTTCAGATAACCCCACAACCAGAAGTCACATGGATTAAGATCAGGTGATCTGGATTGTAGGATGAAGGGAAATAATGGTCGGATAAGATGATTCTAACATTTCCGAAATGCCTCCACAGCAGCCACTTCACTGACTGTACAATGTGCTGAGATGTGCCATCTTGTATAAAAATAATCCTACCCACAAATCCATGCTGTCAAATGGTTGGAATGTTGTTGGTGTGCAAAAGACTCCCATAAAATTTACCAGTAATTGTACAGGTAACAGGACGCACTGGGCTACTATACTCGAAAAAATACGGCCTTACAGTAAAAATGCCACCAACCTGCACTGCAGTGTCACCTTTGCAGAATGAAGTGGTACCAGTTAGCGTGCATGTATTTTTTCTGTTTCTCATATTCTGCAGTTGGAAATGGAAATGGGCTTTGTCAGTCCACAGAATATTCCATGACTATTCAATGTCCACTTCCATGTGAACAGGAATTCTAGAGCAAATGTTTGTCTTGCAGGTAGGTCAGCAGGAAGCAACTTCTGAACATGGGTGATTTTGTACGGATAGGAATCCAGGATGTTCCATAGGATTTTGTGCACTGTGCTCGCAGACATGTTGAACATTTGGGCAATTCCCCTTGCACTGCATGTTTGGATACCACCGCTCAACCCCTCTGGCAGTGCTGTGACCGCATCTTCAACAGATATCGGATCAACTGCCTTCCTCCCTCTGGCACATTGCATTTTAAAAGTACCTGTCTTTTCAAATTTTTTAATCATTTTCTCCTGACCCTTAGCAGACACAATACGAGTGCCTTCTTTCATACCCTTGAGTGTCCTGAACTTCTGCAGAGCTACTGGCACACAGTCACCGTTCTTGTAAAAGACCTTTACCAGCAGCATGTGATCCTTCATAGAGACAGTCATGTTGGGCATCTAAGACGCAAGCTAAAGAACAGCCATATGCTGCCCATCTGTTAGTGTGCATATTCTGATGCTTACAGCACCATCTGTTAGTCATGCCCCCCCCCCCCCCCCACCCCACCTTGATGGTTTTCCTGTGTCAATAATATGCCATTCAAATTCATGTCATCCTGGCAGTGGTTCTCTTTTTACAGCATTTTGAAACTGGAACTTTAATGATGGACATCCTTTATTATCTTGCATTTAGTTTTTTTGGCTGGTTAATTCCGTGGATTATAAAGACACGGCTAATTCCATGGAGCATAAAGACATAGTGCAGGTGAATAACTGTCTACAGTTCCTCACAAATAAAAACAACCTGGAATAAACCACTGCAATAAGAGCAAAATAAAAAGCCTTTGTATGTGCCTCAGATGATCACGTGTTTAAAAAGAGAGATTCTGTTAAAGACATTCTGGTCTCTTCACAAGTCATTTTGATTCATAAACAGCTTGCATCAGCGAGAGTTATTAAAAAACACTAAAATTTCTAGCAGAAATACACACCCATATAGTACTTTACAATTTGCAAATGGAGTACTTGAGGACAATATTATGGAAATGGAAGAGGATGTAGATGAAGATGAAATGGGAGATACGATACTGTGTGAAGAGTTTGACAGAGCACTGAAAGACCTGAGTTGAAACAAGGCCCCTGGAGTAGACAACATTCCATTAGAACTACTGACGGCCTTGGGAGAGCCAGTCCTGACAAAACTCTACCATCTGGTGAGCAAGATGTAAGAGACAGGCGAAATACCCTCAGACTACAAGAAGAATATAATAATTCCGATCCCAAAGAAAGCAGGTGCTGACAGATGTGAAAAATACCGAACAATCAGTTTAATAAGTCACAGATGCAAAATACTAACGCGTATTCTTTACAGGCGAATGGAAAAACTGGTAGAAGCTGACCTCGGGGAAGATCAGTTTGGATTCCGTAGAAATATTGGAACACGTGAGGCAATACTGACCCTACGACTTATCTTAGAAGCTAGATTAAGGAAAGGCAAACCTACATTTCTAGCATTTGTAGACTTAGAGAAAGCTTTTGACAATGTTGACTGGAATACCCTCTTTCAAATTCTGAAGGTGGCAGGGGTAAAATACAGGGAGCAAAAGACTATTTACAATTTGTACAGAAACCAGATGGCAGATACAAGAGTCGAGGGGCATGAAAGGGAAGCAGTGGTTGGGAAGGGAGTGAGACAGGGTTGTAGCCTATCCCCAATGTTATTCAATCTGTATATTGAGCAAGCAGTGAAGGAAACAAAAGAAAAATTCGGAGTAGGTATTAAAATCCATGGAGGAGAAATAAAAATGTTGAGGTTCGCCGATGACATAGTAATTCTGTCAGAGACAGCAAAGGACTTGGAAGAGCAGTTGAACGGAATGGACAGTGTCATGAAAGGAGGGTATAAGGCGAACATCAACAAAAGCAAAACGAGGATAATGGAATGTAGTCGAATTAAGTCAGGTGATGCTGAGGGAATTAGAATAGGAAATGAGACACTTAAAGTAGTAAAGGAGTTTTGCTATTTGGGGAGCAAAATAACTGATGATGGTCGATGTAGAGAGGATATAAAATGTAGACTGGCAATGGCAAGGAAAGCGTTTATGAAGAAGAGAAATTTGTTAACATCGAGTATTGATTTAAGTGTCAAGAAGTCGTTTCTGAAAGTATTTGTGTGGAGCGTAGCCCTGTATGGAAGTGAAACATGGACGATAACTAGTTTGGACAAGAAGAGAATAGAAGCTTTCGAAATGTGAAGATTAGATGGGTAGATCACATAACTAATGAGGTGGTACTGAATAGGATTGGGGAGAAGAGGAGTTTGTGGCACAACTTGACTAGAGGAAGGGATCGCTTGGTAGGACATGGTCTGAGGCAAGGGATCACCAGTTTAGCATTTGAGGGCAGCGTGGAGGGTAAAAATCGTAGAGGGAGACGAAGAGATGAATACTCTAAACAGATTCAGAAGGATGTAGGTTGCCGTAGGTACTGGGAGATGAAGAAGCTTGCACAGGATAGAGTAGCATGGAGAGCTGCATCAAACCAGTCTCAGGACTGAAGACCACAACAACAACATCAGAAACGTGAAATCTGATATCTGGTATTTCTTCTCTAGCTGCCAGCCAGTCTCTGTATGTTGTAGATCAAGCTGTTTCAACCGAGCTCCATGGAACTGGAGCGCTCACTGCGGCAGCTCGGAGCCCGCGTGGAGGGGGAAAGTGAACTCACTGCCCCCCGGCTGCATGCAGCCGCAACTGACGCAATAATCCGTGTTCAATGACAGCTATGACTAGCCGTGGGAGCCCTGTACCTCTATTGGAGGATACCTTTCTGTTCATTGAGAGGGATGGTCGTCCGCAGTGTCTTGTATGTCATAAAGTATTTAATTCTGCGAAGAGGTACCATATACAACGACATTATACGCGTCTTCACGCAGCGCACTACGATCAGGTAGAAGGCGTTGCACGCAGAGAACTGGTAGCCAGGCCTAAGAACGACATACCAGGAGACGTAAATTTAAAAATGGTTTCGTAATACGGAGGGTATCAAAACATGCAACATAGTTCGTGTTCTGTAATGCGTTTATAATTTTCAGGTGAATGAGAGCGGAGAAAACACTATTGGATCTGCTATTTGAGCAAGCTACGGGGTTGCTCACATCATTGCGACTAGTCGCAAGCCGTTTTCGGTGGGAACACTCGTAAAATCGTGCATGGTAGCAGTTGCAGAATGTTTGTTTCCAATGAAGATGCAGACAATTGAAGGGGTTTGCCTGTCGAAGCAAACAATATCTCGTCGAGTCCTGGACATGGCAGCGGATTTAGAGAGACAGGTCAGGAAAAAGGCGGAGAGCTTTGTTTCATTTTCGCTACGGCTTGACAAAAGCACCGACATATCGGACTGTGCTCAGCTTCCAGTCTTTGTGCGTGGTGTCGACATGGAGCTACAAGTAACTGAAAAAATGGCTTGGTTCAAATGGCTCTGAGCACTATGCGACGTAACTTCGGAGGTCATCAGTCGCCTAGAACTTAGAACTAATTAAACCTAACTAACCTAAGGACATCACACACATCCATGCCCGAGGCAGGATTCGAACCTGCGACCGTAGCGGTCGCTCGGTTCCAGACTGCAGTGCCTCAAGTAACTGAAGAACTCTTGGATGTGGTACCACTCGATTACACTGCAACAGGATGTGACATTTTTGAAGCTGTTTGTGAATCAGTGGACGATATGAATTTGCTGTGGGATAAGCTCCATTCTGTAGCGGCAGACGGTGACCCACAAATGATCGGACGTCACCAAGGTTTTGCTTCTCGTTTGAAAAATAAACTCAGGGACGAATTCGGGAAATACATTTTGACTCTTCATTGTTTTATTCACCAAGAGGCAATGTGTGCTGAAACAGTAGAGCTAGATGGCATAATGAAAGATGTCGGAAAGTGTGTGAATTTTGTGTGGCGTCACGGTATGAATCATCGCCAGTTCAAAGGACTTCTGAAAGATATGGAAACGGAGTATGGGTATAAACCTTACCACAGTACAGTTCATTGGCTGAGTCGGAGAAAAGTTCTTGATGTTTTCTTTGCCATTCACGAGGAAATATCCCTTTTTCTTGAAATGAAAGGGGAAGAAATTCATTGTCTGAAAGATATAAAATGGATATCGGACCTGGCGTTCCTAGCTGACATAACTATGCATCTGAATAATTTAAATCTGTCATTGCAGGGCAAAGGGCAGCTAATCATTGACATGCACGACCAGATCAAAGCGTTCATGGAAAAGTTACGTTTATTTGAGAGGCAGATGAGTAATGGACATTTAATGTTCTTCAATCGTCTTGCTTCTTTAAAACTACCTGAAGGTACTACTTTCAGTGATTACCAAGCAAAGTTAAAGCAGCTCATCACGTCATTTGAAACACGATTCCGAGGCCTCACTAGTTTGGCAATGGAACTTAAGGTGTTCAGCACTCCTTCTTCAGTTTCCCCCGATGACTTGTCATCGTCACTTCAATTGGAGATTATTGATTTGCAAAATTCAACTTTGTTGAAAGAGAGGTACTACAACACGTTGGATTTGTCACGACGGTATTGTTCATTACACTAAAAATCATTTCCCAAGCCTCACAATAATGACGCTCAGATCATGTGCGTGTTTGGATCTACGTATTGTTGTGAGCAGCTTTTCTCAGCAATGAAAAGATGCTGCAAACACTTTTACGCCTGATATTTCCGATTTTGTAATTAAAAGAAAATGTCCAGCTACAGAGGCCCAATAAATTTACTATGCAATTTCTTGTAAAACAGTTGTTTCTTATTTATTTCCTGAACATTGTATTTCCTGGTGTAGCATGTCACCACGTCTTAGCAGCTAGGAGTATGAGGTCGTAGATCTTGTAGGACGCAGCTGACACGTCAAAATGCTTGCCTTGCGTTGCCTTGCCGCCTGCCTCAGCCAGCCATACCACGTGCCGGTCCACTTGAATGGTCACAGCGAGCGACACGGTTCCCTGGAGCAGGGAGCGCTTTGCGGCTCACAGCGGAGCTGATGAGCTGGAACAGCCTGTTGTAGATCAATATACAGCATTGTTCACAAATATCAACTCCCAACACATTCAGCTTAGACAGCAAATCTATATCATCAAAGCAACAACAAAATTTCGAGACGTTGCAGACACATTGTGATGCTTCAATCTGTGAGCTCCAGAATGAAAACATGAACATATTTTCATTATGTAAATTGAAGGACTGCACAAGCTTGTTGATTTTGTGAGGAACTTCTTTTATTAATATAAAGTTTCGTCACGATTAGATTTCATCATTATGATTATATGTTTATTTAAAAACAAAGATGATGTGACTTACCATACGAAAGCGCTGGCAGGTCGATAGAAACACAAACAGACACATACATACACACAAAATTCTAGCTTTCGCAACCAATGGTTGCTTCGTCAGGAAAGAGGGAAGGAGGGGGAAAGACGAAAGGATGTGGGTTTTAAGGGAGAGGGTAAGGAGTCATTCCAATCCCGGGAGCGGAAAGACTTACCTTAGGGGGGAAAAGGACAGGTATACACTCGCGCGCGCGCTCGCGCACACACACACACACACACACACACACACACACACACACACACAAGCAGACATTTGTAAAACTCTTTGCCTTTACAAATGTCTGCTTGTGCCTGTGTATGTGCGGATGGATATGTGTGTGTGTGTGTGCGAGTGTATACCTGTCCTTTTTTTCCCCCCTAAGGTAAGTCTGTCCGCTCCCGGGATTGGAATGACTCCTTACCCTCTCCCTTAAAACCCACATCCTTTCGTCTTTCCCTCTCCTTCCCTCTTTCCTGACGAAGCAACCATTGGTTGCGAAAGCTAGAATTTTGTGTGTATGTATGTGTCTGTTTGTGTTTCTATCGACCTGCCAGCGCTTTCGTGTGGTAAGTCACATCATCTTTGTTTTTAAATATATTTTTCCCGCGTGGGATGTTTCCCTATTATATTCATATCAATGATTATATGTTTAGCAAGATAAATGAAATAAATGTGACTGCATATTCTTAACCTGTTCATTGTAAATATTAATAATCTAGCAAATTTTCTGCTCCTCAGAGTAAGTAACATTAGGTAGTTCTTGGTCTACCCTTAGAGGACACATTTATGCTTGCTCGTTACACATTGTTAGCACAAGTGGCAGGCCCTAATTAAAACACACTGCCTACTGGCCTGCCAGACAGGTGCATTTAGCCTGCAGCTGCAGCTGGATTACTGGAGTAGTGTGCGTGGCTCCCTCTGGATGTGAATGAAATCACTCATATGCACCATTGAAAAAGAGGCATGCACCAACATGCATGCATCTACATGCATTTGGGACAAGCCCAGGCACACGAGGACTAGGCACGAGTTGCATGGTTGTAAACATGTCTTCAGATTGTGAACAAGTATTTAACTTGAAGCTAATTTTTGTCATCAGGTGTGTGTACGTGCAGGCAAGGTAATATGCTAAAAGTGTCTAAATTGACAGTTCACTATTGCTTTTGTATCTGCTCAAGATTAATGTTGTGGCCTTGGGTAGATAACATGATAGACAGGTGCTCGTCTCGTGTTTGCGAGAAAGAATTCACTACCTGTAGTGTGTTGAATTCCCTAAATATTGCCTTGTTGATGTAATTATTGTTCTTGTAATACAAACCTCAATTAAAGTTTGGAATGTCATAGAGTTCACAACCGACTTCTTATAGCACGGCCATTGAGGTTTGTACAATACCATATTAACAAAGTCAACAATTCCCTCTGAACACAAAAACGAGTTTGGTTAGTTACCAAAAATAATTACTAAACAAAGTAGGCTTTCTTCTAAGTGTACATCTTAACAGCAAAAGCAGTGAAAATATCTCTCTCATGATGATGATTATCAGTCTTTAGTAGTGATGATGTTCTCCCGCACACAGAGGAGTTCTTCCATTCTGCGAGGCATGGTCTGGATGAGACCATCAAGATTATCTTGGGGTATGAGGTCCTCCTCCTCAATGGCAGCTTCAGTGAGGCCCTGAAGATAGTCAGGTGGCTTCAAACACTGTGCAGTGGGCACGGTGGCTTCAAACACTGTGCAGTGGGCACCTGCAATGCATACCATGCATGCTTAGTTGCATTCGTGTCTGAGGATTTTGTTGGCCAATGCATTTGGTTGCTGCATCTTTGAAGATACTTAGACGCTGCTAGAGTACGATATAGTCTTGCATTGTCATCGACTAGGATGAAGCTGTCACTGATTTCACATCTGTATAGTCTTGCAATCATTTGTAGGACCTCTTGGAGATATCGGGGACCAGTCAAATTGCCATAGGTTGGAATTAGGGGTCTGCTGTACCATCATTATTGTCACCTAGAACATTACCCTTCCAGTTGTAAAGGATGGACTTCCTGAACATATCAGTGTTCCTCATGTCATGTAGCACTTCTCCAAACTCTTAACACGTCTAGTGTCTGGTCGCAAATCAATCCTGGACTCAGACATTACTCATTCTGCAATGATCTGGTGTTGATGTGCAAGAGTCCAGATCCTTCGATTGTTTTGGTTCCATTGGTTCAGTGCAAAACTTCTCATTGGTCTTGTGGGATGAAGACCACCATGATGCAATCTTCTACTTACAGTTCGGTCTAAGATATGAATCCCTGTTGCCTGGGAGAAGTCATTTCCAATGTTTCTGGCAATTGATGTGGGGGCACCTGCAAGCCAACAGTTTCAGGAAACAATCATGCATTGGTGTTGCCATACGAGGACAACCACAGTGAGGTCTATCGTTCACATTTCCCATCTCTCTGTACTTTCTCCACACCACATTGAGTGACATGTAAGTGATCAACAATATCATGCTACGTATAACCTGACACTATCAAAGTGTTGTGTGCCACTACATGGCATGTTAGTGCAGTACTGAACACAAACTGAATGAAGCTGCTGTTGATGCTGGACTGCTCATGGTGTGCCACTGCAGCATTGGTATGTTTACATGACTGGGAAACAGCCACAAAGCATGCCAATAGTAAATACCGTCCACTATATTTGCTTTAACTGGATAATGCATGGAGTTCCTAGGTCAGTAAGACCTGTAGCATTATAGACTACATTTTATGATAGTGTTCCAAACTTTAGTACAGCAGTGTACATTAGTAGAGCAGTGTACATACTGTCTTGACTTCACCCTGCTTGTCATATTGTGCAGAGCACCCATTTTGTGTCTTAGATGTATGACAAAATAATTTTTGATGGGTTTCACACATGATGTAGTACATGAAATCTTGGTGTGCAGTTACCCTGATGCATAGTTAAATGTTAGATATATACATAACACTGGCCTTGGTCCCTGAAGTTCGTGCACCTGCATTCAAATAAATGCTGATGTTGTGCACTTTAGATACAGTTTTCATAGACACACAGTTGCCGAAGGCACCTCTGCAGGTCATCCTACCATCACTTCCTAGGTCTTCAACAAATGTCATCAGATTTTACCATAAGTGTGGCCTTGGCCCGGCAAATGTCCGGCCTCCTGGCAATGTGCCCCGTCCGGCTTATTCTCCACATTTTCTGTATGATGATCAGCTTTTTCATATGGTACTACAGTTCCTGGTTCTTGCCAAGTCTCCAGGTGTTCTCTTCACATATTGATCCAAAGATCTTTCTCGTGATTTTCTATTCAAAACTCTACAAATTCTCTCATCTTTTTTGTGATATGCAAGGCTTCTGTCCCACATACGAACGTTGGTACTATCTCTGCATTATAGGCATTAAATTTGGTCTTAACTTTCATATTTTTTATGTCATTATCTGCTTCAGATTAAAATAAGGTTTACATCTATTGACAATACATTAATTACGTTCTATATTTAGGTTATTATGCCTGTTGAACTAGTTGCGCAAGTATTTAAACTTTTCTCCACTCTGGCTGTTATTCATATTCCAACCTGGAATGTGACACTATTAGGGACTTTCCTTGATACCTCTACCATTTCAGTCTTCTCCAAGTTAATCCTCAGGCCAGTGTTATTGGCATTTGTTACTGATTATCCTACAGTTTCTGCCATTTCTTTTTCTGACTCTTCTGTGGCTGCAAAGTCATCTATGTATTTCAGTAACTGCATTCCTTCATTTAACTTCACCCCTTTGCCTTCACTTTCCATTTCCCGAATTACATTCTGCACAATCAAATTAAGAAGCAACCGTAAAATGGCACCACTTTGTCCCACACCTGTTCTGATGCTGGATTCCTTCAATAGATCCCCCCTGTATCTCACTTAGGCTTTTGTCTTCACACCTTCACCATATTAATAAACTTCTTGGGTTGCGAAACTCCCTCAAGGTGATGTCCATACTCAATGTATGTACACAATCGTAAGCCTTTGAAAACTCTACAAATCTCACCTGTAACTGATGGCTCAATTCCCAGCACTTCTCCTAGGTTTGTCTTGTGGTGAGAGTTTGATCCACAGTTATCCTCCAGCTTGTAAAGCTCCCTGGTGCTCTCCAACAATATCTTCAGCAAGAAGCTTCAGTTTTTTAAGAATTATTAATGGTGTTTTTGGAAGCAAAATATCATATTTTTAATGTTCATTGTATATTTATCCAACTGCTTGATTTTTTCCCCCTCCCTTAATCTGTTAAGTAGCTGGAGCTCATGCATAGGAGGTGCTAAATATATACATCAGAATGTTACCAGTAGACTAAATTATGTGCTAACCTGTAAAAAAGATAAAAATACACAAAAATCAAGAAAAAAATAATGAAGTAGGATATACTATTGCTAATAATAATAATAATAATAATAATAATAATAATAATACAGTTAAAAGGAAGTGACGCTTGCTTTACAACATAAACTTTTAAAACAACACGTTCCTACATACAAGTATACACCACAAAATGTACTGGAGAATGATGAATACAAATTATACTGGAACAGAACCATTATAACAGATAAAACAACACCACATAACAAACCTGACATCATACTCACCAATAAAAAGAAGAAATTAACACAACTAATCGAAATATCCATACCCAATACAACAAATATACAAAAGAAAACAGGAGAAAAAATTGAAAAATACATCCAACTGGCTGACGAAGTCAAAGACATGTGGCATCAGGATAAAGTTGACATCATACCAATTATACTATCAACTACAGGAGCCATACCACACAATATCCACCAGTACATCAATGCAATACAGCTACATCCAAACGTATATATACAACTACAGAAATCCGTAATTATTGATACATGTTCAATTACCCGAAAGTTCCTAAATGCAATATAACACATACCGTACAGTTAAAAGGAAGTGACGCTTGATCAAGGTCCGCGTCACTCCATTTTTAACCGGACTTAACGTCTAGGAAAGTGAAGGAAATAGTAATAATAATAATAATAATAACAATAATAATCCCCGTGGAGGCCCGGGAAAAGAATAGGCCTCCGGTATGTTCTGCCAGGCGACGAAAAGAACAAACCACTAATAGGGCTAACTCCCCCTTTTAGTGTGATTAGTTGGTTCAGGACAGAACTAAAGAAGCCTCGGACAAGTGCCGTCATGGTCGGGGACGACGCTTGAACCCTATGCCCGCCCACAATGGTAACGACACTGCTAGCCAACTGGAAAATGATTTAAATCCAAATAGAGGTGTTTTGCAGGATATGTTTCCTGCAACCACCCTAGAAGGAAAACAAAGACAGAGGATGAGATGGTCAGATGAAGTTAATCGACACCTCATGTTCTGTTATTACCAAGCAACAAACCTAGGAACCAACACAACTGGATACAGATCACAAGTATACACAACATTTATTACCAGATACCCAGAATTAAAATTTTTAACAGAACAACGACTAGCTGATCAGATCCGTGTAATAATAAAAAATAACAGGATACCCCAGTCAGAATTAGAAAACATCAAACAACAAGTACAACAAATACTGGAACAAAATAATGTGCAATCAGAAGAAGAAGAAAATACAGTAATGGACTCAAACATCCCAGAGCAAACAAACAAAGAACAACACGCACCAGTTAAACAATCAGAGGAAAACGAAATCTTAAGACAGTCACCAGAACAAGCACAAATAGAACACGAAGTGACACAGATGTTAGATATAGAAGAAAAATTTCAGCTAACATATATAGAATACAAAGACACAAATACAGACATTAGACCATTCTTGCATAGACCACCAAATAACCCACAAGTCGAAACAACAATAAAAACTATCAACACAATCATACACAACAAAATAAATGAAAACGCAACTATGGAAGAGTTACAACTACTGGTTTATATAGGAGCACTCACTACACTAAATATACACACTAGGCAGAGATCAGAACCAACCAACACACAGAAGAAACCCACAAAACCAGCATGGCAACACAGGCTACAGATCAAAATAGAAAAACTGAGAAAAGACATCGGACAGCTAACACAATTTATAAGAAATGAAATCTCGGAAAAAAAACTGAAAAAGGTTAGGTAAAATCTCACAACAAGAAGCGACAGAGCAATTAGACGAAAAGAAGCAGAAATTACAAGCATTAGCCAAACGACTCAGAAGATACAAAAAAAGTGAAAATAGAAGGAAACAAAACCAAACATTCAACACAAACCAAAAGAAATTTTACCAGACAATAGATAACACACACATTAAAATAAACAACCCACCAAACATAACAGACATGGAACACTTCTGGAGCAACATATGGTCAAACCCGGTACAACATAACAGGCATGCACGATGGATACAAGCAGAAACAGACACATACAAGATGATACCACAAATGCCTGAAGTGATAATTTTGCAACATGAAGTCACCCAAGCAATTAATTCTACTCACAATTGGAAAGCCCCTGGAAATGATAAAATAGCAAATTTCTGGTTAAAGAAGTTCACCTCAACACATTCACATCTAACTAAGTTATTTAACAGTTACATTGCAGACCCATACACATTACCTTATACACTTACACACGGAATAACATATCTGAAACCTAAAGATCAAGCAGACACAGCGAACCCAGCTAAATATCGCCCCATAACATGCCTACCAACAATATACAAAATATTAACTTCAGTCATTAAACAGAAATTAATGACACATACAACACAGAACAAAATTATAAATGAAGAACAAAAAGGCTGTTGCAAAGGAGCACGAGGATGTAAAGAGCAACTGATAATAGATGCAGAGGTGACATATCAAGCTAAAACTAAACAAAGGTCGCTACACTACGCATACATTGATTACCAAAAAGCTTTTGATAGTGTACCCCACTCATGGTTACTACAAATATTGGAAATATACAAAGTAGATCCTAAATTGATACAGTTCCTAAACATAGTAATGAAAAATTGGAAAACCACACTTAATATCCAAACAAATTCAAATAATATCACATCACAGCCAATACAGATTAAGCGTGGAATATACCAAGGAGACTCATTAAGTCCTTTCTGGTTCTGCCTTGCTCTGGACCCACTATCCAACATGCTAAATAATACAAATTATGGATACAATATTACTGGAACATACCCACACAAAATCACACATTTGCTATACATGGATGATCTAAAACTACTGGCAGCAACAAATCAACAACTCAACCAATTACTAAAGATAACAGAAGGATTCAGCAATGATATAAGTATGGCTTTTGGAACAGACAAATGTAAGAAAAATAGCATAGTCAAGGGAAAACACACTAAACAAGAAGATTACATATTGGATAACCACAGCGACTGCATAGAAGCGATGGAAAAAACGGATGCCTATAAATATCTAGGATACAGACAAAAAATAGGAATAGATAATACAAATATTAAAGAAGAACTAAAAGAAAAATATAGACAAAGACTAACAAAAATACTGAAAACAGAATTGACAGCAAGAAACAAGACAAAAGCTATAAATACTTATGCCATACCAATATTGACCTACTCATTTGGAGTAGTGAAATGGAGTAACACAGACCTAGAAGCACTCAATACACTTACACGATCACAATGCCACAAATATAGAATACATCAGATACATTCAGCAACAGAAAGATTCACATTAAGCAGAAAGGAAGGAGGAAGGGGATTTATCAACATAAAAACCTACATTATGGACAGGTAGACAATTTAAGAAAATTCTTTCTAGAACGAGCAGAAACTAGCAAAATACACAAGGCAATCACTCATATAAATACATCGGCTACACCACTGCAATTTCATAACCACTTCTACAACCCTTTAGATCACATAACATCAACAGATACGAAGAAAGTAAATTGGAAAAAGAAAACACTTCATGGCAAGCACCCGTATCATCTAACACAGCCACACATCGATCAAGACGCATCCAACACATGGCTAAGAAAAGGCAATATATACAGTGAGACAGAAGGATTCATGATTGCAATACAGGATCAAACAATAAACACCAGGTATTACAGCAAGCATATTATTAAAGATCCCAATACCACAACGGATAAATGCAGACTTTGTAAACAACAAATAGAAACAGTAGATCACATCACAAGCGGATGTACAATACTAGCAAATACAGAATACCCCAGAAGACATGACAATGTCGCAAAAATAATACATCAACAGCTTGCCTTACAACATAAACTTTTAAAACAACACGTTCCTACATACAAGTATACACCACAAAATGTACTGGAGAATGATAAATACAAATTATACTGGAACAGAACCATTATAACAGATAAAACAACGCCACATAACAAACCTGACATCATACTCACCAATAAAAAGAAGAAATTAACACAACTAATCGAAATATCCATACCCAATACAACAAATATACAAAAGAAAACAGGAGAAAAAATTGAAAAATACATCCAACTGGCTGACGAAGTCAAAGACATGTGGCATCAGGATAAAGTTGACATCATACCAATTATACTATCAACTACAGGAGCCATACCACACAATATCCACCAGTACATCAATGCAATACAGCTACATCCAAACGTATATATACAACTACAGAAATCCGTAATTATTGATACATGTTCAATTACCCGAAAGTTCCTAAATGCAATATAACACATACCGTACAGTTAAAAGGAAGTGACGCTTGATCAAGATCCGCGTCACTCCATTTTTAACCGGACTTAACGTCTGAGAAAGTGAAGTAAACAATAATAATAAGTTGTTGTGCTCATTGCTGAGTGTCGTGACCCCATGAACCAAGCGTCTCCATCCCAGACGCTTGCCAGCTTCTCTTAGTGCCTGCTGAAGAGGTAGACAGGAGATCATCTTGATTTGATCCATCCAGCTGCTCACTCCTCTTCCTCTTGGTCTCATGCCCTCAATCTTTCCCTGCAAGATTATTTTCTCTAGATTTGCTCCATCTCTTCTCATAATATGGCCAAAGAACTGGAGCATTTTTTCAGTGACTTGAAAAGAAATGTGTCTCGAGCTATAGAGGAGTTCAATAATGGACACATTTGTTCTTCTTTCGGTCCGTTTTATGCGTAGCATCCTACGCCAGCACCAAAGCTCAAATGCATCAATGTGCTGTTTGTCTCTAGCCTTGAGTGTCCATGTTTTGCAACAACAAAAGAATACAGAAAACACGAGTGTTTCAACTAGCCAGATCTTTGTGCTATTTGTTATTGCTCTGCTCTGCCAGATCTTGGTGAGCTGCTTCATAGCCACTTGCCCTAGCGTGATCAGTCTTCTTATCTCATCTTCACAACTTCCCGTGTTGCAGATGGTTGACCCAAGGTAGAAGATGGAATGCACCACTTCCAGTTCATTTAATCGACCTGTGAGCTGGATCTGTTCTTCTCGAATTTAGACTTGCTGAGGTTAATGTCTAATCCATATGCTACACTAATGTCCTTTATTCTTGTTAGTAGCTCAGCAAGTTCATCTTCGCTGTTGGCTAAAAGTAAACAAGCACCATTGCTAAAGCGCGGCAAAACTGTTTTTCGATACACTGTCAAAGGCAGTCACTTACTATCAAGCCATTTTGCAGTGCCATCACGGCCTAGAGCATTTCCTTCCCTGGTTATGCAGTGGGAAGAGGGTCAAACCAGATGTCTGGGAGCAAAATACTTCACCCAGTACCTGGTCTGTACTTTAGACTGATGGGCATAATTTTATTGCTATGAAACCTCCCCCCCCCCCCCCCCCCCCAAAAAAAAGAGAGATTTGAGAAAGTTGAGTCACTGATGAAAATGCAATTAATTCCTCTACTGTCCAGTGGACAGCTCTTCAGGCATTTTATCACCTAGATGATGGCATACATTGACCATTGCACCACACAAGGCTTTGAACATGGTCCAAGGAATCATCTTCCACAAAGATTTTATGCACCAAACAGATAAGGAACCCCTGACCAATTTCCAGCGGTGAAGAGTATATTTTATGAGACGTGTACTAAAAGGGACCAAGCATAATCACACTGATACATGTGCCTTTATATTAGAGTTTGAGGAGAATGTCCACTTGGAGAAGGTTAAGGTCATGGTGTACAGTTGTGATGTGAAACATGTCCCACTGCCTGTGAAGTGCTCCAGATGTTTACACTTTTGGCATATGTTATCCCACTGCACATTGGACCCAAAATATGGCAACTGTATGTAATCACTTCACAAAGACAGTCCATGTGAATATCATCCATCTTTGTGTGTCAGTTGTGCAGAACATTACCCTTTACATTCACTAGTTTGCTCAGTTATGAAGAAAGAACAGAAGATCCAGGAATTAAAATCTATTGACCTCTGTCGTATACTGAGATATGGAAGAAATTGATCAATTATGTTAACATCATGACCATTGTTGCCCCCCCACCCCACACACACACACACACAAACAAACAAACCTTCCCCAAATCGGATCTCCCACCACCCTCCTTTCCCGTGGTTTTCATAGTACCTTTTTGGGAACCACTTTCTGCATTTGGCCAGAGAAGATATC
The DNA here is from genome assembly GCF_021461395.2 of Schistocerca americana. Lineage (NCBI taxonomy): Eukaryota > Metazoa > Arthropoda > Insecta > Orthoptera > Acrididae > Schistocerca > Schistocerca americana. The sequence continues at coordinate 584,869,597 of NC_060122.1, read as the reverse complement.
TCCTTCAGCATCTACTGGTAATGAGGCTCCCTTATGGGATCCATCTCTCTGGCACAAAAAAAAAGTGTGTCAATATATTGCGGGGAAGTGTGAGGCCAAAAAATTAACAATAATATTGTCTAATGTTTATGTTGAGAAAGTGCGCAGTTAGAAATCTGCCTTCATACCAAACATATTGACTCTCAATAGTGTGGAACTCACATGTATTGCAGTTGAGTTGCTTGCCTTTCAAACACAAGTAGATATGATGCAGAATGGGTAAAGTTTTCTTGGCAGGAAGAAAGGAGCAGTCAGTTACTTACTAAGATGTAACTGCATCACATGGTTTGGTGCTGAACACACAGACCATCCACAGGCTGCACTCTCAACTTTCCATTTCCATTTTAAAGCTGTCTGTCGTAATAAACTAAGGAGTTCATTCAAAGCTTGTTTTTATTATCACATTTCATATCTTTTAATGACGATATGCAAATTCTCCACCTTAAGATTCAATGCTAGGGTCACAGTATTTTTTAGCATTAATCAATGTTTGCATACATTCAACATTGGGTCTCAAGTGTGTTTCAGTACCATGGTTAAATCTGGTTCAGTTAAATACACGTACATACATGTGGAATTTTGTGAAAGAATACTCTCAGTAGGGTACACGTACCATCGTGTAAAAGTACCCTGACGAGACAGCTCAAGTAGTTTGTCATCACAGTTGTGTCTCAGGTAACAATGATAATATAGTGTGTGTTAACCATTATGAAACTTGGAGGTGGTTCCTTCAGGTCAGGGCTTCACAACATACGTGCTCGCGGAGCAAGCTGTGAGCAGCAAGGCGCGAGCACGGAGCAGTGCGAGCACGCTACCCCCACTACCGGACCAGAGCGGAGAGTAGGGAGAGTCACGTGGGGCACACAACAGCTGCCGCCAGTCGATGTAAATCCGCGGCCACCTGCAGGGATATCACTCACGAATTATTACTGCGACAAATGAAACAAATAAAGGAGAATGTATACGTGCCACATAATTTTATTAGCTTAGTGTATGCCTCTACATTCGTATTAATTTTTGAACTCTTACACAATAAAAGGTATCACTGAAGTGTGGGATTCTCGGTTATCTTGTACTTTTTGCCCTTTACAATTGTGTCTATGTTCGGAGTAATTGTTCTTGTGCATTGTAGGCGCAGCGTGCAGTTTAAATTTCGATCAGACAATGCGTGTCTCAGGTGCGTCTTGTTACATTTCATTGCAGAGAACAGTTGTTCACAAACATACGTGGAACCGAACATTGATATTATAGTAGCCGCCTGTTTGTGCAAACGAGGAAATCTATCCTGAGGGAAGTGTCTGTAGAATTCCAAAATGTTTTTCTTGTTCTGAAATTTGTCTCTGTATTCTGTCACACTGCAGGTCAATAATTTCTAGTTGCAGCTCAGGACGAATCTCTTCAATATTCGCTGAATATGGAGAGAAGAACAGATCAAAATCACCGTCTAGTGCTGTCAGATCTTGAAAGCGTTGATCAAATTCTTCCTTAAGGGCAACTAAACTATGTGAATAACGTTCGCAGTCTTTGGGAACATCTTGCATGGATGATAATTTAGGAAAATGAGCTAGATTTCTTGTTTACAGCTGACTCACCCAAAGTATCAATTTCATTTTAAAAGCTCGTATTCGATCTATGAAATGAGTAATTAGCAGATCTTTACCTTGTAGTGAAATGTTCAAAGCATTCAGATGGCTAGCTAAATCTGCTAAGAATGCGAGATCACATTTCCATGAAGGCTCTTTCAATTCAGGAACACACATGTTATTTATTTCCATGAACATATTTATCTCATGTAGTAGGCAAAAAAATCGATTTAATAATTCGCCACGACTAAGCCAGCGGACCTCGCTGTAATAAGGCAGGCTACCATACTGGCTTTCTACATACTGAAGAAAGCTTTTAAATTGCCTGTTGTAGCCCATACTTCTTTATATAATTGGTTGTACGAACAACAACACACATCACATTTTTTAGAGTGATACTCTTTGCACATAAGTTTTCCTGGTGGATCACACAGTGAACTCCCCTTATTTCATTCGGCACGGTCAGTTTTTGCATTTTCTCATTCAACAGCGCAACGAAACCTGATTTTTTTTTCCCTGTCATCGCTGGTGCACCGTCTGTAGACACTGAAACTAAAGAATTTCACGACAATCCTATATTTTCAACACTTTCAACACCCTACTTAAAATATCACCTCCGGTTGTAGTGTTCTTCATGGCTACTACATCGAGGAGCTCCTCCCTCACCTGAAGATCTCTATTAACACCTCTAATAAATATGGCAAGCTGCACTGTTCTAGTGATATCAACACCTTCGTCCAGAGCTAGAGAATACGCCATAAAATCTTTACAGATATTTCCAACTTGGCTCTGGACATCGTCTGCCATGTCCTGTATGCGACGCATAATGGTCATGTTAGATAATGTCACAATCTGAAACTGTTCAAATTAAAATGGACACAAATGTTCCGCTGCAACTACCAAACATTCTTTTATTAAATCGCCATCAGTGAAGGGGCGCAGGGATTTTGCTAAAAGCAAAGCAATTTTGTAACTGAGAGCTGCCTCAGTTGATTTTTCTTCGTCGTCCAGATCTTCTTCGGATAGCTTCCTTTTAAGTTTAATAGCTTCCTGTGCACGATCTGGTCCATCACATTTTCCACTTCCGTAGTCTTTCGCGTGGTACGACATATAATGTCGCTGCAAATTAAATTTCCTAAAAGAATTCAGCGTTTTGTGACATACTAAACATTTTGCAACACCATCTTTTTCTGTAAACAGATACGGTTCCTCCCAATGGGGGTTGAACTGCGAAAGCATGGTTGGGGTTACACAACGGTGACTTGACATGATTCTTAAACAGCATAGTGACTGTTACAGCTGATCGTAGTACTTAAAACGTTACACAGTTGGAGCGAATTCAATAGGCACGCTGCGGCCCTATTCAAACGTGTGCGCGCATTTCCCCTCCCTTCCCTCCCACCCTACTTCCCGACCTTGCACCTGCTCGCGAGCACGTGCCTGAGCAGACGCGAGTACTCGCGCTCAAAACCGGCTAGTTGTTAAGCCCTGCTTTAGATACATCTTGTTTTTGCATAAGAAGAGTTCTTAGGCTTAGATTGTTACACTAAAATGCCTTAGTTGCCTCAAAATGGTGACATTCTTGAAAATGTGGCAATTGTTAAAGATTTGAATTTGGTTTAGAGTAACATGCAGACTTTTAGTTCCAGTAAAAGTGCTGTATTGTGGTATGATACAGGATCTCTCGCTTCTCATGCCTCAGATTCCAAACTAATAAAGTAATGGACGTGCAGACTGCATATGTAACATCAACAACAAACATAGCACTTTTAAATTTTTGAGCTCATTAAATTGCGTATAAAAGTTACTCTGCTGTGAAGTGTGCACTGACATATTGCCACAAGGAACCTAAGTGTGCAATCTCCAGAACATGTGCACCATGGTATTGTTTCACCAGTATCGATCTACTGTCCCATGAAAGTTTCATCAAGAGTACCCTACATTTCTCGTGATGAGAGAGGGGCAGCAACTAACTGAAAGTATATTGTTTGCTTTGGGCATGTAAGCTGTGAAAATGAAAATTAATTCAGCCTGTCCAGGCAAACTAAAGTTCTGATAGTCTGCTTCAAGATGAAAAATGACTCATTGATCATTTGCACATCAGTCTACAGCAGACATTATTGTGGGGTTGATCTCACAGGTGTTCCTGAATATCAAATGAATGTTATGAGCTGCTAGTTTAAAAGTTTTGTCCATCAAATGTTATTTAATGTTAAGAACAGTGTTGCTCTTTTTTCCGAAACAATGTGCTTTGAGATTTGATACTTAGAATTACATCCCTGTGACTGATCTATTGGCAGCAGTTTCTGGAGGATTTTCATGTTGCGTGCATACATCTCCGACAGGTCTTTGAGATGAGCATTCGTGGTAGTTGTAGGCAGTGGAATTTCCTGTAGGGCATGCGGATAGAATGTGGATTCAGAATTTTTTAGTCGTCAGCTACCTGTTCATTGTAAATACACTGTCCTCCATGCATTTATAAACAGACTGTTGTCCAGAAACTGCCCATATTATTTTTTTATCTTAGCGACTGGTGTTGGTTTGTGATATCCATGCCGTCTTAATTTTCGAGTAAAGATGCACAAAAAGTTAACATATCATAACTGCACTAACACTTTCTCCTCAGTGGGTACCATCTTGTATCTTACATGCCCTGACTCATCCATTTGAGAAGACCTCAAAAACAAAATAACATACAAACTTTATACTGCTGAGACTTTTTTCCTACTATTTTTATTAATTTTCAGTCTAGAATGTGATGAATTGTTGTGTAGTATTAGAAGCTGGGTACAGTGTGTAGTGGTTATAGGAGCAGTATGTCTGCAGAATTAATGGAACAAAAGTAGTACATGTACAGTGTGGCTGGATGATATGTGAAGAACACTTCCATTGTTAAGTTAACTTCAGATAGGCATTGTTTCCAAAGTATTGTAATGTAGTCTTATGTCTACATAAGGTAAAGGCCTGTGTTACACATAATCTGTGGTTTTTAAAGTGTCACAAGCTAGATCTTATTGCCTTGATACATAAAGGCTATGCAACCTCTAAAGGATGTGACAAGATAATTCACTGATGTCCAAAATGACTTCAGAGGCGATACAGTAACATTATTATATAAATTGTCTCCTTATTCGTGAAGTGAGCTCTGCAGACCAATGCTTGGTTTCAAGTGAAAACGGTTATGTGTGGGATTGAAAGCAGATGCAATATGGGTGAGCCAGTGTGTAGTAGCTTATCTGTTTCAGTGTACTGGCTACATGAGCCAACTATATATATTTGTCTTAGATATTTGAAACACATTTTTCATACATATAAAACTCAGTATTCTGACTGGTTGGATGCAGTCCACAACTAATTCTTCTCCTGTATCAAATTCTTCATCTCAAGAGTTGTACTTGCACATTGTGTCCTCAATTAGTCATTGGACATATTCAAATCATTCAAATCCGGTCTTCCACTACAATTTTTCCACTCTACAGCTCCCCATAGTATTGTGGAAGTTGTTCTCTGATGTCTTCACATATACCCTATCCTCATGCTCCATCTTATTGGCAGTGTTCTCCATAAGTTCCTCCACTCAGTATTTCTGTAAAGAACCTCCACATTCCTTATTTTACGGGCATTCCATTGTAACAGGTGTTACATTTGCAAGCAATAAAAGATGAAAATTTTCACATTTAAAATAAGATGATTGATAGGAATTGCATGAGCAAGTAGATTGATTTTTGTTGAGGAAAGTGCATAAGTTTAGGATTTGTGAGAGAGTAGTGTAACGGGTGTTACTTCAAATGGATTTCTAAAACCGGGTAAAGACTAAAAATTCTGAGAGATTTGAACTTCAATCTTGATAAAATTCTGAGGTACAAGTAAAGAACAAAAAGATTTTTTCCCACTATTGCAGAGTAAGTAATTTCAATAATCATCAAATATATATATATATATATATATATATATATATATATATATATATATAAAAAAACAAAGATGAGGTGACTTACCGAACAAAAGCGCTGGCAGGTCGATAGATATATAATTTTTCCCACGTGGAATGTTTCCTTCCATTATATATATATATATGATGTATCAGGTGTTACGCAGGTTATAATGAGTATCGCATACTACTACATTATTATGAATTGTAGACTTATTTACATTCTAAACTCTGTCAATTTTTTAATATTAACATTATTAATTCAGTGGTCTAGAAGAATCAAAGTTACCTTTTTCAAGGGTCTGAGTGCAATACATTTATATTAAACATATTTTTCTGTAACATCAATATTTTTGCCACCTTCATAAAAACTCTCCCTCCTTCCACTGTAATATGTGTCATAAGTAATTTAGCCATTATATTTGTTAATTTTACATGAGAAACATCACTTTCTTTTCATTTAAATAATTTTACTACTTTCACAAGATTGCACAAACATTTTTTCGCATCACTTTCTTTATCCACAGCACTTTGGCATACACCAACAAATTGTTTTAGATTCTGTAAATATTTTCTGTTTGCTACTTTCAGCAGCAACTTGAACTAAAACAGTCCTGCATTCACATCCTCCTCCTATACTTTGCTCAACTCTTCTTCACAATCTAGTAGACCTGCTTGTAGTAAAGCCTTGTACTAGCACTTCGTTGCTCAACTTCCAGAGAACAAGTACCAACTGTCTTTACGGAACAAATACCAACTGTCTTTACTTCTGACTGAAATGCTTTAGATATCAACAATGATTCTGGTTATACAGCCTGAAGTCATGTTACCCCTGTATTTGTGGTATGGGATACACATGATTCCATCTTTCCGTAAATGCCAACTCTTTTTGAAGAACTTTCTCTTTGTCATTATGTAAACTTTCGATGTCCTTCACATGATTCTTAATGTAAGCTAGAAATATTCCACTGAAGTGAAAATGGAAATTTGATTATTATTCCAATGAGCAGACCAAATTTTGTGTTGTGATATCATTGAATAATTTTCTGTAAAGTCAACCTGAAATACTGCTCTTTTTTTTTTTTTTTTTTCTTCTTCTTCAAGTAAGTCTTCCCTCTGTCTATCAAAATATGCAGCTTGGGCTTTCTTCACATACTCAGTTTCAAAATGTGTATTTTTTTCCACAAGTTAATATCTCACTAATTCATATGTTCCATCAGTGTCATTCGCTTTATGGCACTCACCAACGTCAACATCCCATTGTTGCCAGCTGATAATATATATATATATATATATATATATATATATATATATATATATATATATATATATATATATAAAAAAAACAAAGATGAGGTGACTTACCGAACAAAAGCGCTGGCAGGTCGATAGACACACAAACAAACACAAACATACACACAAAATTCAAGCTTTCGCAACAAACTGTTGCCTCATCAGGAAAGAGGGAAGGAGAGGGGAAGACGAAAGGAAGTGGGTTTTAAGGGAGAGGGTAAGGAGTCATTCCAATCCCGGGAGCGGAAAGACTTACCTTAGGGGGAAAAAAGGACAGGTATACACTCGCACACACGCACATATCCATCCACACATATTTTGAAATATGTCTGCTTGTGTCTGTATGTGTGGATGGATATGTGCGTGTGTGCGAGTGTATACCTGTCCTTTTTTCCCCCTAAGGTAAGTCTTTCCGCTCCCGGGATTGGAATGACTCCTTACCCTCTCCCTTAAAACCCACTTCCTTTCGTCTTCCCCTCTCCTTCCCTCTTTCCTGATGAGGCAACAGTTTGTTGCGAAAGCTTGAATTTTGTGTGTATGTTTGTGTTTGTTTGTGTGTCTATCGACCTGCCAGCGCTTTTGTTCGGTAAGTCACCTCATCTTTGTTTTTATATATAATTTTTCCCACGTGGAATGTTTCCTTCCATTATATATATATATATATATATATATATATATATATATATATATATATATATTAATTTTTGAATGTGGAGGTTAATATTGGAACATTCCAGACCCCTATCATACATTTGTCATCATCTAAATTGGATGTTAAAGCTAATATTAGTTGTTTAAGGGTCTTTGGGAAGCCTAATATGTGTTTTGAAAGAGCCTCTATGAAATTAATGAAAGTGCTGTGGTGTATGCAAACATAAACACAATGAGGAGTTTTATCACTGAAATAACATGTTGAGGACCTAAAGAAAAGGATGCTGACATGCCAGTGATTACTTCTGGATGAGAAGCTTTAAATTCTTCATATGCTTCCCCTCATATACATGACCATATATCTCTTCAGTATGTGGGATCTTCCCCAGATAAAAGATTTTTGTCAGACTTGACATCCTATCAGCCAGGTGCCAGCCAATTAATTTTGTCACTGCAGAACAACTCTTGAATCTCTAATTTGACTTCATTTGTTAGAGTTGATGATCACCTGATTTTCTTAGGGGCTGAAGGAATCGCAGGTCCAATAATGTCACCTGCCAGTTGTTTAAGAGCAGTTATCTTCTTATGGGGACTGATTGGCAAATACGTTTTTGCTTTATTTACTGCTCTTCCAAAAGACTGAGCACATTGATAAGTCTCAGTAGGTGAGTCAGAAGCATCTGTAGTTGCAACTACACCTTTCTTTTTCTCCCTATGCAATCTTACTCTTTCTCAAATCTTATTTGTATTCTCTTCTTCAAGATGTTTGTTTTTATCCACTTTTTCCTTCACTTTCAGTCTCCTAGCTTTGTTACATTCTTTTTGTTTTTCTAAATGTTGCGTCCACTTCACTGAGTCAGATTTCAACTTTTCCTGGCAAGACTTAACAGTTACTATTGGAGACTCCTTCAATTATTAAAATTCGAATTAAAATTTAAACTATTTAAATTATCATTTTCATGTAATTCAGTGTAATTTTTTTTTTAGGTTATGTAATATTTCATCTGGAAACCCGGAAGCCCATATAGGTGCTATGTAATTCTCAGTACAAAATCATTTAGTACCCAGTACAAAAAATATGCAACACCCATTACAGCAAATTATCAGATAATTATTAAATATTTATTAGAATTGTGGTGTAGGTTCTTAAATACCACACATTTAGTCTAACTTTCATAAAAATACAATATCCTGCCATTTTAAGTTAGGAATTTACAGAAACTTTTCTCATTTTTTAAAACAGATGTTATTTTCACATCATACTTATAAAAGATTAAAATTATCATAATCATTCATTTCCTTACATTCACAGTAAATGTAATAATGTTCTCAATAATCTTATCCAATTTCCTGTTGCAGTAAAATAAGTATTGTTACAGTTAATTTGAGTATGGGCCAGACAACATTACTATGGCAAATTTACTGTTATGTATTTTGTTGAAGCCTGACCAAAAAGAAATTTTCTAGAAATAAAAATACTACATATTTTGAAAAACAAATCTTATTTGGAAGAAATCCAGTGTTTAAGCTATAATTTAATTGGATAGATAAAAACATGTATTCACCAAAAGGCAGTAGAGCACATACGTAAAAGATGGGTGTAATTAGGGAAGCTTTCGGAGCCAGTGGCTCCTTCTTCAGGCAGAAGGGTTGAAGGGGATGGAAGAGTGGTGAAGGGAAAAAGACTGGAGAGGTCTAGGAAAAGGGCTAGATTTTGAGAGAGTTGCCCAAAACTGCTGGTCAGGGGAAAAAAAGACTGATTGTTGGGGACTACATTGGGTGAGATTTGAAAACCTGAGAGCTTAAGGGTGGAAGGCAGGGTAATATGCAAGGCAAAGATTACTGCTTGAACATCAAGCATGAGTTAATAAGAGTGTAAAGCTAATTGTATGTAACAGAAGTGGGAGCAGGTCGGTGGAGAATAGACAGGTAAGACAACTCTGATTAATTCCTGCATGTTGTTAAAACAGCAATCTATGCCGTGCATATTACCCTGTCTTCCACCTTTAAACTCTCAGGTTTTCAAATCTCATCCGATGCAATCCCAAATAATAAGTCTTTCCTTCTCATCCCATCCAGTAAGTCTCCCCTGAGCTGAGGTTCTGGGTGACTCTTCCAAATTCTACCCCTTTTCCTTGACCTCTCCAGTCCTTTTCCTTCACCCTTCTTCCTTCCCCTTCAACCCTTCTGCCTGAAGAAGGAACCCCGAAAGCTTGCCTAATTACAACTATATTTTATGTGTGTGCTCTGCTGCCACTTGGTGAGTAGATTTTTTATCTATCCAGTTAAATTATTTTGTCAAAAATTGATTGTTTTCAGTATTTAAGTTATTTATAAGTAGCATTTGTTATTACGAAAGTCAGTTTTCAAAAATCACACATTAGGTTCACTTTAACCTGGAATGCTTGCTTCTCAGTACACCCATTTTCAACATCTTCTGTAGTGCAACATCTGAAGTGCTTTGTTTCCTTTCTGTTCCAGTTTTTCTGTTCCAGTCTTTCACTACACAATCCATGATCCACTACCATACAAAGCTGTGTTCCAGATGTACAGTCTCAGAAATTTCCTCGTCATGTTGAGACCAGTGTTCGACACTAGTAAACTTCTTTTGGCAAGGGATGCCCTCTTTGCCTGTACTAGTTGGCTTTTCTTTCTTGATTGTGTGTTATTTTGATTCCAAAGGTCCAGAATATCTCAACTTTTTCTACTTTGTGATTAGATTGATGTTAGAGTAACCCCTAATCTCATTTCTGCTGCTTCTCATTACTTTCATCCTTTTCCAGTTTAATCTCAACCCATATTCTGTACTCAAAGACTGTTCATTCAATTCAGCAGATCGTGTGATTCTGCTTCACTTCCACTGAGGATAACAATGTCATCAGCAAATCTTATCATTGGTAGTCTTTCACCTTGAAGTGTAATCCCACTCTTGAACCTCTCATTTATTTCTGTCATTGCTTCTTCAGTGTATAGATAGAACGTAAGGTGGAAGATTAAACCCCTTCCTTATACCATGTTTAATCCAAGTACTTTATCCTTGGTCTTCCATTTTTATTGTTCCCTCTTGGTGCTTGTACATCTTGTCATTCCACATAAGTTATACATATTTTCTTGTAATTTTGAACATTCTGCACCATTTTACACTGTCAAATCCTTTTTCTAGATCGAAATGTGATTATGTCTTCATTTGTCCTAAGCCTTGCTTCCATTATCAAGTGTAACGCCAGAACTGTCTCTACAATGTCTTTACCTTTCATAAATGGGCTCCATCAAGCAAGTAGCTTAGTGCCATAGTAAAACTCTGTCAGTGCCCTAAAATGAGTGCTACCACTTTTTCTGAAGCATTTTCACACAGTATGGTAAACAGTATTTTAAAAGGTAGATATTTTTATATGTTGTATAATGGTACAAAGGAAGGCTGTGTGCAATGTGCCCATTGTTGCAGATATTGGCTCTTGCACTGGAAGGACGTTCCAGGCGTGGCAGGAGACGACCTAATACGTCAGGATATCGAAAACTGGACAGCAACTTGGAAGAAGCTATCTCATCGTCAAAGAGTGCCTCAGTCACACAAGTTATATATTGAATGTTCCTGCCCATTTTATTTGTAATTATGTTGCTGTGAAAGAACAGGCAAGCAACCGAAGATGACAGTGCATTTCTGTGATCTTATGAATAAGAGGAACTTCTAGAATCCTAAAAGGAAATATTCAAGTGATCCTTAAAGGCATTGTTGGACTTGAGCAGTGTGTGTGTGTGTGTGTGTGTGTGTGTGTGTGTGTGTGTGTGTGTGTCAACTGTTTTCTACATGAAAGTTTTTTAACTGACCAAGTAATAAAGGTGGTGGAGTGCGGCAAGAGATATTTTGACAGCTACTGAAACATGGAATTTTGTTGCAAATTGTGTATGTCACCCTCTCAAGGCTAAACAAATAAATTTGAATAACTGAATGTTTATTATATTGTATCGTCAGAGTGTGTGTGTGTGTGTGTGTGTGTGTGTGTGTGTGTGTGTGTGTGTGTGTGTGTGTGTGTGTGTGTGTCAGTGTATTTTCTGTAGAGACAAGAAGAGCATTTGACACTAAGTAAAGATATATCTCAAGTATTTTCACTAAATTTGTTATTTTTACTCTTATTGCCACAGTCTACTTTAATAGCATGAAACTTGGTTTTTTAAGTAGAGTCAGTGTAATGACAATTGCAACAAAGACTCAAGTTGGTTTTGTATAGTAAATACTGAACATAGATCTGTAAAAACTATAGAGTGGATCATTGTGGAACATAGTTTTTTGTTTAAAAATGTGGGTTATTCCTATTTAAACTTCCTGAACAGACAAATAACTATATTTTGCACCAGTCATAAACATGTTCATTGTAACTTCTTGCTTTGTGTGTCAGTTGAAGAAATACAAAAACTGGAAAACTGTCCACTGTGGCTGATTACATGCATTACAGTGATCTGCAGTAGTTTTCATTAGTACAGATTAAAAAATCAAAATATACACAACAAGAAAAAGAAATATGGAATCTGGTTCTTTTCTGTGCATTTATTTTGTTCGTAAAGTAATAACAAGCTCTGTTACTTTCTTTCTTCATTCTTCTGTCTTCCTTGTTGACATACTCCATTTCCAGTACTCTTCATCTCCCTCCATATCCATCATCAGTATTTTTGCATTCCAAAAGGCTTTACTGCAACTGTTATTAGGACCAGTTAGAAGTTTTTGAATTTGCTCTATCACAAATAAATCAAAATTATTTTATTCAGTGTTTTGTTCACCGATGAAATAGGAAATGCACTTCTCCTTGAAGTCTTGTACTGCTTAATCATCTGTTGTATCTTTCCATTCTGAATGTGACATTTGTGAATACTTAACTGTGAAGGGAGACGAAAATTTAATAGTCATGGGTGACTGGAATTCGAGTGTAGGAAAAGGGAGAGAAGGAAACATAGTAGGTGAATATGGATTGGGGGACAGAAATGAAAGAGGAAGCCGCCTGGTAGAATTTTGCACAGAGCACAACATAATCATAACTAACACTTGGTTTAAGAATCATGAAAGAAGGTTGTATACATGGAAGAACCCTGGAGATACTAAAAGGTATCAGATAGATTATATAATGGTAAGACAGAGATTTAGGAACCAGGTTTTAAATTGTAAGACATTTCCAGGGGCAGATGTGGACTCTGACCACAATCTATTGGTTATGACCTGTAGATTAAAACTGAAGAAACTGCAAAAAGGTGGGAATTTATGGAGATGGGACCTGGATAAACTAAAAGAACCAGAGGTTGTACAGAGATTCAGGGAGAGCATAAGGGAGCAATTGACAGGAATGGGGGAAATAAATACAGTAGAAGAAGAATGGGTAGCTTTGAGGGATGAAGTAGTAAAGGCAGCGGAGGATCAAGTAGGTAAAAAGATGAGGGCTAGTAGAAATCCTTGGGTAACAGAAGAAATATTGAATTTAATTGATGAAAGGAGAAAATATAAGAATGCAGTAAGTGAAACAGGCAAAAAGGAATACAAACGTCTCAAAAATGAGATCGACAGGAAGTGCAAAATGGCTAAGCAGGGATGGCTAGAGGACAAATGTAAGGATGTGGAGGCCTATCTCACTAGGGGTAAGATAGATACCGCCTACAGGAAAATTAAAGAGACCTTTGGAGATAAGAGAACGACTTGTATGAATATCAAGAGCTCAGATGGAAACCCAGTTCTAAGCAAAGAAGGGAAAGCAGAAAGGTGGAAGGAGTATATAGAGGGTCTATACAAGGGCGATGTACTTGAGGACAATATTATGGAAATGGAGGAGGATGTAGATGAAGATGAAATGGGAGATACGATACTGCGTGAAGAGTTTGACGGAGCACTGAAAGACCTGAGTCGCAACAAGGCCCCCGGAGTAGACAATATTCCATTGGAACTACTGACGGCCGTGGGAGAGCCAGTCCTGACAAAACTCTACCATCTGGTGAGCAAGATGTATGAAACAGGCGAAATACCCTCAGACTTCAAGAAGAATATAATAATTCCAATCCCAAAGAAAGCAGGTGTTGACAGATGTGAAAATTACCGAACCATCAGCTTAATAAGTCACAGCTGCAAAATACTAACACGAATTCTTTACAGACGAATGGAAAAACTAGTAGAAGCCAACCTCGGGGAAGATCAGTTTGGATTCCGTAGAAACACTGGAACACGTGAGGCAATACTGACCTTGCGACTTATCTTAGAAGAAAGATTAAGGAAAGGCAAACCTACGTTTCTAGCATTTGTAGACTTAGAGAAAGCTTTTGACAATGTTGACTGGAATACTCTCTTTCAAATTCTAAAGGTGGCAGGGGTAAAATACAGGGAGCGAAAGGCTATTTACAATTTGTACAGAAACCAGATGGCAGTTATAAGAGTCGAGGGACATGAAAGGGAAGCAGTGGTTGGGAAGGGAGTAAGACAGGGTTGTAGCCTCTCCCCGATGTTGTTCAATCTGTATATTGAGCAATCAGTAAAGGAAACAAAAGAAAAATTCGGAGTAGGTATTAAAATTCATGGAGAAGAAATAAAAACTTTGAGGTTCGCCGATGACATTGTAATTCTGTCAGAGACAGCAAAGGACTTGGAAGAGCAGTTGAATGGAATGGACAGTGTCTTGAAAGGAGGATATAAGATGAACATCAACAAAAGCAAAACAAGGATAATGGAATGTAGTCTAATTAAGTCGGGTGATGCTGCGGGAATTAGACTAGGAAATGAGGCACTTAAAGTAGTAAAGGAGTTTTGCTATTTGGGGAGCAAAATAACTGATGATGGTCGAAGTAGAGAGGATATAAAATGTAGGCTGGCAATGGCAAGGAAAGCGTTTCTGAAGAAGAGAAATTTGTTAACATCCAGTATTGATATAAGTGTCAGGAAGTCATTTCTGAAAGTATTCGTATGGAGTGTAGCCATGTATGGAAGTGAAACATGGACGATAAATAGTTTGGACAAGAAGAGAATAGAAGCTTTCGAAATGTGGTGCTACAGAAGAATGCTGAAGATTAGATGGGTAGATCACATAACTAATGAGGAAGTATTGAATAGGATTGGGGAGAAGAGAAGTTTGTGGCACAACTTGACCAGAAGAAGGGATCGGTTGGTAGGACATGTTCTGAGGCATCAAGGGATCACCAATTTAGTATTGGAGGGCAGCGTGGAGGGTAAAAATCGTAGAGGGAGACCAAGAGATGAATACACTAAACAGATTCAGAAGGATGTAGGTTGCAGTAGGTACTGGGAGATGAAAAAGCTTGCACAGGATAGAGTAGCATGGAGAGCTGCATCAAACCAGTCTCAGGACTGAAGACCACAACAACAACAACAACTTCAACAGGTGAAAAGCTGAACATCTCCCATTGGGCCCTACAGCATGAGTGGCTAAACTGAAAATGAAATTTCATAATTTTCTCTATGGTATTAAAGGAAATACACTGTTCCTAATTGTCATAGCCTAGTAAAACATCAGTTGGTTTGTTGAATGTGCTAATAACAGATGAAATCAGTTTTTCTTCATTGAAAAAAAGTATTTGCCACAAGGTTGTAATCTGCCCGTTAAAGCAAAATTGTGGCCCATTACATCAACAAGAATAAGATCATTTGGCCTATTGCCTCTCTTTTCCAATAGTCAAAAGAGCAGTTGAAATATAAATATATACTCTTCATTTCATAGATTCATAGCTCCTCAACAGTGTAGAACCTGTGATGAAACAAGGATATGTAATACATATTTATGGGAAAGAGAGAGGGGGGGGATGTCTTAATGTTTCTTCCACGGATCCCAGATGAAATGGTCCTTTATATTTCTCATATGCACTTAAATGTTTACACATGGAAGTGTGTAAGCTCATTCTTAGGCTATTGCAACCACACATTGTGCAGTGGTAAACAGTTCACAATATGTATTTATGGCAGTCACATTACTGTGTTGAACTGTGCAGTTGGTTTTATATAAAAACAGTCATTGGAGTAGGAGGAGTTGGCAACCAATTAATGTTTCAGGCTCCTTATGAACTGAACTTAATCAGTAACTGAACAGTGCCTGGCATGCTGTTTAGAACATATGTTCCAGAATAATGAAACAGAGTAACTCAATCTTCACATAGTTTATTCTTATTTTTAGTAGTGACTCCATGTATTGATCTGTTTGTTTAAAAATTATTCAGTAAACAATCAGTATCATGCATCTATGACTTATTAAACTGGTAGTACAGTATTATTCACACATGTCAGCACATGCTTCATGAAGTCTGAGGATATTTCTTGCATCTCACATCTTGCATACTAGGTGGAATAGTTTTGTCATGTTACGTTCTCCCAAGTATCTCAATAATTCTGAAGGGGTGTCTATTACAGGTGTTGTGTTCCTTTCAGTGTGCTGTCAAATTATTTGTACAGTATCATATTACAGGTGTCGGGTTTCTTTCAGGGTGGTGTAAAATTATTTATACAGTATCATACCTGAAACTTCCTGGCAGATTAAAACTGTGTGCCCGACCGAGACTCGAACTCGGGACCTTTGCCTTCCGCGCGCAAGTGCTCTACCAACTGAGCTACCGAAGCACGACTCACGCCCGGTACTCACAGCTTTACTTCTGCCAGTACCTCGTCTCCTACGTTCCAATCTCAGTTTTAATCTGCCAGGAAGTTTCATATCAGCGCACACTCCGCTGCAGAGTGAAAATCTCATTCTAGTATCATACCTACCAGCTTTTCATATACTCCCCCCCCCCCCTTTTGCTTTCCACTGTATTGCATTCATTTCTCCGTCGGCGGCAAATAAAAGTGGCCTGGATGAGTGGCAGCATTAACTGAGGAGGAAAAGACACACAGTTGCTTCCAACAGGATGGAGCAACTACCCATACAGCCAGCCGAAACTTATAGCACATTTACATGATCTCCAAACTGACAGAGCTGTTAGCAGAGGTCAGCCTGGTCGTGGCCCTAACTGGCCACCCAAATCACTTGATCCATCAGTGTACGATTACTTTGTGTGGGAGCCCTGGAGTCGAAGGTGTATAGCAACAAACCTCACAGTCATCAAGACTGATGATTTCAGATGACATTGCAGCAATTCCAGCTGTCCAAGTTCAATCTGCCTTCAGCAACATGCTGACTAGGAGCCAAAAGCGTGAAGAGATATGGTGGTCACTTTCAACATCTGGTATTGTCAGGTTAGTACTGTATTTCCTTTTTCTGCTTTGTTTCTTTGTACCCTGGAACTCTGTTCTCTGGGCCACTTTTATTGCCCCACCTTGTATAAGGAATGGCTAAATTGTGCTCTGTGCAAAATTATATTATGTAGCTTTTCGTCTTCCAGGCTCCATTTACATGTTTGTCTCCAATGATCTGAATAATTTATTTATTTCATTGTACATTGTTTCAGTCTCTTCATCCGTGGGGCTAGGGCATATGTAAAGTTGTGTTCAGATCACACCTCTGTGGATGTTGCCTGTGTTAGGGATGGTAGAGAGGGTTTGAACTGAAAGAGAGAAATAAAATTATGTTAAAAAATGACGTAATTCCCCAGCTGTATTAAGGTGTTGGTTTTATTGGCAACTAGTTTTAATGTTGTTACATCATCATCTTCAGGCCCATACTTGTTGATAGTAACCGTATATGTCTACCAGTAGTAGTATTAGTACTACTGTCTAACGGTAGTAGTATGTGTGAATGTATGCTTCCAGCCGGGTGGCCCGAGAACTCTTCGCCAGTAGTAGTATGTGTTGGACACATATGGTTACTGTCAACAAGTATGGGCCTGAAGATGATGATGTAACAACATCGAAACTAGTTGCCAATAAAACCAGCACCGTAATACAACTGGAGGAATTAAGTCATTTTTTAACATATATTATACTAGCTGACATTCCAGGTTGTCCGTTTTAATTATGGATATACAAAGAAGAAATAAAATTAACTTCTGACTATATTCCACCAGTACAGGGTGCATGAGAGCTCATTCAGGCCAGAATGTGGGGGTGTCTGCCAGTGTGAGAGTAAAGAAAATAACAAGACTAGGAAGGTGAGAGAAAGGTGGTTCATATTTGAATTGGCCAGTGGGCAGTCGGAGAGAACAGACACAGATGCAGATGGCATGAAGTTGTCTGCTCAGTCTGAAAGTTAGAAACGAAGAGAACAACTTCACTGTCCTGTGCTCCCCATGACGCATCTTGTAGCAGCCACATAACACTTGTCTCACACCACCCTCTTCACTAGCTGGTGACATGAAATGTTAGTGCATTCAGTAGACAGATGAAAATGTACTCTGTCAGCAGCTTTTACTAGAAAGAACTGCTTTTGTCCTGTAGGACAGGCTGGCTTGGCACGTAGGCCATGCAAGAAAGAATCTCAAAAATTTGCTTGATCACAGTTGTTGGAATTTATCATGGTACAGCTCCAAAAATTGGTATTCACAACATTATTTCACCAATTTCTCAGAATTTTTTCAAAACTCATGAAAACCTTGGATTCTATCATGTTAGAATACAAAAATACAAAAGTTCTTACTTCGTTCACTTGGGAAAAAAATAGATATGTAAAGACAGCAGTAGTCACAAAACAGGACAATTTTAGTAATTCAGTAGTATATAGGATAAATTCTAATGGCTCTCACTACTATTATATTGACAAAATTGGTACTTCGTTCAATGTCTGCATTAAAGATGACACATACACCCAAAATAAGATGGCCTTCGGTGCACATGTTATTAAGGAGGAACACACGGTGCGAGGTATTATACAGGGAATGCTGGTGCTACACAGTGCATGTAAAGGAATGAAATTATATTTAGTGGAAAAGTAGGAGATGTACAGTTGTAGAAAGAGAGCTCCAGATTCTTCATTGAATGATCAGACTCAGTATAACCCCTTACGTGGAACATCCGCCTGTGAGGCTGTTTGGGCCTGGAATGAAATCAAGTTTTCTTGGGTAAATCAGCACAATGAGGCACATTACCTTCAGTGCACTTCAACAAAATAACAAATAAGGCTCTTGTAGCCAGCTAGAACTGTAGTGCAATTTTCAGTGTGTCTAACAGAACAAACATTTCAGCCTCTGACGAATTTTCTATTCTAAGGGTTGATGGGAATTGTATTTCTGATGAAGTACTTCAATTACTGTCAGTAAATGTATGTGAGAAACATATTTATTTAATGTTAAATACTGGTATGTATAATAAATGGCCTTCTATTGTGATTTTCTAAAAAAGGTTATATCACAACAAAGTGTGCTCTTTTTTGTAGCTGCTCTATTAAACTGTACTCTCCTGATCTTTATGGCATTGTTTTGTAATGTCAACCTTTGTGTGTATACTTTTCCTATATTTTCTTTGTGTCTGCATTTTATTATACAGGGTGATTCAAAAATGCATGTAAATATTTTAAGGGTGTATTTGTGAGGTAAATATAAGACAAAAATGTTCTATAAATGTTTTTCCATAAACGTTTAATTCCAGAGTTATCGTTAAATACGAAAGTCATGTCCGTATCAAAACGACGGCAGTGCAAGCAGCAGGATGCCATATTCTGGTACGTAATTCACATACGTATCTCCCAACAGTTGATTCGAAACTGCATGAATAGTGTTTGTTTTTGTTTGCACGTGATGTTTACTCCTACTGTACGGAAGATGGCGCTGATGTTGTTGGTAACGGAAAAGTACGTCCTGTCGTTCATTCATCGTCGGAAGGCTAAAGGTTTCGTGCACATGATGTACTCAAACAGTGAGTATGCTGATATGCACCTTGTGTATGGTGCAGCAGATGGAAATGCACTTGCAGCAAGACGAAGGTACAGTGAGCTGTTTCCAGGAAGACGGTTACCAAGTCATCAGACGTTTGTATCTGTGGACAGACGTATGCGGGAGTATGGCATTCGTCCTGGGCCACATTCAGGTCGACCACTTGAGCATGCAGTGAACGTCGAGGAACATGTTTTGGACCTGGTAGACGAAGATCCATCTATCAGTACGAGACAAATTAGTGCAGCTGTACGACTTCCACAATCTACCGTATGGCGGCTGCTTCGGAGACAACAGTTGCATCCATTTCACCTGCAAAAAGTGCACGAATTGACACCTGAAGACTATCCTCGCCGTCAGCAATTCTGCCAGTGGTTACAAGAGCGTCATTTGAATGATCCAATGTTCATTCGGCGGATATTATTCACAGATGAGGCCATGTTTACTCGTGCGGGTGTAATCAATTCGCATAATATGCACCAGTGGGCTGTCGAGAATCCTGGCGCGAGAATTGTGCGTGGATATCAACATCAATTCTCCATAAACATTTGGTGTGGTATTGTGGGGAATTACTTACTCGGACCTCATGTTCTGCCTCCAAGGCTGAATGGGCACGCGTACTGCGAATTTTTGGAGGGAGAATTGCCTGGATTGTTACAGGATGTCCCTCTTGCAACACGAGCCACCATGTGGTTTATGCACGATGGTGCTCCCGCCCATTACAGCCGCAACGTAAGGGCGTACCTCAATTCTGCGTATCCACATCGATGGATAGGTCGCGGAGGACCAATTGCTTGGCCAGCCAGATCACCTGACCTGAACCCTTTAGACTTTTATTTATGGGGCCGACTAAAGACATTGGTGTATTCTTCTGCAGTACCGAACAGAGAAGTGCTACAACAAAGAATTGAAGGTGGTTGTGAAATTATTCGTGGAGAGTTGAACGGACTGTGTAATGTGCAGAGATCATTGATGTGACGAGCACGGGTCTGTCTGCAAGTTCAGGGACAGCATTTTGAACATGCATTGCATTAAGATTTGTGCAAATACAGTACAGTACAGTACAGTCTGTAAAATGCTTCAATTTTCCTTAGTTATTGCGCATTGCTGTAGTTCAATCAACAGGACCTAAATTAATACAGTTTTCGCGAGGAATTGTTTCAGTTTGTTACGTCACGTTTATTTATCAGTTTGCGTTGTTAGTCCAAATGCACTGTAATTAAACTGTGAACTCTGGGAATTATATACCTTACGTTGTATTGAATGTATTATCCTGTTTTGTTCACAACTCTGTAATAAGCCAAGTATGGAAAAAATTGTATAGAACATTTTTGTCTTATATTTACCTCACAAATACACCCTTGAAATATTTACATGCATTTTTGAATCACCCTGTATATATTTTAATCTGTATTACTGTTATTATTGTAACAATATAGCGGAGATGCTGAGTCGCGATAGGCACGATAAAAAGATTCACACAATCATAGCTTTCAGCCATTAAGGCCTTTGTCAGCAGTAGTAGTGTAGTTTCAGCTCTCTGAGACTGCAGATGTACGTACGTGTGTGTGTGTGCGTGTGCGTGTGCGCGTGCGTGTGCGTGTGCGCGTGCGCGTGCGCGTGCGCGTGCGCGTGCGCGTGCGCGTGCGCGTGCGCGTGCGCGTGCGCGTGCGCGTGCGCGTGCGCGCGCGCGCGCGCGCGCTCGCGCGTCTCCTCTATATGGTCAATAGCAACTTCCCTTCTCTGGATTGTTACATTCCATCCTGGATTTCCCATTGTTTGACTTACTATTATTATTCCTATTTACAGAGCAAATATTGTGGAAATGGGAAGTGCTATTGTTGTGTGGTTTTCACAGAGTAGATTGATGGTCAGTGGCTTGTATTGTTAGCCAATCAACAAGTTGTAATAATACTTCGAAAATGTATTTTTTGTGCAATTGCAAACTTTTATAAATGGAACAATGGCTCTTGACATTAACAAACTAGAATGCCAGTGGCGTTTGTTGCAGGATTGTAGTGCAAATCGTTTAAAGGTAATAGTATTTTTAAAAGTTCCCACATTGACACTTCTAGTAATCAAAACATCCTTGGTCCTGGGTTCAAAAGTCACCCCCGCTTAAATTTTGATTAATAATCAACATTGGCGGCCGAAGACTTCCGGCATAAGGAGCAACTCTCTGTCTGCCAACGGCCTTGTCAAAGAGGCCAGAGGAGCGGACACAGGTTCAGGGCACTCTCTTGTCCTTTGGATGGGAAACTGCCCCGAAAGGCAGAAGAATCAGCAATGATTAACAGTATGAGGATGCAGAAGGCAATGGGGACCACTGCATTAAAGACACGTAATGTGTACCCACAGGACATGTGGCCTGTAATTGAAAAAGTGTCTTGGAGATCTCCTTTGGCAAAAGATTCCAGAATAGTCCCCCATTCAGATCTCTGGGATGGGACTGCCAAGGGGGAGGTGACCATGAGAAAAAGATTGAATAACCAACAAAAGGATAACGTACGAGTCGGGGCGTGGAACGTCAGAAGCTTGAATGTGGTAGGGAAGCTAGAAAATCTGAAAAGGGAAATGCAAAGGCTCAATATAGATACAGTAGGGGTCAGTGAAGTGAAATGGAAAGAAGACAAGGATTTCTGGTCAGAGGAGTATAGGGTAATATCAACAACAGCAGCAAATGGTGGAACGGGAGTAGGATCCATTATGAATAGGAAGGTAGGGCAGAGAGTGTGTTACTGTGAACAGTTCAGTGATAAGGTTGTACTTACCAGAATAGACGACAATAGTTCAGGTATACCGAAGTCAAAAGCTGAAGATCAAGAGATAGAGAAAGTATGTGAGGATACTGAAAGGGTAATAAAGTACGTAAAGCGAGATGAAAATTTAGTAGTCATGCAGTTGCAGGGGAAGGAGTAGAAGAAATGGTTACAGGAGAATACCAGATTGGGACAAGGAATGAGAGAGGAGAAAGACTAGCAGAGTTCTGTCATAAATTTCAGCTAGTAATAACAAATACTCTGTTCGAGAATTACGAAAGGAGGAGGTGTACGTGAAAAGGCTGGGTCACATGGGAAGATTTCAGTTGTATTACATCATTGTCAGATGGAGATTCCGAAATCAGATACTGATATGTAAGGGGCACCCAGGAGAGATACAGATGTGGATCATAATGTAGTAGTGATGAATAGCAGGCTGAAGTTCAAGAGACAAGTCAGGAAGAATCAGTACACAAACAAATGGGGTATGGAAGTACTAAGGAATGACAAGACACATTTGAAGTTCCGAAGGCTAAAGATACGGCAATAAGGAATAGCTCAGGAGGCAAAACAGTTGAAGAGGAATTGACATCTTTAAAAAGGGCAACCACAGAAGTGGGAAAGAAAAACATAGGTACAAAGAAGGTAAGTGCGAAGGAACCATGTGTAACAGAAGAAATACTTTCATTGACTGATGAAAGAAGGAAGAACACGAATGTTATAGAAAGTTCAGGAATACGGAAATACAAGCCACTGCGGAATGAAATAAATAGGAATTACAGGGAAATTAATATGAAGTAGGCGCAAGAAAAATGTGAAGAAATCAAAAAAGAAATGATTGTCGGAAGGACTGACTAAGAGCATAGGAAAATCGAAACAATCTTCAGTGAAATTAAAAGCAAGGGCGTTAATGTGAAGAGTGCAATGGGAATTCCTCTGTTAAATATAGAGGAGAGAGTAGATAGGTGGAAAGAGTACATTTAAGGCCTCTATGAGGTGGACGATTTGACTGATGTAATAGAAGAAGAAACAGGACTCGATTTAGAGGAGAGAATATCCAGTATTAGAATCAGAATTTTAAAGAGCTTTGGAGGACTTAAGATCAAATAAGGCAAAGGGGATAGCTAACATTCCATCAGAATTCCTAAAAGAATGGGGGGAAGTGGCAACAAAAACGACTATTCACATTGGTGTGTAGAATGTAGGAGTCTGGCAATATACCATCTGACTTTTGGAAAAGTATCATGCACACAGTTCTAAAGACTACTAAAGCTGAAAAGTGCGAGAATTATCACATAATCATCTTAACAGTTCATGCACCCAAGTTGCTGACAAGAATAATATACAGGAGAATGGGAAAGAACATTGAGGATGTGTTTGACGATGATCAGTTTGGCTTTAGGAATGGTAAAGACACTAGAGTGGCAATGCTGACATTGCAGTTAGTAATGGAAGCAAGACTAAAGAAAAATTGAGACTTGTTCATAGAATCTGTTGACCTGGAAAAAGCGTTCAACAATGTAAAATGATGCAGGATGCTCAAAATTCTAAGAAAAGAAGGGGTAACCTGCAGGGAGAGATAGGTAATATACAATATGTACAAGAGCCAAGAGGGAATAATAATAATAAGAGGGTACAGCCAAGAATGAAGTGTTCGGATTAAAAAGAATATAAGACAGGGATGTAGTCTTTCACCCCTACTGTTCAATCTGTACATCGATGAGGCAATGATGTAAATAAGAGAGGTTCAGGAGTGGGATTAAAATTCAAGGTGAAAGGACATCAATGAGACAATTAATTGATGACATTGCTATCCTGGGTGAAAGTGAAGAAGAATTACATTATATGCTGAATGGGAGTACAGAATATCAACGGAGAGTAAATCGAAGATAGATGAAAGTAATGAAAAGTAGCACAAATGAGAGCAGTGAGAAACTTATCGTCAGGATTGATGGTCACTAAGTAGATAAAGTTCGGGAATTATACTACCTAGGCAGCAAAATAACCAATGATGGACAAAGCGAGGAAGACATCAAAACCAGACTAGCAGTGGCAAAAAAGGCATTCCTGGTCAAGAGAAGTCTACTAGTATCAAACAAAGGCCTTAATTTTAGGAAGAATGTACGATCGGAGCACAGTATTGTGTGGTAGTGAAATATGGACTGAGGGAAAAGCAGAACAGAAGAGAATCGAAGCATTAGAGATTTGGTGCTACAGACGAATGGTGAAAATTACGTGGACTGGTAAGGTAAGGAATGAGGAGGTCCTGTGCAGAATCCAAGAGGGAAGGAATATGTGGAAAGCACTGACAAGGAGAAGGGACACAATGACAGGACAGGACATCTGTCAAGACATCAGGGAATGACTTCCATGGTACTAGAGGGAGCTTTTAGAGGGCAAAAACTGTAGAGGAAGACAGATTGGACGACATCCAGCAAATAATTGAAGACATGGGTTGCAAGTGTTACTTTGAGACGATGAGGTTGGCACAGGAGAGAAATTCGTGGCAGGGCACATCAAACCAGCCAGAAGACTGATCAAAAGAAAAAAAAAAGCACACACTAAACGGCAACACAGGAGCATACACTAGTTACGCCAGTAACGAGACAATTCACCATCGCACATTGTCTTCAAATTGACCACCGGCAACGTAATACGTACTTCCAATCTGTTATCCAGTGACAGCTGCACATGTGTTATTATTCCAATGGAGATATCTGAGCAGGTTGCAGTAATACATAACTGTATATTAGCAAGTGTAGTTGGTATGACCTTAGGATCTTTCCTCACGGAAAAAAGTCTACAGGCATCAAATCCGAGGAATGGGTTGGCCAAGGATCAGGCCCTCTGCATCTAATCCAACAATTTAGAAACAATTCATGAGGACATGCTGTAGTACTTTTCAACCGCAACATCAGTCACTTGTTTCCTTCTGTTGCAGTGTCTAGGTGTTACACTACCACTTGAAAATAATTGATTGAAGAGGTTGGTAAATAACTGTCAAGATGATTGATGTCTGTTGGGATGTGTGCCACTTACACCATACAAGAACAAATTGCATGCTTCTTGCATTCTCCATACACTATGAGCATGTCAGCTCTTTCTGCATTGGTAATCCCATCATCCACTTATGACCTACTGTTTGGACTGTTGTACACTGACTGACTAGCAAGTCGCAATGCACTCAAGAAATACATGAGCACACTGTAAGCAAACATAACATCATCGTACCTAGCAACTACACAGGCTGAGTGGCACAGACAAGGGTCAATGTAGAAACTTTTCAAAATACGATACCTCATAAATAAATGACGCACTAGAATCCTGCAACAGACACCACTGACACTCTAATTTACCCTACATTTACCGTATTTACATTTCACAAACAGAAAGTTTCGGAAAATCTGTAAAGCATTCAAACATGTCAAGTTCTTAGACATTAGCTCCGAAGAAAGAAGCTTCTTTACTTGCCATGGAATGCACAGAAACCGCCGAGGAAAACATGTACTTGCTAACGCATCGTTAACAGAGACGTCCAAAATATATGGAAACACCACACCACCAATCGCACTAAAAGCACCCATGCCTAATGAAAGTGTACTGTTGGAACAAAAAGAAACAACTGCATCAAAAAATTCCCTTGCAATTAATGAAGAAAGAGATAGGAAAACTTCACCTACAAAATCACAAGAAACTAGCGGTGAATTATTACACAGTCAAAATTTGGATACCACTATTCAAACAGCAGCTCAACAAGGAAAGTCTACGAGATCACAACATACTCCCACTGCATCATATTCGTCATTGGAGAGTCATGTTTCTTCTGGGAGTACAGCTTCAAGCAGCAAGATCTCAAGATCTCTGAGAAGATCTTCAAGAAAAACAAAAAGTGTCAGCTAATAACGAAGATTTTTTATGGTCAAGTCACATCTTTCGCAAGAGGACACAGCAGACATAAATCTTCCTCACATAGAATAATGTGACAACCTTAACATATACTGTCACAATGTACAAGGACTGAGAAATAAAGTAAGTGAACTTGAAATTCTTATAAGTGATACTAATGTTTTGTCAGACATGCACATACTGTGTGTTAGTGGACACTGGCTAAAAGAATCAGAATTACCTTATCAGTATATTCAAAACTTCAGATTAGTTCACCACTACTCTAGGAAAAATTACGAAGGTGGTGGAACTTATATATACATAACAAATATCATTAGCTGTGAACCTTTCCATCCCTGTGAAGTGTATTCCTTAGGCAAAGACATTGAAATAGCTGGGGTAGTACTTGCCGACCTAAATATGTATATAATGTGTGTATATAGGTCAGCTAGTGGTAACATTTCAGTCTTTCTCAGAAACTTCGCACTATTGCTAGAAATAGCTTGTCACAGCAACTCAAAAAATATAATAATATGTGGTGATCTCAATATTGATTTCCTTGAAGAATCTGCTCGAAAGTCCCAATTAGTAAATTTAATGATGTCATTCAACTTAAATATGAAAGTTATATGTCCTACGAGATTAAACAGCTGTCTTTGATCAGGTTGCTACTAACACTGATTGCACTGTAAAAATTATAGATGTTGGTTTTTCAGATCACAGTGCACTAACAATATATTTTAATCCACCACTCAATGTACTCCCAACAGGAGAAACAGTTATTAAATGTAGAAGTTATAGTGATAGCAAAATAAACAACTTTGTACTTAGAGAAAGAGGACTGGCAAAGTGTATTTCCTTCCTCAACAACAAATGAAAAATATGAGAATTTTCTGCAGATATTTGAATATTACTTTAATTGCCATTTCCCAGAGAAAACAAAGACTATCACTTACAAAAAACAGAGTGCTTGGGTCACAAAAGGTATTAAAACTTCATCAGAAAAGATGAGGCTGCTGCACAGACTTGGCAAACTGGACAGTGGCAAATCCAAAGTGTTCAAGGTATACTATAAAAATTACAAAAACACATACAGGAGAATTATCAAATGGGCTGAAAAAGCTCATAATGATAAAACAATTAGGTGCTCTTCCAACAAATGTAAGACCATCTGGGGTATACTAAATGAACAGACTGGTAGAAAGTTAAGGATAGAGGATAAAATCACACTAAATATAGAAGGACAAAAGACTGAAAATGCACATAAAATTGTCAATAGATTCAACAGCTATTTTTCAGAAATTTCCACAAATCTACTAACCAACTCTTCAAATACTGTTCACTCTCCTCCCACAAATCTCCAGACTAACTCTCCAAGCACTGCACACTCTTGTCTCAAAAATAATACTCCTCTGAACTCCTTTTTCCTATCTCCTACAACACCGTATGAAATTGAAGATATTATTTAAAACAAAAAAAGAGTCAAAAAGATTTATTCAGCATGATCTGATACCCTGCTTCTTACTTCATAAGTGTTCAAATTACATCAGTGGACCCCTGTCAAATATCATAAATACCTCATTTCTAGAGGGAACATTTCCAAACCAGCTAAAACTTGCTAAAATTTTACCTCTCTACAAGAAGGGAGAGAAAACGGACATGACAAACTATAGGCCAATTGCTATACTATCTGCCTTCTCAAAAATATTTGAATAATGTATGTTAATTAGATTAGAAATATGTTTAAATTCTAACAACATAATCGCATCTTCCCAATACAGATTTCAGAAAATGCATTTCTAGAAAGTGCTCAAGTTTCGTTGACCGTAAACAACCTGCTGTTTGTATATTTCTTGATCAGTCCAAGGCCTATGACATGGTTGACCACCAACTGCTGCTTATGAAACTCCATAAGTATGGGATTAGAGGTGTAGCCCACAATTGGTTCCATAGCTACTTTAGTCAAAGAAAGCAATATGTAGAAATACGAAAATCAGAGACATTCAGGCACTGCAGGTCAGATATACTACATACAACAAATGGCGTCCCTCAGGGATCTGTCCTTGGCGCTGTTCTTTTCATATTGTTCATAAATGATGTCCCAGAACACATACCAAATGCCAGCGCCTTTCTGAATGCGGATGACACAAATATCCTGATAACCAGTAGAGGTGACACATTGCAAGATGCAGTTAACGAAACTACTTGTCATTTAGTCGTGGTTTGAAGCAAATAGATTACTCATAAATACTCAAAAAAACTGTAAGTATGAACTTCCATACTAGACAAAATCTACCCCCCTTCAATGCAGTTATAGCTATTGGCAAAGATGACATTACGAATAGGCAGGACACCAAATTTCTTGGACTTACCATCAGCAACACACTAAATTGGAAACCACATATTGAGGCATTGTCACAAAAGCTTAGTAAAACCTGCTATCTATTACGATCATTAAAAGACACTGCCTGAGTAGATACCTTGAAGCTGGTGTATCATGCCCTGTTTGAGTCTGTCTTGAGCTATGGCCCAATGTTCTGGGGAAAGAGCTCTGATTCTCTTACAATTTTCAAGTTACAAAAACAAGTAGTAAGAATAATGAAATGTAAGAAAAGAACAGAACACTGTAAACCACTATTTCAACAGCTAAAAATCCTGTCACTGCCATGCCTCTATATATTGGAACTAGCTTGTTTTGCAGTACAGCACTTGGACGCCCTCGACAGAAATGCAGACCGCCACACACGACACCAGAAACAAAACACAGTTATAAATTATAACCCACAACACAAAATTATATGGGAAAGGGGTTAAATGTATGGGCATTAAAATATACAACCACCTCTCAACAGACATAAAAACAAGCAAAAACCCAAAAACAATGAGAATTAAATTAAAGAAATTGCCACTAAATCACTGTTTCTATTCCGTACATGAATTTCTTGAAACAAAATTTTAATTACTTGCAATAAGCTGTTTATTCAGTTGTAGTTGTTTCTTCTTAGTAAGATAATTTAGTTATTGTATCTTATCTATATTCTGTCTGTATCTCATATATGTATTCTGCAATGTGAACTATGTACCACAATATTTTAATTACTTGTAATAAGCTGTATATTCACTTGTAGATATTTCTACTTAGTAAGATAATTTAATTATTGTTTGTTACTCATATTCTGTCTGTATGTCTTATATGTATTCTGCTATGTGCAGTATGCATCACTGTCATCTCTCATCACACACCACCTTTTTTTATATTTTGTCTATATATCCTATATGTATTCTGCTATGTGAGTTATGTGCCACTACAGTCATCTCTCGTCATATACCATCTTAACATAATTTTTCAAATTGACTTGTCCTATATCATGATGTGCTTTGGTGTACAAATTGTATGATCTACAGGACCAATAATAAATCAAATCAAATCTAAGCCGCACTTTTTTCCCGGTTTTTGTAATCCAAAAAACTGCCTGCGGCTTAGAATCGAGTGCAAAGAAAGTGGAAGTTCTGTAAAATGTAGGTACGTGCGTCTCGCGGGCCCCGAGGAATCGCTTCATGACGTCATCAGTAAGGCTGAAAGCGTGACAGCGCTGCCTGGTGACTAGACCTGTAAACAACTCTGTTGACGTAAGTGACGTCACACGTTGGCCACAGTGTTTATACAGACTTTCCATCAGCTGTCGTTTTGGAACGTCAAATCAATCCAGATTGTTTGAATGAAGCTTCCATTAACATAATTAAATGTAGAAAGAAGGTTTGAATGCGAATAATCTGGATTATAGTGACATGATATATCCGCAGCATAGTCAAAGTTACATATTAGAGTCGTACGTGATAACAACTGATAACAAATTATTGGTCGAAAGGCAAAACACATATTACGCATTGAGGACAATGTGTATAAATGTTTTTAACGCATTAACTGCAGCTTTCCAATGTAGGCTAACTACCACTGAGACGTTTGCAGCACGAATTTGTCTTTGAACCCATACCAGCAGTAGCAAATGCGGAAAAACAAATCAAATATGGTAAAGAATATGTAGTGGAACGCCCATTCCATTTTTCCAGTTTGTGTACGATATCTGTAAGTAATATGCATCAAAACACGTCGGATGATTGTTCATTTTCTAATATATGTTTTTTGGGGATGACCCAGTAGTTTTATTTTTTTATTATGATAAATGCATTAAATGTGGGAAAGTGCATTTAAATACGCCGCAAACAAATATTAGGCAAAGCCACACGTCTGTCTGTTATCACAACCGTTATTTCTCATTCGCTGTGTTCCACAACTGTCGACGAAATTATCGCTTTTCAACCTAATGTAGACCTCAGACTATGCTACAAATAGTTATTACTCCAGCCAAGGTTTCTAGGGAAAGGGGGGGAAGGGGGCGAAATCCAGTATAGTGCTCTAGCCCAGATATGTGCTCTTGCCCAGTGTGTGTTACCGATATGCTTAAATTTTGATCGCTGTTTTTCTGTAAACAAACAGCTATATGCCAATCACATCTCCCTGTATGTAGTTTCTCAAAAATCCAGTTTATGTGATCTTAAGATAAAAAGAGCTCAATGAGGGAATATTAATAGATCCAAGCAGTAAGCCTACTGACATCTCCAAATTGTAAGACTGCTATAAATGCAAGTCACTGATTGTCAGAGTGTATCAGTGGGACAAAACATTTGAAGTAAATCACAAAGCTTAGGTTAGTTCAACTATTACTTCTTAATGTAGTAGGCAGTCACAATTTTCTTCCGTATTTTGATGTACATACATACTACACAAGCAACCAAATGGTACCTGGTGGAGGGTACCTTTACCACTACAAATCATTTTCTTTCCTGTTCCACTCGCAAACAGAGAGAGGGAAGAAAGGCTATCTACCATCCGAACCCAGATTTCTCATGCCTTCTAAATTTCCTCAATAGTGTTGTACAAAAAGAACATTATTTTCCCTCCATGGATTCTCATTATACTCACACATAGTTTGAAACTACTGGTAACTTATATAGCATCCAGACTCTGAGTTGCTTCAATGTGTTGCTTAAATCTGACCTCGATCTCAAACATTGGAGCAGTACTCATGAATGTGTCACATAATTGTTCTATACGGGTGGTGTAAGTGATCTTCCCCTCATTTCCAGTCACAAACTATATTCATCTTCCCAGAGGAAAGAAGTAACAACTCTGAAAGCTAGAAAGGTTGGTTTTCTTTTTTTTTTTTTTTTTTTTTTTAAAGTGCTGTTTTTCTCTCATACTCTATACAAGTCATTTCATAATTTTACAATGAGTACTGTCAGCTGTTCATATAATGGTAACATTAAAATCCTGTTAATTTGAACCTTAGTGTTAACATTAACTAGCAATTGCATTCGTGAGTCGAAACATTATGTTTAATTATATATATAGAAGGAGAAGCTAATAAAATATTTTTTTTACTTTGTATTTTTTTATTACCTTAGGATTTTCAGTTTTCTGCCTGATGTCTAGCAGCAACCTGTTAAAGACTTTCAATCAGAATGTGATATTCCATTCTGAATCGTAGGCAGGGATGTATAGCCTACATGGACATTGTTTTTACTTCCAGTATTTTGCAAGTTCATTTCACTGAACAGAGTAAAATTACCCCTATTATGAACAACAAATACTTTTAGGGAGTAAATATGTTACATGTAAGTGAAAGACTCCGAAGGGCTCTGAAAAGACTTTTGTAAGAAGCTGCGCTATCAATTTTACACAATAATTTTACTCATATGGATAAAAAGTTTTGTTAACTTGCCACATCAGATTTGAATAAAATCGCAAGCTTTTCATAGCAGCCACCATCACCGTCACCAGTAATGGTACTGGTGTGGTGTACTGTAGCAGCACATTAAAAGTGAAACTTCCTGGCAGATTAAAACTGTGTGCCCGACCGAGACTCGAACTCGGGACCTTTGCCTTTCGCGGGCAAGTGCTCTACCATCTGAGCTACTGAAGAACGACTCACGCTCGGTACTCACAGCTTTACTTCTGCCAGTATCTCGTCTCCTACCTTCCAAACTTTACAGAAGCTCTCCTGTGAACCTTGCAGAACTAGCACTCCTGAAAGAAAGGATATAGCGGAGACATGGCTTAGCCACAGCCTGGGGGATGTTTCTCATTCTGGAAACATTAAAAGTGTTTCAATTGAATTGATTCTGCATTATTTCTCTTGCTCATGTCCTTGACATTAATGCTACCAAGTTGTGTTCTTGTACAGTAATTAGTTTCCATGTAATAACATGTTAAATATAGAAAGTTTAACTGTAACCAAGCAGTAGTTTTCTTTGATGACAATATCAGTTCCAGTGCACAACTGAATTTGTGGGGTGAAAATCCATTACTGCTGCTATCTTGTGCTGACAATGAGATGACTTTCATAGAAATACTGAATTATTTCATTTGTAATACAGTTTCACAGTTTTTGTAGTAGCTCATGACTTTTACACTTGCATGCAATAGATGTAGCATCAGCATACAGAACTATCCTTGAATTTGGGGAGCAGTATTTTGTCATTTACATAAATCAACAAAAGAAAGTATCCCAGTACAAAGTCCTGGGTACCCTGTATTACATATCAGTAATTTTAGATCAGTGTAAGAGTGAAAACTGATTTGTGTTAGATAAGGTTTTATTAAACTGTGAACAATTATCAGCATTATTACCCAGCCGTTTTCCCAGAGTATTTACTATCTCTCTCTACAAGCAATTGATAGAGATTAGCTTTCCCATCTATAGCTTATCGCAGAAAGTTCAGTAACACCTTCAACATGTAAGGAATTGAGCACCAACTATTGGCACTTTTGCAACATCACCATAAGGTTTGATATCCCTACTGAAAGACGAGCAGAAATTTTTTGTCAATTGGTGCATAATAAGGTTCTTTTTTGGTATACCAGTGCTCAGTAATAACTGAAACATCTGGTTTATTAAAACATGCTATTATGTCCAAATCATTGTGCTTACTTCCTAGGCTCGTAAAGTTTTGGAAGATGATCTTTGTTCGCAGGAGGCTCGTAAAGTTTTGGAAGATGATCTTTGGTCGCAGGTTGCATTGTCACCACATGTTTTTTCTTTTTCTTGTTTGTAACCATAAATATCCTCATTAAGTAAATCAGATGTACTTGTCAAACTGGGAAGAGGACACATAAAGATCACACATGTACAAAATAATAAAAGGAAAGATTCAAAACGAGCTTCTTACAGCAAAATGTAAAACTTAATTGTTTTTGGATATATTACTTACTTATATCCTTCATTCAAAAACTTAAGAAGGCTGTTAGTTTAGTGTCTTCAAGGCATAATGCTGTTTCATTGAGCATCGCAACAATCAAGCCTGAGATAGTAGTGTACTATGATACTACCTGTGAAGAAATTGATGCACTTGATGTGAAGTGCACTGTTTAGTCTACCCAGCAGGTGTTCCAGAAGATGGCCCTGCACTATTCTATAGCATCATGAATATTTGTGTGGTATATACATTAGTGATATATTCATCACTGACAGAAAATTTAATAATCACATTTTTCCTTCAAGTTTCTGAAATGGCAGTTGATGAGATCATATCTGAAGAGACAGCTATCAACCCACACTTTCAGCATGAAGTAGGACTACAATTACCAGAATTCTGAAATGTGGATCTAGTAAACCTAGAGTTGCTCTAGGAAAATAAGTGACATGTGTCCCAGATCAAAGATGA
This sequence comes from Schistocerca americana, assembly GCF_021461395.2. Lineage (NCBI taxonomy): Eukaryota > Metazoa > Arthropoda > Insecta > Orthoptera > Acrididae > Schistocerca > Schistocerca americana. Next base: position 584,835,959 of record NC_060122.1, on the reverse strand, counting down.
GAAAATGAAAGGTTGCTGTATTAGTTATAGCACACAAATATGCAGTGACTAAGAAGTGTGAAATGACTGTGTTCAAAGCTATGTAGACTTGTTTAATTCCTGGTTTAAGTCATTCACATTATTTCATTGCTGTGTTTCCTGCTGCCATCCATTAATACCAGAATGTCAACAACTACTTTGTTACTTTAAAATCTTCAACATGTTCACTGTGGCTGACACAAAGGTCAATAAGAGCTACTAGCCACGAGCTTTTAAGTGTCAGCTGCAGTGAATGTGCAAAACAGGAAAATTTTTGCAATTTTATTTAAAGTCCTATTCAGCTTCCTTTTTCAGGCGTGTTTATTTTTAAATATTAAAACTGATGAGAGTTTCATTACAAGACCCCTAATTTTGAAATCTGGATGACATCATCCCAGCATTGCAACAAAATATGCACCATACATACACAAGAGGTTCAATGCAATCTCTCCTCTCCACAAATTTGCACCTCAGATGTGTTGTATGTCATATAATACTACAGTTAATTTTCCATATATCTGAGCAAAACGAGTTATTGTGTGTCCATGTTTATCTCATCTAGGCATTGCATCTTTCCCTTAACTTCAGTGTGCTTTACAATAAAATTTGTATGAAAAGTTTTCTGTGTAAATTATCTATTCTACACCTACAGCTAATGCTTGTGTAACCCAGTGTGCCATTCAGGTGGGTTTACTGGTGTGTCAATATAATTGTCAGGTTTGGTTTGAAAGGGGTTCTTGAAATATATTCCCACATAAATTTTTATCTATTCTCAGTTGCAAAATATTTTACACACTGTCAGTGCCATTTCAATGCAAAGATTTTAAATCATGCTGGGGAATATACCAATAACACAGTTCCAGCATACCTCAGAAATTTAATTTTAGTTGCTTCAACCAATGACAATTACGGACCAAGTCTTGCACTGCCCTGTTTTATGTATTAACCCGTTGGCTGGCATGAAGGTGCTGGTGGTCACAGCAGATTGCTCTGCTGGGGCCAGCACTGATCTCATGGTAACAACCAGGTATCAGCAATTGTACACTTTAATCTTACCAAGGAAAAATATTTACTTATATTTGATATCCCTTACCATTTCAAGATGATTTTTCAGTTTGCGGTATTTTTATTTAAATGACTACAAAGTTTTTCATGAATTCAGTTTTAGATACATATTTAACATAATATATTTAACTGTGTAAAGGATAATTCCTGAAACAGTAATTAGCATTCTAGCTGTATCTCTTTAGCCAATGCTGTACAGATGCATATACTTCACACTAGTTCCTAAACGACCGCTTAACACATTGACTACCACGCTGCTGACAGCAGAGCAGCACACTTAATGCTGTATTCCAGACCTAATCATGTCAGGGCCAAGAAATGCAGAAGATAATCTCTCAGGGAGTACTATAATCTAATAATGTAAACTTATAACTAAAAAGGCCATTTCCAATTATGTCTACCAAGCAAATTATGCTTTGAGTCAGTGATTTCTTTTGCCATAACTGACTAGTGAACACGCATGCCATAGGATGGTGAATATTTATACTTTGCCTGTGAGAAGCAGCTATGCACATAGTCCAATTTATGTTGAAATTATCACCTGGGTATTTTAATTAAATTTGGTCTACTATAAGCAACATGATAAAGGAATCAAAAGAAAGACACACACAGATTTAATTTCTTTATTAACAATGCTCGGATTTCCACATCACCATGGAGGTACCAAGCTGGATGCGTTACTCATTTTTTTACATGGCGAGTTTCCCCAGTAGGCCTATAAACCATGAGACAGACAAAAAAGCTACTTCTCGTTGTCTTCTCTTCCTTGGACTTTCACTTCAGAAACTCTGAAACAGCCATTACAAAAACACATTACACCACTCACAAACCTGGATTCAGTCACTGCAATTCATATCTATTTTACTGTCAAAAATACTGACTATGATCAATGATTAATTGTGAACATTCAAAAGTTTTCAAATGTACAGGTTACTGTTAGAATACAGTTACTACACAATTTTTGATCAGGAAAAAGTTACGATGATTGCAACTTAAATACTGAAGCCATTTGTTATGAGAATACGCCGTTACCACAAATAATCCACATAGATGCATTGAAAGTAACATAATTCATCAGAATACTATAGGCACAAAGAATGAAATTTCTGTAGATTTACCATACATTTTACTTTTCTTGCGCATGATAAGATTACTAACGGAAGTTACTTACCGTCCATTGTCTGGAATATAAACTATCCTTTCTCGTCTGCAAACACGTGCTTTTGCAGCAAGTATTATCAATTTTTTTCCGTGATTGAAAAGCTTTAACGCACACAAATCCCGCCATCATACACAAATCCACAATGCATCAGCATGCCATGTTCAAAGAATATCCGCGTTTCGAAAACTACCAGCGATATTGGCTTGCATGAGAGATGACGTCATGCCATGATATGACGTCATGATTCCTCGGGGCCCGCGAGACGCTTCTAATGTAGGTAGGTGCCGCCACAACTAACCTCTGCCGTCGAATATATGTAGCGCTACACAGGCATATTTTGCAGGCACAAAGATAAATACTGGCGCCAAAACCTCTGCGTCAGTGAATAAATTAAAAGAAAAGGTAGAATAATGTAAATGTTATGCCTTGTATTATTTCGTGTTTGCTGCTATCTCATTTAAATCCTGTCTCCCTAATAAACTACGAAACTAGAGTGAGACAACAGCAAACGCGGAAGAATATACATATCATGTCCTGTTTATATTCGTATTATTCTTATGATGAATAGTGATACAGTCAGAAACGAAGCATGGCAACTGACTAGATTTTTAAATCTAAGATGAATAATTTCTGTGCAGAATTTAATGTACTAAAGAGGCGTCTGCAAAGATTTTCAAACGGAGAAAAATTTTCGCTAAACTCTCGTTCAGAACATCTTCTATCATACTTAGTTTATTATTTGGTTCCTGTTGATCATTATCAAAGAAAGCAGCAGTGTAAGTAACTACAAATAACCGTCTCTTGTCATTGTTTCGCTTATGAGACAATTATTCTCCTTTTTTTTTTGAATTGTAAGCGGTGGTACCGCACACTAAAGCAAGCCATGCCGCGAGCGGCGACAGGTCGTAAAGACTCATCATCGGAATGCAACAAACAATGCATGACACAGTACAATAGTGGATGATGCAAACAGCTATAACAAAGAGAACATCACTTATCAGATCAAAGCAAAATAAGCAATTGATTCAAACTAGACGAAGGACGTGAAAAAGGAAGGGTACCCATATAAATACGGACGGAGCGCCTGACATATAGATAGCAATGGCAACTTGGTAAAACTTAACAGTTAAGCTTATGACTCGAACCAAACTACTGTAGCTGTATCTTCATCCGTTCGACCTATTTTGTGTCACTTGTTATGATGGACCAACATTATTTCGATTTGGAGGTGTGGTCTACAACTTTTATCTCCCCTTGAATTTCGAGTCTCAAATTTTAGGTGCGGCTTAGATTTGGGAAATTTTTTTTTTTTTCATTTATTTCGAGTATCATTTTTCAGGTGCGGCTTAGATTCGAGTGCGGCTTCGATTCGAGTAAAAACGGTAGTCTGCTAATGTCAATAAGCATTGTTCCGTTTAAAAAAGTGTATGTTTGCACAAAAAGTGCACTTTCTAAGTATTAAGACAGTCTGTTTATAGGCTAACAATATGAGCCCCTGACTACCAATCCATTCTGGGAAAATTGCACATTAGTAACACTTTCCATTTCTGCAGAATTGTTGGCGTTAAGTTTCAGATGATTCACACTGTTTACCATGTGAGGCAACTGTGTATGCTTGCACATCACCTACCAGCAACTGTTGGCTTCGCTTTCACAAGTATATACAGCATTTAGTCTTGCTACAGTTACAAATAGGTGACAGGAAAATCAGATCTACTGGACACACACACACAAATGGTTCAAATGGCTCTGAGCACTATGGGACTTAACTTCTGAGGTCATAAGTCCCCTAGAACTTAGAACTACTTAAACCTAACTAACCTAAGGACATCACACACATCCACGCCCGAGACAGGATTCGAACCTGCGACCATAGCGGTCACATGGTTCCAGACTGTAGCGCCTAGAACCGCTCGGCCACACACACACACACACACACACACACACACACACACACACACACACAGCGCTTAGCATTGATAAGTTACCTAGTATAATAATGCTGTATATACGTTTTATAATTGACTGCAATCTCATTAAGCATGGTATGTTTTTAGTATATTATTGCTATTTTTGTAATTGTAGTAATTTGCAATATATAATGTGTTTGTTTTCTCTCTCTCTTGTTCATATAGGTTTTGAAATAGCTGACAATATAAGGGAATAGTTGGTTTCACATTGCTAGTTATTCAGATCCATATCAGAAGCGTCATACGTACAGACATGGTATGTTTTCACACTATCTCTTTGATACAATTTTGTTACTTTATGCAACCTTGAGAAGAGGCTGTCAATAATCACAGGACAGATATGGAGGACGAAGAGGCCTGGTCTGGCTTAGTGCACCCCCTGCCCCCTCCCCTCAAAAATTTTTAGAAATTAGAAGCCTAATATAAAATCTATATTTAAGACACCTCCCAATCCTTATTTTAAAAAATTCCAGGAATAAAAGCAGTTGCAGATGAAATAATCACGTTAAGTGGAGAAGCTAAAAATTAATTTAGTAAACCTCAAGGGTGCTTTAGAAAAATTTCTTCAATTTTAAAATACTGCAGAATCAATACACATTTATCTCAAAAATTATTAATGAACATAAAAATAGAAAATTGAAGCAATATTCACTTGCAAAAGGAAATGAGAGGCCTGCCCTCGGTGTTTCATACAAAAATATTCACAACCCTTTCTCATCCACTGCCTCTCAGGCAAACCATGGCCTGGTCAGATGAGTCTAGATTTAGTTTGTATGAGCTGATGATAGGGTTCAAGTGTGGCACAAACCCCAGGATGCCATAGACGCATGTTGTCAACAAGGCACTATCCAAACTGGTGGTGACTCTACAATGGTGTGGGATGTGTTAACATGGAATTGACAGGGTCCTCTGGCTGTTCGGCTACTTGGAGACCATTTCCAGCCATTCGTGGATGTCATGTTCCCAAACAATGATGGAATTTTTATGAATGACAATGAGCCATGTCACCAGGACACAACTGTTCGCTATTGGTTTGAAGAGCATTCTGGACAATTTAAGCAAATGGTTTGGCCACCCAGACCACATAACATGAATCCAATTGCACATCTGTGGGACTTAATCAAGAGGTCAGTTTGTGCACAAAATCCTGCATCGGCAACAGTTTCACAATTATGGGTGGCTATAGAGGCAGCATAGCTCAGTGTTTCTGCACATTGAGTTGATGCACTACGCTGGGCAAAAGAAAGTCCGAAACAATATTAGGAGATAGCCAGTGTCCTTTGTCACCTGACTGTAGACCTAACAGACCTTAAGTCTTCAAACACATCATTGTCCTCATTTGTAATAAAACCTGACGAGGAAGATTGTCACCAATGCTGAAATGCTTTTTAGTTCATTTATTGGTGTATATGGCCTGTCAGTTTCTTATGCAGATCATACTCCATGGCTCTTTTAAAAAAAGTTTTGATGTGCCACAGGAGAGATTATGTGTGGTTCAGCCATTACACAACAATGAAGCATTATATGAAATCCATGGTTTTATATGCAGACGGGTGTTTTGTGCATAACCAATGTTAATGGGGACTGATGACTCTGGTAAGCTGTGATAGCTTTGAAAGACATGAAGTGAATCTCCTGAAAGGATTAATTATAGCTAGTTTAGAGATACTCAAGGTTGAGGATATCGATGGATCGCTAGGTGACTGAAGCATGAAACTAACTATCCATGCATCTGTGCAATGTGCGAAGATTCGTCACTTGAAAGGCAGTGAATGGGAAGCAATGGAAATTTTGTTTTTAGGATATTCAGATTTATTCAGTTCAGGTAGTCTGCTACCAACAACTCCTATCACAACAGCCTGTAGGAAATCATACAGAATAGCAAAACACTTACAGCTGATAGTAGATGAGGGTTTATCAAGTATAGTCTGTAGTCAGCAATGTTATTGTACCTAAAAAGTCAGTCGATGGTACTTGAAAATATCGATTTTGTTGTGACTACCATTACTTGAACACATGAGCCACAACAGAAACGTATCTGGTCCTGGTCATGGTAAATAATTAGATAACTTAAAAACATGTAAATTCTTTATTTTTCAACAATTGATCTTAGAAGTAGTTATCAAGAGCTGGAAGTGTTTCCCAACAGTAGACCCAAAACAGTGTTCACAGTTCTTTCAGGTCATTACTAATATTGAAGATTGCCATTTGGATTGAAAAATGATTTGACTGCATTTCAGCACCTATTAGATTGGGTACTCTGTGGATTAAAAACAAGAATCTGTATGGTATATCTTGGTGATACAATTGTACATTTGAGAACTACAGAATATCAAGTTAAACATGTAGATGAAGGGCAGCCCAGTGTAAACTTAGTATGGAGAAATGCACGATTTGATCACACACAAGTAAGTTATTTTGTGCATATTATCATCAAGACAGAGTGAGGACAGATCCTCAACTTACTTCCACTGTACATGATTTTCTGACACCACAAACTACTAAACACTTACAGTCGTTTATTGGATTAGGCAATTATTATCATAAATCAGTGTCGTTGTAACTGCCATCTGCTTCACATCTGCTGTGCAGCTAGCTACGTTACTTCTTCTTCCGTGTGTTTTTGCTTTAAGGAAGCTTTAATTTTTGAGTGCTAGTAATAGTGTTCCATAGATTTTGTGTTTGTTTTGAATACAGTCCGAGAGAGTCCCTTTAGTCAGCTGTAGTGGCAGTAGTGCTAGTGTTTGTTTTGAATACAGTCCAGAGACAGGTAGCGCTTATTTTCATTGTTTTCAACAATAAGTGTCTAGTAGCCATAGTTTAGTCAGCTATCAGCTGCCTTTAGTGAATTAGCAGTCTAGTTAAAAGTTGATTTCTCTACAGTAAATTGATTTCTTAGGATGGATAGGATGTGTGACTGCTGTGTATGGATGCAGGAGGAGCTGGCCACTGTTCGCGAACAGCTGAACATGTTGATGGCCGCGGTCAGCCATCTTCAGGCTGCTGCCTCGGAGTGTAACGGCAGTGGGGAGTCTGGTGTGTCGCATGGTACACCCCAGGTGTTACATGCTTCGCCCCCGGTCCCTGCTGTCGAGACATCTTTGTGGGTACCGGGTGTGGTTGGGCCACCCTCTCCCCATGGGGAGTGGCGGGTTCAGCGGCGTTCGCAGGGCAAGAGGTGGAGGGTCAGTGTGGAGGCTGGCCGTGTGGCATCGCCTGCTCTGCCTGTCAGTGGACATGTGGCCACTCCTTCAGCAAGGTCCCAGCATGAACATGGCGGGAGGGGTTTATTAGTGATTGGGAGCTCCAATGTTAGACGGGTGATGGAGCCCCTTAGGGAAATAGTGGAAAGGTCGGGGAAGAAGGCCAGTGTTCACTCTGTCTGCTTGCCGGGTGGTCTCATCTGAGATGTGGAGGAGGCCCTGCCGGCAGTGATAGAGAGCACTGGGTGTACCCGACTGCAAATTGTTGCTCATGTCAGCACCAATGACTCCTGCTGCCTGGGTTCAGAGGTCATCCTCAGTTCATACAGGTGGTTAGTGGAGTTGGTGAAGGCGGAAAGCCTCGCTCGCAGGGAGGAATCTGAGCTAACTATTTGTAGTCGTTCCCAGAACTGATCACGATCCTCTGGTTTGGAGCCGAGTGGAAGGAGTAATAGACCTAGATGCAAGACCTGTCACATACATCCTCCTACCACTACCTACTCCAGTCTGGTCACTAACATCACCTATCCCATCAAAGGCAGAGTTACCTGTGAAACCAGTCGTGATTTACAAGCTAAGCTGCAACCACTGTGCTGCATACTATATAGGCATGACAACCAACAAGTTGTCTGTCCGCATGAATGGCCACCGTCAAACTGTGGCCAAAAAACAAGTGCACCACTCTGTTGCTGAACACGCTGCCAAACATGATATCCCTCATCTCAGTGACTGCTTCACAGCCTGTGCCATGTGGATCCTTGCCACCAACACCAGCTTTTCTGAATTGCGCAGGTGGGAACTTTCCCTGCAATACATCCTATGTTCCCGTAACCCTCCTGGCCTCAACCTTCGTTAGTCACTGTCCTCACCCATCCAGCCCCCCTCCCTGTTAGCATTCCAGCACTACACAGCTGTCATTTCACTGCCACACCCAGTCTTTTAATTTCCTTTTATTACTCACCTTTCCGCTACCTCCCCCTCCGCACCTTCTCTCCTGCCCTCGATCTAAACTGCAACACTTCACTGCTTCACTGTTCATCACTCCCACCATACTATCCCCCCCCCTCCCCCCGCCAGCCTCCTCCTTACCCCCACCCAGTCACCACCCCCATCATGCACTGGTGCTGCTGCTCACAGTGTGGTTTCTGCTCTCTGAGACTGCAGATGTTTGTGCAAGTTGCATTTGTGTGAGTGTGTGTGTGTGTGTATGTGTATCTACTGCTGACGAAGGCCTTAATGGCCGAAAGCTATAATTGTGTGAATCTTTTTGTTGTGCCTATCGCGACTCAGCATCTCCACTATATGGTGAGTAGCAGCTTTCCTTCTCTGGTATTGAGTACGTGTATCAATGTTTGCAGTTGTACCATAGAGGTTGCACTGATAACGTGAAATCTAAATATAAATTTCCATGCGGCTTTTCACGGATGATGCTGTAGTATACAGAGAAGTTGCAGCATTAGAAAATTGTAGCGAAATGCAGGAAGATCTGCAGCGGATAGGCACTTGGTGCAGGGAGTGGCAACTGACCCTTAACATAGACAAATGTAATGTATTGCGAATACATAGAAAGAAGGATCCTTTATTGTATGATTATATGATAGCGGAACAAACACTGGTAGCAGTTCCTTCTGTAAAATATCTGGAAGTATGCGTGCGGAACGATTTGAAGTGGAATGATCATATAAAATTAATTGTTGGTAAGGCGGGTACCAGGTTGAGATTCATTGGGAGAGTGCTTAGAAAATGTAGTCCATCAACAAAGGAGGTGGCTTACAAAACGCTCGTTCGACCTATACTTGAGTATTGCTCATCAGTGTGGGATCCGTACCAGATCGGTCTGACGGAGGAGATAGAGAAGATCCAAAGAAGAGCGGCACGCTTCGTCACAGGGTTATTTGGTAACCGTGATAGCGTTACGGAGATGTTTAATAAACTCAAGTGGCAGACTCTGCAAGAGAGGCTCTCTGCATCGCGGTGTAGCTTGCTCGCCAGGTTTCGAGAGGGTGCATTTCTGGATGAGGTATCGAATATATTGCTTCCCCCTACTTATACCTCCCGAGGAGATCACGAATGTAAAATTAGAGAGATTAGAGCGCGCACGGAGGCTTTCAGACAGTCGTTCTTCCCGCGAACCATACGCGACTGGAACAGGAAAGGGAGGTAATGACAGTGGCACGTAAAGTGCCCTCCGCCACACACCGTTGGGTGGCTTGCGGAGTATCAATGTAGATGTAGATGTAGATGTAGATGTATAAATAGACATGTACAAACGAAGTGACAGCAGTTGTTTGGTATGCTCACCCCAGTTGAATTACTTATTAAGCTGTAATCTCAACAATTTTGGATGTTACTGTGTGTTTCTTGTTGTAGTGAATGCGTGAATGAAGGAACCATTCATTAAAAAAATTACTACTCGCTTTTTTTACTGTCGTTGTGGTTATGGTTCCTTCGTTCACATACCAGCATTCATTATGTTCATGAAACACACAATAACATCCCACATTCTTGGGATTAGAAATCTTAATAATTAATTATTTCACATTTCTGTCAACAGAATCATGCATGATTCATGGGATTTTTTAAAAATGATTACAAGCCTTTTTTGACTTTCGTTGTGTTCATGAAATACCTAATAACATCTCAAATTCTTTGGATTACAGCTTAATAATTAATTATTTCATGTTTCTGTCCACATGATTTATGGATGATTAATCGGATTAAAAAAAATGACTGCAAGCGTTTCTTTTTTTACTTTCGTTATGGTTCTTTCGTTCAGACATTCATTATGTTCAAGAAACACACAATAAGATCCAAAATTGTTAGGATTCCAGCTTACTAACTAATTCAAGTGTGCTGAACATACCACACAACTGCTGAAACTTCGTTTCTACGTATGTATTTACATTTAGCTTTCAAGTTATTGGTGCAACCTTTGTGGTACAACTCCAAAGATCGACATACGTACACATGAAGTTGATTTAGGTTTATTTACGTCATGATGACGTAGTGTTACGTCACTCTGACGTAGAATTCTCCTCACCTAGCATGAGATGAATGCTACCCAACAAACAATAGAGCGCTGGTGTCTGTGATTAACAGCTACAGCACAATTATCACCAAAAATCGATAACGTTGATCAAGAAACACATCAAACTGATATGCAAGACAAAGTTAATGAATCCCTAATATTAACTGATCAACAAAGGCGAGATTTATATAACATTTTAATGGAGTATGAAGTGGTATTTTCCGATTGTCCATGTAATAACAGCGACTATATTTGTAAGTTCAGAATCAAAGATGAAACTCCATTCTTTTGCAGACTGTATCCAATACCAGTGAGTTTGAAGGAAGCAGTTCGGGATGAGATTAACAAAATGATTGTTAATAATATTATAGAACGAAGTTCCAGTGTAATGAATAATCCTCTAGTAGTGGTGAAGAAAGCTGCAGGTGGGGTGTGATGAGTCTTAGATGCTCTTTGATCGAGGTACTCAGGGTACCCTCCGCAACACACCATCAGTTGGCTTGCTGAGTATGGATGTAGATGTAGATGTAGATCGACATATAAAGACGGAAAGGGACTGGCCGATTCATATCGATGAATTGTTATCCATATTTGAAAAGGCAAGATTCTTTAGCATGATGGATTTGACTGTGGGATATTGGCAGATAAAATTACACCCAGTATCCAAAAAGTATACAGCTTTTTTGTTTGACAGAAAATCATGTCATTTCAATGTATTGCCATTTGGACTTAGCGTGTCTGTATCTGTATTTACACATGCGTTAGATGAAGCACTAGGGAGAGACTTATTGAAGGATTTGATAATATATTCTAATAATATCAGCTACTTGGGAGGAACATTGTCTAACTTTGCGCAAGACTCTGAAAAAATTTAAAGAGATAGGTATTACAGTGAAGCTATCAAAATCATTTTTTGAGCGCCAAGAACTTAAGTTCTTAGGGCATATTGTAGGGGTAGAGGGAATTAGACCAGACCCTGATCACATAAAAGCTATTAAAGAATGTCTGCACCCCAGAAATGTAAGACTATTAAAAGGATTCATAGGTATGGCCGGATACTATCAACGGTATGTACGAGAGCAGGATTTAAACGACCCGAGAATTTTATGTTTATTAAAAAAGGGAGTTCCGTGGACTTTGGCTCAAGGTGCAAATGATGCATTTGAAAATGTTAAAAGAGCACTTGTTGAGGGACCCATATTACATCATCCAGTTATGGGCGAACTGTTTAAAATCTTGACAGATGCATATGATTACAGTATTGCTGCTGAACTTTTCCAAGGAGCGTGGGATCCGAGTAATATAAAATACAGAACCATAGCTTTTGCTAGCCTTAGCCTAAATAAGCACGAACAAAATTACACAGCTACCAAAAAAGAACTATTGGCGATTATGCAGAGTATTCAAAAGTTTCAAACACTAGTATGGGGATCAGAAATCCATATTTATACGGACCATCAAGCTTTATCCTTTCTGATGAGTAGTCGATTACTACACAGTAGATTGATGTGCTGGATGCTTTTCCTACAGGAGTACGATATCAAGATATGATACCTAAAAGGTTCCGAAAATATAGTACCTGATTCATTATCGAAGCTACCTATAGGAATGGAAGACTTGAAATTTGCGGAAAGGCCCAGCGTTATTTTTGCCATTTTATTTCAGCAGAATATCCGAACATCAAGGTAAAAGAGATGGTTCAAAGAATGACAGAATATACCATCATGATCCTTATTTCACAGAAATATTTTCTATGTGTATTCATAACTTGTTACCTCCTAATCAACTGGGAAAATGGAAAACTGTAGATCATAAATTGTTTTGGAGAGACACTGTAAGATCACAGCATTGGCATGTATGTATTCCGAAACTAATGGAAGACGAACTTGTGTGGTACGTTCACAGAGAGTACGGACACTTCAGAATCAAAAAAATGCATATCTCATGTGAAAAAATTTTATTATTTCAATAAACTATGACATAAAAAAGCATCTTTGATTAGAACCTGTAAAACGTGCCAGTAAGTAAAAGATAATATTACTCACATGAAATGCAGAATTTATCCTATTATCCCTAAGTCATTACATGACCTTACAGCAGCAGATTTCTTTGGAACAATTCCACAAGGAAAGGGAGGAGTATCATATATCTTGGTTATCATAGAGTGCTGGTCACAAGATATTAAACTATATCCTATTAAGAGAGCAAATATGAAGACACTTATGCATAGTTTACAACAATACTTTCTAGAAGTAGGTAAAACAAAACGGTTTCTTGCAGATAACAGACCACAATTTGTGAGCAACGAATTTAGAGAATTCCTATTGTGGGAAAGTATTTGACAAGTGTTAATATCCAATTATAACCCATCATCAAATCTGTGTGAATGGGTAATGAAGGAAATTGGGAAATTATGTCATATGTACTGCCATGAAAAACATACTTCGTGGGCAACGAAAATTAAGGACTTCGAACTTATCCTAAATGAATTATCCCATTTATCGACTGGGTTGACACCTTTAGATGTTATAGGCAAACCTTTTGTACGAGGACGTATAATTAAGTATTTTATTGGCCTGAACAACCTAGTGTCAATTACGAAGTAAATCAGGAAATAATTTCTAAAAATTTGATTGAAAAGGCACAACAAAGAGTAAGTAAGCATAATGAGAAGACTGTGGAATCTCAGTACGAAGTCGATGACCTGGTTCTTATAAAACAACCTCTTCCCAGCTCAACTCTGAAGAAAGAGACTCGTACGTTTTTTCAAAAATATGAGGGACCATACCAGGTACAAACGGTGGTCCATCCTAAGATGTTATTTTTAGTAGATCCCACAACTGGATTAGAAAAGGGGAAATACAATGTAAAAGATGTAAAATTGTATATTCCCCAGGGACGTTAATGGGCAGAGTGACGACCGTCGGATACCGAGTTGTTTTCAGTGTTTCTTTCAAAATAGTTTTCCTGCACCAAATTCCTTTAAAATCTAAAATTATCCTATAATCTTATTGCTTAAAATGTCCATCCCCGGTAGCTGAGTGGTCAGCATGACAGAATGTCAATTCTAAGGGCCTGGGTTCAATTCCCAACTGGGACAGAGATTTTCTCCGCTCAGGAACTGGGTGTTGTGTTGTCCTAATCATCATAATTTCATCCCCATCGACGCGCAAGTCACTGAAGTGGCATCAAATTGAAAAACTTGCACCCGGCGAACAGTCTACCTGACAGGAGGCCCTAGTCATACGACATTTACATTTACAGTGCTTAAAAAAAATCCTGAATATGACCATGAAATAGAGAACAACTTAAGAGAATCACAAAAGTAAGTGATGTCTAGACGAAATAAACTGAATAGACTATTATGTTCATGGAAAATATAATATGTTGTGACTAACTGAACAATTGTTATACCAAAATGTATAGCTTTTCTATTTTGTGTAGAGTATTTTATACCTTTTATGAGATGTGATTTAGATGGGGGGTTTCTATAAACTTTGAAAGGGGTGGGTATTGTAGCTAAAAGCTTGATTTACAGGAACAGATAAATGAAGACTAACACAAAACAAACATCACACCTTTCAAACAATCCTCACAAACAATTGTGCCTGATTCTTCTTCATTTTCCATTCCATATGGTTCCTTGGATTTCCTTCGTAGACCTCAAAGCGTAAAGGTGGGACAAGTCCATTCTGTAGGAGATGATATAACACCAATCCTCCACCAGCATCTCACTCAAGTGCCTGAGAGGTAGGGATCCTGGGGAACGGGGGTTGGAAGGGTTTCCTGTCTTTGGGGCTATCTTCTTTCTCTTCTTCGATCCTAGCAACCACATCTATTTTTACCTTTCTTACTTCCCATCTTGAGGACCTGTCTATGTTTTCCCTCTTTCCATATTCATAAACTTCTATCGCTGAAGTTCTTCCTTATTTCTGTGGTTACTTATAACCTACACCTTATCTTTAGATAAGAAGGTCGAAGAATCAGGCTACACGAACACAGATCCACATATACACAAATATACACTTCTACGCAAACATTAAATTACATAAGACAAACCCTGTCATGATATGAGAACCTCCTGGTGTTGTAGGGGAAAAGGTGTGTACACTGGGAATTATGCCCACATATATAGGGAGTTATGATGGTTCTTCATCGAACATACATAATGAATAACTATAAAGTAGTAATAAGTAATGGATAAATAAGAGAGAGGCATGAGCAAAGAAAGACAGCGAAAGTAGGAGTAGAATTAGTCAGGTTGATCATTAAGCAACATCAGTGCAATAAAAACTCTGCGAATTGAAGGATAGTGGGACATAAGTAGTATATATAGACGTAATATCTATTGAAAGTATAGAAGTTGATAAGTAGAGGAGGACTCTAGGGGGTGAATGATATATTAAAGAATGAATTAGAAGTTTAAAATAGATTTATAGGTTTACCAGAAGATACTTAATTACTCATAATATACATAGAAATGCATATTAGGGTAATCAACAGTGAGGCCTACTCAGAAAGGATAAGGGGGGTGTACCTGGCATTCACTAAGTATAAAGGACAGATGTACCTACGTGGAGATGGGACGATCTGTGGCCTAAAAAATAGAGGTCTTTTGTAAGGGGCATACCTGCCAGAATGGAAAGAGGAAGTGCTCTCATAAGGTCAACCTACAAGCAAGGAATAGGTGCTGATCCTAGGAGAAGGGGACAGTATCGTGACAAAAATCACAAATTTTATAGGAATTATTCTGGAAAGTGTAAATTCTATGAACGACTAGCATTATTATGTTTTGTGGAAGTAAATGAGTGTCAAAAGAACACTTTCACTTCGTCCAGAGTTCCTTCACCTACAAATAATGAAAATAGTACACACTAGAAAAAAGATAGTACAAAAGATGAGAATAGATAAAAAATATTACTTATGTGTCCTAAACACTTGAAGTTTATGATTGAAAAAAAAAATTAAAGAAAAGAAAAAGAATCCTCACGATTACTAAATATTAGTATAGCTGACTAAAACAACGAATAAATGCTGATGTCTTAATAACAAAGTGAAATAAGAAGAGAATAGAGAAAAAATAAATGAAAGATTGTGCAAGAAAGGACAGAGAATTGTTACTCAAAGGAAAGATATGTATATAAACATACGTAAGAAATGTATACTTTTAAGATATGAAATATTATTATGAGTGATATTATGTGAATAATGATTGTGTATAAAATATCGTGTGTTAAGTCTGAAAGGGGGGGGGGGATATGTAGTAATTCGAGAATTTCTGTGTAAATTATAGAACCACTCAGCCTTCTAGCATCTCGAACACACAATAGTCTAGATATGAGTGTGGGATGGTAAAATCCTACCTACTGCACGTCACATGATCGTGTGTGCAGATTTAAAATCAGTCACGGGAAGAAAGTAGACACGGCGATCGAACGGCACCAACAAGTACCTTTTGGGCAATCCATAGATGTGTTAGTGAGTGTGTATGGAAGTACCATGGAATCTATATTCAGCTTTGTGCTTATTGTGTCACTGACTATTGTTATGTGAAACAAGAACAGTTGAAAAAGTACTCATATAGACTCTTGACTCATCCTTGTTAGAGGAAAGACGTTTTTTCAATCTCCTTTTCTGAAAGTCATGGTGTCTAAGCAGACTTTCTTTTGAATGTCAGTCAATTTGTTTCTAACATACGACAGTTTGAGAGACTTACTTACTGAAGTCACATATTATGTTTAAAGTGAGAATTTTTATTGTGCTGGAAAGTGAAATACATCGTTGATTGACGAAACATAAAGTTTGTATGGCTACTTATTTCAGTAGTAGAAAGAGGCTTTAAAGTTCCTGTACCTAGCGTTATTCAATGGTGAAGAAGCCAAGAGAGTTTAGAACAGCTGGCTATCCAGTAAAGAAGAGTGGCTGCTAACCCCAAGTAAGTCATCTCGTAAAGAAGTGGAATGTGGTTTGGGGAAATAAATCAGTATAACCCAGACCCACACTCACTCTTTAAGTCATCAAAACGTTAGATGTTGTCTTTGGTGGTTATTCTGAGAGTACTAGTAGTACAACGATAGCAGAACAGTAAAGGAGAGCTCCTATGAAGTGCTCATTTGAACTGGTTGTCACTGAAACTATGTCAATTCTGATCAGTCAGAATAAGTTCTTAGGAAATGATACAAACAAAACGTAGGTCATAACCCTGCCATCTGAAAAACATGAACGGCAAGGTGAGACTAGAAGACAACAATGCCAGTACGTTAATAGTTTAGACAGAAGTTGATATCACAAACTATAACCCAGTTGATCAAGTTGATGTTGTTCTGGTAGGAGAGGATGTAGATTTATTAGTTTTTATTGTTGCGCCAACTCCTCAGAAAGACATTAACTTTTTTAAACTAGAAAAGATAAACAAGGCACAAACATTATACTCATTACAGAATCGCAAGGAAATGAGAACTTCCAGGAACATAGGTTGTTGCTCCAGGCCTTCGGTGGATGGGACACCACATCATCAACATTCACAAAATGGGGGGAACAACTTTGGAGAAATTAAAGGTAGCAAATACTTGGTAACTGCAGTGTCATTGGTTAAGGATACCAGTGCATCACATCACACCATTTTTGAGTCCATATTTCAATGGTTTATGGCTCTGTATGGGGAATCTGTCAATGAAACTTATCTGAATAGGTTGCTTTACCACTGCTTCAAAATCTTAGTGACTGGGAATAAAATGAATCTTTCATCTCATCCCTCAACAGAGTAGACTGCTATACAACACTCTTAAATAGTGCACCATCAGGTTGTTGCAAATTTCCTCTGAGGAATGGGGTGGAGGAAATATGTTAATACACTATACAAACAGACCAAGTTTGGCATGCCTCCATCCTTGCTACCCTCCCTGTTTACCTTTCCCTGTTGCTTCATAACCTGGGTTGTGAGTAACTGAATCCACTTTTCCTTCTTCCCTTTTTTCCCCTCTCTCCTCCCTGATGAAGGAACAAAGTTCCGAAAGCTAAAATTTTCAGTTCTGTTTTATGTGTATCTATCGGCTGTACTGAGCTGAGGTAAGTACTGGCCAGCCCCTCTATCTCTTTGTTAGTATTTGTTTCACATCTTATATGAGATTTTCCATTAATCAAAAATTATTTTGTTATGTTTTTGCACTTCCACTGCTATGAGTGTGAATCTGGAATCCTTCCTGGTCATGCTGACAAAGTTTTATGAATTTATTTGTAAAAGTATAGACAGTAGAAAATAAAATGTTCTGTGGTGCTTCGCCTGCGCCAAGTCGGCCCGTTTGACGTCCTACCCCCCTTAATACATAACTTGGCCACCTGCGAGCATGTTTCATTTGACCAGTTACTTAACTCAGCAGTGGTTAGTAAACTGTGTGTAAATACAGCAACATTCTCTGATGTTTTTCCAGAGAAGGGGATTATAAGATTCATGACTGCAGGATCTACAGATGAGGAAGGAACTTTTACTACACTTCTAATTTCAGCCACACCCTATTGTAACTGCTCTCCTGCCAATAAAGCACATAACTGCTGATGTAACTTTATTGTGAACTTTCTGCTGTTCACTGTCCTCTACCAATTGAGAAACTTGATCTGTAAAGGCGGTTATCATATTACTAGTACTAGCTGCTCATGTCTGCACCATGATTGTACAATTTACTTAAACTCTTTTCATGAACAAACTAGTATCACTTCCAAACACTAACTCAATAACTACAGTTGTGACCAAGGTTGTTACATGTAATTCTTATGTATCACAATTGTTCAGTGACAATATGAGTAATCATCTGCTGTATGCCCATGCCTTCTACATGTAGCAAATGTCACAGTTATAAATTTATCACAAGGTGCACTATGGCAAATTAAACTACAAATTTTGAATGTCATACCAAGGTACTCTTGCCAACTATTACCCTTAAACTGAGATAAAACAACTGACTCACTAGGCTTACTAAAAGTAACTTTCCAGTCTTTAAGTCCTATTGAGCACATCACAATAAAATGCAATTTTCCTGAGAGCAAGTACTTTGTTTCTTTCCAACTCATCCTATGTGATAGTTGCAGATGTTGGCGTGTGGGCTTGTAGTTGCAGATGTTGGCATGTGGGCTTGGAACAACTTCCTTAGGCTTGAACAATATTGCTTGCTTTCTAGTAGAAATCTGTGCTGAGTTCGAGCACCTCTGAATCCTATTTGTAGGGCTCACCGACTTCTGAGCTGGTAACTCCTACTGTTTCTTTAGGATTAAGACCGAGGAACCTGTGTAACATTATCAGATGAAACAAAACAAGATTAAATGTTACTTTTTTCATTCTTCAGAATACCTCTTGTAGCTGTGTCTTCTGTGGTGGCTGGGGCTTCATAACCTGGAGTGGGATCTCCTGACTGCAGAAGCAGACTTGCGGCTGCCAAAACTCGCTTCATCAGCCCAGAGTGCATGGCAGTGACTTGGGGTGTGGCAGGTTGTCCACCCATTGGCACTTCCCAAGGGCTGACGTGCTGCAGATGAAGTGACTCTGGCACATGTGTGTCTAGCTCACATACCATTCTGAGAGTAATTCTCAGGCCTCTGCCCATGTTATACCATCAGATGGACCTTGGTATGGGATGATGTGATGTCATGCTGGAAGTTGGTCCTGGTCCACTTATTCTGTAGGCCATCTGACCTGAACGATGTAGAAGTTTTAGAACAGTTGTGCCCAGAACTGGAATGGTGTTGGCAGACTCATCGACAACCCATCAGTGGTGGCTTCAATATTGGATGCTGGTTTGTAGTCATTTATGATTACAGATTAGTGGTCATTTATCAGGCAGCAAGAGAACGCACAGTACTGGAACATCCTCACACAAGATGTTACCATTGATCCTACTGACTGTTTGCCTCTAGGCTAGTGCGGTGGAGTATTTATGTTGTTGAGGAGTGGCTTTGCTGTACACTGTCATTTATAATGGCCAAATTGGTATCGCTCCTTGGGAGTCCACAGTTTTGCTGTATTGGCTTAATCAATTTGTTTCAGTATCATAACTGCTTTGCCAAACACCTGATAGGTGTTGTTGCACCCTATTTAGTGTTTCTGTAGAACAAATATGTAGGTTCTGGCCCACTTTTCCCAGATCACCAGAAAATCATAAAATTTCTTGGATTTCCTCAAAATTTCATGATTTTTTTCCACGATTTTTCTGGAAAAATTACCCAGAGCTTACATATTTAACCTTCTGTAAGCTATTTTTTTTCATGATTTTTATTTTCAGGGAAGCAGAATGAAATTGAGGGAAATGGAGGTAAATGGGGAAAAGTAAAGGAATGCCATCTGAAGGAATGCTTTATCATATTATTTTTTATTTTATATTTAAAATTTTTCTGATTTCTTTATATTTTTAATAATTTCAAGGGTAATGTTCATCCCCCATGCATTTCCATAATGGATGAAATATAAAATATTTTTCTCTTGAAATAAAGTAAGTAAGGTAAAAATTTTAATGGAATTCATAGCATGGATTCCAGATCATAAAATCCATTATAATAATAATAATTATTATTAATTTTCTTCATGTCATTGTATCTCAATTTAACCTTTCCATCTTCAAAAAACTGAAAATGCCAATCAGTTACTAACTTCGAATATCCATCAGGAAAAATAACCTTTAACTGGTTGTTAATGTCCATATAATTTTTTTCTTCATATCTAATAGTTATTAAGCCCCATACAATTTTTTTCTTCATATCTAATATTCAAGTATTCACAGTTGGTTAATGTTGAATGGAACATTTGCTTGTAGCTCACTAATTTTTTTAAACAAATTAGAATTGCTTGCATTATTAAACTTCTTGAGCACTGGCTCCATTTATATAGAAAAAATATACATTAATAAATTTCAGCAAAACCTTCAGACCCATAAAGGAAGCCGCACAGGGATTTTCAGCTTTCTCTCCCTCTCCCTCTATTTCTCATCACCTCTTATCCCTCTGGGGTTTTCTTGAAGTCCAACTCGAAGTCCACGTCCACTGCCAGGATGTGATGACAATCCAGCATTTTGATGATAGCTCCCCTACTTGCCTCTGTCACCTGTTATCTTTAATTCAGGAGGCAGAGCTCAGGCAGTAGCGACTTGATGAATGGTGGTCGATGAAATTCAGTGGCTTGTGTGGCCAGTCCATACCTGGCCTGAGGCACACCAGGAGCAAATGCAGCCGCTTGCAGTGTGCTTGCACTGATGAGCCAAAACATTGTGACTATCTGCTTAATAGCTTGTTTGTCCATCTATGGAACAAACTACATCACTGACTGTGCATATTAGGGATCTGAAGGTTTGTTGGTAGGAGGTATGTGGCATTAGATGTCTACAGATGCTTCATGTAATTTTCGTAAATAATGGGATGCAAATTTGCGTGCGCGATGAAAGCAGCCAGTAGCGATGTAGATGGGTTCTGTAGAATTTACGTCAGATGAATTTGGTCGCTGAGAAATCAATGTGAGTTTACTAGAAAGCTCATCAAACCACTGCAACATGGTTCTGACTCCGAGAAATTGACAGTTATACTGCTGGAAGATGATATTGCCATCGGACAAGACATCAACCATGAAGGGATGCAGGTGGCTCACAGCTGTAGCATGTCTTCGATAACTACCACATATCCAACGTAAGTGCAGGAGAATGTCTTCTGAAGCATATTACTGCTCCTACCAGCCTATGTCCGTGATGCACTGCACTTTTGGACCTGTTGTTCACCTTCATGACAGCATCTGTGGAGACAACCAGCTACCTATTGTCCTATTGTAGCAAAAATGTAATTCACCCAAAGAGTTGACACTTTTCCATTGATCGATGGTAGAATCCTGATGGTCCCGTTTGCACTGCAGTCATAATTGATGATGTCATTGGGTCAACATGTGAGCACATAGTGGTAGTCTGCTGTGAAGCTCCATGTTGAACACTATGTGCTGAATAGTGTACTGTGAAACTCTTATGCATGCACCAGCATTATGTTCTTTCAATAGATATGCCATAGATTACCGCGTCAGCATTGTGTTCATTCAATAGAGATGCCATAGATTGCCATCTGTCCTACGTTACTGAGCAAACAAGCCTCCGAACCCCACGTTCTGTGAAGATGTGTGGCCATCCAACATTTAGCACCAGTTGTAGTTTCACTGCCCTTCTGCCTCTTTCCATAGATGCTCACAACAGTAGCATATGAACATTCGACCAGCTTCACCGTTTTGGATATACTCATTCACAGGCGCTGTGTAATAATAATCTGCCCTTTGTTAAAGTCGCATATTTCAATGGATTTCCGAATTTGCAGCCCATATCTTCGCTGAGCTGATCTCCCACTCCGCTTCCATACTTTTGATACCATGCCATGTGCCCGCAACACAACCAGGTAGCATCCAACATCTTGGTGGGCAGTGGTCGTAATGTTTTGGCTTATCAGTGTACATACTAAGTAATGTACAAACCACATTTAAAAATGTGCTACTTTCTTCGATTTATTTTGGGCACAAGTACATTATTTTCTTTGCATTATTGCGTTTTCTAGATGAGACGAGTTATAAACAGCATATAAGTTAAATGTGAACACTCAAATTAAGATTAAAAAAAGAGTATTTTATGTGAAAACGAAGTACATTGTTCTACTGTTGTAAATGGAGATTACTGCAGCGCTATCTGTTAATGAACTTATCAACTAATCCGTCACAATGTGCGAACTCTACAGACAGACTGCACTAGCGAGATGGAGTAAACAGGAATTTGCGGTGTTGAAATCTAGAGGCAGTGTCTTAGTTCTATATCAGCCGCACACACTTCCGTAATCAGCCACTCGCGTCAGTGCTCTCATGCAGACGAGACCTACACACTGCACCACCGTTTCTAAGCTGCAGAGTACATAGATAACTTGTGATAAGCAGATGAAACAATTTTCAATTGAAAATTTTCACAAGGAGAATTTTCTAGTGATGGGATCGCCTTTTTGAAATCATCTATACAGTGATGGTAGTTAAGATCTCAGATGTCACACCCAGCAGCCACCCACCCGGGTAGGCCCTTATTTGCAAGTAATCGGCGTAAAAGAAATTCGTAATTTTGATTGAAGTTCATTACCATTAAAAACTTCTAACGTGTAGACTGGATGTGTAGCGTAATGGGCACAGTAAGAGTCTCAAAAGCAAAAGGTTTTGAGTTCAAGTATTGTCAGCTTCTCTGATTTTTTAATCTTTATCGAAATGACTTTGATCATTATTTTTATTCAGTTAATTGGTTGACCTGTAATTTTTATTTCTATTTTTTGTCACATCATTTTAATTATCGACAAACTGCCTGTTGGCTCTGTCTCAGGTTCTTCAGCCCATGTTTGTGTGATGATTTTTCTGACGTTTCGCCAGCACGAGTGGTTGGCACTGTCAAAGCTTCACCCTCCGTTGCTGGTGGTGGACTGGAGCCAAGCTCGTGATCGCATATTATATGTACCTGGCGCGCCAACATCCAAGGGTTTCTCTACGGTCATTTCCGGTGCGGCTCTCATCTTGCTAGCTGCAAGGTCGTTAGCTGCAGCCCAGGAATCCTGGATCCGTTTACCTTGAGGCTTTCTTCTTTCTTGTTGAAGCCATTCTCTTGTTTGTGTATTTCTATAACTTCTCTAAACAAGCGGGTGTGTGAGCTCTTCTCTACAGTCAGAACTTCTGTGTCAGCGAATTTTACTATGTGGTCGGCCTCACACAGCGTGTGCTCTGCCACGGCCGATTTCTCCACCTGCCCCCATCTGCAATGTCAGCTATGTCCTGTGATCATGGTGTTGGTTGAATGTCCAGTAGTTCCAACATATGGCCGAGCGGTTCTAGGCGCTACAGTCTGGAGCCGCGCGACCGCTACGCTCGCAGGTTCGAATCCTGCCTCGGGCATGGATGTGTGTGACGTCCTTAGGTTAGTTAGGTTTAAGTAGTTCTAAGTTCTAGGGGACTGATGACCACAGCGATTGAGTCCCATAGTGCTCAGAGCCAGTCAGCCAGTTCCAACATAAACTTTTCCTCATGTGCATGGTATGCGGTATATTCCCTACATTGCAAGTAGGTTCCTTTCTCCTTTGCCAATCTGAAACATCCTTCGATCTTATTTGTCGGTTAGTAAATAGTCTTTACGCTGTGTTTGCGCAATATACGGCCGATACTGTCCGTCATCTGGGAATGTATGTCAGATAGGTCGTACGTGATATTTCTTTTTCTGATTTGTCTCTTCGCCAAGTGTTTGCCTCTGTTATGCTTCTAACATAACCTGTGGAGTATCCGTTGCTCCTCAGAACAATTGCGAAGTGTTGCATTTCACGTCTGAGGTGCTGCAGCTCACATATTCGTCTCGCTCACGTTACGAGCGTATCGATCATCCTCTTTTCTGGCTCGGGTGGTGATTTGATAGTTTGTGTAGGTATCGATCTGTGTGTGTCGGTTTTTGATACACGCTGTGTACTGTGACCAGCACATCTAGAAATGGTAGTTGTTTGTCCTTTTCTACTTGCATGGTAAAATATATGTTTGCATGGAGGCTGTTCGTGTGTCTTAGGCAGTTACCGAGCTAGTCCTCACTGTGGCTCCACACAACGAAGGTATCTTCGACATATCTGTACCACACCTTACGTTACAAGGTACCAATTCGAGTGACTGTGATTCCAAATGTTCCATGGAAAAGTTGGCCGCAACTGTAGTAAGAGGACTACCCATGGCGACGCCTTCCAACTGTTTGTAGAAGTTGCCATTCCATGTGAAATAGCTCGTGCGAGTTATACAAGAAAGAACTTGGTGCCGTCTTGCGGAAAAATGGGACTGATGTGTTCCAGAGTGTCACTGAATGGCACTTTCGTAATCAAAGAAACAACATGAAAGTTGATCAGGATGTTGTTCGGTGCAAGTCTTAGTTTCTTCAGCTTCTCAGTGAAATTTTCTGAATCAGGTCTCCCCACGAGCGGCTGGAGCAGAGGGGCAATGTGTTTTGTCAGTTTATACGCCAGTGAGCCAGGAGCGATAACAATAGGCCTTCTTGGAACATTGTTCTTATGTATCTTCCATAGTCCATACAGCTGAGGTGGTAAGGCTTCTGTGTTGTGCAGGTTCCTCTGTATGTCCACTGGCAATAAAGAAGCATTGATTAACCGATTTTATTCCATCCGATACGATGCGTTGGTTCCGTGCTTAGTTTTCAGTTCCTTGTCTGATCCAATAGTTCCCGGATCTTCTGCTCATAATCTTCATTACCAAGGTCGCATTTCTCTTATCGCCAGGCAGTGCCAATATATTCTTGTCGGCGTTAAGACTATTGACAGCTTGAACCTCTTCTTTTTTCAGGTTGCAAGCTGGCCGGTTTTCTCGGTGCAGTATCTTGGCTGTTTCAGTTTGTATTTCCTGTGATTTTTCATAAGGAAGGGACCAAATGGCCGCTTCGGTATTAGCAATTATGTCCTATATAGATATAGTACTTGGGATGATAGTGAAATTCCCTCCTTTTTGAAGGATAGACTCTTCCTCTTTGGTCAACTGTCTACATCTACATTTATACTCCGCAAGCCACACAACGGTGTGTGGCGGAGGGCACTTTACGTGCCACTGTCATTACCTCCCTTTTCTGTTCCAGTCGCGTATGGTTCGTGGGAAGAACGATTGTCTGAAAGCCTCTGTGCGCGCTCGAACCTCACTAACTGTCGTTCAGTGAGGTTGACCTATATCATGCACATTAGTCATACCCATACCCAAGCCTGGTAAGGACAAACACCTTCCTTCTAGCTATCGCCCCATTTCTCTCAGCAGCTGTATTTGCAAAGTGACGGTGCCTATGACTCATGTATGGATAGTATGGTGGCTCGAGTCTCACAATTTACTAACCACTGCACAATGTGGATTACAAGCGCGCCATTCTACATTTGACCATCTTGTCACTTCGTCAACCCATGTGTTGCGGCCACATGTAGTAAGCGTTGCTTCACGCATTGGAGAATGGCAAAACAGAGGCAGCCGGCGATCGCGGCATTGCCAAGTATGCGCGGCACAGATAGCCTTGCTGACAGTTGCAGTCTACCAACTGGCTGACGCAAGGACGCACGCAGACCGAGCGCCGAGTGAAGCCTGGAGAGTGCTGAGTAAGGGAAGTGAGGCCAGCACGCTAAGTTACGCTGCAATATACCGTGGGAGTAATAACAAAAAGCTACCACCTTGTGTAAAAAACGTCCTCCTGCCGGATATAAATAGTGGAGCGCAGGCAGCAACGGACAGAAGCCATTAGGAAGCAGTTCGGATCTGAGGACGGACGTGGTCCGTGTCCGAATGTTCAATCTTCGTAGGTGACGATGCTGGAAGTCTGTTTCAACTCGCAGGAGTCATCCGTTCGCCGCCAGAAGTCAACTTCAGCTCTGGGGTTCGGTCCGAGTCCGGTCGGCACCATGGCTGACTAACTACAGCGAGAACTTCCAGCAGGACCGGCCGCAGTGCGGTCTTGGTCACAGGCGCCGCCGGCGACTGACGCCCGGACTTCAGGGCAACCCGGCCCCACGGCGCGTGGTCCGTCCATGACGGGACCTCGTGGACATCGCGACTGACGGCTTCCCAGCCGCCGGTGCAGTAGGTGTCGGCAGCTGACCTCACGGCGACGCGGCTCCTTGGGGGTGCCATACTGGGCTGCCGAGCGGCAATGAGTTTATCTCAACCACAGGGCATCCTGACTTCAGCGGAGCACTGGTGGCGCGCCTTGCGCGCATTGTCGGAGAATTTACACAGCAGCAGCCAGGCGGAAGGATCCGCATCGCTGGGCAGAGACGACGAGGGAGAAATTGTAAAGAAAGTTCAATAAATAATTGTAAAACTCCACGCCCTCTCAGTCTTTGGCGCAGCCACTGTGTCTGGTGCTAACAAGTACTGCAGAAGTAGTAACAAGTAGCAAATGGCCATAACAAGTACTGAAAAAGTTGTAACAAGTGGCCATCTGAGATAACAAGTGGTGTCAGGCGCACCCACGCCACGACTTTGACTAGCACTGTGCAGAGCAACCGAGAAGCACCGAATAGGCGAGTCCAGCAACTGCCTTCTCTCTATGTTTTCTGTGTAGCTAGACATGTCGAGGGTAACGTTAAGGAATGTGAGAGTGTCATTTGAAGGGCCTAGCAGCCCTTAGACTTATCGCAGTTTCGTGGGAACGATAGTCACGTTAACTTAGTACCATCCAAATGTGTAGTGTGTGGATTAACAGGTCACGTCGCTGTGTGGCTGGTCGGATGAAATGTGTTTGCAAATCGCGAGGTTACGGTTAGTAGGTGACGCAAAGACTTATGTGGCATACCACGAAGGGTTAAAGATTGCTACTAAGTTCACAGAGTTGGCTGAGGGATTATTGCAAAGGTTTAGGAAACAAAACAGTGCCAGATTATTTAGGGAAAAATTGGGGAGGATGATGCAAAAAACGGGTGAAACGGTAGAAGAATTTTCAGACAGAATTAGGAGAACGAATGCGCACACGTATGAGTTAACGCAAGATGCGAGTGCAAATGAACTATTGAAAGAAGCAGAGAATGGAGCTTCAGACGCATTTTTGCGAGGGGTCTCGCCGGATATTTCACGCCGGATACGGATGGAAAACCCAAGCGATTTAGCAGCAGCTTTGCGCGTAGCTACATTTTTGCAGGAAGTGGATAGCGCCACTAGAAGTCGCAATGCCGGGAAAATTTTTTCGTCTTCCGAAGAGTGTTACCGTTGTGGGAAGCAAGGTCATTTTAAGGGGCAATGTCGAGAACCGCAGGGTTTCAATTGTCAGAAAATAGGGCATAAGGCACGGCAGTGTAAAGCCAAGAAACGGGTTAATGATACAGCAGGTAAAAAACTGTTAAACGAAAAAGGGAGTGTTCCTGCCGTCGGGAGGCATTCCCAGTGGAAAGAGATACTCAGAGAGTGCACGAAGAGGCGGATTGTAGTTTGATGGTTTGGATAAAAGATAAGTGGCGAAGAGTTTTAGTGGATACTGGAGCGCATGTATCAGTTGTCAGTGTGGACTTTGTGGGCAAGAAAGGATTGGAAGCTCCGAGATACAGACTGCGCGCAGTAGGTGATAGAAAATTAGGTGCACTAGGGACAGCACAGCTCAAGTTTAAGATAAAGAACCTGTGGTTCCGGGAGCAAACGGAAGTGTTGTCAACTGTGGGACAGGGATTTTCAGCGATACTTGGGTTGCACTTTCTGATTAAACATCACGCCAAAATTGACCTTTCGCAACATACGCTGGAACTCGATGAGAACTTGTTCTCAATGGGTACAGCCGTTGCAAATGTTTCAGAGTCGCAAGGTGCACCAATAGCTAAGGTGATACCAACTAAACTGCGTACAAGTGCATTAAAGGTGATTTCGTGTGACAAAATACGAACAGGTACAGGGAAGTTGATCTGTGTACCGGTGGATGTCGATGTGCCACAGCAGGAGTTATTCTTGGTAGAGCCACTACTGAGTAATGAGGTTTTAGACGAAACGCATTGCTTTATTCGTAGGAGTGTATCATGGGTAACGGACGTAAACGGGCAGTTTATGGTTCCGGTGAGTTTAGATAAATTCGGGCGGGATGATATCGATCTGCCGAAGGGATTAGTAATAGCCACAGTAGGGTTAATGGATGAAGAGGACATCGATAGTTCGAGGCTAGACTATGATGTAAAGCAAACCGTCAGCACGTCTGCACTTCGTGACAAGGTAAATCATTTGAGAAGAAATGATCATTCGGGTATGGAAACATTATTACTAAAGTATAAAGCATTTTTTGAAGCACAGGGTACGTTACCTGCTACACCGATAACACAGCATCGTATTCCGACAGGGAATCACGCTCCGGTGTATCGTAAGTCATACAGACTACCGAAACATTTACAACCAGTAGTAGAGCAATTAATAGAGCAACAACTGGAAGGTGGGATAATCCAGCACAGTAATAGTCCTTGGTCTAGTAGCGTGGTCCTAGTTCCAAAGAAGACATCGGACAGGTCGAAAAAATTTCGCTTTTGTTGCGATTACAGACATTTGAATGAACGGACAGTGGCGGACGTATATCCGATTCCGAATATCACAGAAACATTAGACAAGCTAGGGCAGTGTAAATTTTTCTCCGCTATGGATTTGCGAAGCGGTTATCACCAGATTGAAGTATGTCCAGAGGATAGGCCAATAACAGCATTTACGACGCATTGTGGTCACTTAGAGTATAAAAGAATGCCGTTTGGACTAAAAAACGCTTCAGCAACATTTCAGAGGTTGTTGGATGGAGTCCTTCGCGGGTTGAAACCGAAAAAATGCTTGGTGTATCTGGATGACATTATAGTTTTTTCAAGAAATATAGAGCAGCATGTGGAACGGTTAGAGGAGGTGTTAGAGGCAGCATGGCTAACATTAAGTTTGGACAAATGCCATTTTGCGCAAGCACAAGTAAATTATCTCGGGCATGTTATCAGTCAGGACGGGGTACGGACAGACCCTTGTCTCACTTCTGCAGTACGAGATTTTCCGGTTCCGCAGATGGTTAAACAGCTGCAATCGTGTATTGGCCTTGCGAGCTATTATCGAAAATTCCTACAGGGGTTCGCAGAAATAGCGAGGCCACTTACTAAGTGGCTAAGAAAAGGTGTTACCTTCCAGTGGACGTCAGAGTGCGAGAAAGCATTTCAAGAGTTGAAACGGATACTGACATCAGATCCAGTTTTGAAGTTTCCAGACTTTTCGAAGGAGTTTATACTACGACGTGACGCGTCTAATCACGCTCTTGGGGTTGTACTGGGCAAGAAATTGTTGGCAAAGAACATCCGATTGCGTTCGCGTCTCGTCAACTTAACAAGGTAGAACAAAATTACTCCATGATGGAGAAGGAATTGTTAGCGGTAATATACGGGATTTCGTACTTTCGATGTTATCTGTACGGTAGAAGGTTTAAGGTTGTGACGGATCATTCAGGTCTGAAATGGTTATTAGGTCTGAAAAACCCAGCAAGTAGGCTAGTGAGATGGGCGCTGAAACTGGCTGATACACAAGCCAGGTGTGAAACATGCCAATGCTGACGCATTGAGCAGGATAGTGGCAGTATTACAACTGACGGGGGTGACTGAAGATGAGTGGACAAGGGCACAAGCCGTGGATAGTGATTGCCAATTGTTCAGAAAGCAACCGCAGTTGCTAGTACAGGACGGGTTACCTGGCAGGTCGACGAAATGCGGCCCGCGCGTCGTCGTACCAGCAGCATTAAGTTCTGAAGTTTTGCAACAGGCGCATGGCCATTTTCTTTCAGGACATGGCGGGAGAAGAGCTACGGATAGGCAGATAGCGGAGAAGTGTTGGTGGAGGACACGACGTCAAGACGTGGACGAGTACGTCAGGAATTTTGTGCCATGCGGATAGCGTGCGGACTTGAGCCATCAAAAGATTCAGCTTCAAAGATTACCAGAAGCAGACAGACCTTTCCAACAATTCGGAATTGATGTATTAGGTCCATTAAATAGGAGTGCAGTAGGGAATAAGTATGTGTTAACAGTGATAGACCACTTTTCTAGGTATTTAGTCATGGTCGCATTACCAGATCAGAAAGCAAGTACGGTGGCACAAGCTTTAGTTAATAATTGGTTACTCAGGTATGGGATACCTCAGTCCTTAATCTCGGATCAAGGTACTAATTTCACGTCTGATCAGATGAAGCAACTGTGTAAGTTACTGAAGGTAAAGAAATGATGGACTAGTCCATTCCATCTGCAAGCAAACAGACGAGCGGAGAGAGTGCATCGCACGATCGCTAAGATGTTGAGTCGCTATGTAAATAGCCAACACACCGACTGGGATGTGTACTTGCAATTCGCAACCAGTGAATATAATAGTAAGGCACATACGTGGACAGTATTGTCGCCGTATGAAGTGGTGTATGGGCGGAAGATGCCATCACCTTTTGACATGCTTCGTCCAAGGCTGGGAGCGGAGGCCAAGCATGTAAGGCAATTTGCGAAAACCGTTAAGGAAGTATGGCAGAGAGTTAGACGAGCTAACACGAAAGCGTTGGAACGACAGGAACGGATGGGAGGTACGACGAGGAAGTTGCCCTAGTACAGAGTAGGCCGATGGGTGCTACTAGCTAATCCATATGTTCCAAAAGGGAGAACCAAGAAGTTCACAAACAAGTTCCAGAACTGTACCAGGTAGTGGTAATGACATCACCTGTCAATGTAAAATTACAATTGCCTACCAAAACAGCGGTGGTTCACGTTAGTAGAGTTAAGCCATTCCAGGGGGTAGTAGATCCGTGTATATGTACTTCTCCTTCTGGCAGAAAGCGAAAAGAAGCGCCAGAAGCTGACAGTAAACCGGGTATTAAGAATAAGTTACGTTCGAGGGATGCGTAGTTAGCAGTAATTATCATGTGTGTATTGTTTTTAAGTTAGTAGATATACACACAACAGAGATACGGGGATTAGGTACAGAGTTGTTGAATGTGACACGTGTGGTGCGTGGGATGGCTACAGGATTACGAGCATATATAGAACAAACACAGAAATTATTGAATGCGGATCTGGAACAGGTACAAACGCAATTGGATATAGTGGAAAGGAAGCTCGAAACGGCTAAATTGCTGCGGGAACTAGTTAACAGCATTGGTGATGCACGAGTGAGGATGGATGAATTACAAGAGGCAGTACATCACACATTGCACGGGCAGGTGAGTGTGACGTTGATGTCACCAGAAAAATTCAGACGGAGACTGAAGCAGGCAGAGGGAGAGTTCCAGAGGGGGTAGAGCATGTAGTATCGATAATTGAAGCGAGTATGTAACTTTTTTATCATACGTCTAGGATTAAGGTAACAACGGATCTAGTTAAGATGTATATAGGAATTAGATTTCAAGTAACTAGTATCACTGTTACACAGTGCATCCTTATCCGGTCAGATGGGAGTGCATGGGGAAGGGTGTACAGTTCAGGACACAGGAGGTTTTATTAATTTCTAAGGAGGGGGAGGCTCATGCTATTATGTCGGTTTAGAGTTGAGTAGATGTCTGACGAAGTCAATTTCCATTAGTCCATCACGGATTGTTTTCATGGGCAACGGGTCCTGTGAGATCCAGTTGTTTAGGGCAGAAGCAGAAGCTTCAGAGAGTCGGAGAATAATAGTGAAGCCTACACCACATTTTCAGCAAGTTGGGAGGCATTGGTTGTATTCTGTATTCCCTACAGAGAGGATATTAGCCAAGTGTTATGACAGTGGGAATTGGACAGCAACCATGGAGATGAAATTACGGGACAGTGGTTTGCTATTGTGAAATAGTAGGGGATCGTTTCAGCTTACCAGCGACAGTCACGGGAGCCACGAAGGTTACAGATACTCATCTGACGCTGTACTGGACAGATGCGTCATTCAGCATCGCTCCAGGAGAAAATTTGACGTATATTAACAACACCTTGGATGCTACACTATTGCAAACGATAGGTAAACTAGTAGATTCGGAGAAAGGTCAAATTTCAATGCAGCAATTATTAAGGCATGTGGAGGAGTACGATACCATGTGGAAACGTAGCATAGTGACCATTGGTATTTCAACCAGTACTATTACCGTGATGATTGTATTTATCGGTGTGCTATATGTCTTATTAAAACGGAGGATTCATCATGTTAATGGAAGACCGCTCCATGAAATTACTGTAGAATGGATTACCACTAGGGCATGAGTCAGGGCAACCTGGATGTATATAGGGAAGAAGTAGAATATAGGATAGAACTAGAGTTAATGTATAGGGTAAATTCGGGGACGAATTTAATTTTTAGGAGGAGGCAGTGTTGCAGCCACATGTAGTAAGTGTTGCTTCACGCATTGGAGAATGGCAAAACAGAGGCAGCCGGCGATCGCGGCATTGCCAAGTATGCGCGGCACAGATAGCCTTGCTGACAGTTGCAGTCTACCAACTGGCTGACGCAAGGACGCACGCAGACCGAGCGCCGAGCGAAGCCTGGAGAGTGCTAAGTAAGGGAAGTGAGGCCAGAAAGCTAAGTTACGCTGCAATATACTGTGGGAGTAATAACAAGAAGCTGCCACCGAGGGTAAAAAAACGTCCTCCTGCCGGATATAGATAGTGGAGCACAGGCAACAACAGATAGAAGCCATCAGGAAGCAGTTCGGATCTGAGGTCTGTGTCCGAATGTTCAATCTTCGTAGGTGACGATCCGGAAGTCTGTTCCAGCTCGCAGGAGTCATCCGTTCTCCACCAGATGTCAACTTCAGCTCTGGGGTTCGGTCCGAGTCCGGTCGGCACCATGGCTGACTAACTACAGCGAGAACTTCCAGCAGGACCGGCCGCAGCGCGGTCTTGGTCACAGGCGCCGCTGTGGACTGACGCCTGGACGTCATAGCAACCTGGCCACGCTGCATGGTCCGTCCATGACGGGACCTCGTGGACATCGCGACTGACGGCTTCCCAGCCGCCGGTACAGCAGGCGTCGGCAGCTGACCTCACGGCGACGCGGCTCCTTGGGGGTGCCATACTGGGCTGCTGAGCAGCGACGAGTTCATCTCAACCACAGGGCATCCTGACTTCAGCGGAGCAATGGTGGCGCGCCTTGCGCGCATTGTCGGAGAATCTACGCACCAGCAGCCAGGCGGAAGGATCTGCATGGCTGGGCAGCGACGACGAGGGAGAAATTGTAAAGAAAGCTCAATAAATAATTGTAAAACTCCACGCCTTCTCAGTGTTTGGCGCAGCCACTGTGTCTGGTGCTAAAAAGTACTGCAGAAGTAGTAACAAATAGCAAACGGCCATAACAAGTACTGCAGAAGTTGTAACAAGTGGCCATCTGACATAACACATGTCATGAATAGCTTTCTATGGAAATATCAGACGGCAGCCATATTTCTTCGATTTGGAGGAAGCCTATGATACCTGCTGGGGTTCCATGGTCGCACGCTCGGTTTCCTTCAGGATTTTTTAAAAGACCGCATTTTCACGGTATGTGTGGATTCTGCCTTGTCAGTCATCTTTATCCAGGAAAGTGGTGTGATTCAGGGTTCCGTCCTGAGCGTCGTCGTCTTTGCTGTCGGCATGCCTCCTGCCAGACACCTCCAGCTCTCTTTTTGTTGACGATTTTGCAATTCTCCATGGACCTGTCTCCTTGAGTGGCATCTTCAGCGATGTCTTGATCTTCTTTACTAATGGAGCATCGACAATGGCTTTCGCTTTTACACTGACAAAACCATTTGTATGAATTTCTGTCGGCACAATTGGTCACTTCCATCGTCTTTACATCATGAAGTTGTTACTCTTCCATTCATTGAACTATAAAATTCCTTGGACTCATGCTTCTTGATCCTCCCATGATTCTTACCTGCCAGTCGGCTGCTCGCAGTCCCTCAATGGCAATGTGTCCTCAGTGGTACTTCCTGGGGAGCAGATCAAATCACCCTCATCCATTTCCACCAGTGCCTTGTCCGTGTGTTACGTTTATGCATCTGCATGACCCTCTCCCCTACACCGTCTCAACACTATCCACCATCATGGCGTGCATTTGGTCACTGGCGCCATTTACACTAGCCCGGTTGAGAGTTTATGCAGAAGCTGCCAAACTTCTGCAGTCATCCTGCCGTGACTGTCTCCTCAGCAGATACGCATGCCATTTGTCTGTCGTGCCTGGTCACCCATCCTATGCCTGCTTCTTTGATAACTCCTTTGATCACCAGTATAGGGCATATCCCTTGTCTCTGTTACCTCCTGGATTTCACTTTCGGCTCTTGCTCCAACAGCTTAACTTCACGCTGCCTGCCACTTTCCCGATGGGCGCCAACTTGGCTTCATGCGGCAGTCCATGTTCACCTTGGCCTTCATTCGCTTCCTAAGAACACAACCCCAGGTTGCTCTATTGCCATAAGTTTCACTTCCCATTAGTACCTTTGTGCACACTGATTGCTCTTGGACTGACCGTGGTGTCAGGTGTGCCTTCATCATTGGCACCGACGTTTTTCGGTATCGGCTTCTGGAACACTGCTCAGTATTTACAGGAGAGCTCTTCGCCCTGCATCAGCCACAAAGCACATCTAGTGACACACACTTTTCAATTGTGTCATCTGCTCCTACTCTCTCAGTGCCCTTCAGAGCCTCTGTGTGCTGTGCACCGTCCATCCCTTACTGCAATGGGTCTAGGAAAGCTGTCACTTGCTCACTCTTGATCGAGCCACTGTGTTGTTTATGTGGGTTCCTGGTCAAGTCGGCCTGACAGGAATCTAGGCCGCTGACGCTGCTGCCTACGCTGCAGTCCTTGTACTCGGGTCTCTAGTTCTTCCACTTCCTCCGATGATCTCTGTGTTGCTGCTTGTCATCAAGTGGTGTCACTTTGGCATCACCACTGGTCTTCCTTCTCTGTGGAATTAAACGACTCACAGCAGCTTGGACGACCTCCTCTCGCCTTGAGGACATCATGTTAGCTACTTTGTATTTTGAACACCGTCGTTTTAGCCATCGCCATTTGCTAAGTGGTTCTTCCCCACCACTTTGTGCTCATTGCCCTCAGCCTTTGACGGTTCGCCGTTTCCTGATGGAATGGCCTTTTCTTTTAACAACTTACATTCTCATTTATATTTGCTGTCTGAGTTATCGGCCGTTTTAGCGAATGACTTGCGGGCTGTCGACCGCATCTTACTTTTAACCCGTCAGCAATATGGGGAAGGACATTTAATATTTAATTCAAGACCTCCGTTTCTCTATGGCCTATTTATGGAACTTTCTAAAACCCATGTTTTTAGCTGTCTTTCCTTCCGTCGATTGGGCTTCATGTTTAGTCGTTTTTAACTCCTTGTTTTGTCTTCGTGTCCTACAGTTCTAACATGGCGCGTATGACCATAGCTATTTTCCGCCCTAAAACAAAAACAAAAAAACATACATAAAGGACTCAGGATATTTTATTGAGAAGATGAAGAAACTAAAACTTGCACCAAACGACATCGTGGTCAGCTTTGATGTTGCTCTTTGTTTACAAAAGTGCCATTGAGTGACTCTCTGGAGCGCACAAGTTCCA
The DNA here is from genome assembly GCF_021461395.2 of Schistocerca americana. Classification (NCBI taxonomy): domain Eukaryota; kingdom Metazoa; phylum Arthropoda; class Insecta; order Orthoptera; family Acrididae; genus Schistocerca; species Schistocerca americana. Next base: position 584,800,453 of record NC_060122.1, on the reverse strand, counting down.
CCGAAAGACGTCACGAAGCTCTTTCATGCATCTCTCACCGTGAGCTATTTCACATGGGATGCTACTTCTATGAACACTTGGGAAGCGTCGCCATGGGTAGTCTTCTTAGTCCAGTGCTGGCCAACTTCTTCATCGAACATTTCGGAGCACAGGCACTGGACTTGGCACCTTGTAAACATAAGGTGTGGTACAGATACGTGTGTGGAGCCATGGTGAGGCACAGTTCGGTGATTTCATAAGACACTTGAACAGCCTCCATGCCAGTAGAAAAGGACAAACAGCTACCATATCTAGATGTGCTGGCCACAAGAAAAGGTAAAAACCCGTGACCTACAGATCGATGCCTGCACAAACTGTCGAATCGTCACTCGAGCCAGAAATGATTAATAAGCTCGTAACGTGAGCCAGACGAACATGTGAGGTGCAGCACCTCAGACGCGAAATGCAACACCTCGCAAGTGTTCTGAGGAGCAATGGGTACTCTACATGTTATATTAGAAGCATAACAGAGTCAAACAATCGGCAAAGTGACGCATCGGGAAAACATAGTCGCTTATGGCCTTTCTGCCACACATTTCCAGAGTGATGGATAGAATCGGCCGTATGTTCCACAAACAAGGCGTAAAGACTATTTACAAACAGACAAAGAAGATCAAAGAATGTCTCAGACTGGCAAAGGAGAAAAGAAACCCACTTGCAATGTCGAGAGTATACCGCATACCATGCACATGCGGAAAAGTTTATGTTGGAATGACTGGACGATCAATCAACAGCAGGAACACAGAACATAAACGGCGTTGCAGGTTGGATCAGGCGGAGAAGTCGGCCATGGCAGAGCACACGCTGTTGGAGGCCGACCACATAATAAAATTCGCCAACTTTGAAGTTACGGTTGTAAAGGCGAGCTATCATACCCGCTTGTTTGGAGAAGCTGTAGAAATACACAAACACAAGAACAGCTTCAACAAGAAAGAAGAAAGCCTGAAGGTAAATGGATCCTCGATTCCTGTGCTGCAGCGAATAACTGTTGCAGGTAGTAACAGGAAAACCTCACTGGAAATGGTCGCAGATGAGCCCTTGGACGTTGGCGCACCAGGTACATATAGTCTGTCACAGCAAGTTGGGATCCACTTCATCACCAGCAGTGGAGGTTGAAGCTTTAACAATGCCAGCCACTAGTGCTGGCGAAACATCAGAAAAGTCTTAAGTCAAACGTTGGCCAAAGAACGAAAGACGGAAGCCAACAGGAAATTTGTCAACAAGTCGCCACAAAAGCCATAACAACTTTAACTATCATATTAACTTTTTCATTTGCTCTCATTTTTCTTCATATCATTTGCCCTCCACTTGAAAGCCATCTTTATATGACTAAAATTACCTTTAATTTTCCTCCATGCTATTGCATTCATTATTTCTATTTCTCATTTCGCTTGAATTACTTTTTACTTACAATCCCATCTCTTGTTTAAATATTCACAAGTGGTATTTTGTCCATAGTGCAGTGGGAATTTGTATTTTAAATTTTGGTAATTGTTAATTTTGGAAATGTTTATAAGATGGTGATCATAAAAAATTGTTTGTTGTACAACAAAAGATACATTTTTGACACCAGTGCACAGACAATACAAATAGATGATTTTGTTTTTGTTTTTAACAGATATATTGGCAATTTCAAATGTTAAAAGATTATAATAGATAAATAAATATAGTTAAATTATTATTCACAAAAATTCCAAGTGGAAACATAATGATATAGAGAAAAAATGAGCAAAAATTAAGATGTTCATGTGATGAATAAAATGATGTGACAAGGGAACAAAAATAAATAATACATTTAAGGTATTTAACAGAATAAAAACAATGATCAAAATTATTTAAAATGATTAGAAACGTTTAAAAATAAGAACTGCTAAGCACCAAACGAAGTTTGAACTCACAACCTGCTGTATGTGTGGCCATCACTCTGCCCATTATGCTTGAGAGCCTGTCTATACATTTGCTTTTTTAAAGCTCATGAACAGCATCCAAAATTGAGAAACTTTTTTCCATCCGTTACTTGTGAATGAGGGCCTACCAGGTTGAGTGGCTGCAGGACATGATATCTGGATTCTTAACCTACATCACTGCACAATGCATTTCAAAAAGTCGATCCCACAGCTAGGGACCTCTCCTTGTCAGTTAATACTCTGTGTTAGGCATCATATGTCAAATATTGCTTTTCATACATAAGAACATATGCTGGGGTGTCTGCAGTAATTTTATCATTAAAAGTTATGCACTGTTGCATCATCATCTTCCTACTTGTAACAATATTTTTTCTATGAGTTGTATTAATGGTATAAATCAGATAATTTGCAATGAAATTATATGGATTTACACATACATCACCCTTCAGCAGTGTGACACATTTAAAATCAAGAAATTCGTCATAAGCTGTGAGAAAATTATTTGGTGGATTGCTATTCCACATCTCCTGTGAGTAAACTTCATATGTTCCATTTTCAAATAGATATTCTGTAGTTTAACATGACTATACAACAGTCTAATGTTATAGTCGCAACACTCACTGCTGTGAAAGTTGTTACTGTTTGACAGCTGGAGCGACACTAGCGCTCCAGAAGTTTGTGTAATATCAGAAGACATTGATATTTCTAAAAATGGTTCTAAAAATAGGGATAAAATTCATGAATCCAGTGGCAAGTTACTATACATCCATGTTGAAACACTTGTGATGTTGGATAGAACTGCAGCTTACCATGCATAGATTCACACATGAGAAAAACAGAAATGTACCTCTACATGCAGAAGGGATCAACGCCCCATTCCATAGTCCTGCTGTGTTTTAGCCATTGTTGACTGTTGTCGTATCATCTTTATATTATTCTAAGTGGGAAAAGCAACTGACAAATAGTGGGAGAAATATACTGTGAGTGTAAGCCCCAAGTCCTCAAGGCCAATAACACTGTCAGAAATGCTATCATATGTTAAATTTGCCATTAGAGATTTTTCATCCAATGACATTTGCACTAGTTTATGAGTATGGGAGAAATACTGTACCTTCTGCTTCAAAAGGTGGAACATATTGTCACTTATTCCACATTTTATTTGTATGTCTTCCACATACCTCTGTAATGTAAATGCTGATGGAAACATAAAACATTCTGACAAAACCTGTATTTCTGAGTGCTGTAACAGAGCAAACAGCTTATTGTTGTTTTTTCATCTTGCAGATGGCATGCTAATCTGGTTTAACAATCCAAGGGCATCATTTTTTAAATATTGGGATCCTATAGCCTTCAAAATTCGTTTGTCCCTATTTCACTTGATCCTTCTGATACAATTTCTGTTGCTGTCTGCACTTAAAATGATAGGCACATTCCTTGTCCCGTAACAGTTTAGCACAAAGTCTAGCGATCTGCACATTCTGATACTCCATATGCTTTTTGTAAACGTGAATAACTGCACTTAATTTTACCACTTCATTGTCGAAGCAGGTCTGTGTTGACGATTCAGATGAATCTGGCACTGATGTATGGAGAGTTGAACTGGCTGTTTCTGCGCTATAGAAGTGTTTTACAGCTTTAGACTGATTGCTGAACCTTTGTGGCTGCCTGCTCTTCATTGTCAGCTGAGGTGGCATATTTGGAATGTCAAACAATGTGATTAACTGCATTCTACACGCGTTTATTATTGTCTGCATTCGTGAACTGATTTTGTTCAGCGTGTAGTGGACAAAACGTTACATTGTTATAAAGCTAAATAGAATCTTTTTTCATATGATCTTCTCGTCTGCTATTCACTACAGTTTAGTAACATGATTGGATATACCTCTATGGGTCCATGGGAAACCTAAAGAAGAGACAGATGTGGTATCTTTTTCTTCTTGTTGCTGCAATTTATTGCACTACACTAAGTTCCCATTTATAAAAACCATTGTACAAACTAAAATAACTAACCACTATTCACTTCCGCTTTCACAGTTTAACTTACTGGCCACTTGGCGAGCTGCTGGCGCAGTAGGCAACAAAATCGAAGCGAAGTCTCTTGATTGTTATGTTAGACTGTGATTATACAGTGATGAATCAAGCAGTTGGTTATTTTTATAGTTAGTTTGAAACACAGCAAAAACAAAATATGGGATTTCAGATTCCGTTGAGTTATAGTAATATATAATATCAAGCTCAAAATTTTTCTTCCCACTTATCTCTCCACTCCTACAGTTTGCTGTTCATAGAAAGACAGGTTTCGTTTAGGGTTCCTCAATATATTTTCTCATTGCTCAAGCTCATAATTTGGCTAACAAACTTCCATAGATCCTACTTTTGTGAGAGTATCTTTATTTTCAAACCCAGAATAATTTTGATCGGACCATCTAAGAAAAGCATCTCCAGTTCTAGAACTCCAAGGAAAAATTAGGGTAAGATTATCTCCCCACATAATTTCTTTATAATCCTTACAAAATCTGTGAGATATTTCCGGTCGTTAAAGCACTTTCTTTTCTTCCTATGTACTTCACCACCGTTGATTATATGCCCTTCCACACTTATTGTTTCAGCAAGGGATGAAGTAAAAGGCAATGAAAGTTATGAGAAAATAAACAGATGTTGTATTTTGATAGAATATTGTTTCCTTTCTTTATGGTTATACAATCAGATAGCTTTGCCACATAATTATGGATTAATTTTTTATTGGATTTATGTTATATGTTGGGTAATCTATCTGATGCATCATCTCTTACTATCCTAAAGCTCATGTACAACTGAGCATGATTAGGATGAAGGCTTCCATCTCCTATTTATGTTGATTTCATTTTCCTTGGTAGGAACATTTAGGTTATATTTACTTCTCTAATTTTTGGGGAATGAGTAAAAGTGACAGCACTTTATCTTGTTCACTTAATAAGGATAAAATTTATATAGCATTAACTAAAGCAGACTTTAGTTTGTGAGTAAGCCATTTCTTAAACAACTACACATGGGTAGCATTGAAGTCAGTTAAATTATCATTTTCGTCAGTTATAGCTATTTCTAAATCCAGAATAGCACGAAAAATTGAAATACGAACCGGATAAAGTGGTCATAAATTATTAGTGAACCAAATTCAGCTTTAGGCATGAATGAAGCAATAATATTACTTTCTTTATGAGAATGGTCTCTATGCTTTACAAACATTTCATCACCCAAATTAAGATTTATATTGATTAATTGGATTGGAAAATTTTTTTGAATATCATTAGTAACAGTTTTTTATTAACTGCAATATTTTGATTACTAAACCCAAGCACACTTCCAATACTATCCTTTTTATCCATACATAATTCGCATTTGTGCTCAATAACTCTATTTAAAATTTCATCTGTTTTAAATGTGTATATATGAATAAATTTTTCCAGTCTCTTCAATCTATGTTGACCAACAGTAATTTATGTTTCTCCATAATGATGCAGTTAATTGTTGTTTGACATACGATTTAAAGTTAGAAATGTTATATAAAAACCAATCAATGCTGCATTACCATAGCTGTCTTGTATAGCTACAGTCATGCTTTTCATGAGAACAGATAAATTGCCACTAGATTGAAATAAGTAACTTGTTTACTATGAATGAAAATATTATTAACTAAATGAAAACTGATTGGGAAGAAAAAATATGAATTTTAGGGAAGAAATAAAAAAGTAAACACAGTAAACTTTTACCAAATTGCATTTGATGTGCAGTAACAGGACCAAATGATTCAGAAAAGCAACATTAATGATTGATAGTTATATTTTAGCGCAAGAGTGGTTGAACTGGAATGAAAGAAATCTTTTACACATTTACTCCAAAAGTTTAGATCAACTAAAATATCAAGAAGTTATAAAAATGTGCAAAAAAGTGGAAGATAAGCAAAATGAGAAAATTACTATCTTTATTGAAAATAATGATGAAATAATACAATTGGACCAATGTCAAGATAATTCCCTTCTGAAATTCGACGACGTCATTAGTGAAAATCAGAATGCCGTTAGAGAACATTTTACCAGAGATAGATATAAAGGAATAGATTGTTTTTATTTAGCCCTAACGTATTCAAAGATATTTAAATATTTTTAGACAATGTGATACAAATTTAGTTCATATTTATTCTGAGTTTTCTGGTAGTGATTTAAAGTTCGATAATTTTAAAGAAATGTGTAGTAGTCGTTGGAATGAGGATCAGTTTGGATTTTTCATGACAGACATGACTAGTTAGCCTAAAGATTGAAAATACAGAGTTAGAGTAAAAGATTTCTTAACAATCTAAACACTGCATTGGGGGACTGTCATCCTCTACTAAATTATAAAATACATTACAAATGTTTTTATCTTTAGCAAATGTTGGTGAGATATTGCCCAGAAGCGATTGAAAGAACTAAACAAAACAGAAGAATTATTGATGAATTGAAAGAAGGATTCAAGCCTAGGAAAAAACAAAAAATATGAAAAAGGTCAACCTGTTACAGAAGTAACAGAAAAAATAAAATAACATATCAAAGGTGATAATATTCTGAAAGCTTTTGAAGAAAACAGAGACATTGAAAAACAAATGATTCCATGTGCTCACCATGATACCACTCCTCTTTCAGAACAAGTTGGAGACATACCACAAATTAAACAATATGAAAGTCTATAGTTTGATTACTCATTAACTACATTAACTGAATCATAAATACAGGCTGCACTGAATAAATCTGAAGAAAAGAGAATAGAGTGAAGCGAATCACAGTGATGTTAAAGAAATAAATACAAGTGAAAGAATATTACAGTATATAACCATATCAAAGATAAAGTTTTTGGATTAAAGACTGTTGGTGCATTTAAATTTGTTGGTTCTTTGCCAGTTCCATTCAGAGAAGATAAATTAACTATTGGCTAAAAATAATATTAAGGTATAGAAGGAACAATGGAATGTAGAATTTTTTTAAATCATGAAAAAAGGAAATAATATTCTATCTGAATACAACATATGTTCATTTGCTCATAACTTTTGTTACCTTCAACTCAAATCTTACCAGAAAAAAGATTACTATGGATGTTGTAGGCCAAAAATTTGATGTGTTGATTTATCAAGTTATGCAGATATGTTGTACCATTCAAAATCATTATACTCTGGTAATAGTTCAACAAAAGATTCAAATAGGGGTAATAAATATGAAAGTCTGGAAATAGAAATTATTCTTAAGACAATTACAATCAATTTGACATTCTTCAGACGAAACAGATACAAAAAAGCCTCCAATATACTTGGATAAATGATGTTCAAAAATTAATCGATATATTAGCAGTAATTCACAGTGAAGAATTAGTTGGAAGTAAACATTAATTATCATATGGAAAGAGTAGGAATAACATAAATGTTAATGAACAAATTCAGTGATTTCAGTATTGATAATTTAGAATGAATAACATATGTGATTTCATTTTGCATAACTTGCCACACACATTTTGGAAAAATGTAAAATATGGAAGACGATTAGTTAGCACACTGATTAATGAAATACCTTTTGAATTTCATCTACCCACTATTGATATTTTGGTCATGGAATCAAAGTAGATGAGAAATTTGCTAGAGGACATCAAGGAATAAATTCATTACATGATGCATGTAAATGTCGTGATATTGCCTATAGAGATCATAAAAATCTGGAAAAAAGATGGCAAGCAGAAAAACAGCTTCAGTTGTCTGTGAAAGAAACAATGCATGCTTCTGATGCTTCATTACGAAAAAGAAATCACTGCTGCTGTGGTTAGAGCAATAATGTATGGAAAAAGAACTTGAGGTAAGGGTTAAGATGTTAAAAATGTATGGGTGTGTGAAAATTTCAATAGTACTATTTTAACATCTATTAAAATATCTATCATCATAAAATTTTTAGTTTATACAAATGAATAACTTCAGCATTGATTAAAAATTGCTAGCTAGTGGCAAAACTAAACCAATAGCAAATGCCCGCCAGCGTGGTTAAGCGTTTCTCAGCACTACAGTCTGGGGCCGCACGACTGCTATGGTCGCTGGTTCGAATCCTGCCTCGGGCATGGATGTGTGTGATGTCCTTTGGTTAGTTCGGTTTAAGTAGCTCTAAGTTCTTGGGGACTGATGACCTGAGCTGTTAAGTCCCGTAGTGCTCAGAACCATTTGAACCAAAAGCAAATAAAATTAAATTCAGTAATGAACAGTCACATAGTAGTGATAAAATTTAAACTGATACTCGAAAGAGAAAGAATTGAGAAAGCTGGTGGCAATTTAATCATAACATTAGGTATACCTGTAAAGAAAAAAAATTATTGAATATCTAACGTAAAAAGAGTAGATTTCTTCCATTACTTTTGGTGGCATTACTCTATTTAACTATGATTAGTTCACTAGCTGATGAAGTGGCTGCTGTTGCAAATACAGTCATAAACAAAGAAAAGGTGATGCAGAAATGGATAAACGAAAAACACATAATCAAGCATGGAGAAGAAAGGAACTGGATGTAGTGGAGTAAAAAATCCAAAAAAGATTCTGGAGCAAAAGAAAATCCAAAAAATACAAATTTATATCTAATTTTTATATAGAAAAACTTGTAAAACAACTAAAAATCAAGCATTTTTGAGATGCCTTCATTACTGATCAACCAAAAACTGCAGAACGTGTAATAATAAATTTAGATACATCTGATCACAATGACACTCACTGGATATGCTATTACAAAATTGGCAATAAGAAAGTAGTGTTCGAATCATATTGTGGCAATACACCAAAACAACTAGTTAAATATTAAGGTGAAATATAATGTACTATGATATTGGAAGAAGATAAATTTATGATGAAGATATATGTGGCCATTTGTATTCATGTCAAAACTATTGTCAGGTAATTATCAGTTTAATGATGTTCTGAGTTTAATAAATGGACATTTTGGTAATACGATAAATAAGATAAATGAACAGTGCACTGTAGAGTTAGAAGAAGTCAAAAATTAAATCGAAGATTTATAATAAAAAAATTGATCCAAAAACAAAAAATTTATATAAACAATTTCCTAAAGTGTTAGGTAACGTCCTTAAAGTAACTAAAGAGTATACTGACTTCAAAGGTAGAAGATTAAGACCATGTAAGTGGTTATGAATCAGTCACCAAATAATATTTAGAAAAAGTGCTTATGGACAATTGTGTTACCAAATATGAATACACAAGCATATAATTACGTCACTAAAAAACACCTTAAATCAGATGTGTAAATATAACTATAGAACTGCAACAAATCTCGATGAAAAGATGAAAAGCAAGCATCAGCTCTTAGATTTGCTTTAGATAGATGCAGTAGACTAGAAAATATGGTACAGGATAGACTATTAATTGAATTTTCCTTGAAGACTGGAGATAAACAAAAAATTCACAGTTTCAAATACGATTTTAGGTTTAAAGTAATTATTATTGTAGTTGGTAAAAATATAAACAAAGATTTGGCATTTGATGATTTTGATATAATAGTAAATATATCTGATAAGCTGTATGAACTAAATAATAATAATCTGTCAATAGTGGTACATAAAACAAATTTTCTAACTGTAACATCAAAATATACAGTTAAAATAATTATATTTGGTGAAATAAATTAGGTTAATTAAATTTTTATTCTGTGTAAATGGATAACCGCGTTTGGTGTTCGAAGTGGAGGAAATTTACTAACACTCATCATTCTCAAAAAGTAAGAAGCAAAAACGGAAGACAGGGAATTGAAGGTGTTTTCACAGTATGTAAAACTGAAAAGAGAAAAATATAAAAAAAATTGTGTGTGTGTTGGTTTACTGTCTAACATTTGTGAAAAAAATTATTAATGAGTTACATAATGAGAAAAAATTTTAAAAGATGAAGTGTTGTCTCACTTGCTGTAGATGATTTGGCAAGCTGGTCAACTGAAATGGATTCAGGGAACTTGAAAGATTTTTCAAAAATAAATAATGGATATAAATAGTTATTAACTGTTATTGATGCTTAGATTCAAACATTCAAGTTAAAGGTAAAACTAAAAACGAAGTAAATGATAAGGCAGCTACTACTTTATCTATCGATAAACCAAAATCTAAAACAGGATATAAAGTTAGAATCACCAAAGCAAAAGAATTTTCAAAAAGGATTCACAGTCAATTGGTAAACAGAAATTTTCGAAATTGAAAGTGTTATGGTTTCTAATCCAGACGTATACAAATTAAGAGCTTTAGATGGAGAGAAAGTGAAAGGAAACTTTTGTGTGGAAGAACTGCAAAATACCAATTATCCTGATGTATATATGGCTGAGAAGCTTTAGAGACAAAAAGGAGATAAAATGTATTTCAAACAGTTAGATTTTGATAACTCACATAACAGTTTGGTAAATTAAGGTATCGTTGTATTATAAGAAGTCAAATTGTTTTATAAAATTTTATATGTAAATGGAATTTGTTTCTGAAAACTATAAAGTTCTTTGGAATTAACTATAATATTAATTTTTCTAACTGTGCTGTTAAAGAAGGTAGAGCCTTGTCATATTATAATAAAAGCTAATAATAATGACATAAAGTTAAAATTATTTCTTAATTTTATGTTTGAGTTGACTGAGTCAGATGGATTTAACACAGCTAGTTTATTAGCTATGTATGAAGATTGTTATGAATGTTATATAAAATTTTACTGAAAAATAATCTAGTTTTTATAGTCACTCAATATTACCAAGATTGATTATATCGCAAATAAATAGTTCTCGTTTGTAGCTATTCAAAATACTGAAATAATTACGTCTGCAGACTATTTTCAAATTTTTTATCGTTCTCTTGAATAAATTTATTGTATTGGGATTGTAATTTAATCTCAAGATTTCTTCATAATTTGAATATCTATCTTGAATAATGAGCAAATGTTATTACAAATTTATTTGTTACATTCTAATGTTATCAGGAGAAAGAAAACTGGCGTTCTACAGATCGGAGCATGGAATGTCAGCTCCATTAATAGGGGCAGTTAGGTAAGAAAATTTAATAAGGGAAATGGATAGGTTAAAGATAGATATAATGGCAATTAGTGAAGGTCGGTGGCAGGAGGAACAAGACTACTGGTCAGGTGAATACAGGGTTATAAATAAAAAATCAAATAGGGGTAATTCTGGAGTAGGTTTAACAATGAATAAAAAAAATTGGAGTGCAGGTAAGCTACTACAAACAGCATAGTGAATGCCTTATTGAGGCCAAGATAGACAGGAAGCCCATGCCTATGACAGTAGTGCAAGTTTATATGTCAATTAGCTCCGCAGATGACGAAGAGTTTGATGCAATGTATGATAAGATAAAAGAAATTATTCAGATAGTGAAGGGAGACGAAAATTTAATAGTCATAGGTGAGTGGAATTCGATAGTAGGAAAAGGAAGAGAAGGAAACGTAGTAGGTGAATATGGAATGGGGGTAAGAAATGAAAGAGGAATCTGCCTGGTAGAATTGTGCACAGAGTATAACTTAATCATAGCTAACACTTAGTTCAGGAACTATGAAATAAGGTTGTATACATGGAAGTGGCGTTGAGATACTGGAAGGTTTCAGATTATTTAATGGTAAGACAGAGATTTAGGAACCAGGTTTTAAATTGTAAGACATTTCCAGGGGCAGATGTGGACTCTGAAAACAGCCTATTGGTTATGAACTCTAGATTAAAACTGACGAAATTGGAAAAAGGCAGGAATTTAACGAGACATGACTTGGATAAACTTACAGAACGAGAGGTTTTAGAGAATTTCAGGGAGAGCATTAGAAAGAGATTGACAGGAACTAGGGAAAGAAACACAGTTGATGAAAAATGGGTAGCTTTGAGGGATGAAATAGTGAGGGCAGCGGAGGATCAAGTAGGTAAAAAGATGAAGGCTAGTAGAAATCCTTGGGTAACAGAAGATATAGAAGTTCATATACAGAAGATGAATTGATGTAAAGAGAAAATATAAAAATGCAGTAAATGAAGCAGACAAAAAGGAATACAAATGTCTCAAAAATGAGATCGACAGGAAGTGCAAAACGGCAAAGCAGAGATGGCTAGAGGACAAATATCTCACTAGGGGTAAATTAGATACTACCTACAGGAAAATTAAAGAGACCTTTGGAGAAAAGAGAACCACTTTTATGAATATCAAGAGCTCAGATGGAAACCCAGTTCTAAGCAAAGAAGGGAAGGCAGAAAGGTGGAAGGAGTATATAGAGGGTTTATACAAGGGCGATGTACTTGAGGACAATATTATGGAAATGGAAGAGGATGTAGATGAAGATGAAATGGGAGATAAGATACTGCGTGAAGATTTTGACAGAGCATTGAAAGACCTGAGTCGAAACAAGGCCCCGGGAGTAGACAACATTCCATTAGAATGACTGATGGCCTTGGGAGAGCCAGCCCTGACAGAACTCTACCATTTGGTGAGCAAGATGTATGAGACAGGCGAAGTACCCTCAGACTTCAAGAAGATTTTAATAATTCCAATCCCAAAGAAAGCAGGTATTGACAGACATGAAAATTACCGAACTATCAGTTTAATAAGTCACGGCTGCAAAATAGTAAGGCGAATTATTTATAGATGAATGTAAGAACTGGTAGAAGCTGACCTCACGGAAGACCAGTTTGGATCCCATAGAAATGTCGGAACATGTGGGGCAATACCGACCCTACGACTTATCTTAGAAGAAAGATTAAGAAAAGGCAAACCTACGTTTCTAGCATTTGTAGACTTAGAGAAAGCTTTTGACAATGTTGACTGGAATACTCTCTTTCAAATTCTAAAGGTGGCAGGGGTAAAATACAGGGAGCAAAAGGCTATTTACAACTTGTACAGAAAGCAGATGGCAGTTATAAGAATCGAGGGGCATGAAAGGGAAGCAGTGGTCGGGAAGCGACTGAGACAGGGTTGTAGCCTATCCCCAAAGTTATTCAATCTGTATATTGGGCAAGCAGTAAAGGATACAAAAGAAAAATTCGAAATAAGAATAAAAATCCATGGAGAAGAAATAACAACTTTGAGGTTTACCAATGACATTATAATTCTGTCATAGACATCAAAGGCCATGGAAGAATAGTTGAACGGAATGGACTTCATCGTGAAAGGAGGATATAAGATAAACATCAACAAAAGCAAATCGAGGATAATGGAACGTAGTCGCATTAAATCAGGTGAGGAAACAAAAGGAAATGAGACACTTGAAGTAGTAGATGAGTTTTGCTATTTGGGGAGCAAAATAACTGATGATGGTCGAAATCGAGACGATATAAAATGTAAACTGGTAATGGTAAGGAAAGCGTCTCTGAAGAAGAGAAATTTGTTAACATCGAGTATAGATTTAAATGTTATGAATTCGTTTCTGAAAGTATTTGTATGGAGCGTTGCCATGTATGGAAGTGAAACGTGGACGATAAATTGTTTAGACACGAAGAGAATAGATGGTTTCGAAATGTGTTGCTGACAGAAGAATGCTGAAGATTAGATGGATAGATCACATAACTAATGAGAAGGTATTGAATAGAATTAGGGAGAAGAGGAGTTTGTGGCACAACTTGACTAGAAGAAGGGATCGGTCAGTAGAACATGTTCTGAGGCATCAAGGGATCACCAATTTGGTATTGAAGGGCAGCATAGAGGATAAAAATCGTAGAGTGAGACTAAGAGATGAATGAACTAAGCATATTCAGAAGCGTGTAGGTTGCAGTAGGTACTGGGAGATGAAGCAGCTTGCACAGGATACAGTAGCATAGAGAGCTGCACAAACCACCCACTGGACTGAAGGCCACAACAACAACAACAACTCTAATGATATGATAATCATACTTATAGTTATCATCAAATAATTTTAAAAGAACAAGCATGTCTCAAATAAATATCTTCATTTGGTGTAGAGACATTAGTCTGCATTTCTCTAATTATTTTACCTTCCTCATTAAGTTACTCTACATATACTTCCTCTCGTCTTTTCAAGTCTTTTTTATCAATTTGCCATTCTTCTATTTGTTCTTGTCGGTTTTCAATTCCTATTTATACTTTATATACACCACATTCTTCAAATGGATGGCAAAATTTCTCCCATAACCCATTTTATGATTTGTTTGTTTGTGTTTTGATAGTTAAAATTAATGAATACGAACCAGGCCTATTAATAAACATGGTGTTTCTAGAATGAAATTTTGAGTCTTCAGCGGAGTGTCTGCTGATATGAAACTTCCTGGCAGATTAAAACTGTGTGCCAGACCGAGACTCGAACTCGGGAAGTTTGGAAGGTAGGAGACGAGGTACTGGCGGAATTAAAGCTGTGAGGACGCAGTGTGAGTCGTGCTTGGGTGGCTCACCCGGTAGAGCACTTGCCCACGAAAGGCAAAGGTCCCGAGTCCGAGTCTTGGTCTGGCACACACTTTTAATCTGCCGGGAAGTTTCAACATGGTGTTTATTTCATTTCCTCTTAATGAGAACTACTAATCCCCCTTGATATTTTCTAATATATTAGTGTCATATGCATCTAAGTTTTTACTAATTTCCTTTTTAGTACCTTTATGCTCCAGTCTCTCTCCAACATCTTTAGCTGTAAACCAAGGATTACTCTCTTTATCAATGATTACAAGACTTCTTTACTATTATGAACAATCTTGTTGTTTTTTGAAGAAATTAAAAAACATTTATCATAGGTGCTACAGCATTACATGTTCTTGAAACAGGCTCCATTTATAAAAAATAAAATGTAATAGGAAAAATATTTTGTATTTTTAAATTTTATTATCGAATTTTTATATGTAATTTTAACTTTAATATATTCTAGGTTTCTTAATAACTGTAATGTGTGTCTGCATGTTTAAAGTTGGTAATGATTCATTATTTCTTTTATTTTCATAACTTCATCTATTAAATTTTAAAACTTTTTTATTTTTGTGAAAATAAGGGAATATAGACCTAGTTCTCTGATAAATAAAGTTTTTGATCAATATTTGGGTAGTCGCATCTTCCTATTACTGAAAAATTCATGTATTGCGATTAATAAAATGAAGGGTCTAATATCACAGACCTTGAAAGTATTAGAAAAAATATATGTTTCATTCATTATAGTATTGCAGTCTGGAAAACTGAAAAAAACTGTGTCACTTATGAAATTCTTGATGAAATGAAATGTCATGTGACGAGGGCCTCCCATCGGGTAGACTGTTCGCCTGGTGCAAGTCTTTCGATGTAACACCACTTCGGCGACTTGCACGTCGATGGGGATGAAATGATGATGATTAGGACAACACAACACCCAGTCCCTGAGCGGAGAAAATCTCCGACCCAGCCGGGAATCGAACCCGGGCCCTCTGGATTGACAGTCTGTCGCGCTGACCACTCAGCTACCAGGGGCAGACAAATTCTTGATATGAAATCTTTAGCTCTTGCAAATATTCAGTTATATTTTTTAATAATGTGTCTACAAACTCGACATTAAGAGGTAGATTTTGAGACATAAAATTATTATTAAATCAGAAAAAATCTAAGAAATTAAATAGCCTTTCAAAATTAGTGGAGACAGGGCAGTTGAAAGTAAAGAAAACTGATTTTTTACTGATATGAATGTTTCCCTCTTCTATTTCAATGATAGGAATCTCATTTTGTTTGAGAAATTCGAGGTAGTAGCCCTTAGATCTCCTTAAAATATTCATATCCAATTTTTTTTGTATCTGGAATGTCATGTAAAAAATATAAACATCATTCATGACAAGCACATTCCTTCTCTCAACCAATGGAGACCAAGTATCTTTGAACCAACGCCCAGATTTAGTTCATGTTTGTTATGATTAATAAATTCAAAAACATTCACTAAAGATGGTTTCTGAAGTACAAAGACTCTAGTGACAGCTGAGACAGATTCGCTCGAGATTGACGCCATTTTTAGATATATAATTGTTAAAAATAATTGTTTATGGTTATGAACATCTTTATTATTGTAGACACCCTGGAAATCTTTGTATTTGGTAATCTAAGCAATCCGTTTACCTTGAATTTTCATACTTACAGGGCCAAAACTTTTGGACTAGGAAATCATAAAATTTCAGGCAGTGTGCTCACACCACCTGGAATATCATGAAAAATATAAAATATCATTCGTGATCAATGCATGTTTTAAAAATTTAATGATGTGTTTTTCCATCCACTATATTTCCATAAAAGTAATAGTATTTTCACAGGAATAATTTGACTCATCTGCAATATTATCATAATTTTCAGGTGGGAAATTGTTCCTATCTGGAACATCAGAAGTTATCAATATAGTCGTTCAAAAATTGTTATATATTTGGAGAATGCACAAGCCTTAAAAGCTACAGCAATAAAATTAGGATTTTGAGGTAGTACCAATATGGGAAGACTGCATCTTATTGATTTTATCAACAATGGTTACACAACATCAACAGTGAACCAAACATTTCTGCTTTATAAGAGCTGAAAGATAATGCAAAGGAACTTGGAATTAGAGGATATTCCAGGCTAAGAAATTAATAACATCTTTACATTATTAACAATGAAATCAACTGATGCAGCAATGATGACATCATCAACAACAATAACAACAATATGGTGAATAAATTAAATGATAAATAACAACTTAATTCAAGTGAGTCATCTTATGTGTGAAAATTTAAATTTTAGACATTTATATCTAATGTACTTTACAAATGAAGCATATGGGTATGAAGTTGTTGATTACCTTAAAAGAAAAAATTCCATTTGTTCAGGTTGTCTGGAAACATTTAATATCAGGACGTTATATATCACCTGAAAACATTGTGAGAGAATTTCAAGATAATTTAGATTTTTAATATATATTTAGAATTCGTGAAAAATGTGAAAACTTTATAAGATCATTTCAACATTAGTTTGAATGGATGTATATTTCAATGTTTTAAAAAATCTGAAGCTTTTATTGGAGAGTTTCAGGATAAACTGAAGTGACATATATCAAGATGAGGATTTTACGAGATAATTTCAAGACAATATAAATTTGGTTGTTATATCACATAACCAAAAATTATCTGGAGACTTTATGAGAGAATTTCACAACAAAATAGATTGGATTGATATAACAAATAATCAAAAATTATCTGAAGATTTCATGAGGGAATTTCAAGACAAGTATGACTGAGATATTCTAGAATATGAACAAGAATTGTCTGAAGATCTTGTGAGAGAATTGAGGATGAATTAAATTGGGATGCTATATCACATACACAACTATGATCTGAAGATTTTATTGTTGAATTAAAGGTAAAGGTAATGGGAAAATGTTTTAAGTATCAGTATCTGTCATCATCTTTCTATTAGATATAATAACACTTAATGAAATTATAGCACAGCCTGAAGTAGATTGCTCTTAATGTTTAATTGGTCAAAGTCATCAATTTGTGAAATCAAAAGGTAATCATGTTTCATAAACAGTGTATTGATACATTGTTAACAGATCATTCTTCTCGTATACTGTGTAGAAATGTTATTAAAAGACATATTTAAAATTTGTAAGATAGAATACTTGTTCTTTGGATTCAAATCTAATATTAACTCAGTCTCATCAAGAATCATTGTGAATTATTTTTTGTTGTGTATAGTCCTCAAAAATATTGTAAAAATTATGTTAGAAGACAATATGTAAATTTTCTGTCATTCTCTGGTATAAGTTTACTGAATTGGGATTGTAACCAAATCTTAACAGTTCTTCAAAATCTTGGTGTATACTTTGAATATAACTTATTTCTTTTTTGTAGGCTTCTTCTTTGTGCTCTAATAACATAAAATTTTAATCATACCCTGCACAGGATAATCTTGAAAGAAGAAAAGATTGTCATAAACTTTCATTAACTGTTTGAGGTAGAATATGTAGTTACAGCATCTTTTTCTCTATTTCTTTCTTGTATTATTCCTAAAGCATTCTCAAATACTACATTTAAATTCTGTATGTGATCTTCTCCAATTTTATTTATATTTTCGAAGTGGGTTATCTGACCTTGGTACATTTCTTTTGCTTCATTTTTAATCTTGTACTCTCTATATTTTCGAGAATGGTAAAACTTCTTCATAAATCCAATATTGGAAATTTTCTGTAACAATCATATTCAAACTCAAAACTAAAGAATAAATACCAGGTTCAATGATAAATTTGGTCGATTTTTGTACGTATTTAGGTAGCAGTGGTTTACTGCTACTTAAACGTTCATACCTTATACAGTGTTTTTCTTTAACATGGACTGTTGTAGCATCATGGGGGCGTTCATATCCTAAAATATCAGCAACCTGATTTGTATAAAACCACAGCTTATTCTGTTGATCAATAATAAAATATGCTTGCTTCGTATTGTATGTAATATTATGGTTGATAAAGTTGAGGTAGCTCTATGCTGCACCAGGTCTGTGATCGACTTAATTTAATAGAAAATCATTTTACTAGAATTTATTTAGATTCACCAATAAAAATAATTAACTTTTCATGTTTTTCAATACAAGACTGGTGGTGTTTAAATTTTCAAATATGATCCAGATTTATTGGTAATATATACTCGATTTTCCATTAGCTTTTAACCCCAGTGTTTTGCTGGAGTTAAAATGTTTTTCAGATTTTCCTGAATCATCTGCATCTGCGTGTTTAGATTCTCCCTACTTTTAATAGCTTTGCTAATGTAGTGAGTCATCTTACCATATTTTAATTTACATAAATAAAGATACTTCTAGTATTATTGTTTGCAAAAATATTAGTTGCAGCGCCAGAGATGGCTACAGCAATCGCTGACTTAGTCCTGAGGTCCGATGATAAGAGTAAAACAATAATTTGAATAATTTTGGTTACTTGGATATACAAGACAATGAAAATACTCGACTGAGTGAAGTACTTAGACAAGCATTAATGTTATTTCTGTTAACACATAATATCGAGTAACATCGTGAGCTAAGTGAAAAGTCTTTAAATTTTATAAATAGGTCTAGATGTGTTGTAAAAGATATAAATACTTGTTTTAGAACTAGTATTTATATATGGATAAAAAGTATAATGTTGAACTATAAAGGAGGAAAAAAATTACAAATAACAGAGACAGCAATTCGTTTGAGGTAAAAATATGTCGATATTCAGTTTTGTCATGACAGCGTCAGTCCTGATATTTTGATTACATGTAAAGGACAAACACATAATCATGAAATATATGCTCATCAATGACCAAACAAACTACGTACAAAATATAATGTGGTAGGTCATGCATTTTTTACATTTATGAATAATGATGCAGTAGAGGTACATTTGAGTAACGATAAAAACATGTGGTAATTGGAAACTGATGGTAATACGCCAAAATTCTAGTTTAGTCTATTTGAAGTTTCAGTTCAAGGAAATATGCATTAGGTTTACAACATTCAGATGTTTATGAACCAAATGAACCAATCAAGTGCTCTTGGTATAATGGTTGAAATTTAGACTTATCTCAAGATCACATCAATACCATTCTGAGTTTGTATGGTAAGAAAATAATGGTACAAACAACACAGTTTGTGACCATTATTTTATAGACTTTAACAAAACTCGGTATGGATAGATGAGAAATAATGGTACAAACAACATAGTTTGTGAGTGGTATTTTATATACCTTTAACAAAACTGGGTATGCAAAAATGAGAAATCTCAGCCAATAACTAATTGGTTAACGTCTTACCATAAGATTTATAAAACATAGATGGAATATATCAAAGACATACTGGTGAAGTCGTCTTTTTGCAGCAACTTGATATGTATGGTAAATTTACAAATGTTGTCATTAATACTAGGACATCCAAAGCCACTACCTCTTACAAGATTAGGTTAACATACAGCATTAAATGCACATATTCAGCATTAAATGAACATATTCAGGGAGAACATTCTTACTCTTTAGCGATTTTTTTCTATGCAGGATTGCATTAATTTAATTTTAAATATAAAATATGTGGAATTACTAGCAGAAAATATTGAGCATTACCTGCTGGAATAAATTGTACATTTAGGTACAGTAATGAATTTTTTTCAAGGATCTACATCTACATCTACATTCATACTCCGCAAGCCACCTGAGGTGTGTGGCGGAGGGTATTGAGTACCTCTATCGGTTCTCCCTTCTATTCCAGTCTCATATTGTTCATGGAAAGAAAGATCGTCGGTATGCCTCTGTGTGGGCTCTAATCTCTCTGATATTATCCTCATGGTCTATTTGCGAGATATACATAGCAGGGAGCAATATACTGCCTGGCTCATCAGTGAAGGTATGCTCTCGAAACTTCAACAAAAGCCTGTACCGAGCTACTGAGCATCTCTCCTGCAAAGTCTTCCACTGGAGTTTATCTATCATCTCTGTAACACTTTTGCGATTACTAAATGATACTGTAACAAAGCACGCTGCTCTCTGTTGGATCTTCTCTATCTCTTCTATCAACCCTCTCTGGTACGAATCCCACACTGGTGAGCAATATTCAAGCAGTGGCCGAACATGTGTATTGTTACCTACTTCTTTTGTTTTCGGATTGCATTTCCTTGGGATTCTTCCAATGAATCTCAGTCTGGCACCTGCTTTACCGACGATCAACTTTATATGATCATTCCATTTTAAATCACTCCTAATGCCTAATCCCAGATAATTTATGGAATTAACTGCTTTCAGTTGCTGAGCTGTTGTATTGTACCTAAATGATAAAGTATCATTCTTTCTATGAATTTGCAGCACATTATACTCGTCTACATTGAGATTCAATTGCTGTTCCCTGCACCATGCGTCAATTTGTTGCAGATCCTCCTGCATTTCAATACAATTTTCCATTGCTACAACCTCTCGATATACTACAGCATCATCCGCAAAAAGCCTCAGTGAACTTCCGATGTTATCCACAAGGTCATTTATGTGTATTGTGAATAGCAACGGTCCTACGACACTCCCCTGCAGCACACCTGAAATCACTCTTACTTCGGAAGACTTCTCTCCACTGAGAATGACATGCTGCATTCTGTTATCTAGGAACTCTTCAATCCAATCACACAATTGGTCTGATAGTCCACATGCTCTTACTTTGTTCATTAAACGACTGTATGGAACTGTATCGAACACCTTGAGGAAGTCAAGAAACACGGCATCTACCTGGGAACCTGTGTCAATGACCCTCTGAGTTTCGTGGACGAATAGCGTGAGCTCGGTTTCACATGATCATCTGTTTCGAAACCCATGCTGATTACTACAAAATAGATTTCTAGTCTCCAGAAAAGTCATTATACTCTAACATAATACGTGTTCCAAAATTCTACAACTGATCGATGTTAGAGATATAGGTCTATAATTCTGCACATCTCTTCGACGCCCATTCTTAAAGCATTCGCTGCTATTGTATGTTATTTTCTCCTTTTGTGTGAATTATCTCAATATCATATTCTTGCAGCATGCCAAAGCTTGCAGCTCAGTAAGAAGCTGAGAGCTTGATTATCAGAATATACTTTCGTGTAGTTCCGTGCATAGTAGTAGTGAATTTTCTTGAAAGCCCAAACTTCTGTGAGGGTTTCCAAATTGGAGGTTGACTAGTCTCTCCTGTAGTCAGACACAATTTTACAGAAAAATCCTATGGTGCAAACCACAGGTTTGCTGTCAGTGCTTGATACTTGGAATAGAGAGGCTCCTAAGCAAACACAAGACACATCTGTCAAATATGACATTACGGACCTGCGTTATTCCCAATTATGAAGCAATGCTGCTTCAGACATGCATGCATATCCAAAGGAATAGACGCTGTGAGAATTACATTTGTTATGAAATACATGAAATGTATTCACAGTTGTGAGTATTAACAACCATCAGCTGTATAGTTGAATGACGACAACGAAAACTCGTGCTGGACAGGGACTCGAACCTGGGTAAATACGATATTGTAGTACCTACATCATTGCCAGTTACAATGAAAATTTGTCAACACAGGGCGATGACTCTCAAGTAAAATATCTCCCCTGTACAGGAGTATACATAATGGATATATGAGTACAGATTGTAGACATATGGTTGACAACATATGGAAGTTTGGGTCTGGCCATGAGTTATGCTTGGATGGGTAAATGGTAAGGTGACTGCTCGCAATAAGTGGGAAATCCAGGTTCGAGTCCCAGTTTGGCACAAATTTTCATTATCGCATTCCATTACACAGTTAGTGGTTGTCGATATTCTCAATGCATTTCATATACATCTGTTAGATGATGGAACTCAACCGATGGATCATGCTGATGTAATACACCAGATATTAGAATAATGTGGCATCTTGTCAAACACTAGTTGGCAATCCTTCGATTAGTACCACTGTACATTTTCCTAGAGAGATTTAAAAGAGGGTAACAAGTTTGCAGTTGATTTGGGACAACCCTTCTGCAGAATGATACTAGTCCAAGAATAGTTTTTAAGTGTTTTTTAGCTCATAGAATTGGAAAATTTTCTGTTTCGCTTACGTTTTCACTTTCTGTAAGATTATCATGTTGTGAAATCAAATGTCCTAAGAATTTTATCTGATTGTGCCCATACTTCAGTTTTTTTAAGTTGGGAGTAATGCCGTCCTCCAAAAATCTACATAATACTCTCTTTATCACACCAATATGATCTTACCATGTTTATGTCGTAGTTATCCACAATGAGTCTTAACCTGTAAAGTCACTCAGGTCCTAGCACGGAATCAAAAGCTACAATAAACATACTTGAAGTATCATCCAAGCAGAAAGGAAACACCTTAAACTGATAAATCCCAACTTTGTAAACAAAATCTGTATACTTTGTAGACCCTGAGCTACAGGATCTAACAGTAAGAGCCATAGAAATCGGTAATAGTTAAAAACTTAAACCCATGTAATCTTTAAGTTTGTTCCTATATGTTCTCTGGCATAGTTCAGACAAGTAATGATTTTGTTTATGGCTATGACATCTAGCACAAGTCTTGCTTTGCCTCCTGGTTTATCCACAGCAAGTAATGCACAAGAGAGCTGGTATTTTCACTGTTGGTTGTTTTTAACCCATGACTGCATTTTGCATAGTGAAGATGTTAACAAGTCCCTGGACTCAGATAACACCATTTATTTAAAAAAAAATCTTTGCAGGGAGGTCGATCTCTGCATCCCTTTAATCTAGGGAATCCATGCCTAGAGTGTAGTCCAGTAGTAAGCCATCTACTACTAGGAATGTGCATTCTATAGCTACGTTTCCTAGGTCTATAAGTGGGTGGGCCTGTACCTTTACATTTCTATATCTGGTGCCTATAGTTCCCATTACCTGACAGTTGGTAACAGGTACAATGTCTGCTTTTGTATCCTCACCTATCCTCTTATATAAATCAGTAGAAATAACATTTATAGCAGCACCTGTATCAAGAATGATTTTCAGTAGCCTCATGGCTTGTGTAGTAGACATTTGTTAATGTCATAGCTAATCCCAAAAGTCAGTCTCATCACTATATAGTAAAAGGTATATTGTTATGCTACTGCTCCTGTCCTCCTCCTTGACTTCTATGTAAGGGTACACTGAGGTCAGGTTTAGTTTTCCAGTTTTGTTGTACATGGGTGATTACATTCATCCTCCACATTTACATTAAATTTGACTTCACCAGTTGCGATCTATCTGCTCACTTGGTTTATAAGAACGCCATTGGTGGTCTAGTTATTTCGGAAGCCAAGGCTATATCTGTTTTCTTGGCACTTTATGACTAGCAGATGAATTGTTATTGTTTTTATGATTGCATTACTCACCTTGCACGTTTTCTGTTGCCTCCAAATGGCATATGCAGCTCTCTTATAATTTCTATTTCTTTTGTTTCTGTATGTCGGCCATTTTCTTCATGATTAATTGATTTCCATAATGATTTGTATTGGCTTCGTCATCCTTGTTTACAAAATCATTAGAACTACTTCCATGAACCCTCCAACTTATTTTGTAAACATTTGTTGGTTTTTCACAGATTTCTACAGCTAACTTAGCCTTTAGAATCTACAATATGCCTCAATAAGACATTGGCTCCTAGTTTACGTATTTCTCACTATATATTCACAAACTTTCTTGCATGGTAAGGAATGGCTCTGCATTAAAAAAAACCCCTTCATAGTTGTTCGTATATTGCTGTGGTACACTACTCAGCAGGAAACGATCTTTCAAAATCATCATACGAATGGCGCATCCCAGCTGCTTCATTTGTGCAGAGGCTGCATCATTCTGGGTGTATCTACTCACAATACAGTTTTTTTCCATCTGATCACAAGTGTGGTAGCACACTGTGGAATTACTTTACGAATGCAACCGAACAGAAGGATCTTTTATGAGTCATAAATACTTGCAATTGTGCAATGCCAACAGCGCTGAGGTAGAATTCAGCGCAACTCCTACGTTATTCATCGATACACTTGGTGCATGATGAATAATGTCAAACTGAGAGTGGTTCTGCCATCCAACAGTGATTCAGGATTTACTGCATATTTCGAACTATGAGTTGATGGATTTCCATTAGCTGTTTGTCTGGTTTCAGGAAACTTTCTTTCGATAGTTAAAATTTTTTCACTGACATGATTTCATTTTTTCACAAGAGCGAAACCTTATTATCAAATTCATTTTCAGTTTATAGTTCTTCCATCTGAACGTGATTCATAGAACTTCCACGCTCAGCGCAAACTCATTACTACACAGTATATTTCGAACTATGAGTTGATGGATTTCCATTAGCTGTTTGTCTGGTTTCAGGAAACTTTCTTTCGATAGTTAAAATTTTTTCACTGACATGATTTCATTTTTTCACAAGAGCGAAACCTTATTATCAAATTCATTTTCAGTTTATAGTTCTTCCATCTGAACGTGATTCATAGAACTTCCACGCTCTGCGCAAACTCATTACTACACAGTATATTGGCTGCATGGAACTTGATATATGCATTTCTTTTTTGTATGTCCGGGCAGCAAATTCATCTGCGAGACTTCTGGTCTACATATTGTCATGTTTAAACCACAATCAAGTTGAAATCTGAAGGTAGGGTCGTCAAGAAATCACAACACTTAGAAATGAAAGTATATTTATTACTGGCACCATCTTACAGCCAGAACAGAACACATCTCCTGGCAGAGAGTGCAGTAATTTATACAAACACTGAATATCCCAGAAAGCTCCTATATATACATCCATTGAATATTCCAGACATACAAATACTGCAAACATAAGGTATTTGAAGAAGCTTCCGACATGGTAACTACGGAAAACAAATAACTGCTGGTGGTTGAGTTTGAACCAGCAACCCTCAGTCGGTACATTAAGCAATGAAGCTAACCACTACATCACACTGATGGCACCATAGCTCAAAACTTTGCTTCCTCTCCTGGCGAAACAGACCCACTGTTCCTGAAGCTCTCACTGTAAAGTCGTATAACACTCTGAATCTATATATTGTCACTGGTCTCTGTCTGGCGGCGTTGGTGGATTCTCTCATTCTGGTTGTTTTGTTACGTTCTCTTAATTATGATGAGCATCAATGACAGCTACTCCCATCGAAGTTTCACGATAGTTGAGTGGGTCTTCAGTTTCCTTGAACATCCTGTTATCGATCCCACGAATGCAGTTGGGTTCAATATGGAGAATATGAATGATGTTTCTGTGTTTTTGTCTTCTTGGTGAAGACTTCATAGACGCCTGACAAATGACGAAGGACACGAAATAGGCCAGAGTAGCGCTTTAATAGCTTTCCCATTAGTCACACATTTTGCAGAGGCATAAAAATCCATACCAAGTCTCCTGGGCTGTAGTTCCGTGGCTGGTGCTTGAATAATAGTACTCTTGGTCTTTCTCCTGGGCGTCCTATGCCGATATGCAAGCCAACAGCCTTGCTTCTTCAGTCCTGATAATGAGGTGTTTATGTAGTCATCCTGAATATTACCCAGCTGAAGCTTCATTTCAGCCTCATAACCATGAAGCAGAAAGAATGGTATGAAGCCTTGAATGCCTTGCTCCTGTGTTGTAAGCAATTGTCATGACTGGAAGTATTTTATCCCATGTTCTCTGTTCAACATAAATGTACATTGAGAGCATATTTGCCAATGTCTTATTAAAGTGTTCTGTGTTGCCATTTGTCCATGGATGGTAGGCACTTGTCATCCTACGAGCGATGTTATGACATGGAATTATCTTTGATACTAGTCTCACCTGAAAGCTTTTGCACTATCAGAGAGTGTCACAAGGGACTCTCCGTGCTTCAATATGATGTCTTATACAAAGAATTTCATAACTTCCAGAGCCTTGGCTGTCAGCACAGACTTGGTGACAGTGTAGGGATGAGGTGGTCAGCGTTGTCTGTTAACTATCACTTCCCATATCTTAATGTCAAGAACCTCCCCAACAGATCGACTCCATTTCGGTGGAATGGCTCGGCTGAAAGTGGGATTGGTAGCAGATACCCAGTGGGTAACTGCCACTGGTGCTTCTTGTGTTGTCATTCCTTACAGTGGCTCACATAGTGTCTAATGGTCGCCCCTGGTAGCTGAGTGGTCAGCGCGACAGACTGTCAATCCTAAGAGTCCAGGTTCGATCCCCAGCTGGGTCGGATATATTCTCCGCTCAGGGACTGGGTGTTGTGTTGTCCTAATCATCATCATTTCATCCCCATCGACGCGCAAGTCGCCGAAGTGGCGTCAAAACGAAAAACTTGCACCAGGCAAGCGGTCTACCCGACGGGAGGCCCTCGTCACACGACATCATCATCATCATCATCATCAGTGTCTAATGGATTGGTGGAGACCTCACAAAAAATACCTGCATCTGATTTGGTCTAGAGTTTTCATGAATCCTAGATGACAGGTACTGGATAGTCATGAAAGTACTTCAGGATCACTGGCCATAGATGAACTGGGATGATGAGCAACTATTTCTACACCATCAGATCATGATTCCTCCTATACAGTGTTCCATTTATTAACTGGAATCCTCATTTGGTCAGTTACTCCTTTTCCGAGGCTTCTATGATTTCTGGCAATGCTAGATCTTCCCTTTTTCAGGAGCAACATCATTTAGCGCACTCTGTAGTGTTCCGCCAAAGGATTTCTTAGAAGGCAGTCAGCATCCTTGTGTTTGTGTCAGTTTTTGTATACCATTGTGACTTTGTGCTCCTGAAGCCTCAGTGCCTCTATCGCCGGTCGATTTGTGGATCATCCAAGCTGGTCTGATAGCATAGACAGTGGTGACCTGCCACACTGGTGAATGGTTTGCTAAATACATACAGTGAGAACCTATTGGTGCCCCAAACAACTGAAAGGAACTTTTTCTCAATTGTGGAATAGTACTTCTCGGGCTTAGAGATTATTTTGGAAGCAAAAGTTATCACCTTTTTAGCACCTTCCTGAATTTGTACTAGTAGCATCAATGTAAAGTTTTGTATTGTTATTCCTGTCATACAATGCTAGAATGTTACAACAGGAGAAGATACTAGCTTCTCCTTAAGGACAAGGAAAAGTCTTTCTTGCTCCTCATTCCAGGTAAATTTGACTTCTCTGTGCAATCGTTCTTGCAAGGCACATGCCTTGGTACAGAAATCCTTTAAGAATCATTGGTAGCATGAGCAAATTCTGAGTAAACGTCTCAAATTAAAAATATGCCGAACAGAAAATCAGTGACTGCACTTATTTGCTGTGGTTCAGGGCAGACTCTTTCATGGCTATTCACAAGGTGCTCCTATATTTCTATTTCTTGGGAAATGAAGCGGCACTTTTTCGAATTCAGGTGGAGACCTGCAGTATGAATGCACTTCTACATGTTTGTCAGCGAGCTTAGACGTTCTTCAAATGGGTCGAAAAAAAAAAAAAAAAAACGAGGAGTCATCCAGATATGTTGTCTACTTAAGGTGTCGAAACTGGTTGTCCATCATACGTTCAAAGAGGTTGGAGTATCACACAGTTCAAATGGCATCACTTTGAACTCATAGAAGCCATCAGTCTTAAGCCTTATCATCCTCGAACTCCCAGTTGCCTTTTTGTTCCTTTCAAGTAGTCCAGGATGTCATCAATGCATGACAATGGATATGTTTCTTCATGATTTTGTTCAACAGTTAATAGTCGCTGCAGAAATGCCATGTGACATCCTTCTTCTTCACAAGGACCACTGGAGAGGATGAGGATTACTCTGTAGGTTGAATAATTTCATCTTGCAGTATCTTCTCCACTTGCTCCTGGATTTTCCGTGGTTCAATTGACGGCACTCTGTGTATAATCCCCATTGTTTATGTGGTATTTTGTCATGAACTGTCTGGTACGTCTTCCTCCACTACAGTTTTCAGAGCATCCAAAAAACTGATGCAGAATGGCTATCACCTGCCGATGTTGTTCCTTAGTCAGGTCAGATCCTATTGGCAGTTCGACAGTAGCTTCCTCCCTTGCATCGTCTTTTGTGATAATGAAGTACATTTCTTTTTGGATGACACTAAGATGCTCTCTCTGGACTGATTCGGTTGTCCCCATGCACATACCTTTAGGGATGAGTTGTTCCTGCTCGTAACAATTGATGAGCCAAAGTTCTCCTTGACCATCTACGTTGTTTGACTTCTGATGTTAAGTAAGGATGTTCAGTTTTGACTAGATACAACATATCTACTCCTTTAAGGTCTCCAGATGGCGTAAGCAAAATGCATCGAAGTAAAAAAAAAAAAAAGAGAAGAGGAATTTAATGACTAAGGCAGGAAGAAATTAACTGACACAAGCACAGTCACAGACCCACTGAAGAATTTCATGTACAAAGTAATGATACAATGATTATGATTGCCGCTGACATAGAGAGCTCTTTTGTTAGCCAGAAGAGCTTTACGTTAACGGTTTATCTGAGTGTGTTAACCACCCCATACGGATGTGCATTGTTTGTGCTCGATATTTCATGTTGTTTTTGTGAGATACACTGAAGTTGCCGTATTAATATTCGGCACGCTGGTGTAAAAGTGGACGCATAATCAGCTGTGTTGCACGTTTATTTATTTATGCTTGAATATATAAGCCTACTCCCAGCACTTACTTTGGCTTCAAGTAAAATACACGTATTACATAAATTAATTTCGAAAACTTAGATAAAAGAATTTAACATAAAATTTAAGCGTGTTTCTCGTGTTGATTTTATCAAAACGCGTTCAGCTGTCGTGATATTTGTGTATTGTTAAATCGTCAATTGTAAATGTAATCTGTGCGTTACATGAACTTGATGTATTGGGTAGTGTTATATCGTCAAATGTAAACTTAACTGTAGTGTTCAGAAATATTGGCCACAAAATCCTTGTTAACAACTAATAATTCACAAATTTCATCATATATTTACGCGAGACAGGTACGTTTTTGAGAAGTTTTGGACGCTTGCAAAGATTTCTGTACTTTAAGAGGGTTTTGTATACCCGTTTGTAATAAATCTGTGTCTGCGATTTGCTTTTACTGTAAGTAAGTATCACATCGTCGCACATTAACTACGTTTTCTTAATAGGTATGTGTTTGTCTGCATTTGTTGTAAGTTAAAGGTACTGTCGATCGTATATCCAGACGAATCTTAAAGGCATTATCCGTTGTCCTACAGAAATTCATGATTAATTATTTCATTGAGCCATTGGTGCTATATTTTGTGTATTTTGATTTAGTTGGTTTAGTTTAGTTATTTGCATGTTCCGTGGATAATATTTGTGAAGTCTATCATATAGAGGGAGTCAGTTTTACATTTGTAATACACTTCCTCAACGGAAAATATGGGAATATGATAAACACTTACATGACTGTTTTAAGTTACTTTTTAGCAGTATTGTGTGGGATTATGTGCACATGATTATGCAGTTCTGGTAATGACAGAGCACTGGCATAAAACTGTGTTTATGATCATTTGCAGAATACATTAGTCATAATTATACTTTATTTAACCACATTTTACATATTACAAATTGGCGGAATAACTTTACCGGTGGAGGTAACGCAATGGTTCAGACACTGAACTTCAGAAGTGATCAAGAGGACGGTGGCTGAAAATCCTATATGGCCATCCTGATTTATGTTTTCCGTGAAGACTATTGGCTTCTTTAAAAGGGCGCGATGGATTTGCTTGTGTTTCATATCTAATGATCTCGCCATCGACGGCACAGTAAATTCCAGTGTTGAGTGCTGTCGACAAGGGATTTCAAATTGATTCCGTATTTCTAGATTTTCAGAAGGCATTTGCCACTGTTTCTCACAAGTGGCTTGTAATCATATTGTGTAGTTATGGAATATCGTCTCAGTTATGCGGCTCGATTCGTGGTTTCCTGTCAGAGAGGTCACCGTTCGTAGTACGAGGTGCATTCAAGTTCTAAGGCCTCCAATTTTTTTTTTTAATGAACTACTCACCCCAAATCGATGAAAGTGGCGTTACTTCTCGACGTAATCGCCCTGCAGACGTACACATTTTTCACAACGCTGACGACACGATTCCATGGCAGTGGCGAAGGCTTCTTTAGGAGTCTGTTTTGACCACTGGAAAATCGCTGAGTCAATAGCAGCACGGCTGGTGAATGTGCGGCCACAGAGAGTGTCTTTCATTGTTGGAAAAAGCCAAAAGTCACTAGGAGCCAGGTCAGGTGAGTATGGAGCATGAGGAATCACTTCAAAGTTGTTATCACGAAGAAACTGTTGCGTAACGTTAGCTCGATGTGCGGGTGCGTTGTCTTGGTGAAACAGCACATGCGCAGCCCTTCCCGGACGTTTTTGTTGCAGTGCAGGAAGGAATTTGTTCTTCAAAACATTTTCGTAGGATGCACCTGTTACCGTAGTGCCCTTTGAAACGCAGTGGGTAAGGATTACGCCATCGCTGTCCCAGAACATGGACATCATAATTTTTTCAGCACTGGCGGTTACCCGAAATTTTTTTGGTGGCGGTGAATCTGTGTGCTTCCATTGAGCTGACTGGCGCTTTGTTTCTAGATTGAAAAATGGCATCCACGTCTCATCCATTGTCACAACCGACGAAAAGAAAGTCCCATTCATGCTGTCGTTGCGCGTCAACATTGCTTGGCAACATTCCAAGCGGGCACCCATGTGGTCGTCCGTCAGCATTCGTGGCACCCACCTGGATGACACTTTTCGCATTTTCAGGTCGTCATGCAGGATTGTGTGCACAGAACCCACAGAAAAGCCAACTCTGGAGGCGATCTGTTCAACAGTCATTTGGCGATCCCCCAAAACAATTCTCTCCACTTTCTCGATCATGTCGTCAGACCGGCTTGTGCGAGACCGAGGTTGTTTCGGTTTGTTGTCACACGATGTTCTGCCTTCATTAAACTGCCGCACCCACGAACGCACTTTCGACACATCCATAACTCCATCACCACATGTCTCCTTCAACTGTTGATGAATTTCAATTGGTTTCATACCACGCAAATTCAGAAAACGAATGATTGCACGCTGCTCAAGTAAGGAAAACGTCGCCATTTTAAGTATTTAAAACAGTTTTCATTCTCGCTGCTGGCGGTAAAATTCCATCTGCTGTACAGTGCCGCCACATCTGGGACGTATTGACAATGAACGCGGCCTCATTCTAAAACAATGCGCATGTTTCTATCTCTTTCCAGTCTGGAGAAAAAAAATCGGAGGCCTTAGAACTTGAACGCACCTCGTAACTGACGGAAAGTCATCGAATACAACAGAAACAGTTTGTGGCGTTCCTCAAGGTAGTACTATAGGTCCTCTGCTGTTACTTATCTGAGCTAATGCTGTCGTTTATCATCTAATAATGTCATCAGAAGATCAAAAGAAATTTACAAAATGGTTTAGAAAAAATATCTCTATGGTGCAAAAATTGGCAGTTGACCCTAAATAACGAGAAATTGGGGTCATCTACATGAATGCTGAAAGAGATCCGCTAAACTTCTCTTACACGATAAAGGAATCAAAACTAAATGCTGTAAATTAAACCAAATACCTAGGAATTACAATTACGTACAACTTAAATTGGAGAGAACACATACAGGGTCTTCACAAAGTCTGGATACATAGGGTATTCTAATAAATTATAAGAAATATTCTACATTCTACAAATATTAATAAATTGATAATAAAAGAATAAATTTTAATAATTCAATAATTTTTGTTCTTCAGGTTGAATGATCACTCTGTCTGAAGAAGAACGTTTGGAGTGGTACTCTTAAGTGGACGAGAAGTGTAGTCATATCACGAAATTGCGAACGAATTTAACCTTTGACACCCACATCATCAATCTGTTTGTTTTAGTTCCATCAGAAAATTAATCGCCAACTTTAAAGAAACGGGCAGAGTATTGGACAAACACCATTCTGGACGACCAAAAACTTCTCACGAAACAAAAGAGGCTGTCTTGGCCAATATATATGCTAGCCCAAAGAAATCGCTTTATTGGACATCCAGGGAGTCGGATGTTCCAAGGTCAACCTTCCACAAAATATCTCTAGATATTGCATCACTTAAATGAAGATGACCTCAATAGATGCACAGATATGTGTGAGTGGTTTGCAGATAAATTGGGTGAAAATATCAATTTTACTAATGACTGTGTGTTTTTCGTTGATGAATCTGTGTTTTATGCCAATGGTGCAGTCAACAGACAAAGTCTTCGATACAGGTCAAAAGGCAATCTCCATTTGATGGGTCCATCCAAACTGCAGGGCTGATGAAAGGTGATGCTGTAATGCGGTCTGTGTAAAGCTCATGTACTACGATCTTTCTCCTTTGATGAACATGCAACGGGTGAGACTCATCCTGAGACTCTCATGCTGACAGACAAATTGATGCCTCAAATTGAGCGTTTGAGTGAGAGACCTCCAAACTGGTTTCAGCAGGATGGGACCTCTGTCCATTTTGCAGCAGCTTTTAGAGATTGGTTGAATGACAATTTTTGTCATTGGATTGGGAGAAGAGGTTATGTGGAGTGGTCCCTTTGTTTGCCGGACCTTTCTCCTCATGATTTCTAGTTCTGGGGTATGCTGAAAGAAAAAGTATGTTCGATGAAGACAACAAATTTAAACCACCTGACAGAACGCCTTATCAGTCAGTGTTCTAAAATCTATGGCAATTCAGACCTATCCCATCGAGTTCACCTTAATCTTACAAAGTACATCAAATTATGTTTTGAAAAGCATGGAGGTCATGTTGAAAATATTATTTATTAATATTAAAGTGACTAAAATGTACTTTATTATTATTTATTAGAATTCCTTGTGTGCCCAGTCTTTAAGGACACCCTGCAGAAAATGTTGTGGGAAAGGTAAACCAAAGACTTCGTTTTATTGGTCAAACACTTAGCAGATGCAACAGATCTACTAAAGAGACTGCCTACACCACACTTGTCTGTCCTCTTTTTGGAGTACTGCTGTGCGGTGTGAGATCCTTACCGATGGGACTGACGGAGTACATAGAGAAAGTACTGTCGAGAAATAGGGGAGAGAGTGTCACGGAATGACACAGGACTGGACATAATTAACACACAGTCATTTCCCGTTGTGGCAGGATCTTCTCATGAAAATTCAATCAGCAACTTTCTCCTCTGAATATGAAAATATTTTGTTGATACCAACTTACACAGGGATGTAGAGGACAAGGACTTCTTTTTAGGAAATATGGTGCGGAATTGTGATTTAGCGTGTTTCAGTGCACAATGCGCCAGCCTCACAGCAGACAAAGGCTGGCCAGCACGTTACGCAGGTGACACAGTTTTGCAACGAGCGTCAATATGTGTGTATTTGTGCGGCAGCCATCAACAGCCAGAACGCAGCATTAGCAGAATTACGTAGGTGCGGGTCGCATGTGGCGCGGTTGCGTTAGTCAACTCATCGAGAACATTCTAATAACCACGGCGCCGCATAAGCGTCAGATTCAGCAGCGGTCTACGCTATTTAAGGGCATCAGAGGTGGGCATCAGCATCGGTTCGACCGATTGGGCGTTCGGTTGCTGTTATGTCGTCGGCATCAGTGAGGCTGTCCATGAGGACTGGCCAGTGGAGGGCGTTGCCCACTGCTGCGCCGACGACTTCTGGCGTCGTCAAGAGCTGCAGCATCTGCAGGAGGCGAGCTAGGCTGGGTCTCATGCTGCTAACATCCTACCGCCTGCACAGCCGCTGACCGAGCATGGCGTCGCGTTCCCTGGGCTGTGCGCATCAGCACGTTTCCACCATGACACGAGTGGTGGGGCTGAGCTACCGGAAAATGTATTGGAAGAACCAACAATAAAGAGGAAGATCGCTAAAAACAGCCACCATCTTCTATCCAGCCACGTCCTACAACTCCGACCATGTCACCCTCTTTGGTCATCCTATTACAAGTGGTGTCAGTTGGGCAACCAGAGCATCACATACTCTTGTTACAATTGGTGACAGAAGTGGTCTTCTCCCTGGATTTGGAGGAAATTGGGGCTGGTAATCGACGAGGATATGTGGCACCTGAAAAGGGCAACAATGGATCAGCAACTCCTGCAAAATGACAAGTAAGTGCCAATTTTCCGTTTGGTGGTTTGTCTGAACCTGTAGCATAGTCCGTCTTCCCTTCCTATTCTTCTTTCTAGGCTTACTGTAGTCTTGATTTGATAGCTGGTAGTGATGGAGCAGTCTGTGTCAGCCGAGGTGGCTATTCAGCAGCTACTTGAGCGAGTGTCAGAATTAGAGATAGAGCTTGCTTGGTCTAAAGAAGCGAGCGAGGAACAGTTTCCTGTTAATGCAGTAATTCTTGACACTAACGCTGTGTTTTTGGTCACCCCTTTCTCAGGAAACGCTGGGAAGGATGTTATGATTTTTTTTGGGAACCTTAGCATGGATGCTAAATTGGGAAATTGGGGTGCAGAAACATTTTTGCATGTGGTTAAGTTGAAAGTAACTGGGGATGCCAGAGCGTACGTTACATGCCATGAAGAATTAAGGGATGCTCAGACATTTGAAGTATTCACAAATGGGTTGCTGGAAAGGTATCGGAGGCAAAAAAAAACGTCTAGATATTATCGGGAACAATTGAATAGAATGTATCAAAGGAATGGGGAATCAGTAGAAACTTTTGTAGATCGAATTCGAAAAATTAATGTTAATACATATGAGATAACAGATTCCTATAGGGTTGATGAAGCCATTCTGCAGGAAGCTGAGCAGAGGGCACTAGACGCATTTTTGTGGGGAATACAATCCGAAACCTCCCACAAGATTAGGATAGAATTCCCTAAGGCTCTCAATGAGGCAGTCGGAATCGCTGTGGCGTTAGAGGAAGCAGTAACAAAGACGCGGGACAGGAAAGCAGTGTTAAATGCAGAAATAAGATGTTTCAAATGTGGTCGGATGGGACACATTAGATGCGAGTGCAAGGGAGTGCGGTGCAGGAAATGCAGACGTTGGGGTCATCGGGAGAGTAATTGCAGTGGGTCCTGGCAGAAACATGATTGGAAACCGCAAGGTGGGCCTCACCCCCCTCAGTTAAACAGGGCAGGGGGTGATGTGTCCACTGTGCAACAGCCCTCGTAAGGATTAATGGTAGTGCAGAATCAGTGGCAGACTTTTTTCTGACCGGCTTGGTGAGGGGCAGACCGTACAAATTTTTATTGGATACCAGGTCTCAGGTATCTGTGGCGAGTAGAAATGCACTCGGTAAAGTAGAATTAAAACCACCACGCTGAGCTTAAGTGGCATGGGTGCGGGACAGGTGAAGTCACTCTGATCAGTAGTGTTAAACTTCGGAGTGGAAGTAAGGAACTTCCAGGTGAAGGTAGAAGTTCTTCCAGTTGTTGACAGCAGCTATGACGTCATACTCGAATTGGATTTCCTGCTTCCGCATCACGCAAAAGTTAACCTGGAACGGCGTACAGTAGAACTGGACAGAATACAATTTCGCCTAGGTTCTGAGGCCGAAAAACTACTATTGTCACAAGGAACCGCCCAGACATTGGGTGGGCCACCTAAACTGCGTACAATGTCCCCTACGCTTAACTCGCGGGATACTATACCGAAGGGTACAGGGAAAATAATCTGGGCAGATTTTGCAGCTAGTGTGCCGGTAAATTCGTTGTGTGTCGTTGAACATTTGTCTGAGAATGAGCTGCTGGATAAAATGAAGTGTTTTCGCGCTGTAGCGTATCCTACGTGCAGTAGATAGAAGGAAAAAAGGTTGTGCCTGTCAGTACTGATAATTTTGGCCTTGAAGAGGTGCAGTTAGCATGGGGTACCGTAATAGCGAATCTGGAGATAATAGGGAAAGATGAACTGGAAAAGGATTTTGCAGTAGAGTACACAAGGCCGGGAGAGTCTGTCAGCTGGTCCGCGCTGAGGGGTAAAGTAGCACATTTAGAAGGGCAAGACAGAGAAGTCATGGAGAACCTTTTGACAGAATATAAAGAGTTCTTTAATTCTCATGGTCCACTGCCTGCCACACCGTTAGTTCAGCATTACATCCCCACTGGGAATGAAGCACCGGTGTATAAACGTCCATATCGTGTTCCAAAATGTTTACAGCTGGTCATGGAAGAATTTATTAAATAGCAGCTTAGAGATGGGATAATAGAAACCAGTAGTAGTCCCTGGTCCGCTCCTGTGGTAATAGTGGGTAAAAAATCACCTGATGGGGGCAAGGCATATCGTTTTTGTTGTGATTATCATATCCTGAATCAAAAAAACTGTATCGGATGCATACCCAATGTCTAATATCACTGAAACTCTGGATAATTTGGGTCAGTGTTGGTACTTCACGACCTTGGATCTTCGAAGCGGGTACCATCAGTTGGAGGTCGCCCTGGAAGACCAACCGAAGACAGCTTCTTCAACACCTACAGGTCATTTTCAGTATCGGCGAATGCCTTTTGGACTCAAAAATGCTTCAGCAACCTTCCAACTGTTGCCTGATAGCGTGTTACGAGGGCTGAAACCTAATCAGTGTATGGTATATTTGGACGACATAATTGTTTTCTCAAGGGACATGCAGGAATATGTGCGCCGTTTGCCCGAGGTTTTCGATCGTCTGAAAGCAGCGCGGTTAACTCTTCATATGCAATAATGTCATTTTTTGTTGCAAGAAGTCCGTTATTTAGCTCATATTATAGGACAGGAGGGTGCCCGCACGAATCCAAAACTTGTAGAGGCGGTAATGAATTTTCTGATACCTACAAAAGTAAAAGATTTGCAGTCGTATTTAGGTCTCGCCAAATTTTTACAGGAGGTATATTCCAAAATTTGCGGAAATTGCAAGACCCCCTCATGCAGTTGTTGAAGAAGGGAGCAAAATTTCACTGGTCAGCAGAATGCGAAGAGGTTTTCAAAAGTTAAAAAAATTGGCAAAATCTAGTCCGGTATTGGCTTTTCCAGATTTTAGTAAACTGTTTATATTATCTTGTGACTCTAGCAATTTTGCTTTGGGTATTGTATTATCTGAAGAAATAGATGAGCAGGAACACCTGATAGCATATGCTTCGAGACAGCTAAACAATGCAGAAAAAAATTACTCAACAACCAAGAAGGAGTTATTGGCATTAATTTTCAGAATAACCTATTTCTGGTGTTATTTGTATGGACGACGTTTCAAGGTGAATACTGACCATGCAGCATTTAAGTTGTTGTTAGGGCTTAAAGACCCAACGAGTAGATTAACTAAGTGGGCTTTGTGCCTTAGTGAGTACATTTTTGACGTGATTCATCGACCGGATAAATCACATGGAAACGCAGATGGTCTGAGTCGTAAAGTATGCGCCATCGAATGCACGGGAATAAATGAGAAGGAATGGGAGGAGGCACAAGCCACCGACACAGATTGTCAACGATTTACCTCGCAGCGACAGTTCATCGTGGAAGATGGGATATTGTACCGTAAAACTAGTAACAGTCCACGCATAGTCGAACCAGAATAATTGCAAAGCGAAATTTTAAGGCTAGCACATGATTCAATGTTTTCTGGTCATTCGAGTCGAAGAGCAACGGAAAGGAGGGTAGCACAGAGTTTTTGGTGGTCAACGTGTAGGCAAGATGTCTATCAGTAAGTAAAGAATTGCATTCCATGTGC
Source organism: Schistocerca americana (assembly GCF_021461395.2). Lineage (NCBI taxonomy): Eukaryota > Metazoa > Arthropoda > Insecta > Orthoptera > Acrididae > Schistocerca > Schistocerca americana. The sequence continues at coordinate 584,762,415 of NC_060122.1, read as the reverse complement.
TCAATGGGCAGAATTGAGTCATCAGAAAATTGTGTTGCAATGACTACCAGAAGCGGATAGACCTTTTCAGTTACTTGGCTTAGACGTCTTGGGACCATTTGTGCAAACACCAGCGGGTAATCGCTATGTTTTAACAACAACAGATCATTTTTTGTGCTATGTGTCTTTGACAGCTATTCCAGACCAGCGAGCCGCAACAGTGGCTCATCCCATGGTACATCAATGGATATTGAAATTGGGAACACCTGAAACTATAATTACAGATCAAGGGACAAATTTCATGTCCGATTTCATAAAACAGTTATGCAATTATTGCAACAACGAGCGCATTACACCCGCAGGCTAATGGTCGGACCGAGAGAGTTCATCGTACAATAGCTAAGATGTTAAGTTATTATGTAAATTCGCAACACAACAATTGGCATACCCTGTTGGCGATTGTAACCGTGGTGTATAACTCAGAAGTGCATGAAAGTACAGGATTGGCTCCGTATGAAGTACTGTTTGGTCAGAAGATGCCATATAAGTTTTAATTGCTCAAGACCCCATCAGGAACCGATATTTTGGCTGTTAAGGATTTATCCACAAAGTTGAGAACAATCTGGCGGCAGGTGAAAAAAAAAGAACACTAAAGCGTTAGAGAGACAGGACAAAGTTCACAATAGAAGGCGGCTTTACCCAAATATCATGTAGGACAATGGGTGATGATGACTAATCCATATGTGCGAAAAGGCAAAACAAAAAAATTTGTATCCTGGTATCAAGGTCTTTACCAGGTGATCGAGATGACATCGCCGGTGAATGTAAAATTACAGCTTCCAACTAGCCCTCCTATTGTGCATGTGAACCGAATTAGGCCTTTCAAGGGGAATTTTGAGGAACTTCCTTCATTGTCTGCAGTAACTTCTAGTGGAGAGAAAGATGAATCTAAGAAAAAGAATAAGAAAGGAGTAGATCAACAAGAGAACCAAGTTAATTGTGGAAGCGTTCAGACATGCTATTATGCTCTTAGGCCACGTGTAAAAAGGAAGAGCTAATGTGAGTTGTTTTTCTTTGGTTTCTCAGGAGGCGTGACGTTCTGGTAAGACCAGAAGTTCCAGCGTCATGGGTTGTGCTGAAGAGGGAAGAGGGAAGGTGTGCAGTATCTCTCAGCATAGTTATCCTGTTTTGCTGTTGCAACTTAGCTGAAGCCTTGAAGGAACATCCTATATGAAGTGGTGTTTTGTTCTCACGACAAGCAGACCTAATTATGTCCAGACGTCAATGGACCTTAAGGGTGGACTGTAATATTTGGGTGGTTGAAGACGATATCTGTAAATTAGAGGATACATTTAATGAATTTCATTCCATGGTGGCTAATCAGTCAAGGTTTAATGACACACAGGGGGAATATCAGCTACTGCGATCAGCTTTTGCATGCTTATAAACTCAGTTGTGGCAAACTGCATGGTCAATCCCACACGTCGAGGGAAAAGAGGATGGTTAGATGCAGGTGGCCATATCCTAAAAACTGTTTTTGGGACCGCTGACGTGGTAGATATTAAAAGTATTAATGAAACGCTACGGCAGGTACAGGATAATGTGAATAGCAACCAGGGATGCTAGATCTTCACACAACCCAACTAGAGAGTTTGGAGAAAGATGTAGTTAATAATACGCACCATTTGCGAGCTTTGGCCGTGACATTTATGTCCCACATTAAGGCCACAGCTGACACAACCAATCACGACTTGGGTTGGATAACATCGATTCACAGCTGATAATCGCTAAGCTGCTCCGTTTTCTTGCTGCTGGCCGGAGTGGCTGAGCGGTTCTAGGCACTACAGTCTGGAACCGCGCGACCGCGACGGTCGCAGGTTCGAGTCCTGCCTCAGGCATGGACGTGTGTGATGTCCTTAGGTTAGTTAGGTTTAAGTAGTTCTAAGTTCTAGGGGACTGATGACCTCAGAAGTTAAGTCCCATAGTGCTCAGAGCCATTTGAACCATTTTTTCGTTTTCTTGCTGATAGTATTACTGAAGCATGCGTAGAATCCACAGAACTACAGGAGGCCTTGTTGCACGCAATGCGCGAGCACCTAACACCAATACTGTTACCTTCGGAACAACTTCAGGAAGGATTACGGAAAGTTCAATCGGAATTGCCCGCATCCCTGGAGCTACTGATGACATTAACAGACGAACACTTATCTCTGTACTACAAAATGGCCACTGTTACCATTACGTGGATGGGAACCCTACTGAGAATTCATATCATAATGCCATTAACATGTAGGGATTGTAAATTTGGATGTTACGCCTTGCATACGTACCCAGTGAAGTGGGAAATTTTGCAGAAATTCGTACAATTAACCATACGGGAAATACTGTTAGTGGCATGTAACAGACAAGCTCATGCATTCCTCACTGCACAAGACTTGCTGCATTGTCGAACAGCTCCAGTTACCATCTGCCCTGCAAAATTGTTACACACTCTTCCCAAATCTTGTGAGTATTCTCTGGTCTGCTCTCAAGAAATAGTCGCGAAGTGCCCTAAGGAAATTATAGGAAGCACAGTGCAGTTCTTTCAGCAAGTGGGTCCACATTGGGTATTTTCAGTAATGGAAAACATGGTCGTTATTTCCGTTTGTTATGAGCAGGGTAAGCAAGGGAGTACGCAAAGAATAGAACTGCAGGGGCAGGGACTGTTAATTAACAGCACACAGTGTGACATTTCAGGGCCAACTTTCCGTTTACCATCCATGAATACTGGAGCTACAATCATGAACATAACACACACATTGATCTATGTACCTGACAAACCGGTGCAATTCGTCACGAAAGAAAATGTCACTCTTTTGAATAGCGCAGTAGACCCAACTTTGCTCACCTCTTTTGAACGAATGCTAGCAGCTCAGGATGGACGTATAATTATGGAACATCTTTTTCAACAAGTGCATGAGTACGGTAATGAGCATAAGCAACGCTGACTAGTTATTGGATCATCAACCACCGCCACCTGTATTTTTATCTATGTCTTAGGATTAATGTACTATCAGCTCAAGAGGAAGGTAGCCCAAATCCCGCCCCTTCCAACCTTTAACCTAAGGGTCCAGACAAAATCTCTGAACAGTTGTGAGGCACTGCAGCAGAACACTGATTAATGTTTATGAACAAAGATTGGACCGAGGATAGAAGTGAATGAACACAGTGTAAATAGTGAATCAATCGCATTTTGTGGTGTTTGTGAAGTGAACTGTAGTTGTTTTGAGTTATTGGTTGAATTCAGGGCTGATTTCTTTTCGTACGAGGGAGGAATTGTAGAGGACAAGGGGTTATTTTTAGGAAATATAGTGCGAAATTGTGATTTAGTGTGTTTTAGTGCACAATGTGCCAGCCTCATGGCAGACAGCGGACGAAGGTTGGCCGGCACGTTATGCAGGTGACACAGTTTTGCAACAAGCGTCAGTATGTGTGTAAGTCTGCGGCAGCCATCAACAGCCAGAACGCAGCATTAGCAGAATTAGACAGATGCGGACCACGTGTGACATGGTTGCGTTAGCCAACTCATTGAGAACATTCTAACAAACACAGCGCCGTGCAACCGGCGGATTCAGCAGCGGTCTGCAGTATTTAAGGGCATCACAGGTGGGCGTCGGCATTGGGTCGACCGATTGGGCATTCTGTCGCTGTTACGTCGTCGTAATCGGTGACGCTTTCCCCGAGGACCGACCGGCGGAGGGCGTTGCCTGCTGCTGCACCGGCGACTTCCGGCGTCGTCACAAACCACAGCGTCTGCAGCAGGCGAGCTAGGCAGGGCCTCGTGCTGCTAACCTCCTACCACCTTCGCAGCCCCTGACCGAGCATGGCGTCGCATTCCCCGGGAAGCGCACATCAACACATCTCCACCACGACACGAGCAGTGGGGCTGAGCTACTAGAAACTGTATTGGAAGAACCAACAATAAAGAGGAAGATTGCTAAAACAGCCACCTTCTTCTATCCAGCCACGGCCTACAACCCCGAGCACGTCACCTGCTTCGGTCATCCTATTACAAGGAGAAATGATTATCATGATAAAATAAGGGGAATCAGAGCTCACATGGAAAGATATAGGTGTTAGTTAATTCCGTGCGCCGTTCGAGAGTGGAATGATAGAAAATTATTGTGCGGGTGGTTTGATGAACCGCATGTCTGGCACTTAAGTGTGTATTGCATAATATCCATGTAGATGTAGACGTAGGTGTAGAATCAGTTGAAATAAAGTACGTATGATTAAAATTAAAACCGGAGAAGGGAGGGAACCGAGGTTACGACTGTACTAGGCACTACACATTAAAGTTTGAATAGTTTGGCTCGAGCCTCCATGTGCTATGGCACGAAAATATATATATTTCTTACACTCAGCTTAACTGTGCGGCCTAGAGATGTGGCTGGTCTCAATGTTTGGCTACGTTTTTCGTCATAGGGTGCCAGCTCACTCTTGTCGTAAACTCAATTTTTAAGCTGAGATAAAATATAACAAAACAATGCAGGCAGGTATTGGGGTGAAATCTAAAACAGTTAATCACTCAAGTTGATTTGAACAAGTAGTTTACTTTTCTTCAGTATATTCACTAAACACTTAAAATACAATCTGAGGGGCTTCTAAGTAAGGGCAGCCGTTAATAACTAATGCTACAACACTTCACAATTCGTATGTCACGACCATGACACTCGACAGTCTGTTCACAGTACACAAAATACACTGTTGTCTGCTGTCCTAAACTACTATATTGCACCCAACTTGATCGTTTTCGAACGTTGCCACGTACATACTTGTCCCCGATCGTGGCTACCAACCCAATGCTACCCGCAGATAGGCGGCGCGTCCGTCTCTTAGCGTCGCTCAAACCCAACTGTCCAGTCATCAAAGATGACCGTCCCATGCACCCTCGAAACGACTGCCTAACTCAAAACAATTTTTGACAAAAATTACGAATATTCTTAAATTAAACACAAAAACATATATAATACACCACTGGCCATTAAAATTGCTACATCATGAAGATGACGTGCTACAGACGCGAAATTTATCCGACAGGAAGAAGATGCTTTGATATGCAATTGATTAGCTTTCCAGAGCATTCACACAAGGTTGGCGCCGGTGGCGACACCTACAACGTGCTGACATGAGGAAAATTTCCAACCGATTTCTCATACACAAACAGCAGTTGACCGGCGTTGCCTGGTGAAACGTTGTTGTGATGCCTCGTGTAAGGAGGAGAAATGCGTACCATCACGTTTCCGACTTTGATAAAGGTCGGATTGTAGCCTATCGCGATGGCGGTTTATCGTATCGCGACATTGCTGCTCGCGTTGGTCGAGATCCAATGACTGTTAGCAGAATATGGAATCGGTGGGTTCAGGAGGGTAATACGGAACGCCGTGCTGGATCCCAATGGCCTCGTATCACTAGCAGTCGAGATGACAGGCATCTTATCCTCATGGCTGTAACGGATCGTGCAGCCACGTCTCGTTCCCTGAGTCAACATATGGGGACATTTGAAAGACAACAACCATCTGCACGAACAGTTCGACGATGTTTGCAGCAGCATGGACTATCAGCTCAGAGACCATGGCTGCGGTTACACTTGACGGTGCATCGCAGACAGGAGGGCCTGCGATGGTGTACTCATCGACGAACCTGGGTGCACGAATGGCAAAACGTCATTTTTTCGGATGAATCCAGGTTCTGTTTACAGCATCATGATGGTCGCATCCTTGTTTGGCGACATCGCGGTGAACGCACATTGGAAGCGTGTATTCGTCATCGCCATACTGGTGTATCACCCGGCGTGATGGTAAGGGGTGCCATTGGTTATACGTCTCGGTCACCTCTTGTTCGTACTGACGGCACTTTGAACAGTGGACGCTACATTTCAGATGTGTAACGACCCGTGGCTCTACCCTTCATTCGATCCCTGTGAAACCCTACATCTCAGCAGGATAATGCACGACCGCATGTTGCAGGTCCTGTACGGGCCTTTCTGGATAGAGAAAATGTTCGACTGCTGCCCTGGCCAGCACATTCTCCAGATCTCTCACCAATTGAAAACGTCTGGTCAATGGTGACCGAGCAACTGGCTCGTCACAATATGCCAGTCACTACTCTTACTGAACCGTGGTATTGTGTTGAAGCTGCATGGGCAGCTGTACCTGTACACGCAATCCAAGCTCTGTTTGACTCAATGCCCAGGCGTATGAAGGCCGTTATTACGGCCAGAGGTGGTTGTTCTGGGTACGGATATCTCAGGATCTATGCACCGAAATTGCTTGAAAATGTAATCACATGTCAGTTCTAGTATAATATATTTGTCCAATGAATACCCGTTTATCATCTGCATTTATTCTTGGTGTAGTAATTTTAATGGGCAGTAGTGTATATTGAAAAAAATGGAATTTTTCCGGGCAATAACAATTTAAGGTCCAGTTTTCTGTATTTGCCGTCGTTTTTCCACAAATAATGTTCTCGTGGGGCGATATTGCTTTCCCCAGATTTTTGATACTTAACGTAAATAAACAAACAAAAACACATACTTAATTACTCATCTACCTCTTTAAACTTTAGAATGCTGCCGCTAGTAACGTGCGATTAAATTTATTTGTTACCAAAAACATAGTTTCTCTCAGTCGAATCCCATATTCCGACCTGTCATTCAAAAATGGTACAGATTATGCTAAATCGGCTATGATTTCTCGATTCAGCTCTACTAGCTGCATCCGTAGACACTTTGTTCATATTAATTGGCCAAAGCGTTGCCGAGATGTTAGCTTTTGAACTTTCATAAATTTACAATTTTTTAGACAACAATGACTTTTAAAATATCACATATCTTTGTGGCGCTTCTAGATAATTTAGCTGTACGTATTTTTCTGTCCATGAGTGCCAACTCGCACCTCCGTGTCACTTTTAGTTATGTTTTTATCAATTTTTCTGTGGTATATAAATTTTTCCCAAGAGCGCAAACACGGCCACATGCGCCCCTGCCGAGCGTCCACTCGGGTTTTTCCAACGCCGCGTACACGGTAGCCGCTCGCCACGGGCCCGTAGCATCCGCCAGCCACGTTGTCTTCGGCGGAAAACTGCCGCTCTAAGCTGCCGCCACAGCTTGTACTCTCACAAGGTTCACATCGACACATTTATTTCATCAGGAAATGCATAAACAGTGAGCAAAACACTCTACTAAATAAACAAAGTGGTTACAATTTCATAATAAACAGCAAAATAAAAACATGAAAACTTAGTGTCAGTGTGGAACTTTACCGTGCACGTTGGAAATTAGGTAATGCCAAACTTGGAGAAAAGACCAAAATCTTGACACAATGTTGGCGCACGAAATGTGTTACCAATTATTTCTCTCACAATTTGCAACGCACATTAGATATCCCGCTGGGATCTCTACAGCAGTACCAGCAGAAAAAAAATGGTTCAAATGGCTCTGAGCACTATGCGACTTAACTGCGGAGATCATCAGTCGCCTAGAACTTAGAACTAATTAAACCTAACTAACCTAAGGACATCACACACATCCATGCCCGAGGCAGGATTCGAACCTGCGAGCGTAGCAGTCGCTCGGCTCCATACTGTAGCGCCTAGAACCGCACGGCCACTCCGGTCGGCAGTACCAGCAGAGCTTGCAAAAACAAATGAGTTACGAAATGACGTGTAATTCACGATACTGCCGCTAGGAGACTAGTAAGCAGCAATGGCTGACAATGGAAGATTGAAGACACAGCAACGATCGGCAATTGTGTTACTTTTTCATGAAACGAAAAGCCTTGTTATGACTCAGAGGCGCTTTGGACAACAGTTTAACACACGATGGGTCCCTTGCAAGAAGACCATCCACAGGTTGTACGATAAATTTGTACAGGAAGGAACAGTATTGGAAGCGAAGCGACCTCGGCCTAAGCCTGTTTGTTCGCCGGAGAATATTGAAGCGGTACGAGTTGCTGTACAGAGAAGTCCCGGGAAATCGTGTAGAAAGGCAGCAGTGCAACTGGGAATATCCAGACGCTCCGTTCAACGCAGTCTTAAAAGTGACCTCCATATGTACCCATACAAGATGACATGTGCACAGAAGCTCACTGAAGAACAATGGCTCTGAGCACTATGGGACTTAACTGCTGAGGTCATTAGTCCTCTAGAACTACTTAAATCTAACTAACCTAAGGACATCACACACATCCATGCCCAAGGCAGGATTCGAACCTGCGACCGTAGCGGTCGCGCGCTTCCAGACTGTAGCGCCTAGAACCTCTCGGCCATTCCGGCCGGCCTCACTGAAGAACACAAGCAGCAGAGACTACTATTTGCTCAGTGAGCGGAGGATAGAGAAGAAACTCTCAATAACGTTTGGTTTTCAGACTAGGCGCATTTTCATTTAGACGGTGTGGTTAACAAACAAAATGTGCGCTTTTGGGCCATTGAAAACCCACAAGTGCTTCGTGAACGACAACATTATGCTCCGAGGATTACAGCATGGGCAGCAATTTCCAGTCACGGACTTATTGGACCCTTTTTCTTTGAGAAACTGTGAACAGCGAGCGTTATTTGAGCATGGTTCGCAATAGCTTCATTCCACAGCTTCTTGCTAGTTCCTTGCACTTCAACACGCAGTGGTTCATGCAAGATGGAGGAAGGCCACATACTGCAAACACTGTGTTGGAGTTTTTACACGAGCATTTCGACATGCGGATCATTTCACTCAGGTTTCCATGTCGCTTCAATGACTGACAAAATTGGCCCCCCCAATAGTCCAGACCTCAATCCATGTGACTTTTTTATTTGGGAGTACCTAAAGGAAAAATTTTTCCCGAAACATCCACGTGATTTAATGGAGCTCAGAAGACTTATTCCTCAAGCTTGCAGTGAAATTACGGAAGACATGTGCCGTAGGGTAATCACTAACTTCAGTGTTCGTTTTAAGGAGGTTAGGAAACGAAATGGTGGACATATTGAGCATGTGCTGAGTTAGAACAAATCTCTATGGACAGCTCTTCATTGTAGTATATGTTCCTTTCAGATTGTATTGACAATAAAGTTTATATTAAAAAACAAAATGGTAACAGATTTTGTGCGCCACCCTGAGTAACTACAGTAGCACATGAAAGTAGGACACCCAGACTACAATAGCATAGACAGGCAGTGCACGTTATAAACAAATTCATATCAGTGAGGAATATGGATAGAAAATACACAATTGGAAATAAAAGAGGAGCGAGGAGAACGGGTGGGGGAGGGAGGAGAGAGAGAGAGAGAGAGAGAGAGAGAAAGGAAAGGTCAGGGATGAAAATTATTAGAGGACCCGAAGCGCAAAACACAACAAGGATGGAATAGTAAAGAGGATGGAACCATACGGCAACACAAGGGAATGGTGCTTGAGCGGACCTTGGATGACAACCTGTACACGAAAATTTTATTACGTCAGACGTTATATTAAAAAAAAGGGGAGGGGGAGCTGATAGAGGAACAAGGACTAATATATGAAAGTGGATCTAAACAGAAAACACTGCAGCAGGCAGAATACGTGGTGGAGCCTGGAGATGATCTACGCAACACCAGGCCATCAACTAGTTACATTGAAAAACTATTGGCGAGACGACATTACTTGTATATAAATTCCAAGCTCCTCTAGAACGTACAGTTCCCGTCCTTTAGGCTCCATACGTAAAATTTATGTGTTGTCATCAATCGGTGATAACATATGGTCTACGTTTTTAAATTTGATAATTCTTAGACATTTCTAGCAGTTTTTATCAATGACTATAGAACTTCATGTTCAACACAGTCCTAGGTTGTTAAAAGACGGTTCTACCACCTAATTTGTGGTTGGTTTTCCGAGATTTCCCACATTCATCCCGTCGAATCTTGCTCCTGGCTTATGCTTGTTCCAACTAATGCAAAAAATTAGCTTTCAAAACAAATTTTATTAAACTTTTTATGTTGCACATTTTCTAAATTCTGTGTCAACGTAACCCCACCGGAATATAATAATTTTTGGTGAACATTTTCTACCTATACTTCATAAGCCATTAGTTACTTTGTTGTAATCATTTGATGATGTACTTCCTGATTGTTGAATAAAGACTGCAGGCCATTTAGATTTTAAAATATACTACCTTATAAGTAGTACGTTGATAATTATAAGCGTTTGAGATAAACTAGTTTTGTAAACTTTCTATTAAAATTACGCCCTTTGGACAAGACGTGTTTTCAAATTCAAAAATCAATTGGATCAAAAATGGCAGTGTTAGAATTTCGGCGGACGCCGATGGCGTCTGTGAAGGAGAAAGCGCAATGTGTATTGAGGTCTCATGAAACACGATTGCTTATTATAGTTCAACTACAGTTTCGAAGAGACCTGTCGGATGAGAAGAACATTAAAGGACGGTATGAAAAGTGTAGAGAGACTGGCAGTGTTGGTGACAATGTAAGAGGCGGCATACCTGGAGGGATCGACGAAACTGTTGACACCGTGACTTCAGTATTTCAACGCAGTCTGCGGAAGCCGGTGCGTCGTGTTCCAAGAGAAACCGACATAGCTCAGAGCACTGTAGTGAAGATTTTACGCAAATCTGCTTTTCCTTTGAGTGGGTACAGTACCGCCCGACATTGAAAATAGGTACAACATACTTCATTATATTTGTCAGAACACTTTTTTTTGTACAATAACTAAATTTCAATTAATACAGCGAAGCCGGATACCAGTGTGCGAAAGAATGACAATTTATTTATTTAAATTGATCACATGTGCACTCCCACAAAGTAAATCCCTACATCCAGTTTGGTGAGATCTGTGAAATGAATGAATGTATGGTCGTCTGCTAACCACAGATAATGAATGTGAATATATGATCATCTTTGAGACGATCCATTGGCCACCTTTGGTGGGACCAAAGAGATGAAATTTACCTGAGCTTTGAGCGCCTGAAATGTGGCTGACCAATACGGTAGCAAGGTGCTCCCCCACTTCGACAGAGGTGTGAGAGAACCTGGAGAACGGCCATGTTTCAGCTCTCTGCCGCTGGATCTTGTGCTGTTAAGACCTATCTTCGTTGTGCTCCATAATGACAAAAGAGTGGAGACATGGCATGCATGTGGAATATTTAAGAGTAGTTTGAAATAATAATTTCTCTATTTCAGGAACTTTTGTGGGCAGAATTAAATGTTAGGCAGGTAATATTAATGGGATTGTAGTAATCTTCGGAAGTGACCAACGGTCACAATGAAACCTCGTGTAGCAATAAGTTGAAATACTTCCGTGTGCTTAAGTTAAGCTGAATTACTAGTGTGTGTACAATAAGTTGAAATATTTAAGAAATAGTGTGTGTACCATAAGTTGAAATATTTAAGGAATGGCGTGTGCAGGACTTGAAATTAGAGACGAGTACTTCCACGTGGTGAGTACTGTGTGAGTCTCAAACTGTGTATGAGACAAAAGATAAATAGAAGTACTCATCCATGGTATCAGTTGAGGACTCGCGTGTGTGATGAATATGTTCTTAATATTACTTTGCGTGATATGATTCCGTGTGACGCTAGATTCAAACTCTGAGAGAGAAGCAAGGTGAGTCGGCCGTCTATCCAGCAACGCCGCTTGGCTTGCATTGCACAGGAAGACGTGCAAATATCTCCAGAGTTCATAGTTGGAAAGTAGAATTACAAAGTGGGCAGTGTCGTGTGAAACTGGGATAAATACTAATTGAAGTGGGAAAGCTGAAAGTGATAGTGTTGTGACTATTTAGTGTTTTGTATTTCATGTCGTAGTGTGGTGTATGTCATGTAACTTGGGTATGTGTGGTTTGCATGGGAGAGTAGTAAGGTAGTTTCAAAAGATTAGTGGGTTATGCTTGTTCCTTCTGTACTGCTCGGTCTGGAGGATAGTTTCGTGATGATGATTGTGAGAGTCGAAGTGTGAGAAATAATAAAAGATCCACCATCCTATCCAGAAAGTGCACTGTAGCGTTAAATAAATACGAGACCATATTATAGATATTCACCAATGAAAGCCATGCCCACTGGGCGGAATTTCTCATGTGTTATTGTTGTAGGTTATAGAATTTGTGTGTTTAGGTTGGAGAATTTATCGGAATAAATAAGATAGTGAAAAGAAAAAGATTGGTGGACTTTTCCTTCGAATTGTATGTTGTCATAATGTCCCGAATTTATAATGTGTGCGCCATTCATATTCAGTGCGGTGGCCACGTGTTGACAAAAGCCGTTAAATAAAAAAAAGAAAGAAAATGTGGTATTGCCAGAGCGTAGTGTACAGTCAGAGTTCTGTAAATTACTAATAGTCAGATGCGTGTTTCCGTTGCGTACTAATCATATAGGAGGATAACTTGTAACTTGTGAGTACTAGAGTTCATGTTACTCGGTAAATAAGAATGAATCCACTCGCTTGGCAGACCACTCATCTTGCAGGCCTGACTGCTTGATGCCACAGTATGACCAAGGCATGTGGGTGCCTCTCATAATTTCGACCCTGCCAGGATTCCATGCTCTCCTGTCATTCTGATAGTTTCTGCCGTTCCTATCCTCGACTCTGTGTGACCTATGAGTCGTTTCGCCGTTCACAGTGCTGTTCTCATTACCCAGTTCCTGTAACAAGTGTTGAAATGACGTGGAATCGTCTAAGCCTCTGCCTGCTATCACTATATCTCTGCGCAATTTCACTGGCAACTTCGCTATACAGATCCTAATGAGCTCCCCAGGTTCGTATGTCACATCCAAATACCTATTTCGTCTCAGCATTTCTTGATAGCACGCCACTGGATTTCTTATATCACCTTCGTTACAATTTGACATCATCAATATGTTTTGTGTAACCTGGTCCTGCTTACTTTTCGACCAGAATTCGTTTAAATAGCTACTACAGTCTTTAATGACTTCCTGCATTTTCGCTCTAGCCTCGTCCCTCAAATGGTTACACACAAACTTCATTTTGAGGGGCAGTCCCCATGATGAAGGTAATGAATCTTGAAATTGAGACAGCCTTGGACTATACCCAGTTGGGTTTGCCCCTATTTTATCCGACACAACCGTTCTTCTGACTCTGTGAATTCGTCTTCCTCTTTCTGCCTATTTTCGTTTTTTGAATTTATCTCACTCTCCCTCTGCAGTCTACCTGGTGGTGTTTCACCTTCACTTCTGCACGCTAATTGCAACTGTGCAAATTCTTCCCTATGTTTCCTACTTATTTCTAATTGCGCCTCTTTAAGTTGTAATAGTGATTGTATCTCCCCCTGGTTGGCATAAACCTCTCGCTGCGTACTGTCAGAGCCTGTGTCGCCTCTTATACTGAGCTTTTCTACATCTGCACTAATCGTATTCATTCTGACCACTACCTTTTTGATTCGCTCATCCGGCAACACGTCCCTACGTTCAGTAGTATCACTCTTTATTGCAAATACTTGTACCTCCAAATTATTAGCTTTTTCTTTCACGGCGTCACATACTTGCTTCAACGCACCCAGATTCTTCTCCCCCTCATCTAACCGATTATTAACTGCGGGCAGACGCTCATCGATAACTGTGTGTAGCTTGGTCATTGACTCTTTATTTCCCTTATCCACCGCTTCCAATCTTTCCTTTTTATCTACATCCATCGCTTCCCATCTCTCCTTATACGCTTCCCATCTTTCCTTATTATCTTTATCAATCGCTTCCAATCTTTCCTTATTATCCCTATCCATCGTGTCCAATATTTCCTTAAACTCCCTATCTCTCTCCTTATTATCTCTATCCATCCTCTGTAAAAACTGCAGTAGCACATTGTCATTTGCTACTCTCGACGCGCTCACCTCGTTCGCCTGAGAAACGGTAGCTTCGCTAAGGGTAGCTTCACTTTCACTGCATACCTGACCTAGTCCCGGCTCGCCCACGTCGTCGGGAAAAGCCCCCATTTGTGGACAAAGCCCGCCGCATAAAGGATCACCTAGCCGCGGTCTGCTGAACAATTCAGCCCCTTCCGAGTGTTTGTCGTTCTCGCTCATTAACCCATGGTCAACAGCTACTTCCTGCTGCACTGCTACGTTCACCCTAGAATCACTATTCTCCATGGTGACTACACTTTTTGACTGCGACCGAGTTACTACAGACATTATGCAAAAAAAAATTATGCAACGATCTTCCAGCCTTGGACGATATAGCAATCAATTACATAAAAAAAAAGATCCTCCCCAATCCAGAAAGAAATTGCAAACAAAATAAAATTTTACTTCTTAGCACTATCACAATATATTCCATCAAAATAAAAAAAAATCTTAACAGCAAACCCTAACAGCAAAATAATCTGGCAAAATATCCTGGCAGGGTCGAAATTATTAGAGGCACCCACATGCCTTGCTCATATTGTGGCATCAAGCAGTCAGGCCTGCAAGATGAGTGGTCTGCCAAGCGAGTGGATTCATTCTTATTTATCGAGTAACATGAACTCTAGTACTCACGCTTAAGTTACAAGTTATCCTCCTATGTGATTAGTACGTAACGGAAACATGCATCTGACTATTAGTAATTTACAGAACTCTGACTGTACACTACGCACTGGCAATACCACATTGTCTTCCTTTTTTTTTATTTAACGGCTTTTGTCAACACGTGGCCACCGCACTGAATATGAATGGCGCACACATTATAAATTCGGGACATTATGACAACATACAATTCGAAGGAAAAGTCCACCAATCTTTTTCTTTTCATTATCTTATTTATTCAGGTAAATTCTCTAACCTAAACACACAAATTCTATAACCTACAACAATAACACATGAGAAATTCCGCCCAGTGGGCATGGCTTTACATTGGTGAATATCTATAATATGGTCTTGTAATTATTTAACGCTACAGTGCACTTTCTGGATAGGATGGTGGATCTTTTATTATTTCTCACACTTCGACTCTCACAATCATCATCACGAAACTATCCTCCAGACCGAGCAGTACAGAAGGAACAAGCATAACCCACTAATCTTTTGAAACTACTTTGCTACTCTCCCATGCAAACCACACATACCCAAGTTACATGACATACACCACACTACGACATGAAATACAAAACACTAAATAGTCACAACACTATCACTTTCAGCTTTCCCACTTCAATTAGTATTTATCCCAGTTTCACACGACACTGCCCACTTTGAAATTCTACTTTCCTAATATGAACTCTGGAGATATTTGCACGTCTTCCTGTGCAATGCAAGCCAAGTGGCGTTGCTGGATAGACGGCCGACTCACCTTGCTTCTCTCTCAGAGTTTGAATCTAGCGTCACACGGAGTCATATCACGCAAAGTAATATTAAGAACGTATTCATCACACACGCGAGTCCTCAACTGATACCATGGACGAGTGCTTCTCTTTATCTTTTGTCTCATACACAGTTTGAGACTCACACAGTACTCACCACGTGGAAGTACTCGTCTCTAATTTCAAGTCCTGCACACGCCATTCCTTAAATATTTCAACTTATGGTACACACACTATTTCTTAAATATTTCAACTTATTTTACACACGCTAGTAATTCAGCTTAACTTAAGCACATGGAAGTACGAGGGCGGTTCAGAAAGTAACCTCCGATTGGTCACAGTGCGGGTTGTGGGGGGAGTAGCGACGCCATCTGTGCGTTCACGCACTCAACAGGTCAGTCGGCATCAAGCTGTGGTCGAGTGAACGTCGTACCTGCGCTAGTTTCGTTTTTGTGGCAGTTTGAAATGTGTGCTGCAATAGAAAACCCCGCCAAATGTGAAGTGCGTGCTGTCATAAGGTTTTTTACAGCCAAAGGATATTCTGCAGCAGCTATTCATCGTGAGCTTTGTGCCGTGTACGGACCAAGAGTTATGAGTGAAGGAGTTGTCCGTGAATGAGTACGTTTATTTAAAAGTGGACGAGAAAACGTTCATGATGAAGAGAGGAGTGGTAGACCATCATTGGTGACTGACAAACGCGTTCAGACAGTTGATGCAAAAGTTCGTGAAAATCGACGTTTCTCAATGTCGGAGTTGTCTACTGGTTTTCCACAGATTTCTAAGACTCTCTTGTACGAGATAGTGACAGCAAGATTGGGTTACCGTAAGTTCCGTGCACGATGGGTGCCCAAAATTCTTACCGACCACCACAAAACTCAAAGAATGGCCTCTGCATTAGACTTTCTGTCACGTTACGAGGACGAAGGAGAACCATTGTTAAACAGAATCGTGACCGGTGACGAAACCTGGATTAAGTACGTGAACCCTGAGACAAAAGAACAATCAAAGATGTGGGCACATTCAAATTCGCCTACCAAACCAAGAAAAGCCTCGCAAGATTTTTCTGCCAGAAAACAGATGGCAACGGTGTTTTGGGATGCCAAAGGGGTGTTGTTGGTTGAATTCATGGAATGTGGTACGACCATTAATCAAGACGTGTATTGTGAAACAATAAAGAAGTTACGACGGGCTATACAGAACAAACGCCATGGTATGCTGACTTCCGGTATCGTTTTTTTGCACGATAACGCCCGTCCTCACTCTGCTCGCAGAACAACGGCCCTTCTTGAGTCCTTCAAGTGGGATGTTATCGTAGTACAGTGTGGCTCAAGACACAACACAATTATTAGACGTTCTTTTCGCTGAGCATTACGGCAACATTTTACCTGCATATGTGCGAACCTTACGTCACACCGCAGTTACAGGGATTTCAAGCGTTAGTAGTGTTTCAGCAAGGTGATCCACCGCCATGCTGGGCGTTGTTTGTTTGTCAGTTCTTGGATGAAATCTTCCTGGACGCATGGATCTGTAATTTAATGTCAAGCCCCTTCAGATACACCGGTGTGCTCATTCCCTCGAACCGAATGTCGCAGTTTTAGGTTTCCAGCTTCCACCGATAAGTGACAGATAATCATTTCATGCTTTCTCAACAGGTGGTCGCGACGTTATACCGCGTGGCATAGTCCTATAGAGTATTTTGTGTTATCCAGAGTTTTGAATTACACATTTTTAACGTGAACAGAAAATATTTCTGAGACAATCTGTTCATCGTTTAGATGGGTATTTCGAGCCATGGTACAGTGGATACCTTAAGCTTGCCACTTGATGAAAACAAGTGTAAAAACACCTTGGTCACTTCATCAGTTTCTGTATATATACACCGTAAATAGGGATTGGTTCAAAAATTTTACTCTAATTTATGACTGAGAGTTTTAATATTCATAATAGGTAAACTAGTGTTTAAAGTAGTAGAATAAAATATTATCTGGTATCTTCACATTTCATGTGCAATTAGAATAATACATTAAGCATTTAAGGAGCAGTCAAAAAAATCGGGACGAATGGAAAAAAGTGGTTAAACTGTTTATTATTTCAAAAATAATCACCATAACTTAATAAGTTTTCCCCAGTGTGCCTTCATCGTAAAATGCTTCGGTTTGCGGTCCATAATTGCACCCAGGTGTGCACCTCTTCGTCCGAAGCAAACGACGGCCGCGAACGCCTTTCTTCAGAGCTCCAAAAATATAGGAATCACGAGGGAAGGGATCGAGACTGCGTGGGGGATGTGGCAGGGCTTCCCATCGAAACTTCTGCAGCGTAGTCGAGACAGCCTGCAAAAAATGCCCGCCTAAATATTGCCGAAGTTTTTTCAACCACGCTGCAGGAGTTTTGCTGGGAAGACCTGTCTCATACTCCATAGAGTCCCGATCTCTCCCCATTCCATTTCCATATGTTTGGAACCATGAAGGAAGACCTTCATGGCCGTCGATTTGCTTCGGGCGAAGAGGTGGGCGCCTTGGTGCAATCTCGGTTCTTCATCTACATAGATATTCCGCAAGCCACCGTATGGTGCGTGGCGGAGGGTACCCTGTACCGCTACTTGTCATTTCCCCTCCTGTTCCACTCACAAATAGACGGAGGAAAGAAACGACTGTCTTCATGTCTCCGTATGAGTCCTAATTTCTCCTATCTCATCATCGTGGTCCTTACGCTTGATGTATGTTTGCGGCAGTAGAATCGTTCGGCAGTCAACATGAAATGCCGCTTCTCTAAATTTCCTTAACTGTTTCTCGAAAAGAACGACGCCTTCCGTACAGGGATTCCCATTTGAGTTGCCGAAGCATCTCCGTAACACTTATGTGTTGTTCGAACCTACCGATAATGAATCTAGCAGCCCGCCTCTGAGTTGCTTCGATGTCTTCCATCAATCCGACCTGGTATGGATCCCAAACACTCGAGCAGTACTCACGAATAGGTCGCACCAGCGTCCTGTATGTGGTCTCCTTTACAGGTGAACCACTCTTCCCTAAGACCTTTCCAGTAAACCGATCTCGACCATTCGCCTTCCTTATCAGAATTCTCACATGCTCGTTCCACCTCATATCGCTTTTGAACGTTACGCCCAGACATTTAAATGACTTGACTGCGTCAAGCAGAATACTAGTAGTACTGTATCCGAACATTACAGGTTTGTTCTTACATTTTTCCACAGTTAGGGCTAGCTGCCATTCATAACACCAACTAAAAATTTTGTCTAAGTCGTTTTGTATCTTCCTACAGCCATTCAACTTCGAAACCTTGCTGTACACCACGGCATCATCAGCTAACAACCGCAGATTGCTGCCCGCCCTATATATATAGAGAGAACAACAGCGATCCTATCAGACTTGCCTGGGGCACTCCTGACGATACCTTTGTCTCCGATGAACACTCGCCATCGAGGACAAACTGCTGGGTTATATTATTTCCGTAGGCGACGGCCAACATTTTCGATAAAGGCATTGACCGTCTTGTTTCACACAGGTTGGTGATAACTTTTGAAATAATAAACAGTTCAATTGCTTTTTTTCATCTGTATCTTTTTCATTTGACTGTACTTTGTACATACTTCTGATGTGCAGAACTCGAATCCTGCCCTGCTACACACTCAGGCGTTTCAGTTCAGTTTTAGTTTCTAGTAAGGCGGAGCAGGTAATGGATACTGACTTGTAGTCAGTGTACCCGGAACTCTTTGTTATGAAACCTCAAAACTGTATCGCCATTCATCTTGAAACGAATAAGTTTCCCACTAGCTCGGATCTTGGGTATACATTTGCCTGTGCGTGAAAGTGAAGCATGACTGATGTTATTTCCCAGGATGCTGAGTGTTCACAAACACCAAGAGTCACAAAAGGTTTGCGTTATGATTTGCAGCAGTGAACTGCTTTAACCCTTCAGTTCATTAGCTAGAGGGAACACAACGTGTGGAGATACGATACGTGGAAAAGGAGAAGTGGTGTCCTTGCTGAGTGGCCTGCAGGAAACGTGGGCAGGTCGTCTAATTGCTGTTATCGGCTTCGGCCGCCGTCGGCGTGTAACGAACGAGCGCGCGTTCTCATTTGTAGTCTACGGCGCCTGGTCAGTCACACTGCATTCACAATGCGGGCCACTGTGTGCTCGATAGTCCTCACTCTCTCCAGCTTGGGTAAGTTGACTAATGTAGGTGCCTGAAGTGTGGATGGTTAGGAGTTTCAGGTGCAGTGCGAAAACCCTAGGGTCCCGATTCCCGAAGGCAAATCTGATTTCAACATTGTCGATAGAAACCCTGAAGCAGCCAGAAATGCCTCAATGAAGCTTTTGTTTCCTCGGCAGAAATCATTTCGGGCCAGGTCACTTTACATACAGTTTCTACATCAGTATTCACATTTTTCTTCTATGATAATCTTACTATTGTAAGTAAACGCAGCATCCATTGTGGATACACGTGGTAAAATACACACTTGAGCAGTGTAACTTAAATCTGAGTACCAATTCCTCTATGACTTTGTGCACATTTCACGTTACATTTACACTTTTTGACTATCCGGTGCAACGTTTCAGTAAAAGTCAAAGAACTGCCTCTCGGACACTCGTGGTGCATATCCAATAGGACGGATATGCCCACTTCAGTAGAAAACCCCCTGGACAGAAACAGCCGCTGATTAACAGAAAACAACGATGATGGTTTCTTACATGTCATTTTAAAACATATTTGTGCAGTAAAAACAACACATTTACTTTGCAAATACGACAAATTTAGTACCTGATCCAGCTTAAGCAACTGTATATCTGTTGAAAAAATCAGCAACCAGTTGCACAAAAGGAATTTCGTTTCTTTATGGGCATTAAACATCTAGTGCCCTTCTTCCTGAGATTATAATTACTATCGCCTATTAGCCAGCGTAAAAAAAAAATAAACAGTTGCATGCAGCATATTATCGTACTCTTGTGGATCACAGTGTAAAAATTAAGTGGGCAGTTGTGGATAGATACTAGAAAGAGGAATAAAGCGACTATAAATGCACATCATCAGAAGATATAAGTAGGTGGCAGCTCTACAAGCATAGCTCCACGTTACTGCTACACCAAATATCCTCTAGGGTCTGTTTTGCGTATTCTAGTCTTTGCTTGCCCCTGCTGTTATTTGCCGGCCGGAGTGGCCGTGCGGTTCTAGGCGCTACAGTCTGAAACCGAGCGACCGCTACGGACGCAGGTTCGAATCCTGCCTCGGGCATGGATGTGTGTGCTGTCCTTAGGTTAGTTAGGTTTCATTAGTTCTAAGTTATAGGCGACTGATGACCTCAGAAGTTAAGTCGCATAGTGCTCAGAGCCATTTGAATCAACCAGCTGTTATTTCATTATTGTACTTTTTCCAGTGCAAGGTTATTTACGCCTGGATACCGAGCAGATCTCCAACTACCTTATTCCTTCTTCCGCAGATTTAATAACATCATCAGTCATTGCAGTACTTTTTTCATTTATCTATCCACATTCTTCGATAGCACTACATTTCAAAAAAATGGTTCAGATAGCTCTGAGCACTATGGGACTTAACTTCTTAGGTCATCAGTCCCATAGAACTTAGAACTACTTAAACCTAACTAACCTAAGGACATCACACACATCCATGCCCGAGGCAGGATTCGAACCTGCGACCGTAGCGGTCTTGCGGTTCCAGACTGCAGCGCCTTTAACCGCACGGCCACTTCGGCCGGCGATCTCCGTACACTACGCCTTAAATTTTTCTTTCTAAACTTTCATATGTTACTGTCGAACAGTAGCACTGGCATTAGCATTGGCGGCCACATGACGGACCTGGCGGAGGGGAGCGGTAAGAGGGGGAGTTCTGAATTTGTATCAAAACTGGCAATTTTAGAGCCTTGCCCTTCTGGAAGAATTTCTCCATATGCCCATAAACAGTACAAAAATTACAACGTGTTTCAAACACATTCATTTGATTTTACTAGATTAATTTTCTGCATGAATGAAGATGGAAACTTTGGGTGAATATTAACTCATCTCGCTAAATATTTTTATTTTCAAAAGAAGCACCCGAATGCACAAGGGTGTATTTTTCATATACGTAGACATGTGTAAGTTTTAGAGCTGGGTTTAAGATCAAATTTTTCATTTACCTGTGACAAATATCCGTTATGCTCTCAAGCGGGCGCGCAGTAAACGTCCGGACGACAGTCAAACTCGACCCAAGCTTTGGCGAGCGTCCCAGAAGTTACTGCTGTGTGCCATGGCGGTTGATCCAAAGTTGTTGGAAGGAGAGACACGAAGGCGGAGTCTTTGGTTGATTTGGGGGACGGGACCAAAGGTCGAGGTCATCGGTTCCATCAGATTCGGGAAGGATGGAAAAAGAAGGCGGCCGTGCCATTTCAAAGAAACCATCCCAGCAGTTGCCTGAAGCGATTTACGGAAATCATGGAAAAGCTAAATCAGGATGGCCGGACGCGGGTTTGAACCGTCGTCCTCTCGAATGCGAATCCAGAGTACTAACCACTGCGCCATCTCGCTCGGTGCTGAGTCTTTCATAAACCCCACACAAAAATCAAGTGCACGACGCACAATGAAGGAATTATTCGAATGGGACACAAATCGGTAGATGTGATGAACGTGTGCACACAAACGAATGACTACTTCAGAAAAATTGGATGATTTAGTCAAGAGAAAGAGCTTCACAACCAGAAAGTCAATAACGCATTGGTCCACCTCTGGTCCAAATGCAAGCAGCTATTCGGCTCGACACTGATTGGCAAAGTTGTTGGATGTCTTTCTGAAAGATATTGTGCCAAATTCTGTCCAAATGGCGCTTTAAGTAGTCGAATTCCCGAGCTGGTTGGAGGACCCTCCCCGTGATGCTCCCAATGTTTTCAATTAGGGAGAGATCCGGAAACTTTATTGGCCAAGGTATGCTCTGGAAAGCAAGCAGACAAGCAGTAGAAACTCTCGCCGTATGCTGGTGGGCATTATCTTGCTGAAATGTAAGCCCACGATGGCTTGCCATGAAGGGCAACAAAACGGGGCGTAGAATATCGTAGACGTATCACTGTGCCGAAAGAGTACCGCAGATGACAGCCAAAGACATGCTACGAAATGAAATGGCGCTCCAGACCATCATTTCTGGTTGTCAAGCCATATGATGGGCAATAGTCTAGTTGGTGTCTCACCGCTGCCCAGGGCTTCTCCAGGTACGTCTTCAGTAGTTCAAATGGTTCAAATGGCTCTGAGCACTATGGGACTTAACATCTGAGGTCAGCAGTCCCCTAGAACTTAGAACTACTTACACCTAACTAACCTAAGGACATCACACACGTCCATGGCCGAGGCAGGATTCGAACCTGCGACCGCAGCAGTCGCGCTGTTCCGGACTGAAGCGCCTAGAACCGCTCGGCCACCGCGGCCGGCTTCTTCACTAGTAATCTGGGCTCAGTGCGATGCGGGACTCATCGCTGAAGACAATTCTACTTCAGTCAATGAGATTATAGACCGAATCTGACCCACGCCACTGCAAAATGGCTTGTTGGTGTACAGACGTCAATGATAACAGGCGAAAGGGGCAACATCAGCCCAGTCCCCTTTCTGTGATCTGCATATTAATAGTTCTTGTCTTCACCGAAGCACCAGTTGCATGTCAGATCAATAGTAATGATGAATTATGGGTTCTGAGATCCTCTCTGGCGTTTGCTCGGTCCTCAGTTTCTGTCACCTCTCTAGGTCGACCACTTCCTTCTTGATGCTGTGTTCAGCCCTGTGACCATGCCTGCCAACATCGTCGAATAGTGGAACCGCTCCTATTCAAATGTCGAGCGATTCGCCGATTACTCCAACCGGTTGCTTTGCACCCAACAACACGTCCTCTCTCAAACGCTGACATCTGCATATATTCCTCACGCGCCTGTCTGTGAGGCATAGTTACTGATTACACGGAACCAAATTCGCGCAGGCTTTATGCCTAGGTTTGGACGTGTCTCCTGTTTACTATTTTTAGCAGCTGCGCGCTGAAATTTCACATGGCACTACGTAAATGTTCAGTTCCATTTTAAAGCTGTATATTCTGGATGATTTTTTTTTCTAAAGAAACGTGTACACCAACGTTTCTACCGTCTGAAATCGAAATCTTATGTTAAAATAAGACGTCAATAATACGGTTTTGGCAGCGTCAGACGTAATAAATTTCGTGAACCATCCATCGTAATCGCCTAAATATCGTTCTTGTAGAACAAAACAATTCTTAGGATTCGCAGAAAACTTTTACAGACCAATGTAAATCTCGCTGGAGAATTTGAGAATTATTACAAAACAATGATGTAGCTTGGATGTAGCTTAAGCTTTCAGCTTTATCAATGCAAAAATTTTAAGCGTAGTGTACAAGGTTGCACTAAATTCTTTGTCAGCTTTAAATAATATTTACGGTGGTTGTTCCCGATACAACATAACTTGAAATCAACTTTTTTGTTTTTTTCGTTTTTCAGGCTTCATCAGTGTTACCAATGCACAGGTAAGAACAGTAACCATGAAACATTTAAGTACAAATGAATACTACAGTAATTTTCAGCCGAAGCTTCTCACATTAATGTTTAATTTTATAAGATTTGTAGTTTCGTAACGGAGTTGACTTATTTTTGTCGGTCTGAAGGCATTTTCAATCATGTCTCGAGATACTTTGATCTTCTTCTCGATTCTAATGCGACAGATCACTAATAAAGATCTTACCTTTGTGCAAAGGTAGAGAGAGAGAGAGAGAGAGAGAGAGAGAGGGGGGGGGGGAGTAGGAGAAAGAGAGAAGGGAGACAGGAATTAAAAACCGTTAATATTTACTGGTTTCACTGAGGTGGTGTCAGCCATCGGGCAGAAATTTTTGCTATATGGCGGTCAGGATTTAGGAGCCCGTTCACTGTTACAGGGTTAATACAAACCTTTACGCCAAATTTTTCGACCTTTATGCGCCTTCCATATAATACTAAGTGCTCCATTTGCTTGCAGATACTTTTAGCCAGATGGAAGCTAGGCTCATAAATATATCGGAGGGTACTGGTCCACAGCTAAGATGGCTGTTCTTGGTGACATTGCTGTAACTATACCCTTTCCAATCCCCCAACTACCGTAAAACTGACGAAAAAAGTCAAGATGGCGAAAGTATTGAAAACCTTACGAGAGATTCCAATAACCATATTCGGCCATCAGAACTATTAAGAATACCTTCACGTGGTTGACTAGCATTTGACTCTTGGTGACCATCTGTTGTTGCTCTCAATCGTTCTGATGATGGTCAGTGGCGACCGATACCGATAGAAAACACAATAGAAAACACTTTCCATGATTACGTCAAAGAGAATATTAGGTATACAATTTTAAAAAAATGTATCACTACCTGTCGACATAATATCATTTCTCCAAATTCCACGAAAGCCAGTTTTCGAAAGTGAAAATGACAGGCAAATAAAAATATGCGAAATTACTCCATAAAATGGCGGGACTAGCACTTGTCTTGCGAAAAAAAGAGCGGACAGACCTATTGAGTTGATAAGTTTGTGGTCTGTGTCCAGACCAGATGTGATTTAAATTCAAAGAAATAATATCGACGGCATTTGACAAATATTGAGCCGTAGCATCGTACATCGTGCCTATTGAGATCGCACATAAGAACAATGAACAGGCGGTCAGTATGTCACGCGCTGGACAAGTGGCGTCACTTGCCCGTGTGTATTTAGTTTATGTGCGGTCTGGTAGAAGTCATTAGCTGACGGACACTGTTTGAGCTGCTGGAAAAATAATTTCATATATAAACTGAGGAGAGTTACTGCTGCCAGCTGCAGTGGGACATTATGCGGAGTCAGCGGCGACGAGCGTAAATGTGTACCAGACAGGGATTCGAAACCGGGATCTCCTGCATATTAGGCAGGTGCGTTAATCACTGTAAATTGAGGAAAATTGCTGCTGTCACCTGCAGCAGGACATTATGTGGAGTCAGGGGCGACGAGCGTAAATGTGTACCAGACCGGGATTCGAACCCGCGATCTCCTGCTTATTAGGCAGGTGCGTTAACGACTGCGCTATCCTGGACACAGCGTTCTTTCCGACGTATCAAAAAAACAAGTACCGCGAATTCTTATGAAATTCTGTCATTTCATTTTGCACTTTTGTTTGTTTAATTTTCTAATTGTTTATTAATTTATATTATAATTGTGCTTGGATATGAGAGTGAATGAAGATGTGAATGTGAAATAATGTTTTGTGTGAAGGTTTTTTGCTATACATTGAGTAACTGGTCTTGTGAGGAATATTCGAGATGACGTACGAGTTAGTCATCGGTATTGAGGAATTTGTTATAAACTACTTCGTCAATTTATGGTATTGCGGAAATGAGATTATGATTTCGGTTAAGAGGGAGTTAATTTTATATTTGTGGGTTTTCAAAATTTATTTATGTTAATTTAATGTCCTGATTCAGTGATAAATTTTGATTGGTTATGTATATATGCACGGGATTGAGAGGGTTCGATACTGTCTTCCGACTGGCTGTGATATTTCTCTGGAAGTCAGAAATTAGCATATTCGAGTGTACTTTGGGAACCAGAAACTTCTTTTGTGTGGAGAAGTGAGCAGAGTCGGGGCTTGGATCTAATAGTGGTCGGACCTATCGATAGGTGCTCCGATGAAAACTATTAATATTCCGATATTTCGGTACCAAAATGTTTGAGAAGTGCCGTAAAGTTTAGAAGATAGTTCAGTTTAATGCACGGTGTGAAATTCAGAATTTTTGATGACATTCTAAATAGCTAAATTCGAACGTAAATATTTTGTTACGTGAGACTGATTATAACAAAACTCCAGCGAGTTATTCTAAAAGAAACAATCCGTTTGTAAACTTTCTGTGGGGGACAACTAATAATTACAATAAACTGGCTACGGTCATGAATGAAATGTACATATGGACTTTTCAGACTTTGCACAGCTTAGAGTAAAGTAATTGGTGTATGCTAGCTTACCGTATTACAGTGAAATTTTACGCACGTAAATACCTTCATTTAAGTATTATTAACCTTCCACCGAAAACAAAAAATTAGTGCGACTTGCTGTTAAGAGGTGTACAGCTGTTTTTTCTGTAGCTGTTTCCGGCTAAGAACTGCATTTCAGTAACTTTTGGGAAGTGTGCGTGTGAGAAGAGACTCACCACGATGTGGGTGGAAATTTATTTGCAGTACCACCCCACCATCGCAATATATACCAAACAAATTAATAAGCGCTGGTACTGATCCCCCATGGTACAAAAAACAGGTCAGTACACTATTACAGAAGCAACGATAAGAACATGCAAATTTAAAAGATCGCAAAATCCTCAAGATTGGCGAAGTTTTACAAAAGCTCGAAATTTAACACGAACTTCAATGCGAGATGCTTTTAATAGTTTCCAAAACGAAACTCTGTCGCGACATCTGGCAGAAAACCCAAAGAAATTCTGGACATATGTAAAGTACATCAGCGACAAGACGCAGTGAATACCCTCACTGCACGATAACAACGACGATGCTATTGACGACAGCACCAATAAAGCAGAGTTACTAAACAAGATTTTCCGAAAGTCCTTCACAAAAGACGACGAAGTAAATACTGCAGAATCCGAATCAAGGACAGCTTGCAACGTAAGTAACTTAGAAGTAGATATCTTCGATGTAGCGGAAAGGCAAAAGTTCCGATCCAGGTTGTATACCAGAAAGGTTCCTTTCAGAGTATGCTGATACTACAGCTCCGCACTTAGTAATCATATGCAATCGCTCGCTCGTAGAAAGATCTGTACTCAAAGATTGGAAAGTTGCACAGGTCAAACCAATGCCCAAGAAAGGAAATGCGAATGATCCGTGAAAGTACAGACTCATATTAAGGACGTCGATTTGCAGTAGGATTTTGGAACAAATGCTGTGCTCGAACATTATAAATCACGACGAAGAAAACGCCTTATCGACAAACAGCCAATGCTGATTCAGAAAAAGTCGTTCTTGTGAAAGACAATTAGCTCTTTATTCTCACAAAGTAATGAGCGCTATTGAGAGGGGCCATTAAATTGGTTCGATATTTTTAGATTTCAAGAAGGCTTTTGATACCGTTCCTCACAAGCGACTTCTTATCAAATTGAGTGCCTATAGAGTATCGTCTCAGTTGTGTGACTGGATTCATGATTTCCTATCAGAAAGGTCACAGTTCGTAGTAACTGACAGAGAGTCTTCATGTAAAACAGAAGTAATATCTGGCGTTCCCCTAAGAAAGAGTTATAGGCCCCCTGTTTTTCCTGGTGCACATCGACGATTTAGCACACAATTTCAGCAATCCTCTTAGACTGTCTGCAGACGACGCTGTCATTTGCCGTCATGTAAAGTCATCAGATGATCAAAACCAATTGAAAAATAGTTTAGACAAGAAATCTGTATGGTGAAAAAAGTGGCAATTGACTCTAAATCATGAAAAGTGTGAAGTCATCCACATGAGCACTAAAAAGAATTAGCTAAATTTCAGTTACACTATAAATCACACAAATCTAAAGACTGTAAACTGAACTAAATACTTAGGGGTTACAATACGAGTAATATAAATTGAACTATTACGTAGATAATGTTGTGTAGAAAGCTAACCAAAGACTGCGATTTATTGGCAGAGCAGTTAGAAAATGTAACAGGTCAACTAAAGCGACTGCTTACTCTATGCTTATCCACCCTCTTCTGGAGTTTTCCTGTGCGGCGTGGGATCCGCTTTAGATAGGATTGACGGATGACATCGAAAAAGTTCAAAGAAGAGCAGCTTGTTTTGTATTATCGCGAAATTGGGGAGAGAGTGTCATGGATATGATACACGAATTTGGTTGGAAGCCATTAAAACAAAGGCCTTTTTCACTGTGACAGGAATTTCTCATGAAATTTCAATCACCAACTTCCTCCTCAGAGTGTGAAAATATTTTTTTGGCGCCCACCTACATAGGGAGAAAGAGAAATCAGAACTCGTACGGATTATTTAAGTGTTCTTTGTTCCCGCACACTCTTCGAGAGTGGAACGGTAGAGTAGTGGCTTGAAGGTGATTCTGCTAACCCTCTGCCAGGCACTTAACTGTGAACTGCAGAGTAATCATGTAGCTGCAGTGCAGATTGGATCATTTTTCGTGAATTCTGTTATTTTCTAATTTTACTGTATTTCAGATGTTTCTATATCAACAGCTACTCTCTGCAAACCACTAATGTGCACCAAAACGGCAGTTATCACTGTTCCAGTTATCAGGGTTTCTTCAAGTACCATCCACGTATGGAGCACGGAAAGAACATTTGCTTAAACGCCTATGTGCACACTCTATTTCGTCTAATCTTTTCTTCTCTGTGCCTACGGGAAAAATACATAGTAGACTGTGGTACATTGTTAGATACCTCATCTAAAACTGGATCTTGAAACTTCGTAAGCAGGCTTTCACAGGATAGCTTGCGTCTGTCTTACAAGTGCCTGACAGTTCAAGTTTTAAGGCAACTCCAGGACGCCCTCAAGTGGATCTACACTATCGGTATCTCCGTTGGCTCTATTTGACATGGGTCACACACACACTTGAGCAATATTTTAAAATGGGTCAACGTGTATTTTGCAACCAATCTCTTTTGTAGATCGACTGCATTTCCCTCGTATTCTACCAATGTTTTGCAAACAAAAAATTGTGATAGCTAATATAGGAAAGTACTTTTTGCACTTAACGGGTCTTGCAGGTGCAGGTCATTAGTGCTAACTGATGTTTTGTCGGACTTTTTCGTAAGTGTCCTACTAAAGTGCGCGTCATTTATGTTGGCGGCCGAGTTTAGGTTCGTTCTGCGCATCTGACGTCACAAAACTCAGCCAGCCAATGAACAGAGAACGACGTTGCCAGATCTCGACTGCAGTGCAGATCACGGACGAGTGTCTCCAGTTTTAGAAATGTTCAGTCATAAATAAAGTAATAGAACAAAAGCAATGTCTTGATAGCAGACTTTCTTTTATAGAAAGTTTGGAAAATGCATTCTTTATACCAATTGCTTCATATTCTATTAATTAATTAAACCAAACAAGCAATAAGACTCCTAATTCAGGCGATAGCAAGGAAAGGTGTTTGTATCAACCTCACAAACCTCTTTTTCGCAATAAAAAACAGCGGTAATTGTTTATTTCCTATTGTACATCGATGAAGCATGAGTAATTCACAGTCGTACCAATAATGTTTGTCAGTATTTTGCGTGACTTGTTAAAGTTCTCATGGAGTTTCATTGCCAGGTGAGCTGCGTTAGTGTAACGGTTAAGGTGTTGAGCTACTATGTGCACGGTTATGAGTTCAAACCTTGTGTGGTGCATAATATTTTCTTTTTTTAAAAACAATATCGAAGTGTCTTACTTCACGAATTTTATTCGTTTGAATGCAGTTTTTTGAAATTTCTAGTGCATTGTCTCTTCATTAATCCTTTCGCTGCTGCAGACATGTGTTCCCCGCATTCCGCGCTGTGCGCGATTTTGTCATCACTGCACTGCTCGCATGTGCAGACACATGGTGTTCCTACTGCTTTGACACACTTATCATTCGATTTCACAAAAACTATTTGGCCCAAAAATTTAATTTTTACACATCTTATTGACTGATACCTCCCCCTCATAAACGACTAAATTTTGTTTCGATGTTCAACGCTGTTATTGTGCAGCATTAAATGTAGTAAACCATTGCGCGAAATTTTGAAGAGTTTGCAGAGGTAAAAGTCCATAGTGTATACTTTCCGTATGGTCGATTTTAGTTGCCACAATGTTGAGAATGAAATGTGGACAAGATACCTAAATTTCATATAAAATTTACTGTATAACAATATCTCATTTAATTTAAGTACCACATAAGTGTCGTATGTAATATTGAGAAATATTCCGTCTTTCGCGACTGTAATAAAAGTTTTATTTACACCAGGCGCTTTTGGCTTTATTTTAAAGCACTTCAATCAATGAAAGGTATGGCACATACACAATGGTACTAATGTTCTCTGTCTTGTTTTTGTTCCACAGTTGCAGTTTTACCAATGGTATTGAAATATATTCCTCTTCTGCAACTGTAATAAGCGACATATTTAGACAAGACGCGTTTCTCTCTTTTGAAGCATCTTCAGTGGACAGTATTTTGTCTCCTCCATTGCCAAGTCACCTTTCGTAGTTTTGTGCTGCGGTAACACAATATTCAACGATTGTGTCGGCTGATCAGTGCTTTAGCAAATAAATGCTGTTTGTGTGTGCCACACACAAAAATTATATTTGACATAGCTCAGAGCACTTCACTGATAGACGATATATTCAAGTCCTAATGTTTTTTTAAGTCCACAGTTTTGTTTAATATATTTTGTCTACATCCTTTTGATTGATTGAAGTGCTTTAAAATAAAGCTAAACATGCCCAGTGTAAATAAAACTTTTATTACAGTCGCGAAAGATGGAATATTTCTCAATATTACATACGACACCTACGTGGTACTTAAATTAAATGAGATATTGTTATACAGTAAATTTTATATGAAATTTAGGTATCTTGTCCACATTTCATTCTCAACATTGTGGCAACTAAAATCGACCATACGGAAAGTATACTCTATAGACATTTACCTCTGCAAACTCTTTAAAATTTCGTGCAGTGGTTTACTATATTTAATGCTGCATAATAACTGCATTGAACATCGGAACAAAATTAAGTCATTTATGGGGGGAAGGTATCAGTCAAGAAGATGTGTAAAAATCAAATTTTTGGGCCAAATAGTTTTTGTGGAATCGAATGATAAGAGTGTCAAAGCAGTCGGAACACCATTTGTCTGCACAGGCGAGCAGTGCAATGACAAAATCGAGCACAGTGCTGAATGCAGGGAACACGTCTTTGTAGCAGCGAAAGGGTTAATGCGGCCGTGATGGCTTTACTTCATGAACTGCGCGCTCTAAACGTAAGCTTGCGAACTATGCTATACTATGGCGCTGTTTCTCTTGGCGCGTGCGTCGTGTGCAACTGGCAACGCAGCAATCTCCCGCGTCTGGGCGGGCATGCGCGAGCGGCCAAGATAAAAGAATTGAACTATAGTTGTAGCTAGCGGTGCATAACAGGTAGCAGACCGATACTATAAAGCGGCTCCGTGCACTAGCTTCATATGTCATCTGGAGTCTCTGTCTGAAAATTGAAACAATAACCAGATTTAAATTTTAAGAAAATATTGAATCCTGGACAGCTGAGTTTGTTAAAATTATCGAAGAGTGTCTGGACACTTATTTTTTGTGCCAACGGTAGCCTGAAAAGACGACCACTATTTCTCGTGATTGGAAGACAGTTCGTGTGATAGGATTTTATGGTGGCATACCTGTTGCTATCAGTGCGTAGGGAAGCAATTATCTGATTTACATTTAAATTCGAGCAGTGATTTTCTGTTCTTTTAAATCTGCCTCGGGTCGCGCCTGGCGGGATACCTGCGAGACCTATAAGTCAAAGTGCCAGGGCCACTTGCTTGCGTTTGAAGATGAGATAATGATGCGGTCTTCCTTAATAGAAGTAAAATGGGTTTACGTTACGGGCAGCTTTGGCGAGAGGAATGTTACAGGAGAAAGATGATGACCAATGAGAAAGTTTGGGCGTGAATCAAAAGCCAGTCATTTAGCTCCCTTGTCCTGAACATTTTACCCATTTCGGGAGTTGTTTGGAAGTCACAGAATCTTGGGGCAGTCAAGCAACCCCCAGGCATTTGAGACGACCTGTGAGTCCTCAGGAGGGTCAAGTTAGTCACACTCCCTTGCAAAACTCTGCATGTACTTTTCTCTCAAAAATATGATACACATGGTACATGAAGTACTGATGCTGACAACAGACGACTGGCAGATGATCATCACGCTGCCACTGCCTCAGCATGTCATAGGCTCCAAACATGCTTACTGTTGGGGAACGGCACACATGAAGACGTTTGCAAGGCGGCGCGCCTATTGGCTCGGCATCGCGCATGTCGAAGAGAGGACGGATCGCTCCTGCAATGCTTGCGTGTCAACTGTCAGTACCCACGCGACGGTTCAAAAATGGTTTAAATGGCTCTGAGCACTATGGGACTTAACATCTGAGGTCATCAGTCCCCTAGAACTTAGAACTACTTAAACCTAACTAACCTAAGGACATCACACACATCCAAGCCAGAGCCAGGATTCGAACCTGCGACTGTAGCGGTCGCGCGGTTCCAGACCGAAGGGCCTAGAACCGCTCGGCCACTCTGGCCGCCCGCGACGGTTCGATGCCAGACCAGTGTCGCAGCGCCCGTGTGTGCGTATAATTGAGATCTTCGCCAATCCATTCTTCAGAAAGATGTGGCTCATTGTCATTGGCGCCTCCTGGAAATTCCCAAAAGTCATTCGGATACCAAATGCCACAGAAAGGGAAACAATAAACGCATTGCAGAAAATATTTACTATTGCAGGGGCCCCAGAAACAAGCTCTTCAAACAATGGCCCTCAATTCTCATATAGTATTTTTCTTCTCTCGAAATGGCATAACACACCTGACAACAGCTCCATTCCATACAGACTCCAATGATGAAGCAGAGGGCTTCGTCCGCACCTTCAAGTGCAGATGAGAGAACTTATATCAGACGCATCCAAAGCCGAGATCCTGACCCAGTTACTGGCCTCCTGCAGGACAACACCCATTCAGAGTCGCACCGTGGCAAACTGCTGCATGGCCACTGACCCCGGACACGCTGAGACCCCTTGCGGTCTGCGACACAATATCGCCAGCTGAAGCGTCGCGCTCGCTGCTCTCTGGTCACAGAGATAGGACAAGGCAATTTCGGGAAAGTACGTGGACGGCTACTAGGTGTCATGAGAACAGCCGGAGGACGACAGATGATTGTAGAAGCCAATGGCACGAGGCTGGTATGACTGCAAAAACCAGCTGCAACTACACCTAGCAGCTTCCACCGTGATATAACCGCCACCAACTCTGGAGCGTGTTTGGTACTGCTTTCGACACCAGGCAGAGGCAATCAACCATAGGTCCAGCGACGTCTAAGGGAGTCACTCGTTGGGTGGGACCACTTTCCTACTCTAGCAGTGAGGGCCAGGAAACCGAAACAGAAACCATCATGACGATGCCGCTTACCCCCCCCCCCTTCCCTCCCTCCCCCACCCTAGAAAGCACAATGCAACCACAGACACCAGATCACACACGCTGGTGCGTCGATCCCTCTACCGAGAGGATTGACAGTGACACTTTCGACACTAAACGCCTTAAAATGTGGAGAACGATTCTGTATTTTTACCCCAGACTGTCAGATCGATAGTCCGCGATATACAATGCCAAAGATTGCAGAAGCGACCAATAAGAGGCACACTGGAGCAGTCACGTGGACCTAGGCTTTTATGTCATACAGGAAACAAAACCGGTCGCCTCGCCACAACGAACTCACTTCATACCGTGTTGTACTCCAGTATCTACCTCGCTGACACTATGCATACGTGACTGAGCTGCTTATTGGATCCCTCTTTGGACTGCGAATACACACATGAACGATGGATTTGCGTGACCACAGATTATAAAGATTCTACTCTTGTTTTGAATCTACAGCTTCTCGTCGGCCCAGCGTAAACTTTTTTGAGAACTGTCAATTGATAACTGTGTACCCATAGTTACCGTGTAACAAAGAGTGTCTGTTGCATTTTAGCAGGTGTAACAAAATCTGTTGATGGAGTGATGAACCAGGATGAAAATTTAAACTTCTCGACATAATTCCTAAATTCGCTCAATGTTCCCGGTATGCCCTCGTAGGAAAGCTTCTAAACAACATCTCAGAAGCAGAGAAATTGACCGGAAGTGAAATACGCAAGTCAATATTAAGACCAACAATTCCACTCCTTTCAGCTAACTTATCAATTTCAGATGATATTAGCGTACAGTATGTCTATCAATAACACTCAAGAACAAGCATTCCAGTGGTGTGGAGTTGGTTTGAAAGAGTCATGTTCCTTGCAGGACAACTACATGTTCAGCGTCTGCGTTTTGGACAGCCAAAAAACTTAGTGATCTTTGTACCCGAAAGCAAAATAGCAATTCTAGTTTGTAGCTATACATTTTGAAATAGTTAGATGGTATACAAATGAAATAACTGATTGCACTTTATTACCCACTTCAGAATGCAAACGATTCCTATACAGCTAGTTACATATAAAACATACATTCATTTGTCAATAAAGGTATGTATTAAAGTAATTTTGTAACATGAAAAGATCATGTTGGCCTAAACACAATATTTTTGCAACTGAAACAGACTCTAACACTAAAAAAGACACACACCGAAAGAATTATCCGAATGGGACACAAATCGGCAGATATGATTTAAGTGTACAGACAAACAAGTGATTGAAGCAACAAATAGAACACATCAGTAGCATGTTGGTCCACATCTAGCCCTCACGCAATCAGTTATTAGGCTTGGCATTGATTGACACAGTTGTTGGATATGATCCGGAGCGATATCGTGTCAAATTCTGTCCAAATGGTTGGTTAGATCATCAAAATCCCGAACTGGTTGCAAGACCCTGCCCACAATGCACCGAACGTCCTCAATTGGGGAGAGATCCGGCAACCATTCTGGGCGCTGTTGGGTTTGGCAATCACGAAGACAAGCAGTAGAAACTCTCGGCCGTGTTAGAACGGGCATTATTTTGCTGAAATGTTAGCCCAGTATGGCTTGCCATGAAGGGCAACAACGCAGGGCGTTGAATGTCGTCGACGTACCCCTGTGATGTATTTTGACGGCATCCTACACCCTATGTTACTGAAACTTCCTGGCAGATTAAAATTGTGCCGGACCGAGACTCGATCTCGGGACCTTTGCCTTTCGTGGGCAAGTGCCCTACCATCTGAGCTACCCAAGCACGATTCACGCCCCGTCCTCACAGCTTCACTTCTGCCAGTACCTCGTCTCCTACCTTCCAAACTTTACAGAAGCTCTCCTGCGAACCTTGTAGAACTAGCACTCCTGAAAGAAAGGATATTGCGTAGACATGACTTAGCCACAGCCTGGGGGATGTTTCCAGAATGAGATCTTCATTCTGCAGCGGAGTGTGCGCTGATGTGAAACTTCCCGGCAGATTAAAACTGTGTGCCGGACCGAGACTCGAACTCGGGACCTTTGCCTTTCGCGGGCAAGTGCTTTACCATCTGAGCTACCCAAGCACGACTCACGCCCCGTCCTCACAGCTTCACTTCTGCCAGTACCTCGTCTCCTATCTTCCAAACTTTACAGAAGCTCTCCTGCGAACCTTGTAGAACTAGCACTCCTGAAAGAAAGGATATTGCGTAGACATGACTTAGCCACAGCCTGGGGGATGTTTCCGGAATGAGATCTTCATTCTGCAACGGAGTGTGCGCTGATGTGAAACTTCCTGGCAGATTAAAACTGTGTGCCGGACCGAGGCTCGAAGGCAAAGGTCCCGAGTTCGAGTCTCGGTCCGGCACACAGTTTTAATCTGCCAGGAAGTTTCACATCAGCACACACTCCGCTGCAGAGTGAAGATCTCATTCTGGAAACATCCCCCAGGCTGTGGCTAAGTCATGTCTACGCAATATCCTTTCTTTCAGGAGTGCTAGTTCTACAAGGTTTGCAGGAGAGCTTCGGTAAAGTTTGGAAGATAGGAGACGAGGTACTGGCAGAAGTGAAGCTGTGAGGAAGGGGCGTGAGTCGTGCTTGGGTAGCTCAGATGGTAAAGCACTTGCCCGCGAAAGGCAAAGGTCCCGAGATCGAGTCTCGGTCCGGCACACAGTTTTAATCTGCCGGGAAGTTTCACATCAGCTCACACTCCGCTGCAGAATGAAGATCTCATTCTGGAAACATCCCCCAGGCTGTGGCTAAGTCATGTCTACGCAATATCCTTTCTTCCAGGAGTGCTAGTTCTACAAGGTTCACAGGAGAGCTTCTGTAAAGTTTGGAAGGTAGGAGACGAGGTACTGGCAGAAGTGAAGCTGTGAGGACGGGGCGTGAGTCGTGCTTGGGTAGCTCAGATGGTAAAGCACTTGCCCGCGAAAGGCAAAGGTCCAGAGTTCGAGTCTCGGTCCGGCACACAGTTTTAATCTGCCGGGAAGTTTCACATCAGCGCACACTCCGCTGCAGAATGAAGATCTCATTCTGGAAACATCCCCCAGGCTGTGGCTAAGTCATGTCTACGCAATATCCTTTCTTTCAGGAGTGCTAGTTCTACAAGGTTTGCAGGAGAGCTTCGGTAAAGTTTGGAAGATAGGAGACGAGGTACTGGCAGAAGTGAAGCTGTGAGGACGGGGCGTGAGTCGTGCTTGGGTAGCTCAGATGGTAAAGCACTTGCCCGCGAAAGGCAAAGGTCCCGAGATCGAGTCTCGGTCCGGCACACAGTTTTAATCTGCCAGGAAGTTTCACATCAGCGCACACTCCGTTGCAGAATGAAGATCTCATTCTGGAAACATCCCCCAGGCTGTGGCTAAGTCATGTCTACGCAATATCCTTTCTTTCAGGAGTGCTAGTTCTACAAGGTTTGCAGGAGAGCTTCGGTAAAGTTTGGAAGATAGGAGACGAGGTACTGGCAGAAGTGAAGCTGTGAGGAAGGGGCGTGAGTCGTGCTTGGGTAGCTCAGATGGTAAAGCACTTGCCCGCGAAAGGCAAAGGTCCCGAGATCGAGTCTCGGTCCGGCACACAGTTTTAATCTGCCGGGAAGTTTCACATCAGCGCACACTCCGCTGCAGAATGAAGATCTCATTCTGGAAACATCCCCCAGGCTGTGGCTAAGTCATGTCTACGCAATATCCTTTCTTCCAGGAGTGCTAGTTCTACAAGGTTCACAGGAGAGCTTCTGTAAAGTTTGGAAGGTAGGAGACGAGGTACTGGCAGAAGTGAAGCTGTGAGGACGGGGCGTGAGTCGTGCTTGGGTAGCTCAGATGGTAAAGCACTTGCCCGTGAAAGGCAAAGGTCCAGAGTTCGAGTCTCGGTCCGGCACACAGTTTTAATCTGCCGGGAAGTTTCACATCAGCGCACACTCCGCTGCAGAATGAAGATCTCATTCTGGAAACATCCCCCAGGCTGTGGCTAAGTCATGTCTACGCAATATCCTTTCTTCCAGGAGTGCTAGTTCTACAAGGTTCGCAGGAGAGCTTCTGTAAAGTTTGGAAGGTAGGAGACGAGGTACTGGCAGAAGTGAAGCTGTGAGGACGGGGCGTGAGTCGTGCTTGGGTAGCTCAGATGGTAAAGCACTTGCCCGCGAAAGGCAAAGGTCCCGAGTTCGAGTCTCGGTCCGGCACACAGTTTTAATCTGCCGGGAAGTTTCACATCAGCGCATACTCCGCTGCAGAGTGAAAATCTCATTCCCCATGCTATTGCCCTTCAGGGCAAGCCATTCTGGGCTTACATTTCAGCAAGATAATGCCCTTCCACATACGGTGTGATTTTCTGCTCCTTGTCTTCATGGTTGCCATATCTTACCTCGGCAGCAAGGTCGCCAGGTCTCTCCCCAACTGCGAACGTTTGGAGCATAATGGTCAGAACCCTTCAATCAATTCGTGATTTTGACGATCTAATGCAACACTTGGACAGAAGTTGGCACGATATCCCTCAGAACGACATTCAACAATTGTGGAAACTGTTTGCCTAAGGGACAGAGGTGAAACAACGCGTTGTTGACTTGCACAGTTTGTTCAGCTCTTTCTCTTGAATAAACCGTACAATATTTCTGTTTTCAGGCGTTTATTTCAGGGTATTTCACTTGTCTCTGTAGGATGGCCGCTGCTCGGTAACTTGCCGAGACCATCCCAGCTCTACTGCGGGTGGCAGGCTGCTAACTCTGCGGTTGTCTTCTACGGGAGAGAGTCTGGGACAGCTGGTACACGACCCACCAGCCTCCAGCGGTAAGACTGACTTACAACAACAACGAGGTACACTACCTGTAATTGAGGCACGCAGCAGACAGTCCAGAGTCTTACAGATTTCTTTGAATGGCTGCATGCATTGTTTGACTACACTGTTCGTCGTGACTGTTACAGACATAGCTAAATACTGTCGCTTATAGGACAAAGCAAGTGACATCGCAATCGCCAAGTATTAATATACAGAAATTTAATATTAATATAGTGATTACAAACGAGCATGTCTATTTAATGCCTAATGATTAGAGTTGTGAAACTACTGTAGATTATCATAAGTAACTGTACACTATGATAGTTTTCAAAGGAACTTTGGACAATTAACATCGTAGCTGCGTTACCTGTATGTTAAGTGTGTTGCATACCCATAGGGCGTTACCTAATTTCGATTGCTTTGCTTGTGTATGCAATCAGTCTCTTGCTAGGTTCCTCTAGAAACCAGAAGGGAGAACCGTCTAGAAACTGAGTGAGGACATATAAGGGCTGCGTAAGTTATGGAATATTTTTGTTCTACATCGTTATCCTTCTGTCTGTTACTTAAAAATAAATGCTATGTATTGCAAAATTGAAACTGTCGAAGTTTAATTCTGGTCTTATTCGAAAAACGTTGATTTGTAAAATGAAACAGGGGTATGTTGTAGTAGAAATAAAGAAAACAATACAGATTCATCATCAGTGCTATAAAACACAGTTTCCTAAAAAAAAATAATTGAAAGCTCTATACAAAAACATATCAAACATCGTTTCAATACTTCGTTGAGCTTATGTAAAACATCTTTCCGTTATTCATAAACAACTTCCGCACTTACTTGTAATAACAGGACACTTTTTCCTTTAATCGAGATGAAAAACGATCTGTTGAATACAAAATAACAACAAAAATTAAATAGATTTTTTTATGTTTGCACATGTAAACTGTCCTTGCGTCAGAAGTAATTGCTTTGCTTGCATAAAAGCAGAGAAATTACGTGCTCTTCTAATTTTTATTACTTATAAAATGGATTTATATTTCGTAAGGATATAAAATACTCTGTGGACTAACACTGACTGACGTGTGATTCTAATTATGTCCAAAACAAATCAACAGAAAACAAAGAGAGGTCATCGGTTACAAGTTTCTCTCTCACACATTCATGTTTCTATCCTTACCAGTGGCACCAATACCACTGGAAATCCTATCATTAGTGGTGGGATAAACTTCGTCCTGAGCCACTCTGCATTGTTGCAAAATTTATTCAAAATGACAGCTTCTCTTACCTCCTCTCCCTGGGGGTTGATATACAACGTCGTACTGATGTCATTACCACATCCATTCCTCCCCCCCCTCTCCCAGTTCCCTTCCTTTCCCCCCCTTCCATCCCACCCTCCCTCACTTCCTCTCTTCTCCCCCACTTGTGAATTGGTGGGAAAACAGTCTGTGCTGAGCTGTTGGTGTGTAAGGATCTCACCAGTTGTCTGTACGATGTGCTCAGTAGATGAAATGTTGGTTTCAGACAGGGAAGAGTTGAACAGCCATATTGCATATAATCATGCAGCTGAGGACTGTGTCCATAGCGCCCTGCATGAGGCTTGGAAAGCACAGATATTGGGTGAGGGTAAGAACAATGTTTTCCTTCAAATAACGGTGATGCAGTTGGATGGGTTGAAGGTGCATTTCGCAACTCATGCTGACAGATGCATGTGCTGGAGCTGCTGATCTTTCATGATAAGTCCAGTCAGTCTTCCAAAGCGCAAAGAGACAAGCCACTCTTCCACTCTGGCGTAAGCATCTCTGTGTTCACAGTGTGTTCAATTGATGAGATGCTGGTGTCAAACAGGGAGGAATTTAGTAAGTGTACCGCATGTAAACATGCAGCTGAGAACTACATCAATAGCCCTCTACATGATGGTTGGTAACAAAATATAATGGATGAGCGTAAGAAGAATACTTTTCAGCAAATAATGGTGTTGCAGCAGGGTGGCTGAAGATGCATTTCGCAGCTCATACAGATTGCAACCTGCGCTGGAACTGTCTACCTTTTCCGAAATGGCCCATCAATATTTGTAAGAGACAAATGTGTGTTCTTCACCAACAATCCTGGACGAATGAGTTAATTCACAAATCTGCCACTGAGGGAACTTGAAATGGCTTTGGCCCCCCCCCCCCCCCTCCAATATACTACCCTCGAGAATCAATAGAAACACGCATTCCTGCCATCCACCACCTGAAAGCCAATAAGAATGCATGAATGGTACTTCCAGTCACATGAGAGTGATGCAGAGGACAAAAGCTGAACGACGTAGCCCATCAGTCTCAGTCATAACAACGACAACAACAGCAGCAGCAGCAGCTGAGACCATCCAGCGTCTCCCATCAGAATAGGACGAAGCAGAAGAGTAAGTACTCTATAAATGTCTGTGCTACTATTACTGCACATAGTACTTCTTCCTTTTCTCTGTCAAGTTCCATCACTTGGTCTAACTCCATGTCTTTATAGCGGATGCTTATTGCTTCCCTTCTTTGTTCGGCAGCCTCCAATGCGTCCAGACTGGCAGCAGCAGCAGTCACCAAGTTGTTGGGACCTGCAGCAACCTCAGACTTTTCAGTACCTGCAGCACCATGGGATCCTGTAGTGCACCTCACCAGCATTTGGAGCAGGACAAGCTGCTGTTATCTATCCTCAACATCGACTTGTGTAACTAAGACACTCAGCCACCCTCTGACTCCAAGAACAAGTGTACTGAGAGTCTTACTCCACACGGTAGACTCTCAGTACGGTGCAGGTCAGTGCTGGTCTCTGACATATGCACCATCCCAAAACATTCCAGTGTTACTACAAGGACAGAGTGTAATAGTGGTGGATGAGTAGGTGCCAGTTCCTTCCAGTGTTATAATACTACTCACTTCAAGTTATAATTTAACAGCTAGCGCTTCAAAGCGCTCAAATATTGGTATAGAAGCATCAGTGGATAGTGACTGGCATGTCATGTTAGAGATCGAAAATGCACCGAGAACTGACAAAGTGCACTTTACGGAGTTGGAATGAGATGACTTGTGTAATGCAGAACCCTACATCAGTCAACAGATGACCACAGAGTCTGATCCATCCCATTCTCTCCCAGATATTTGGTGTGCTGGTCTGACGCTATCTATATCATCATTGTACGTCGATGGTGCACTCATGCTGAGATGAGGTGGTCGGTCCATTTATTTTCAGCACTCCACCATTATGAACTTATTCGGTCTACAGATGGTGCAAACCATTGTGTTGGAAAGACTTAATAGACGGTTGCCTCATGTTCAAACTGTGTGTAAAGACATTTTGAACTGTCTCCATACGTATAGTGTGCATGTAGACGATTTAGAACACATCATCAACACGGTGCCAAAAGAAGAAACTGAAGGAATACCCATCACTTTGAGGGAAATACAAGCTGAATTCTGTGCATGCAAGAAAGCTTTATTTGCCAAATTCTGTGCAAGCATGAAGATGAAGAAAGAACCAATTGATTTTGTTGAAGTGGTGCACCCTGTAAACGACTACTGAATAAAAATAATAATGATGTTATAGCTATCAGTATTTTCAGTGCAATATCTAGAATACTACAACAGCAGCAAGTTGTGTGAATCACGTCAGTGTCTTAAGTCACTGATAAAGTGAATGATAAACGACACTTTCAGGTGTATGTATAATCTTTAGCTTAGTTGATGACATATATTTTCTAAAAAAGCCTAATGCACGTCAATATCTGATGTAGTCGGTATCATGGCAGGATGGATGAAGCGTCCACGACATAAGGACTTTGTTGTAAGTGACTGGTCCTGTGATGGCGCGGAGGAAGACCAGAAGAAGAAGAAGAGGAAGAGGAAGAATGAGATACATGGCGTAACATACACGACATTCACTTAAAGCAGTGAAATCCTCCAACCACAGAAAGTAAAGCCACGCACTGTCTTCAAGTTCGATCATGTTGCTGTGGAAAACCAGGATCAAAATCTACGATGTTTCAGTTTTTGACATCATATGGATGATGATGTGTCTTATTTGAGTCAGACATATTCCAGAATCCCAAAACTGTTGATGAGGGGTAATGTAAACTTCACTATAGCCTTCACAAGACAATTTGAATTTAAAGCACATTTACTAAGAACATGAAGCGATTGATGTGTCATTCAGTGAATTTGTAAAAATATGTGGAGATTGAAAATGTCGACTAAGCATAAGGTCATTGTGACACAGAAGGCTGTCCGAGAGAAGTTACAGCTGTTAAAGTTAGTACATTTGGATTGAGGGCAAACACTGAGAGAAACCTTTAAACCAGTTACTGAATCTATTGATGAACTCTCTGCGAAATTACACAGTTGCCAACTCCTATCTCAACAATAGATTGATTCATACAATTTACAGATTCTCCCCATCAACTGGAAGAAGACAAAAGATAAGTGGTGAGGGACCTTTGTACAACTGCATCTAAAATGGAACCAGCAGTGACTTCGAATGTGCAAGGACCCGGAAGCGGCGGTGAGCTTCAACCAGTTGGGAACTGTCGAAGGCTAAAGCGACGACGACTACTACGACAACATTCAACTCACTGGAACCTGTCGGCACAGGAAGCGACGGTGGTCTTCAATCAGCCAGGACTCGCAGCAGCCACCAGATTCCCATCATCCTCATACTGTCAACGAAGACAGTATAGGCACCAGGAATAAAACCAATGTACACAACGCACAGTGTCACACTTTACAGCACAACAGCGAGGCACGTGCAAACTACAAGTTT
Source organism: Schistocerca americana (assembly GCF_021461395.2). Lineage (NCBI taxonomy): Eukaryota > Metazoa > Arthropoda > Insecta > Orthoptera > Acrididae > Schistocerca > Schistocerca americana. The sequence goes on along the minus strand of NC_060122.1, from coordinate 584,719,440 downwards.
TTTAAAACCGTAGGTCTGAAATCTCGCAATATAACTATCACAGTGCAATACGATGAGTGTTTTATAAGCCAGACCTTATGCCTCAACCACAAGAACTATGAAATTAGGATTGTCATCAAGCACCAAGATGCTGTAATCTTCCCTTGTAGGAGTTTCATATATCTTAATGGATCATTTACAAAAAAGATGGTACCTCCAGTGACATCGAACCTTACGTGTAATGCTTTCGTGTTCCTGTTTCATGAGATATGGTACGATGTTAAAGGGGTCAAGATTGACGACACACACAATACAGGTATAACATCAACTCTTATAATGTATGTCCCTCTTTCTCCCTTGGATTTGAACAGTTTAGAAAATGCTGGATGGTTCATACATGAGACAGTGGGTAGAACAGTGTAGGATTACAAGAAATTTTCTGCACACACACATCTGAAACTGCTTATGGGATAATTTGAGGACATGTGGTGAGTTGTTCTGAATTCTAAACAGGAACTTGTTCTGGTACAGAGTACAACAGGCAACTCATACACTCAAGGCGCCTGAGAGAAGAACGAGATCACCATCAATAAAATAATATGGAAAATGCCAGACGTTACTGTATCTGATGAGCAGCGTTTGAAGCTTTTAAAAGTTTGGAATGCTGGTGTATTTCTACTTTTATCTTCCAGTCATGGCAGATTATTAAGTACCCAGCGCTACCAACTGCAAGCAGACAAACGTAGTCTATTAAAATGGTTCAAATGGCTCTGAGCACTATGGGACTTAACTTCTGAGGTCATCAGTCCCCTAGAACTTAGAACTACTTAAACTTAACTAACCTAAGGACATCACACACATCCATGCCCGAGGCAGGATTCGAACCTGCGACCGTAGCGGTCACGCGGTTCCAGACTGAAGCGCCTAGAACCGCTCGGCGACTAGCAGCCGGCAGTCTATTACAACCTCTGTGCAATTAAAGACCCCCAGATTCATCATGCTTTCGTTTCAGACAACTGGAAGAGAGACTACACCAAATGATTCCATCCAATTTGACAGTTTTAGGTTAACCAACTCTAGATTATACCCATATGACAATTTACACCTGCAATGGGATGAAAAGGTATACAGTCTAGCGTATGGCATGTGTGTGAGTTTCTGTGCTTCTTACTATGAAGAAGAGAAGGGATGTCTACTATGCCCACGGAAATTCAAGGATCTGGAGCCAATAATCGTAATAGACTGCTGAAAACAGAGCGAGATAATTAAATCTGGACCTATAGATGTATGAACTGAATTTGAATCTTCGCACATTTCCCAGAACACATTGCAGCGTATGCTCTAGTTCTACATGACTGTGTGATTAACTATTGCTTGCTCACTGGTGTTGTGCAATGAGTTGTATAAATCAACAAGTGCTGCACTATATCCAGAACATTTCACAATGGTATATCAAGGCGCGAACATCATTACAGACGTTCAGGGTTTCTATGATGATCAGTTTAGGCAGTTCATATTTACAGAAGTTGCATTCATAGCAAACACAGAAATGCCAGTGTGATAGAGGCAGTTTCAGCAAACAATGCATTACAGAGATCATTCAAGAGTGTAAAGTGTGCTAAAACACAGAGGAGTGCAAAGAGGTTAACACGTTTCTACAATGGAATTCGCTGCGATGATCCTGGAATACTGTATAAAGATATGGTGACGTCGCTTCAAATATTCGACCACATGGATACCACCATTTACGTCAAAAGCAAGGAGAAGATCACATGAAAGCTTCGAATCATTTAGTTTGCCACTATTCAAGACCTGGAATTCTATGCGTCCCCTGCTCTCCACCAACTCAAGAACAAGATGGTTGAAAAGATTGTCGTGTCTGATTATGAAAATATAAAATTACTTTTGAGTTGGATGAAAAATAAATGAATTTTTCCCTCAAAATATGTATACATTATTTCTTTCACACTATGGTAGTTCGTATCACATCTGTGGTTCTCCTCAAGCACAGGAAATATAATAATTTTAGGCGTTTGCTATATGCATGTGGACTCAGACTTGGACGCATGCCTCCTGCTCCCATAAGGAAACACGTGCTGCACGACAGGCGTAATCCCATGGAACCATTACATATACTTTGTTATTCTCCATATTAAACTTCAGCTCCTTAACGGCACCCATGTTCAGAACTATCAGCTGTGTCTTGCACGTCTTTTATATACACAATTAGGGTAGGTTTGAATAGTTATGAATCTTTCATTCACTCAGTTCTCGCAGAAACAATTTAGTTCTTGAGGTTACAGCTTGATTCTTGAGATACAATATAGTTCTGGATATACAATTTAGTTCTTCTGATTCAGTTTGGTTCTTGAGATACAATGTAGTTCTGGGGGTACAGTTTAGTTCTTGAGACGCAATTTGGTTCCGATATTCAGTGCATAGATAATTATTACTGTGACTTGCTACCACTTGATTCTAATATGTTCAATGCAGAGGTACTTTCAGCTTACACACTATTACTAATAGCTGTGACTAGAAAAATCAAAACCTTCCACAGTCCACCAAACTGTAGCAGTGGTTGAGAATATTTTTACACTCTTCAGTACCACTGGTTGAGTATGTTTTTAGATGGAGTGGGAGCTATCTACACTAAAACCTAATCGGGCTAGATGACTGGCAGCGGGTGAAACTTAAAAACTGATCTATTTACAAGTGTACACGGTACATAGCGATGGGAGCACACATTTTGTATTCAGTGTATATTTAGGAATGACATTTTGTCGTTGTTGGCATATATGATATATATGCAGACCGATGTCTACATGAGAACACACGGAAATATTTACAAATGACACACTGTGCTGGGGAATATCTGTAGGTGCACATAGAACACAGCTATGTAAGCTCCTATGATGTGCAGGGGATACTTACATAAGTGTACATGATACACAACTAAAAATATTTACACTATGCTAAACAGGTCATCCATACAACATTTAAACACACACACACACACACACACACACACACACACACACACACACACACACACACACACACACTCAAGTCTCATCAAATGAATAGTGTGAGTAAGGCCTAGTTTCAATACTGTTCTCACAAATGACCTGTTTATCGTCATTAGGCAACAGACCGACTTTAAATTGCAGTACAGTGTGCGCCTTGTGTCCACTCGATCGAATACTAATTTGCCGCGCCATATGCTGCAGCAGAGCACTGCAAACATCATTTTACAGGCACTGGAAATAGTCAAATAATCTTCCATCAAGAGGGCTCTCGATGCCACACACCCATTTAGCCGACCTCTCGATGGCTTCTTCCAACGTGCAATATGCTTACACTTTTGCTCGAAGACCTACAAACTCCATAATAGGTGACCCATTCACATCGTCTTTCGTAAGTCCGATAACCTTCTTGTTCTGTGGAACAGTACCGTAAGGATTATCAACCTCGTACCCAGCAGTGTCCAGGGGCAGATGTGGACTCTGACCACAATCTATTGGTTATGATCTGTAGATTAAAACTGAAGAAACTGCAAAAAGGTGGGAATTTAAGGAGATGGGACCTGGATAAACTAAAAGAACCAGAGGTTGTACAGAGATTCAGGGAGAGCATAAGGGAGCAATTGACAGGAATGGGGGAAATAAATACAGTAGAAGAAGAATGGGTAGCTTTGAGGGATGAAGTAGTGAAGGCAGCAGAGGATCAAGTAGGTAAAAAGACGAGGGCTAGTAGAAATCCTTGGGTAACAGAAGAAATATTGAATTTAATTGATGAAAGGAGAAAATATAAAAATGCAGTAAGTGAAACAGGCAAAAAGGAATACAAACGTCTCAAAAATGAGATCGACAGGAAGTGCAAAATGGCTAAGCAGGGATGGCTAGAGGACAAATGTAAGGATGTACAGGCCTATCTCACTAGGGGTAAGATAGATACCGCCTACAGGAAAATTAAAGAGACCTTTGGAGATAAGAGAACGACTTGTATGAATATCAAGAGCTCAGATGGAAACCCAGTTCTAAGCAAAGAAGGGAAAGCAGAAAGGTGGAAGGAGTATATAGAGGGTCTATACAAGGGCGATGTACTTGAGGACAATATTATGGAAATGGAAGAGGATGTAGATGAAGATGAAATGGGAGATATGATACTGCGTGAAGAGTTTGACAGAGCCGGAAAGACCTGAGTCGAAACAAGGCCCCCGGAGTAGACAATATTCCATTGGAACTACTGACGGCCGTGGGAGAGCCAGTACTGACAAAACTCTACCATCTGGTGAGCAAGATGTATGAAACAGGCGAAATACCCTCAGACTTCAAGAAGAATATAATAATTCCAATCCCAAAGAAAGCAGGTGTTGACAGATGTGAAAACTACCGAACTATCAGTTTAATAAGTCACAGCTGCGAAATACTAACACGAATTCTTTACTGACGAATGGAAAAACTAGTAGAAGCCAACCTCGGGGAAGATCAGTTTGGATTCCGTAGAAACACTGGAACACGTGAGGCAATACTGACCTTACGACTTATCTTAGAAGAAAGATTAAGGAAAGACAAACCTACGTTTCTAGCATTTGTAGACTTAGAGAAAGCTTTTGACAATGTTGACTGGAATACTCTTTCAAATTCTGAAGATGGCAGGGGTAAAATACAGGGAGCGAAATGCTATTTACAATTTGTACAGAAACCAGATGGCAGTTATAAGAGTCGAGGGACATGAAAGGGAAGCAGTGGTTGGGAAGGGAGTAAGACAGGGTTGTAGCCTCTCCCCGATGTTGTTCAATCTGTATATTGAGCAAGCAGTAAAGGAAACAAAAGAAAAATTCGGAGTAGGTATTAAAATTCATGGAGAAGAAATAAAAACTTTGAGGTTCGCCGATGACATTGTAATTCTGTCAGAGACAGCAAAGGACTTGGAAGAGCAGTTGAATGGAATGGACAGTGTCTTGAAAGGAGGATATAAGATGAACATCAACAAAAGCAAAACAAGGATAATGGAATGTAGTAGAATTAAGTCGGGTGATGCTGAGGGAATTAGATTAGGAAATGAGACACTTAAAGTAGCAAAGGAGTTTTGCTATTTGGGGAGCAAAATAACTGATGATGGTCGAAGTAGAGAGGATATAAAATGTAGGCTGGCAATGGCAAGGAAAGTGTTTCTGAAGAAGAGAAATTTGTTAACATCCAGTATTGATTTAAGTGTCAGGAAGTCATTTCTGAAAGTATTCGTATGGAGTGTAGCCATGTATGGAAGTGAAACATGGACGATAAATAGTTTGGACAAGAAGAGAATAGAAGCTTTCGAAATGTGGTGCTACAGAAGAATGCTGAAGATTAGATGGGTAGATCACATAACTAATGAGGAAGTATTGAATAGGATTGGGGAGAAGAGAAGTTTGTGGCACAACTTGACCAGAAGAAGGGATCGGTTGGTAGGACATGTTCTGAGGCATCAAGGGATCACCAATTTAGTATTGGAGGGCAGCGTGGAGGGTAAAAATCGTAGAGGGAGACCAAGAGATGAATACACTAAGCAGATTCAGAAGGATGTAGGTTGCAGTAGGTACTGGGAGACGAAAAAGCTTGCACAGGATAGAGTAGCATGGAGAGCTGCATCAAACCAGTCTCAGGACTGAAGACCACAACAACAACAACAACCCAGCAGTGTCACATGTTTCATCATAGTACCTCATTACGTTATATGGATTGCGGCCCTTCGCGCTATAAGGTGAAGCTATCTCTATCCATACACAGTAAATTTGGATCTTTGAAAAGAGTTTCACACACCTGTAGTGGAATCGGTACATGTGGAGTTTGGATAGGTCTAGTATGCACATCCCCACACAGATAGGTTCCGTGAAAGTTCGCCTTCTCCACAGCAACAAAGTTCTCTTTGAATATTGTCACCCACTTAAAATTCGGTCTGGAGATGCATTTTCTTACTTCCCAAAGACCATCCCATTCTGTTCTAAACAATATGTCACGATGTTACCTCAAATTCTCCATTGTGTTACCGAAAATTGAGTTATTTATTAATATTTCTCGAAGTTACTTGTCGTGGACGTTCTCTGTTTCGAATTCAAATCAATATCCTGCTTCAATCAGGGGACTACTTGAAGGAGATAGCCCAGATGATTCTAACCAGTTCCATCCCTAAGCTGAGATATTGCTGGAGAATACGACAGCATTGTTTTGGGGTGGGGCCTCCTGGCAGAACTACACTCCTGGAAATGGAAAAAAGAACACATTGACACCGGTGTGTCAGACCCACCATACTTGCTCCGGACACTGCGAGAGGGCTGTACAAGCAATGATCACACGCACGGCACAGCGGACACACCAGGAACCGCGGTGTTGACCGTCGAATGGCGCTAGCTGCGCAGCATTTGTGCACCGCCGCCGTCAGTGTCAGCCAGTTTGCCGTGGCATACGGAGCTCCATCGCAGTCTTTAACACTGGTAGCACGCCGCGACAGCGTGGACGTGAACCGTATGTGCAGTTGACGGACTTTGAGCGAGGGTGTATAGTGGGCATGTGGGAGGCCGGGTGGACGTACCGCCGAATTGCTCAACACGTGGGGCGTGAGGTCTCCACAGTACATCGATGTTGTCGCCAGTGGTCGGCGGAAGGTGCACGTGCCCGTCGACCTGGGACCGGACCGCAGCGACGCACGGATGCACGCCAAGACCGTAGGATCCTACGCAGTGCCGTAGGGGACCGCACCGCCACTTCCCAGCAAATTAGGGGCACTGTTGCTCCTGGGGTATCGGCGAGGACCATTCGCAACCGTCTCCATGAAGCTGGGCTACGGTCCCGCACACCTTTAGGCCGTCTTCCGCTCACGCCCCAACATCGTGCAGCCCGCCTCCAGTGGTGTGGCGACAGGCGTGAATGGAGGGACGAATGGAGACGTGTCGTCTTCAGCGATGAGAGTCACTTCTGCCTTGGTGCCAATGATGGTCGTATGCGTGTTTGGCGCCGTGCAGGTGAGCGCCACAATCAGGACTGCATACGACCGAGGCACACAGGGCCAACACCCGGCATCATGGTGTGGGGAGCGATCTCCTACACTGGCCGTACACCACTGGTGATCGTCGAGGGGACACTGAATAGTGCACGGTACATCCAAACCGTCATCGAACCCATCGTTCTACCATTCCTAGACCGGCAAGGGAACTTGCTGTTCCAACAGGACAATGCACGTCCGCATGTATCCCGTGCCACCCAACGTGCTCTAGAAGGTGTAAGTCAACTACCCTGGCCAGCAAGATCTCCGGATCTGTCCCCCATTGAGCATGTTTGGGACTGGATGAAGCGTCGTCTCACGCGGTCTGCACGTCCAGCACGAACGCTGGTCCAACTAAGGCGCCAGGTGGAAATGGCATGGCAAGCCGTTCCACAGGACTACATCCAGCATCTCTACGATCGTCTCCATGGGAGAATAGCAGCCTGCATTGCTGCGAAAGGTGGATATACACTGTACTAGTGCCGACATTAAGCATGCTCTGTTGCCTGTGTCTATGTGCCTGTGGTTCTATCAGTGTGATCATGTGATGTATCTGACCCCAGGAATGTGTCAATAAAGTTTCCCCTTCCTGGGACAATGAATTCACGGTGTTCTTATTTCAATTTCCAGGAGTGTAGTTGCTCTGGACACAGTGACAAGTCGCTATGTGCATCATTTATACTAATAGGGTAAGTGAGTTTTGCTTCCCTACGCCAGAATCAGTCGCCACACCCCCACCACTGCGGAAATTTTTTCTTAATCCGACGCATTCGTCATTGGACCATCGAAACCCGCCAATTGGCAGCGATTGTTGCACGTTATGCCCATGTAAGTTATTCACATCAACGTACATGATGTAACTCGAATTATCGGATGTGCTGAACATCTCACCCATCCATGTGTCCCTCACACAAAGAAAAGAAGCATGTCAGCCTCAGTCAACAGTTCGATTCTGCGCTTCTCTTACTCAGCATAGCCTTCTAAGATAACCCAGGAGGGGGTGTAAAAAAAGGCACGATCCAGGGTATATGGTCATGCATAGACTCCGGAATTTTGCGAAAACATCTACAAGCAAGTGCACATCTGTCCCCATATACAGCTGTGCATACTCCCCAAAAGTGGAGATGTTGAACTCTCACCAGACATTCACAGCATGCCCATGCTCTGCATTCCTTATGGCATTGTTTGTAAGGTTGCTGCAGAATGCATTTATGCCAGGTAATCTAGTTTCATTGAGTTTTGCATAAATCTCGACACTCTTCTGGGAAAACACACTTCCTAGTCAAAAATTGTTCAAATGGCTCTGAGCACTATGGGACATAACATCTGAAGTCATCAGTCCCCTAGAACTTAGAACTAACCTAAGGACATCACACACATCCATGCCCGAGGCAGGATTCGAACCTGCGACCGTAGCGGATCCAGACTGAAGCACCTAGATGTTAATTCCCATAGTGCTCAGAGCCATTTGAACCATTTTTTGTCATGCCCCTCGATTCTTACAATTGCCGTCTCGTTTCTGTACACGTTGTAAATAGTCCTTTTCTCTCTGTAGACTAGGAAGTGTGACCGACCGGTGTGGCCGTGCGGTTCTAGGCGCTTCAGTCTTGAACCCCGTGACCGCTACGGTCGCAGGTTCGAATCCTGCCTCGGGCATGGGTGTGTGTGATGTCCTTAGGTTAGTTAGGTTTAAGTAGTTCTAAGTTCTAGGGGACTGATGACCTCCGACGTTAAGTCCCATAGTGCTCAGAGCCATTTCAACCATTTTTGAACACTTCCTAGTCACAAGCAGATACTTTTCCCCGTCAGGAACTATGGCACAAGTGATTTGCAAGTCCTTCTGAGCTACAGTTTAAACAAGTTTCTGGAGTGGTGCCTGAATAAAGCGTAGCGAGTCAAGGAACTGGAGAGTGAGTCTTGGCGTCATTCGTTTGGAGCATGAAATATACTTCTCAACATTCTCACGCAGGACATAAACCTGATCTTTCTGCGCACCGAAATTAGCCAACAAGAGCGTCATATGCGCTTAAATTCTGAAAGGAAACGGGTATGTTCGTTGTAATTGGTACTTCAAGTTGCATGTATTGTGAGCTGCATCATAGATCTTCCCTGTAAGATGGCAGTGATCCCTACGAGGGGTTTCCACCTTTCTATGTAACATAACGCACAAATACAGACACCAAAAAAATTTTTGCCTAACCTCGGTTCCGTGAGTTCCGGAACCTGTACAGAAAAGTAGAATAGAGATCAACATAAACGTCATTTCCACCCTTTTTATTGCTCATGAAAATCACACATTGCATATTATACCACCACACAGCGAGACCTTCAGATGTCATGGTCCAGACTGCAGTACACACCGATACCTCCAATACCCAGTAGCACGTCCTCTTCCACTGATGCATGCCTGTATTCGTCGTGGCATACCATCCACAAGATCATCAAGGCACTGTTAGTCCAGACTGTTCCACTCCTCAACGGCGATTCGGCTTAGATCCCTCAGAGTGATTGGTTGGTCACGTCGTCCATAAACAGCTCTTTTAAATGTATCTCAGGCATCTTCGATAGGTTTCATGTCTGGAGAACATGCTGGCCACTCTAGCCGAGCGATGTCGTTAACCTGAAGGAAGTCATTCACAAGATGTGCATGATGTGGGTGCGAATTGTCGTGCATGAAGGGGAGTGCCTCGCCAATATGCTGCCGATATGGTTGCACTATCAGTCAGAGGATGGCATTCACGTATCATACAGTTGTTGCGGCGCCTTCCACGACCACCAGCGCTGTACTCGGCCCCACATAATGCCACCCCAAAACAGCTGGGACCCTCCACCTGGCTACACTCGCTGGACAGTGTGTCTAAGCCGTTCAGCCTGACCGGGTTGCCTCCAAACACGTCTCCCATGATTGTCTGGTTGAAGGCATATGCGACACTCATCGGTGAAGAGAACGTGATGCCAATGGTGAGCGGTCCATTCGGCATGTTGTTAGGCCCATCTGTGCCGCGCTGCATGGTGTCGTGGTTACAAAGATTGACGTCGCCATGGACGACGGGATGAAGTTGCGCATCATACAGCCCATTGCGCACAGTTTTCGTCGTAACACGACGTCCTGTGGCTGCACGGAAAGCATTATTCAACATGGTGGCGTTGCTGTCAGGGTTCGTCCGAGCCATAATCCGTAGGTAGTGGTTATCCACTGTAATAGCAGCCCTTGGGCAGCGTGAGCGAGGCATGTTATCGACAATTGTTCTCTGTCTGTATCTCCTCCATGTCCGAACAACACCGCTTTGGTTCATTCCGACACGCCTGGAAATTCCCTTGTTGAGAGCCCTCCCTGGCACAAAGAAACAATGCGGACGCGATTGAACCGCGGTACTCACCGTTTAGGCATGCTTGAACTACAGACAACATGAGCCATGTACCTCCTTCGTGGTGGAATAACTGGAACTGATCGGCTGTCGGAACCTCTCCATGTAATAGGCCCTGCTCATGCATGGTTGTTTACATCTTTGGAGGGCTTTAGTGACATCTCTGGACAGTCAAAGGGACTGTGTCTGTGATGCAGCATGCACAGTCAACGTCTGCCTTCAGGAGTTCTGGGAACCGGGGTGATGCAAAACTTTTTTTGATGTGTGTGTAACAGTCAACCGCTTCCTCATAAAATTTCATTCTCCATCGACGTGGTCATGGGAATGTTGGTGCTTAAAGCTTATCAATATCCTACGAAAGTTGCTCGTGCTCAGTAAGTAACCATACCGCAGTATTATCCACGACATAAGATTTGTAGCCGCGCGGGATTAGCCGAGCGGTCTTGGGCGCTGCAGTCATGATTTGTAGTGGTTAAGACTCGAATCGCAGGACGGTACAAACTGGTACGCTGCCACATACGGTACATATTTTACTGTGAAATTACTATGTGAGACTGTGGGGTCACTTTCTCACAGGAGCGAGGTTGGCGTTTTTAAATCAGTGTAAACTACTAAGCGGCATCGCTCCTGGTGGAATGCCTTCTTAAACTTAAAGAATTTGTTTTCCTTGGTAGGCATTATAGCACGTATCGATTTCCTGATAGAGCAATCAGCTTAATGTTTGCTAAAAGGTCACTCGTGGAAAAATAATTCAGACATCTTAAGCAAATATGTTTCATATGATGATCTTCAATTGGGGGGATAGAGGGTGGACACATACTTGATCCAGCTGTAATGATAATCCTTTCTCCTTATGCTCCTCATATGTGAACAGCAAGTTCACATGCATCTTATGGTGATTAGCAAATTTCGAGAAATGAACGGGTCTGACGACTCTGTTCTATACTTATCACCTGAGTTACAAGCGCCCAGCCCATAAGCATGAACTGACATATTGGTATTCTGTGCCTCAATTTTAGGAATGTCCTGGAGTGTAAAGGGGAACTCGATACCATCAAAATTATAAAGTCCACGAACGTCAGTACCTCTAGTGTATCGAGTTGGGTACTTCGGATGATCCTTATGATTGTAATTTCTCTTGCAAGCCAGCAGCGACCATGCAAAACAATAGCTGTCTTCTTTATTTTGGGCATTAATACGAGCCATTTTAGGTGAAATATCCTAAGGAAGCTCGATGTAGCTGTGCCCGCCATTGACTGTATCATGGACATGACAGTGGTTGTCTAGATATAGTACGCAGCTGAGTGCTTTAACTGAACCTCTAACTTCCATTTCGGAAAACAGGGCCCATATAGCACTCAAGGCGAATTTACGGAGCCACTCAGCGATTGAGGTGATCCAGGACATCACTTTAATCTCCCTCCAAACGTAGACAAGACTTGTCTCTTCAGAACCGTCCTTTTTTTTTTTTTTGAGGGGCTGTGTTATTTCACAGCGCAGTAATGCAGCACTCTTCATTGACCGATATCGTGGATCCTTAATGATTTTGGTGACTTTCCTTTCTGTAGTGAGAATGCTTGCTTCAAGGAAGCTGCTCGGATCATGGTACCCTCTCACAGCATTCTCTGTAGGGGTAACTGAGATCTGCTCCTGAAAAGCATCCTCAATCACTGAGTAGTTTAATTGCTGGTATCCGTCACTAACAGGATGGGACAGAAAGCTACTGCCAGACTCAGTTGCCTGTGGTGTCAGAGGTCTAGCAACCAGAGGGGTGGAGACCCACAGACGCCAGAGTGGTACGGCAGAGAGTGGGAGAGAGGAATGTTCCCCGTTAAGATATTTGTCAACTGCCTCGTCAGTTTCGTTGAGGTCGTCTATTGTAACAAGAAGTATAAACTCACTTCTTCTTCTTCCTTTGACGTGGGTATATACCACAAGATTTGAAAATGAAAAAAAATTATGTACCTACAAGGTTGATGTGCTGGTGGAGGCACGGCAGGAGGAGACTGCTCCTGAGGCTCTGTACAGGCAACTTCTCTTTCATCCTCCAGCTCGCGACTTAGTTCTCTTGCATTTCATGAATGTACGCTGAAACAAAGAGAAAAAAAGACTGGAATACAGCTGGAAGGTGCAAAAATAACAAGAACTACTTGTCTAAAATATAGTGACACACACACACACACACACACACACACTCACACACAGAACAATTAGAATAACACCTTTTTCTACGCATCATAGTAAATAAAAGTCTGCAGTGAAAAGTTCCAGTAGTGGAAGCACCAAAAATCATCCTTGGCTAGTCTTCAGACTTTATGACAAAAACCCTAAGAGAACTATTATAATCCAACGGGAAAAGTACTGAGTGACAAGTTTCAGCAGTGTGAAGTGCCATCACACACTTGCTGAGAAAATAAACCTAACAGAAATACAAATGACTGCCGTTTCTAACTTGTTCCTAAATATAAACACACACACACACACACGAAGATGAAAGCATGTTTTGTAACTACACAGTACTTCCTCTTCCTCAACTCGGAGGCGTTTGCTGCTAGCACTGCTGGTGTCTGATGATGATGATGATGATGGGAAGCTTTTGATCTTGGCGGCGAAAACTCAAAACAGCGCAGCTGTAGACAGAGCCAAAATGAGGGCGACTGAACCACGATGAGAGTATATATAACCTCTGTCCCCCTCCACCCATCCGCCCACCATTTCCCTCAGGAAACCAGTAGGAAGGCAGCAACCCAGCCTGCTCATGAATACTGATCTGAGAACACTGGTCTGCGAGCACGGCCTTTGTCCTGCTAGCACTGGGTTTTGCTCTTCCAAAATTGAACGTGAGATTAAATATAGGTAATTCTGCTCTCTGTTTGACGACAATCTTACGTTCAGCTTCTTATGTATAGGTGCATGTAGATAAATGTAACGGTTGGCAGCAGCCGATAGGAATACAGGAACGGCGATCGACAAGCTGAGACAGGTCAGCAGATGATGAATGCTAGAGATACGTATTGTATGTCTTTATCCTACAGGCAAGCTGCCACTTAACTGCCCAACATGCCGCTTTCCTCCATCGTCGCCATCCTTGACAAGCAGATATCTAAAGATTTCTGACTGATTTGGAAACCATTTTTAAGCACTGTTTTTCTCTGAGGAAGATCACTGGCAACATCATAATGATGTGCTTCAGACAAATCTGTGACCTCCCACGCAGAGGATACAACTGTATAGTTTTAGACTTCCAGGAAGTAACGATACTTCAGCGATATGAAAACGCGTGTATGCTCCGATTTCTTCTGTCTTCAAGTTTCATGAACAACAAAATCCCTTTCTGAGATTGGATAAGGTGGATTTTTTAAATTAGGGCGTCTATGTCGGTGTGGAAATGCTGTTAGAACTAAATGTCCAAGCCGAGCCTGCTTGTCTCACAGCGTCTGGCCAGTGGCCGACCGGAAGCGGTAGCTTAGCCTCACACGACCGGCGGGTAGAAATAAAGATTTCGGAAGATTTCGGCTACCGCCTAATCGACTCGTGCCTGCAGCCGCGGGGGCAAGTCCTGGCGGCGGCCCTCCTAGCGCCATCTAGATGGCTGACTAGTGCACTAAGCAGTAAGTTAACGTGTGTGTTGCGTGTGTTCTCCAATTTTTAGGTGGAAATATGAGAAGAATCAATTTGGTGAGTGTTTGTGCTGGACGATTATCCCCCCCCCCCCTTTCGCCATGTAAACTGACTGGTTGACCGCTTGGCGTTCACGATGCCAGTCTCTCTGGCCTATGAGCTGGCTGGAGATGCGTCCGCAACTGCTGGCGCGGCTGAAGTATGTGCGGGCCTCTCCCGGGCAGAGCCGGCGCGTTCCCCCAGCAGTTGGGGGACGGTGCGCGCTTCGTGGTCGTGAATGTATGCAGTCTGGTTTTTGTCGCCAGGTATGTTCAGTGTAAGGTGGAAATGTTGTGGTGGAAGAGAGTGCTTGTGTTCTCAAGTGTTGGTGAGTACAAGACTTGAGATATATTTGACGCTACCATCTATTTGTGACAGAAATTTAATTACTTGGTTTGCAAAATGTTTGTATGTGATTATCAAGCGTCGAAAATATATTTTAGTACGAAGAAGAATCATCGTAAGATTGTGGTGTTTTAAGTGATCTATTTGACTCCTGCAAATTGTTAAACAATTAATTTGATATATAGTACAGATGGACTGTTTCTCACCAAGACCAAGCAGTTGCCTCTTCTTCAAAATTTTTCCATGTAAAGGTCGAAGTTTTTTTCGCGATATGCGGCTATGCTCAGGCCATTTACAAAGCGTTTTTCGAAGTGTGGATCAGTTTATAGAATTGTTTTAGTTATCGTTTTAGCATTGTCCTGCCAATTTCGAGAGGTATTGTTGATTAGGGCTGACAACAGTGTGAACAATACACACGCGATCGGAAAAAGTGGATGCAGTGGGCGGCAGAAAGTGTGGGGGCGGCTGTAGGACAGTTTCGAGCACCCTCTGGTGGCGGTATTGAGAACTAAAGCAATCGGTCTTCAAAATTACAGGTGGACATATACATCAGAAATAGCGTGGACAGGGGGAGCAGCTGAGCACAGACTTTTTCCTGCCAATTCACAAGTGGTGGAGGGGGTGGGAAGTGGAGGAGGGGATGGAATTCAGGGGAGGGGAGGGGGGAGGGAAAGTGGGATATGGGGGAGGAGTGGTGATGGAGGGGTGGTGATGTTAGCTGTTCGACATTGCCGCATCTACTCCTCAGGGAGAAGGAGATGGGAGAGAGGCCGCCATGTTGAATAAATTTGGCAACAATCCATAGTGGCTCAGGACGAAGTTGATCCCAATACTACCATTTACCATGTCATGTACGCGGTGTATCCAAATAACCGAAACCGTAGTTTTGGTAGAGCGCAACTATAATAGTGATACATCATTAAGACTTACAGAGAATGTAAAAGAAAGTTCAAAATTTCGATCATTGCACATCTAACTGTTACTCAAGGAACATGTTTGTTGACATAATGAGCAATCAAATTTACAACTATTATTTCTATTCAGATGAAAAGATATTCTACATCCACCTTCAAGATTGGATCACAAACTGTAATGCTCTGGTGAATATTTAATGTGCTAATATGGTGTTTAGAAGAAGTAAGTGAAAACAAATGTGTTAAACCTTACACTGCATCATGATAACTGCTGGGCCTAATATCCACCAGAAGCACATAATTAAAAAAGTACTTCTAATGTTCTGTGAAATACACTCATGGTTCTGGCGGAATGGAACAGAGCTGGGAATTGATACTTCGCTATAATAAGGATCCAGTTGTGTTTTGCGTGCCGTATGACACTTTCCCACACTACTGTCGAACACCATGTCTTAAGAAGATACATTTGTCGTTAAAAGGGTCTTTTAATTGAGTACGAATTTTGATCGCAAACACCCATAGTTCGATGTTCTTCTTTGCGTAGTTTTTACCTCATATAATAGCAGCATGTCAGAAATATTGATCTCTTTAACATGTTTGTCTCCAGTATATTTGGAAGCCAGCAAGCTCATCGTCATGCAGTGTGTAAAAATAAATTCCAATAAAGATTAACGTATTAGATATGGGTTAAAAAGCGAACAACACCTTATTGCAGATAACTGTATACTATTTACTTCTTTTACAGCAGCAAACCGGATGTACCCGACCTTCGGAGGAAACGCAACAGAGTCTCACAGAAACGACTACCCCAGTGAGGCTCCAGAAAGTCGCCTCTTCATTGGACGCAGGAAACACCTACGTGTCTGTGCGAATTACTGCTCCAACCCACGGACATCTGACGAGGTACAGAAAAAAAATAAACAATGACTATCCGAAACATTTGTGAACTGCTGACTTCCAAACCAGCACAAACACTGATGGAAATGTATACAAGAACGAGTCTTGAATACATATGCATGCAGGAACGGTGTCATCACAGTGCGAGATGGGGAAGGCACGCGTTATCAGTTTTCACAGCATAAAAGAGTTGCACATTACGCTGCCAAAAGAAGTCTGAGCACTTTCTACAGCCTTCACCACCGTGATCGACGGGGTCACCAACGTATCTGAGTACACATTTTCATTTACAATGAACATCTACACCTATACTCCACAAGCCATCATTACCATGCGTGTTTGAGGCTACTTCTGACAGCACAAACATTTCCTCCCTCCCCGGTTCCTTTCTAGATGGGTGCGCTGAAAAAAATCTGTAACAGCTCTAATGTCTGTGATTTCTCGTCTTCTCGTTGTGGTCATTTCGCGAGACTACGGTGCTGAAAGGACTATATTGCTCGACTCTTTTCAATAGTGGACGCCTCCGTGATAAACAAAGCATCTCTTGTAGCGTCTACCATTGGGTCACTGGGGTTTGTTGCCGTCTCCGTAACGCTCTCGCACCAAATACACTGAAGCGGCAAAGAAACTGGTACAGGCAAGCGTATTCAAATACAAAGATATATAAACAGGCAGAGTACGGCGCTGCGGTCGGCAACACCTATGTAACAAGTATCTCACGCAGTTGTTAGATCGATTATTGCTGCTACAATGACAGGTTGTCAAAATTTAAGTGAGTTTGAACATGGTGTTACAGTCGGCGCACGAGCGATGGGACACAGCATCTCCGAAGTAGCGATGAAGTGGGGAGTTTCCCGTACGAACATTTCACGAGTGTACCGTGAATATCAGGAATCCAGTAAAGCATCAAATTCCCGATATCGCTGCGGCCGGAAAAGATCCTGCAAGAACGGGACCAACGACGACTGAAGATAATCGTCCAACGCGACAGAAGTGCAACCCTTCCGCAAATTGCTGCAGATTTCAATGCTAGCTCATCAACAATCAGATGACTTGTGTACCCTTGATGATTGCACGACACAAAGCTTTATGCCTCGCCTGGGCCCTTCGACATTGGACTGTTGACTGGGAACCAGTTGTCTCGTCGGATGAGTCTCGTTTCAAATTTTGTCTAGCGGATGACGTGTACAGGACAACCTCGTGAATCCAGGGACTCTGCATGGCAGCAGGGGACTGTTCAAGCTGGTTGAAGTTTCTGTAATGATGTGGGGCGTGCGCAGTTGGAGTGATATGGGACACGACTAGATACGACTCTGACAGGTGACACGTACGTAAGCACCCTGTCTAAAGCAGCCTGACTGATTACCTGAATCCATCTGTGTCCATGGTGCATTCCGGTGGACTTCGGAAATTCCAGCAGGACAATGCGGCACCCCACACGTCCAAAATCGCTACAGAGTGGCTCCAGGAACACTCTCCCGAGTTGAAACACGTCCGCTGCCCAAAACATTCCTCAGAAATGAACATTACTGAGCATATCTGGGATGCCTTGCAATTAGCTGTTCAGAAGAGGTCTCCACTCCCTCATACTCTTACGGATTTATGGACAGTCCTGCAGGATTCATAGTGTCAATTCCCCCTAGCAATACTTCAGACATTAGTCGAGTCCACTCCCCAGAAATGAACATTACTGAGCATATCTGGGATGCCTTGCAATTAGCTGTTCAGAAGAGGTCTTCACCCCCTCATACTCTTACGAATTGATGGACAGCCCTGCAGGATTCATAGTGTCGATTCCCTCTAGCACTACTTCAGACATTAGTCGAGTCCATGCCACGTCGAGTTGTGGCACTTGTGCGTGCTCACAGGAGCCCTGCAGGTGTACCAGTTTCTTTGGCTCTTCAGTGTAAATAATCTCACGGGGAAACGCGTAGCTCATCGTTCGATTTTCCCCATCTCCTTTTCTAATTCAGCTTTTTAAAGACTCCAGACCGATGAATAATACTGAAGAATCGACTGAAAAAGTGTTTTGCTAGTTACTTTTTCCTGAGATGAATCGAGTTTCCTTAAGATTCTTCTCATTAACCTAAGCATGACACTTTCTTTTCCTGCAATCAGGATTACGCATTCATTCCAGTTTAGGTCGCCTCAGATTATTACTGCTAGGAATTTAACGGATGTTACCATTTCCCGTGATTTATTGTCAACAGCACATTCGAGAAGTTATAGACCTTTTTGCCTATTTATGCA
Source organism: Schistocerca americana (assembly GCF_021461395.2). Lineage (NCBI taxonomy): Eukaryota > Metazoa > Arthropoda > Insecta > Orthoptera > Acrididae > Schistocerca > Schistocerca americana. The sequence goes on along the minus strand of NC_060122.1, from coordinate 584,701,004 downwards.
CAATACATTACGCTTACTCACGTGAATGTTCAGTTGTACCAACCATTGATCTCTCACAAGTCTTCCTGCATTTCGCTACTGTTCTCTGTTGTTGCAACTTTCCGAAGGAGAGCACAATCAGTAGTAGTGAGATGGCAGTGCTAGGACACTTTTGATATCAAATTGATATCCAAATTAATTAAACTGATAAATTGGTAATTAATTACCTCACCCTGCCCAACCATATTCACCCAAACAGCCACCCCCAGATGATTTCATGTGTTTTCCTCAGCCTGATATGGGTCCCCATCCATTCCCCCTCCTCATCCTCACCCCTCCCCCACCAACTCTATTGATGGGAATTTAGAATTTTGGTGGGAATTCTGAAGTTTGGCGGGAATTTCGAATTTTGGAGGAACTTAAAAATGATGGGAAGTTATTTCTCCTGCAGCTTTGCTGATGACCTACCCCAACTCCTCATCCGGGAACTGGTGGGAAATTAGAAATGGTGGGGCCGTTTCCAGGACCTGGTTCTTCTGGACCAAAAGCCCAAGTGCAGCCCCCAGCACATGGAAACTATCCAGCCGCAGGAGAGTAAGGTTAGGTTACTGTACTTTGTTTTGGCTGGGAAACTGGAATAAAGATTGGTCCTAATTATGTAATTTATCATAAGAACCAGGCCTAATTACACAACTCTATGCATAGCGTCACTCAAGGAATGCCTAAAATCAGAATACAATTAAAAAATTGACGCTGCCATACCACTGGTGTTATATTGCTGGGGAAAAAATTTCACAGTACCACTCAAAACTAGTGGCAGATGTACTCAAACTCAATCCTTCACGTACAAGCTGGCAGGAAAAAGGCTGAAGTGGAAGGTACTACTTTGTTTTATTGGATAGGAAATATTTTCATTTGACAAGATGCTGGTGTTGGACAGAGAGTAGTTTAATAAGTGTGTTACCTGTAAGCACACAGCTTAAGTCTGCGTCTATCGCTGTTTGACGTCGTAGTTTGCTACAGACAGCTCACCCTGCATTGCTTGACAATCACCCTGCAATCCAAGTAATCAAGACCTATACAGGCTACCACAACTGATAGAAAATGCTTCACTGTTCTAATTACACATCGAAATTGTCATGAAAAGAAAATCAGCACTCGTAATCAATGGGTCATAATGCAACGCACGTACTTGGAATTGATAAAAATGATTGTAATTACATAACTACAGCAAGAAACGACCTCATAAGAGTGTAAAGGGGTAATAGTTGCAGCTGTGTCCTCCTTGACGGGCTGTCACGAACTAACCAACTTGGAGGCAGTCTTAACCCCCTGCCCTACTACCCCTCGTCTCTCTCTCTAGGGATAGAGGCCTGTTCCATCTTATCGCTGATGGTCCACCAGAGATTCTTCTGTGCTTACATCCCCTACAGAATCCTTTTGTGAAGAGTTTTTCCCTATTTGCTGGGTTGTAGCACTGTCGAAAATAACATATAATGGTTGAAGTCGAGATTTCGAGATTGGTAGTATGCACTCATAGACTCTGTATGTATGTGTGTAGAGCTGCCATTGGCGGACGGTTGCGGTTTGAATGCATAACTTTCTAACTGTTCATCTATAAATTACATTGCCAGAGGTGCGCACTCTTTAGGTACGGAGAAGGGAAACTCTTGCGTACCAGGATGTGTGCAGTTGGCACACTGTCAACTAACGAATAACTTATTACTAGCATAAAAAATACCTGAAATCTACAGTCTGTAGATGTCTTGACATGCTTGTGGTGACATAGCAGAGTTGAAAGGTGTAAACAAAAGTACCGAAGCTCATATGCTAAGCAATAAGGACATATACTTATGGGAAGCCGGCCGCGGTGGCCGAGCGGTTCTAGGCACTTCAGTCCGGAACCGCACTGCTGCTACGGTCGCACATTCGAGTCCTGCCTCGGGCATGGATGTGTGTGATGTCCTTAGGTTAGTTAGGTTTAAGTAGTTCTAAGTTCTAGGGGACTGATGACCTCAGATGTTAAGTCCCATAGTGCTTAGAGCCATTTGAACCATTTGAACTTATGGGAAAAAATGTCAGTGCAGTAGCAGAAATCAACTCAGTACACATGTGAACTCCCTGGCGCAGATCGCTACACACTAGAGTGGAAGTCATATGAGCAGAACTGTGAAAGACTTTGAGTTTCCATCAAATCAACGCTACATGAATCTACAAACAAGCTCTCTGATGTGTCGTAGAGTATACGGATTTATTTCTGGACTACGAGTTTCCCATCTGTACCACTTGTTGAGTTTCACGCAGGTATGAGTCGCGAGTTACTATACTTTTCATGATCTTTCTATCCACAATGCGTGCATGTAGATCATCGGGAAGAGCGGAATTCATAGTATTTTTTGGTAGGCTGGTGTATAGGACACCCAAATATACTCACATAAAATCAAACAACGCACGGGTAGGCCAACAATATGACCACATACATTCGGAAAACTAACAAAAAAATATCAAAAAATGACATAAAATCGATAAAAATCGACGAAAACCTGGTGTAATTGTGACAAATCGATGGGAAATACGTAAAATTGAGGTAAATACGACGAAATATGTGAATTTGCGAAAACAACTTGCAAAATTACGTAAATTGACCGAGAACACATAAAACTGAGAATAAGTACGATAAAATTCGGGGAATTGAGGTGGATTGGGGTTACCTGAGAAAAGCTTAAAAATTATGCTCTGGCTGCATTCAGTTTTAATCCTCCCCCTGCCTCTGTCAACTACGTTGGTTTTCGTAATGCATACTTCAACAGAGACGACATAAGTGTTACACAGAGGCGCTATATTAGAGCAAGTGAAACATTTCTAGCCCAGTCCAAAGCTGTGTTCTCACACAGGGGGCTGTACTCGAGAATCTTGGTGTTAGGACAAAATTGTTATATTATTCTACACATGAGCAAAACTATCTAACATCAGACCAGAACTTCTTGTGTAAGAGGAATGCTACCAGAGCCGTGGTGACGCTGCTGTAAACAGTAATAAGACCGTTATATCTCCTTTGTCTACTGATCATGGTGCTTATTCCCTAATGAGAAGTTGCTGCTTCTTCGTGTGCATTTTCGTGAATCAGGGCGTGGGTGGTGCCTCAATGTGTCAGCTCTAGAGAATTTTCATGTCGATTTTTCCTCGCTCCATTTCCTAGTGAGACATGCACGCGTCGGTCAAAAGCGATACTACTGCTAACAATAAGCACAACTGTTGCGGAAAGTGTGATTGAGGGTACATACATTTCAGATTTAAAAGCAGTATAAAATCCATTACTTTCCTAAGAGACATTATAGCCATCTCCTGACTTCATTCTAGTTGGTTTATAAGCAGCTTGTGCGGTGGATACACACTAATGATACCTTACTAGGACACCAGAATAGTGTAGAAAAAACTAGTTTCATCATTTTGAAGTTTGTCAGCATAGTGACTAGGGTAGGAAACTTGCAGGATGGTTGTATGTCTGATGCTGGTCAAATATATTCTGCATTTGCATTCCACACGACTAATTCTTAGGAAACCATGTGGCTTTAACAATATAGCATATTTAGGCGCAGAACTGTGTAACCATAGGAGTGTGTGTTTATGTTCTACAATCAGTTTTTTCGCTCTGGTACCTTCCTGGTACTGACTCCAGACTGTGCAATAATACTTCAGAATTGATAGCACAATTGATTTACGTGAAATGTTTCAAACTCCATCTGTCTGGAGCTCAATAACGTATAAACCACACATTTCTTCTTAACCATCTGTTATATCACTGCAACGCTCTCATATCTACTATAACCTACAGTGATAAGAGGTGCTACCCAGCTCGGCATGCGTGTATCTGTAGAGATTTTGTGCATTTCGATGGGTATCATGGGTAAGACTGGCGTGGGACAATCATTGCTGAACAGCAGTTACGGACACAGCTCGCCCTGTTCCTTCACAAGACGTGGAACGTAGTGGGTGTAGGACCCTCGCACTTTTGGTCAGTTGCAGATTACATCGGCAACCGTGTTGCAGGGAGGATTGATCAAGCACAATGTGGGAGGGATCCGACCTTATGATTGCAAGAATACTCTGTAATGCCCATTCACACATGGAAAGATGGCCAGTCTAATCGTAAATTCTGCACTATGGTCGATGTGCTGAAAATATGTAGATAAGCTAATTGCAACAGTATAAGACGCTGTCTGGTATACTTTGGTGTATATGGCTGAATGGACGTACTGCGCAGCCATCTATCTGCATTCGCAATCTAGTATATGGTACTTACAAAGTAGTGGAGGGCTGATTTAGCGATGATACAGAAATTGGGAAGCCTTCTGCTGTGTCATTTTGGCTGCTGTTGAAATTACAAACAACCCGTAGAATTGCTAAAATTGATCATGCTATCAGCTGCAGTGCATATCACAATACATTGTCCCGTATCAAATGTGTCTTTCCCATCCATCCACCAGTATATTGTTGATTACCACATAGTGATTGACTGGTACCACTTGGTTGATATGGAGAGATCCTTGGTGCAACATTGGATATCTGCTACTTATCACTGTGGAGCATGGGATTAAATGTAGAGGTCATCACCTTCAGACAGTTGGTTGGAAGTGTTACTCAATGGTGCAGACTCGTCCTATTTCCATATTCTGCGATGCCCTCCACACGTTTTTTTTTCACCAATAAGATAACGGTACCTCTTTTTATTTCTACTACCTTGCACGTGTTGTGAACAGCACCTTCCAGCGAAGGTCAACATCGGAACAGTAATCATGTAAATGACTGCAAAATGAGGAAGCAATGCCCTTTGAAACGGAACACTCAGACATCCATTACCTGGTCACTGTGAAAGATGAGATTAACTTTTTAGGTCAGCACCTTTGAATAGCTGCTGGAAACACTCTGCAATGCTGCAAACTCATCCAGTTTTCATATGTTGCAATGTCTTCCATATTTTTGTCAATGAGAAATATCATTTCTGAGTTTCATTACTAATGATAGTTTACACCATTCCATGCTCAGCTTTCTCTGAGAGCCAATGGATCGAAAGTGTTACTGTCGATTTAGCACTTGACAAAGTCCTCAAAGTCATGGTAGAAAAACAAAGTGTATGACGGTGTGAAAAGCTGTGATTGTATACTGCTTGGATGTGTTACATCCGAAAAAATATAATAATGTATTAAGCTGCTTATGAAGAAACAATGAAGGAACCTACTCTTATGGTTGATAGTTTGTTGGATATGGTCTTCCTCGACAAAAATTTGCGCAGATCTGTGCAAGCGACTTTGACCATTGGCCACCAGCCCGAATGGAGCGATATGTGTATATGCAATATGCTTGATGTCAACAATCAGATGGCATTTGTTTTTCGATATAGCGGAAAAGACAGGGACATGGCAAAATCTTTTAACAGGTTCTATTATAAGGAGTAATGTAACTGGTTAAAGTCTGGATGCACTACACCTATTTTGTTAGTAAAACTAATAGAAATCAGCTGTATCTATTCTCGTGGAATCATGACTGTTTTTGTTAGTATCGTCACGAGTGCGTGTTTAAAAACTGGTAATACCCCAAATCCTACATTGTTTCATACTTCTAAATATAAAGTAGACACCACTTGATTTATAGCTCATAGTGGAACCTCGAAATGGTAGTGTTTTTGCCAACATGTGAGTAGATTTCGGGAAACAGACTGTGATGATAAATTGCTTATAAAACTAGAATGCAAGAATCTGCTGCTACTGTGAGAAGCTGTCTGCTTGATGAAAGGAATATTACATGCAGATCGGTAGAGGGGAGTTTTAGAGCAAAAATGTGAAACGTAAGCACACAGACAGTATTTGGTTTCGATGTAACTGAAGAGAGACGCGGTAAAGTCATATAGAAGGTTGTATTACAAGATAGGCTCTCACGATTTCTTTCGTAAACGCCAGTATGATATAGCTTCACATTCATTAAACAGGACTTGCCATAGTGCACAAAACAGGAATTCCTCTTGAATTATAGTTTCTTGTTGTCAAATGTAAAATGATCGTGTTTTTTTCCGAGATGTGAGAAAATGGCATGAAAGACTGTATTCTCTAATGTTACTTCATGTGTCTGAAATGTTTGTAATACATACATGCCTGACAGTTTATTTACATATGCTAATTCGAACGCGAGAGATGCTCTCAGGTTGCGTAATTTGTCCACAAAGCTGAAAGAAGTTGCTTATAATAGACGTTTTTTCTCCAGAATTTAAATTCTCCCTTTTTCCTTACGTCGATGATGGTCTCAAAATACTGAGGACATTCTTTGGTGATCGGTAGTTTTCGCAGCAAAATTGTGGAATTTTTTCCCCCGATTTTGTGCAAGGTAGACATATATAGGGGGTGTATATCCCAACCTCTAAAGTTTTGTTATCTGTAATTGGCGGCTGTGCACTTGGTTGGATGTCGCAAAACAACTGGAATTTTGTGGTAAGGTTTTATGGGACCAAACTGCTGAGGCCATCGGCCCCTCAGCCCGCACACTACCTAATCTAACTTCAATATTCTTACGCTATGGACAACACACACACCCATGTCAGAGGGAGGACTCGAATCTTTGCTTATAAAATTAAAAGAAAATGGACTGCAGCTATTTTCATGGAAAGAGGACATTTATTATCGTCATGATTGTTTTTTCCTTTCTAATAGACGCGCGCTTGTAGGAGGTGCGTAGACATTAAATACTACTGATACAGAGAATTATTTTCCCACTCAGAATGCCGTGCACTTGCTGGCGGAACTACTAGGGGTGTGGTTGGCATGCTCAGTAGGTTGCAGCTGACCGTTTACACAAACCACACACAACTGGAGTAGGTTCATTTACTCGCTTTTGTTCTGAGGGATGCTGGCATCACAGTTTATTGTATGTGTAGCTTTGGACGACGTCGATAGCGCTGACCGTCCAGCAACATGCTCATTGGGGATACATTGTACTGAAGACTGTGCAAGAGATCAGTTGGAGTCTACTCCTTGAACTGCGGTCGGCATAGGCTGTGAGCTGCCTATTTTCCGAGCAGTGGATGTTTGAAAAAGCGGTCTGGAGTGTTCTCTAGAAATTCGTTGTTATTCCAGGGTGGGGGGGGGGGGGGGGGTGTCCAGTCTTTCTGAGAAATACAATTAACAGATTGCATGAAGCGTTTTTTTCTTGTCTTTTGTCTGTCTGTGACTGATTTCCGCAGACTGGAGGCAGTACATCAATGCCAGCAGAAGGTTCTCTTGTGGACCGTCAGCGACAAGATAGAACAGACCTCTATCCTTGCCGAAGGTGAGGGGAGAGAGAGAGATGAGTGGTGGTAGGACAGGAGTCTGCAATCTTATGGGGTCTATTTTTGCTTTCATTGTGTTATTACCATGATTTTTTCCCAATCCCCAGTACATGTGTTGCATTATGACCCATTGATTAAGTACTGTTTTTCTTTTCACGACATTTTCGGTGTGTAATTAGAATAGTGAAGCATTTTCCGTCATCTGTGATAGCGTGTATTGGCCTCAATTGCCTTACCGTAGGGTGATTGTCGAGCAGTGCAGGTTGAGGCATCTATAGCGAATTCTGATGTCAAACAGTGATGGATAGAATCCTCAGCTGTATGCTTACAGGTAATACACTTATTAAACTCCTCTGTCCAACACCAGTATCTCTTCAGTTGAAAATATCTCCCACCACACAAAAGAAAAGGTGGTACCTTCCATTCCAGCCTTTTTTGCTGCCAGCTTGTAGGTGAAGGGTAGTGTTTTTGAATACGTTCGCCACTAGTTTCGAGTGGTATTGTGAAATTTTTTCCCAGCAGTATAACACCAGTGGTATGGCGTCGTCAATTTTGGAGCTGTATTGCGATTTTAGGAACTTCTTTTGTGGTGTTATGCATGGAGTTGTGTAATTACGCCCAATCATTATGATCATTTACATAATAATGACCAATCTTTACTTCAGTTTCCCAACCAAAATAAAGTACACTACCCTAACCGTCCTCTCCTACATCTGTCTAGTTTCCATGTGTTGCCGGGTGCACTTCGGCTTTCTGTCCAGAAGGACCAGGGTTTGAGTCCTGGAAAGGGCACCGCCGTTTTTAATTTCCCTTCAGTTACCAGGTTGGAGTTTAGGTGGGACATCAGCACAGCTGTGGGGAAATAAATTCCATAAATTTTTTTTTAAGTTTCGCCAACATTCGAAATTCCCGTCGAATTTCTGAATTCCCACCAAAGTTCGAAATTACTGCCAACAGGGTAGGTGGGGGAGACTGGGGAATGGGAGGGGACGGAGACCCACGTGCAGGCTGAAGAAAACAAGTGACGTCACCTGGGGTGGAGGTGGATGTGGGCATGATAAGAGGGGGATGGGGTAAGGTAATTAATTGATCAATTTAATTAATTTTCATATCAATTTGATACCAAAAGTGTCCTCGAAATGTCATGCTTCTACTACTGCCATCGTTTGTGACCAGTCTCACGAAGCTTCCGTCGTTATCCGGAAATATGCAGGCATTTAAAGTTGTTTTTCGGAATATTTGGCGAAATACACATCGGATTAAAAAAAAGTGGAAATAAACGTTGTTCACCTTGAAGAGGGACATCCATTAACATAACGCTCGGCCCCCTGAACCACCCCCAAGGGCGGAAGAGGGGTGACTTTGAAATCTTAGATACAAAACCCATTTTTTTAGTGCAGATTTGGTTTACCCGTGAAAAAATATATAACTTTTGTATGAATCATGTCTTTCGTTTCGTGATAGATGGCGCTGTAATCTTGTCACATGAATATGGGGTGACAATTGCTGCAAAACGGTAATATCTCAAAATGGTTCAAATGGCTTTAAGAACTATGGGACGTAACATCTGACGTGGTCAGTCGCCTAGACTTAGAAAACTTAAACCTAACGACATCACACACATCCATGCCTGAGGCAGGATTCGAACCTGTAACCGTAGCAGCAGCGCGGTTCTGGACTAAAGCGCCTAGAACCGCTCGGCCACAGCGGCCGGTGGTAATATCTCACAAAAGTACACGTCCGATTTGGAAAATCAAAGTACATTATTTGATATTTGGGAGAATGTTATCATGTGACACCGTCTGCCCTCCCGCTATGCATTTAGCTTTACCCAGGAACAACGAAGTGTACGTATGTACGTAGTAGTAATGTGTTCCCTTCGGGATACTTAATTTAGGTGAGTCCCTTTGCCTCTCACTATCTCGGGGTGCTTGATTAATGTGAGCCCCCTTGCCTCTCACAAGTGTTTCAGTGCAGCAAATGCTCGAATTGTTGTCCGTTGTTGCTAATTTTCCGCCGCATGTCGTGGGGGGTTGTTGGTACATCCATGTAAGCTCTTTCTTTTAGCCATCCTCACGGGAAAAAATCGGCAGAAGTCAAATCGGGTGAACGTGCGGGCCACGTTTGAGAACCTCCTCGTTCAGTCCATCGACACGGATAGTTTCGATTTAAAACTTCTCGAGCTAGTCGTGAATAATGCGCTGGGCAATATTCGTGTTGAAACCGCTAATCCAGAATTGTTTTAAGTGGAACATTGAACGTTAGTAGGGGTAAAACATTATCCACAATCTCGCTGTAAATTTGACTAGTCAGATTACCTTCTATGAAGTATGAACCAATTACCTGCGTACCTAAAATACCGCACCAAACGTTGACACTCTATGGGCGTTGATGTTCAACTTGCCTACCCAATGGGGATTCTCCACTGACCAATAATGCACATTATGGCGATTCACTTGACCATGATTCGTAAAATTGGATTCACCGCAGAGAAGTATCTGTGAAATGAAATTATCATTGACTGGCAGTTGTTCCTGCATCCAGTTGCAGAAATTCAGGATATTGTGAAAATCGTCGCCATGCAGTTCTTATGCAGCGACAGATGAAATGGATGTCATTTGTGTACATGGAGTATGCGTAGAGAAGTTCTTTGCGAAATTCCTGAACCTTGTGCAATTTGCCGAGAACTCATGTGAGTATTTGCAGCAACCGCAGCTAAAACATTCACTGTGTTATTTTCCTTTGTCACATGCCGCGGGCCGGCCGGGTGGCCAAGCGGTTCTAGGCGCTACAGTCTGGAACTGCGCGACCACTACGGTCGCAGGTTCGAATCCTGCCTCGACATGGATGTGTGTGATGTCCTTAGGTTAGTTAGGTTTAAGTAATTCTAAGTTCTAGGGGACTTATGACCTCAGATGTTTGGTCCCATAGTGCTCAGAGACATTTGAACCATTTGGAACAGGCCGCGGGCGGACTCTTTCTCTGGGTTTAACACTTTCCGTTTCAGTAAAGAGGTGGACAATACTGCGAAACGTCGTTGCAGACGGAACATTCCTTTAGGGGAACAGAGTAACATACCTTTGACGAGCTTCGTCAGGATTTCTATGAGCTTCAAAGTACGCGGCACTGATATCGACCCTCTCTGCAACCGTTAACATTGTGGAGCAGTTTTCACGGTATGTGTACAGTCCGAATCATTAAGTAACATGAACAGTCTGACCGCGGACTGAGCACATGATCACGGTTTGTGCTTCATTCGATTGAGGGAGGCGTCCATGATAGCATTATCAAAAATATCAATAAAATACTTCGATTGTCTTAATCGGATGTGTATTTTTTTGCGAAAGTACCGTTTTGCAATAATTGTCAACTTATTTCCACGTTTTCCGATTACAGCGAAACCATCATGAAAGGAAAGAAATGTTTCGTACAAAAGTTACATATTTTTTCAAGGAGAATCCAAATCTGCATAAAAAAGTAGGGGTTCCTATTTAAGATTTCAAAGTCACTCCCCCCTTCCGCCCCTGGGGGTGGTGCAGGGAGTAGAGCGTTATGTTAACGGATGATCCTTTTCGAGATGAACAACGTTTATTACCACCTTTTCTTTAATCCGACATGTATTGCGCAAAATATTCCGAAAAACAATTTTGTATGACTTACCCTGTATATTATAAATATGGCCCAGTAACACACTCTTGTCCGCCCGGTTAACCGAGCGGTCTAAAGCACGGCTTACCGGAGCGGGATAGAGCGCCTGGTCCCCGGCACGAATCCGCCCAGCGGACTTGTGTCGAGGCCGGGAGAGCCAGCCACTCTGTGGATGGTTTTTAGGCGGTTTTCCATCTGCCTCGGCGAATGCGGTCTGGTTCCCCTTATTCCGCCTCAGCTACGCTATGTCGGCCATTGCTGCGCAAACAAGCTCTCCACGTACGCATACACCACCATTACTCTACCACGCAAACATAGGGGTTACACTCGTCTGGTGTGAGACGTTCCCTGGGGGGGGGGGGGGGGGGGGGGCAACCGCACAATAACCCTGGGTTCGGCGTGGGGCGGCGGAGGGATGAAGTGGACAGCGGTTATCGTGGTGTTGTGGACCACTGCGGCTGCGGTGGGGACGGAGCCTCTCCGTCGTTTCTGGGTCCCCGGTTAGCATACAATATGCAACATTCTCTTGGCGGACACGCGTAATTAGATTTACATCTATTGGGGTTCTGTCTGCTGCGAAGTTCTGCATCCAATACTCGATAAGTAACAGTGCGGAAATTTCTTTTTCCACGATAGCGTATCTAAATAGCTACTATTTAGGTTTTCATATGGTGATAGAAAGGTGGAGCCGTGTTATGATTGTAGGCGGTGAAACTGCAGTGATGGAAAAAATCGCAACACCAAAAAAATAGTTATAGTAATGACATTTCAGGAAGACATTTGTCTGGATAACATATTTAAGTGATTAACTTTGCAAGATCGCAGGTTAATGTACGCACGAGATAAGCCATTGTATATGTGAAACGCTGGTACTTTAAGAACCGATGTAACCACCACAATGTTGAATGCAAGGATGCAAGCGTGAACGCATTGTGTTGTACAAATGCCGGATGTCAATTTGCGGGATGGAATTCCATGCCTGTTGCACTTGCTTGGTCGAACAGGTACACTTAATGCCGTTTTTGGATGACGCTGGATTTGTCGTCCGATTATGTCCCATTTGTGCTCGATTGGAGACAAATCTGATGATCGAGCAGGCCAGGGAATGTGTCGACGCTCTATAGAGGATTTTGGGCTACAAAGGCGGTATGTGGACGAGTATTATTATACTGTTGGAATTTTGAAATACCCCCCTCCCACCACACACACCCGCCCCTTGAATTCTGTTCATGAATGGCAGCTCAACAGGTTGACAAGTCTAATCAACAGATTTACTTACAGATTTGCAGTCAGGGTGCGTGAGACAACCTCGAGGTGGTCCTGCTGCCATACGAAATTACAAACCAGACCACAACTCGAGGAGTGGGTCCAATACTTCTAGCGCGCAGAAAGGTTGGTTTCATCCCCTCAGCTGGCCTCCTTCTAACAAACACATGACCATTACTAGTATCAAAGCAACACCAGTTTTCATCAGAACACACTGTAGACCTCCACCAGGCACTACAATGAAGTTTCACTTGACACCACTGAAGTCGCAAATGGTTGTAGTTTGGGGTCTATCGTAGGCACGTTACATTCCGTCTGGTTCGGAGCTGTTTTGGAAGTAATCTATTTGCAACAGTTCGTTGTGCCAATGTGGTGCGAAATGCTGCTCAAATTGCTGCTGCAGATGCAGTACGATGCGCCAGAGCCATACGCCGAACACGATGGTCTTCCCTCTCGGTAGTGACACGTGGCCGTCTGGAGCCCTGTCTTCATGCGACCATACATTCCAGTGACCACCGCTGCCAGCAATCATGTACAGTGGCTACATTTCTGCCAAGCCATTCTGCAATATCGCAAAAGGATCATCCAGGTTCTCGTAGCCCTATTACACGACCTCGTTGTAACTTAGCGTGATGATGACAATGGCGTCTTTGTCGCCTTAAAGACATTCTTGACTGACATAAACTCATCATGTCCAGCTCAAAGGTAACTGATGCTCAAGCCTTTATAGCGTGTATTTAAAGCAAACCTGATTTGCATCCTCATAGTGGAGCTTCTAGGGCCGCTCTTATGCGAATGGCGCGAAATCTGAATAGATATCTTTCAGAGGTAGAAACACGCCTACTAACTTTCTTCCACGTCGCACAATTCCTTTTTGGACTTGCGATTTTTTTTTTCCGTCAGTTAATTTCGGAAGGCCAAATTTAATTTCTCGGGCTTTTCTCTGTCATCTTCCGTTTCGGTGACGATATGGTCACTGAGCGACAGAATATATTATTTCGTTTCGCTTACTAACCTTACTTAAGACAAACACTTATTAGGATTCTTAGCGTTGACAAAATTTTTCTTTAAATTCATTTAACGCTTTTCGTCAGTTTGTCACCTAGCATTTGACTTCGTATATATTCGTGATGATGCTATCTTTGGTTTTGTAGCAAATTTCTAACAGGGCCATTGAACAACGGTTGGCCTTTCTCTTTCCTCACGAGCTTTGTTGACGTACACTAGGCAAAGGTGTATTGTACAATACTTTTGAATTTTCTCTATTTGTGATTTACATTTCCGTTCTCTGAGATGAATATTTGACGCTGACGATGCAAAAATCTCCAGTTAGTTTTCAGTCATTTTTGCAAAGCAAAAATAATCTCCTACTTTCCTCAGTATGACATACAACACCTATAGTCATTGATGTTGTGACATGCTTGTGACCGCTAGTGTCCTGGTCCGAAAATTTCAGTTCTGAAAAAAAATGGCTCTGAGCACTATGGGACTCAACTGCTGAGGTCATAAGTCCCCTAGAACTTAGAACTACTTAAACCTAACTAACCTAAGGACAACACACACATCCATGCCCGAGGCAGGATTCGAACCTGCGACCGTAGCGGTCGCGCGGTTCCAGACTGTAGCGCCAGAACCGCTCGGCCACCAGCGGCCGGCTTTCAGTTCTGATTGTTACTGGGAGATGTAAGTGCTCACGAGACCGCGGGGTAGCCGAGAGGTCTCGGGCGTCTTTCCACCGTTCGCGCGGCTGCCCCCGTCGGAGGTTCGAGTCCTCCCTCGGGCATGGGGGTTTGTGTTGTTCTTAGCGTAAGTTAGTTTAAGTTAGATCTTAATCTAGTGTGTAAGCAAATGTTCAAAATGTTCAAATGTGTATGAAATGTTATGGGACTTAACTGCTAAGGTCATCAGTCCCTAAGCTTACACACTACTTAACCTGAATTATCCTAAGGACAAACACACACACCCATGCCCGAGGGAGGACTCGAACCTTCGCCGGGACCAGCAGTAAGCCTAGGCGCCGATGACCTCAGCAGTTTGGTCCCTTAGGAGCTTACCACTGCCACCACCTCACGAGTCGGTTCCTTAATGATCTGCTAGAAGTAATATTCAGGCAACAATTTCAGAACAATCTGTGACGAATGCCTGTCTCTGGCACCAGTTTAAATCGTATGACTCTACCTATAACCGAAGTCTCTGCATTAGCATAGTAAAGAAAATTACCCACGACATTCCTCGCGTTTTCTCCGAAAATTCCGTGAGACTCCGCCAAAAAGCAGAATGTTCGAATTTAAGTTTTAGAAATTTTCATTCCTAGTAATATTGTTTACAAAGGGAATCTACTACTCATTACACTTAGCGAGACTTGCGTGTGTTAAATGTCAAACTTCCCCGGAGTCTCATTGGGAGAGCGCACGTGACGCTCTTGATGACATTTCGTTCATAGTACGTTCACGTTAAGGTTGGCAACCCTCTGGTACTGTCTGAGAGCGACTGACCATGTTCCGACACCAAGTACAACGCTAACGTAGGAAAGACAGATGCCAGACTGAGAGCTTTGCGGGGTAACCGCTCGGTCTAGGGCGCCTTGTCACGGTCGCCGCGGCTTCACCCGTTGGAGGTTCGAGTCCTCCCTCGTTCATGGGTGTGTGTGTTGTCCTTAGCGTAAGTTAGTCTAAGTTAGATTGAGTAGTGCGTAAGCTTAGGGACCGATGACTTCATCAGTTTGGTCCCATAAGACTTTGCCACAAATTTTCAAATTTTTCCAGACTGAGATTCGTAAAAAGTAATCCACCCACAAAGGAGATAGCGTTCAATACTACCGTTCGGTCGTTACTTGACTATTGCTTCTCACATTGGGATCCTTCCGAAGCATGATTTACAAAAGATATAAAGAAGAATGAAAGATGAGCAACCCTTTTCGTCGCGCCTTCGCGTAACGGTGTTTTTTGCAGTTGAAATTCCGAGAGCGAACATTCCTATAAGAGTTTTTACTACGTAGACTATATCTCGCGAAAATATCTTGAAAGTGAGATCAGAGAGACCCGAGGTCACACCGAGGCTTATCAGAAATCGTTCTTCCAGTGAACTACTCGTGACTGGAGTGAGGCATGGAGTAAATGTGAGTGGTGCAAGAAATACACTCCGCTATACGTAGTAAGCCTGCTTCCAGCTTATAGATGAAGATGTAGTACAAGTAGACAGCAGTGGCCCTGCAGTTCCAGTTTCCACTTCTGCTGACACTACTTAAAATGACCCATTTGTCCTGCATGAAAATGGAAGAAAATTCAAATTTTGTTCAGAAATTTGCAAAATTATGCCCAGTCTAAAAGACTGGAATTTGGAAACAGTTTTATGTGAAAATTACACACGAGTTACGTGGTATTTGTACAAAGTAAAAATAAGGAGGGAATTCAAAATAAATTGTTTATGCTAACTTAAATTGCGGTAGGTTGGCGCTTCAGTCGCACTAAGGTGGTCACAAAGTAGAGGTATAAATCATTTTCCGTCTTCCGTGGGACCCCCCTTGGAGTTGTCAGTTACGTAGAAAATATCATTGCTATGTTTCAACTCGGCTTCATGGCGTTAACACACGTTTCATTGATGTCTTCGAACTTCAGAAAAACAGTAATTTTAGTAGAAGAAAATGGCAGGTTTTCCTTCCTAAAATGGAAACAGTTATTCTTAGAAACTTGATTGACATACATTTGAAATGAAATTTTACCTTTGAATTTTATTCATTTCCCGTTTTTGCTAAAACATATAGATTTCGTAACTTCTAGTAGTATTCATTTCATATCTCAAAACTGCAGCAGAACTATTTTTTTTAATATTTTATGTTTATTGGTTTGTATTATTTTCAATAAAAGACTAAATCTTTGAAATTTGTATTTAACTTTTTTACCTGCGTGTGAATTGCAGGTTTTCAAACAGTGAAGTACGTTTAGTGGATTTTTTCCGTGAGGTTTAAACGAAGATGGCCAGTTTCGGCTTCCGCCATCATCGACGAGTGTGAGTAGGATGCAAAACGTCCGTTAGTGCTTGCACCAAAGAACAACTTCCTCAGATGAATTTTCACATATGTAGAAGGCTGGTGAGGGCGTCACATCCTCTCACTGTCACACAGCCGAGGACGAACCTACGAAAAACAAAGATTTATAAATATATATGGAAACAAGTTCAATTCTCACATAAAGAAAGGGTTATTAGTTCTGCACCACGCAACTCTTTCCGTCGACACCTATGTGTCACCTGAAGAGCAGGACGAACGAGGACGTGGGCATCAGGAATCTCCAGCAAGCAGCCACCACCAACAGATAGCTGCAACGTCCAAACCCGCAATTTTCTGGCTAATGCTCTCACCAACTGAACTGTGCAGGTACCTACGATGTCACTGTTGGAAACCCGAATAGAAGTGACGGGCGCTCTAGCTGCTGACGCGCAGGGTCCATGGATTCATGAGATTATCTCCATACACGTACACGGCCATCCGCTCGATACAATTTGAAACGAGACTCGTCCGACGAGGCAACTTGCTTCAAGTCATCAACATTCCAGCGTCGGCGTTGACGGGCCCAGGCGAGGCACAAAGCTTTGTGTCATGCAGCCATCAAGGCTACACGAATGGGCCCTCGGCTCCGAGAGCCCATATTGATGATCTTTCGATGAATAGTTCGCACGCTGACACTTGTTGATGGCCCAGCATTGAAACCTGCAGCAATTTGCAGAAGGGTTGCACTTCTGTCACGATGAACGAGTCTCTTCAGTCGTCGTTGGTCCCGTTCTTGCAAGATCTTTTTCCGGCCGCAATAATGTCGGAGCTCTGATGTTTTACCGCATTCCTGATATTCACGGTTCACTCGTGAAATGGTCGTGCGAGAAAGTCCGCACTTCATCTCTAACTGTGAGATTCAGTGTCCCATCACTCGTATGCCGACTATAACACCACGTTTAAACTCACTTAAAAGTTGATAACCTGCCATTGTAGCAGCAGTAATCGATCTAACAGCTGCACCGGACACTAGTCTTAGATAGGCGTTGCCGACGGGCAGCGCTATATTCTGCCTGTTTACATATCTCTGTATGAATATGCATGCCTATACCAGTTTCTTTGGCGCTTCAGTATATTATGTAACACAGAGATTTAGGAAACAGTTTTTAAATTGTGAGACATTTCCAGGAGTAGATGTTGACTCTGACCACAAAGTATTGGTTATAAACTGCAGATTAAAACTGAAGAAATTGCAAAAAGGTGCCGGCCAGGGTGGCCGAGCGGTTCTAGGCGCTACAGTCTGGAACCGCAAGACCACTACGGTCGCAGGTTCGAATCCTGCCTCGGGCATGGATGTGTGTGATGCCCTTAGGTTAGTTAGGTTTAAGTAGTTCTAAGTTCTAGGGGACTGATGACCTCAGAAGTTACGTCCCATAGTGCTCAGAGCCATTTGAACCATTTTTTTGCAAAAAGGTAGAAGATTAAGCAGATGGAACCTGCGTAAGTTCGAAGAACGAGAGATTGTTGGGAGTATCAGAAAGAGTATTAGGAACTAATGACTAGAACAGGAGGCATGAATACAGTAGAAGATGAATAGTTAGTTCTGAAAGAAGAAGTAGTGGAGGCAACGGAGGATCAAATAGGTATAAAAAGAAGGCCTAGCAGAAATCCTTGCATGTCGCAGGAGATATGGAATTTAACTGATGAAAGGAGACAATATAAAAATGCAGCAAGTAAAACAGGCAGAAGGGAATGCAAATGTCTAAAAAAATGACACTAACAGGAAGTGCAAAAAGGCTAAAAAGAAATGGCTAGAGGACGAAAGTAAGGATCTAGTAGCATATTTCACTAGAGGAAATATAGATACAACTTACTGGAAAATTAGCGTTTGGAGAAAAGGAAAGCAACTGTATGAATATCAAGTGCTTATATGGAAACCTAGTTCTAAGCAAAGACGGGAAAGCAGAAAGGTGGAAGGAGTATATAGAAGGTCTATACAGGGGCGATGTTCTTGAGGACAATATTATGGAAATGGAAGAGGAGGTAGATGAAGATGAAATGGAGATATGATACTGCGTGAAGAGTTTGACAGAGCACTGAAAAACCTAAGTCGAAACAAGGCCCCGGGAGCAGACAATATTCCATTATAACTACTGATAGCCTTGGGAGAGCCAGCCCTGACGAAACTCTACCATCTGGTGAGCAAGATGTATGAGACAGGCGAAATACCCTCAGACTTCAAGAAGAATATAATAATTCCAATCCCAAAGAAAGCAGGTGTTGACAGATGTGAAAATTAGCGAACTAGCACTTTAATAAGTCACAGTTGCAAAATACTAACAAGAATTCTTTACAGACGAATGGAAAAACTGATAGAAGCCAACCTCGGGTAAGATCAGTTTGGATTCCATAGAAATGTTGGAACATGTGAGGCAATACTAACCCTACGACTTATCTTAGAAAATATATTAAGGAAAGGTAAACCTACGTTTCTAGCATTTGTAGACTTAGAGAAAGCTTTTGACAATGTTGACTGGAATACTCTCTTTCAAATTCTGAAGGTGGCAGGGGTGAAATACAGGGAGTGAAAGGCTATTTACAATTTGTACAGAAACCAGATGGCAGTTATAAGAGTCGAGGTGCATGAAACGGGAGCAGTAGTTGGTAAGGGAGTGAGACAGGGTTGTAGCCCATCCGCGATGTTATTCAATCTGTATATTGAGCAAGCAGTAAAAGAAACAAAAGAAAAATCCGGAGAAGGAATTAAAATCCATGGCGAAGAAATAAAAACTTTGAGGTTCGCTGATGACATTGTAATTCTGTCAGAGGCAGGAAGGGACCTGGATGAGCAGTTGAACCGAATGGACAGCGTCTTGAAAGGAGGATATAAGATGGACATCAACAAAAGCAACACGAGGATAGTGAAATGTAGTCTAAATGAATCGGGTTATGCTGAGGGAATTAGATTAGGGAATGAGACACTCAAAGTAGTAAATGAGTTTTGCTATTTGGGGAGCAAAATAACTGATGAGGATCGAAGTAGAGCGGATATTAAATGTAGACTAGCAATGGCAAGGAAAGTGTTTCTGAAGAAGAGAAATTTGTTAACATCGAGTACAGATTTTAGTGTCAGGAAGTCGTTTCTGGAAGTATTTGTATGGAGTGTAGTCATGTATGGAAGTGAAGCGTAAACGATAATTAGTTTAGACAAGAAGAGAATAGACGCTTTCGAAATGGGGTATTACAGAAGAATGCTGTAGATTAGATGGGTAGATTACGTAATTAATGAGGAGGTATTGAAGAGAATTGGGGAGAAGAGAAATTTGTGGCACAACTTGACTAGAAGAGGGGATCGGTTGGTAGGACATGTTCTGAGGCATCAAGGAATCATCAATTTAGTACTGGAGGGCAGCGTGGAGGGTAAAAATCGTGGAGGGAGACCAAGAGATGAATACACTAAGCAAGTTCAGAAGGATGTGGGTTGCAGTAAGTACTGGGAGATGAAGACGTTTGCACAGGATAGAGTAGCATGGAGAGCTGTATCAAACCAGTCTCAGGACTGAAGATCACAACAACAACAACAACGAATTGTAAAGTCATTGTTGTAAAACACTAAAACGAATTCTTACTGACAAACATAAAAGCTGTTGAAGTCGACCTAAGTGGACATCACTTTGGGTTCCGGGGAAAACTAAGAACACACGAGGTAATACTGCCCTTACAACTTGTCTTAGAATATGGGTAAAGGAAAGGCGTACCTACGTTTATAGAAATTGTAGATCTAAAGAAAGTTCTTGGAAATGTCAATGGAACGCAGTCTTTGAAATTCTGTAGGTAGTAGGGGAAAAATACAGTGAACAACTTGTACAGTACGAGACGGTGTTTATAAGTGTCGAGAGCCATGAAAGGGAAGCAGCGTGTGAGACGGGAGTGAGACAGGGTTATAGCCTAACCCTGATGTTATACAATCTGCACATTGAGCAGACAGTAAAGGAAACAAACAAAAAGCAGGAGTAGGGATTAGAGTTCAGAGCGAGGCCGTAAAAACGTTGAGGTTTGCCTGTTATATTGTAATTCTGTCACCGACATTAAAGGCCTTGGAAGAGCAAATGAACGGAATGGACAGCGTCTTGAGAGGAGGATATAACAACAAAAGCAAAACAAGGAGAATCGAATGTGGTCGAATTAAATCACAAAAATTGGCTCTGAGCACTATGGGATTTAACATCTGTGGTCATCAGTCCGCTAGAACTTAGAACTACTTAAACCTAACTAACCTAGGGACATCACACACATCCATGCCCGAGGCAGGATTCGAACCTGCGACCGTAGCAAATTAAATCACATGATACTGGGTGTATTAAGTTAGGAGATGAGACACTAAAAGTGGTACATGAGTTTTGCTATTTGGGCAACAAAGTAACTGATGATGACCAAAATAGAGAGGATATAAAATTTAGACTGGTAAGGGAAAGAAGAGCGTTTCTGAAGAAGAGAAATTTGCTGTCATCGAATACGGATGTAAGTGTTAGAAAGTGTGGAAGGTATTTGTGTGGAGTGAGGCCATGTATGGAAGTGGAATACGTACGATAAACAGTTTAGACAAGAAGAGAATAGAGGCTTTGTAATCTGGTGCTACAGAATAATGATACAGATGAGATGGGTAGCTACCGAATAGAATTGGAAAGTCAATACATTTGTGGCACAGCTTAACTAAAAGAAGGGACTGGTTGACAGGACACATTTTGAGACATTAAGAATCATCAGTTCAGTACTGGAAGGAAGTATGGGGGGTTAAAATCGTAGAAGGAGACCAAGAGGTGAATGCAGTAAGCATATTCGGAAGGATGTTGGTTGAAGTAGAGAAACATGGAGAACTGCATTGACCAGTCTTCGGACTGACGACGACGACGACACTAACAACAACAACAACAACAACAACAACATCGTGGGTGACGAGAAAGACACGCTTGCAACATTACATGAGCAAATGTTTGTGTCTCTCTGAGTATGTTGGTACGTGTGTTGATGCAGCTTCCTTGTAATTTGGTGTTTAGAAAGAAGTTTTCAAATCGAGGTTGATGGAAAGTCTTGCGTCTCTTTTCGGCTTTGGCAAATGAAAATCTCCTCCCAAGCATGAGAATCTGTGTTTTCCTGTGGTCGAGGAAAAAGGGAGCCCACTCTGTGCCCTACCGAAGAACTACTGCAGAAGTTAATGAAGGCATATACCAAAGCGCTACACACATCTCCCATGTGTGATAACATGGCGCACCTTTCGCAGGTCTCCTTAGGGGAAGCTCACAGACTTGTGCATTTGAAACAAAGTCTGAGATCTGCCATCCACATCCTCAGTTTCAGAATCATCGTCATCAATATCATCATCATGTAACTGATCGGCACTAGTCTGTCCAATCTCAGTGTACGTGCAGCTGTTTACTCAAAGGAATATGTGTCATTGTGATAGGCCATTATTTGAGTGCTCTCTCTCTGGGAGCGACACGGGGAAATTTTAAGGTTCACCTATCCCAATATACACAACATAATTGCTAAACTTGTACTGGAATAGGGATATTGTTGAAAACAGTATAGTTGGTATAAAAAATTGTGATCGAATAGCAAATACGAAACGAAGGTTGCTAATGGTAATCCATATATACACTTATTTCATATTTACTAAGATGGTATCTGTTCTTTCGGACATGTCCGAAAGAACAGATACCATCTTAGTAAATATATAGTTAAGGCTCACCGGCTACATGACCATCTTCTTCTTCTGTGCGAATGCACAAACAGTGCCCGAACTCTTACGGGAATCGGCAACGCGCCGCGAGTAATGAGTATAATGGGCGGGGCACTACGAATGTAGTGCGGGACAATACGTTGAGAATGTGGGTTTCGCGTGCCAGAGTTAAATCCCTGCAGCCGTGCTATCCTCTGTGTCCTCGGTGGCTCAGATGGACAGCCGACACGGTAGCCGAGCGTGTTCGGTCAGAGGGTTTAGCTACCCTCTGTAATAAAAAACTGAGTTAATGGATCAACAACGAACTTAAACGGATGTCTTACGACGTCCGCCCCGAGCAGATGCAACGAAAAAAAGTGAACATGCAAATATAAGTTGCTACCTCATATAAATTTGTCAGTTAAGTGACTGCCTCCACATGTATATATATTAGAGTTCACACGTTATTAGCAGTCAAATAACCATCAGTTGAAATGTTTCAAATACAGCACGTGGACAACACTACACCTTTTTATATGCGTTTAAAATGTAAGAATTATAAAACCGGTTATGCAGCTGTCTAAGTCTGATGCTAGAGATTTATTACATTACTGAGTTTTAACTGCATTCAGGCGGTAATTTATTACCCCACGTGTAACTCTCTTGCTTACAATTCCGTTTCTATCGCAAAGGTACCAATCCGTTTCCGTATATATTTAGTACCGGCTGTGCTTTTGCACTACGCAGGCGCGTGCTAACCAGCGACCATTATTTCCGTAGGTACGTACCAGTCGGGGTCGAAATCTATTACACGAACTTATATATATAATCTGGTTATTTTTATGGAAAAAGAGCGTTTCAGTAAGAGAATCAAGACGGTGCGTCGACACCTTATAAAACAACTGAGCATGACGTTGATAATG
Organism: Schistocerca americana; assembly: GCF_021461395.2. Taxonomy (NCBI): domain Eukaryota; kingdom Metazoa; phylum Arthropoda; class Insecta; order Orthoptera; family Acrididae; genus Schistocerca; species Schistocerca americana. The sequence goes on along the minus strand of NC_060122.1, from coordinate 584,678,163 downwards.
GAAATATCAAAGAAAGGAAAATAATTCATGAATTTTATAGGGACTTGCATAGTGCAATGGACAAAGGTCATTGCAAAAATTTTGAAAATGACAGAAAGGTTGACGAATCTGTAGTGCAGGTAAAAGTGGGGTCAAATCAGCCAAAAAGTCAAGGCATTACGGTGCCACAATATGTCCGCACCCTAAGGGGCACAAAAACTACCAAAACATTCTCTAAATGCCAAAAATACATGTGAAAAATTTGTTTCTTTCTGTAACGAAAAGTTGTATGTCTTGATTGCGAAGAATGAAAATAAGGCTTAGTTGATTCTTGCATACACCTTCTGTCATTTTCATTGAAACTCATTGTTTATTTTTTCTTGATAGTGTACTTAATTGACCATTTTTTGATCTCAGCACGTATTTCTCAACGAAGTTGAAGTGAGCTTTCTTTGTTTTCTAACGTAACTCCAAAAAAATTTTTTAAGAGCCTGACGTTAATGTAAGAGCCTTAATTGTTTGTACGATCACGTTTTTCTATCTTCATAATGATTAATTTTTCATAAGTAGAAGCTGTCCTTTTATTCATGATTTAATAGTTCAGAGAAAAATATAAGTAAATAAGATTCATATGGTTTTCGTTTTGGAGTTGGAACCTACCCCATGAAGTACTAAATAACAAGTACAGCTAAAAAGCTTAACTGCGATCTCATCCGCATCCACGTAGAGAGAAAACTTCTACAATCTGTCTTGTGAAGTAACCATAGTTCTTCTGCATACCGCGATTTTCCCCAGAGTCTTCCCTTTTGTGCAGGTGATCTAAACCTTCAGAGCGTAGTTCCTGGAGCATAGCAATTACTTAACGTCACGTTCCGACAGAGCACATATCACACTCTAACAGTAGGTCAGTTTTCAGTTTCACACTTCACATGTTTCAGACGACAACAGGATACACGTTGACCGTAGCATAATTATGTGTAGCAATCAACCAATCACAAGTTTCCGTTCCACCAAAGTATTCCTCCTGTCAATGAATCTACAAGTGTCACTAATAAAATATTCTCGGGTTTCAAGCTGGCTTAGTTGGGTAACTGCTCACGAGCTTTCCGGCAGAGATTTCCTCTGTCATCGTCAAGTGGTTGACAGTCGAGTGAATACCACTGGAGTGCTTACGTGGCTGCGCTGCCACCAGTGACGTCAGTGATGCCAAGTCCCGCACCACACACGGCAATGTTTTGGTGGTGCGCTCGCCGCGCCAGATTCAGCTCGCCAACCAGAGGACCCCAGGCACCACTCAGCTGCAGTCTACCGTCTTTATTGAGGGAGATGTCCGACATTTTGATCTCTATTGCTTAATTTACTACAGTATCTCAAAAGCCGTTGGTCCGCTTAATAATACAAGTATCGTCGAATGCAATTCGGTGTCCCTTTTCCAAGGCATGCTCCACTACAGCCGATTTCTCTGGATAGCGAATGCGGAACCACCTTCCATGTTCTTTGCGGTGCTGTTCAATAGTGCAGACAATCTGACCGACATAAAACTGCCACACCCTCAAGATATATTCCAGATGTTCCGAGGCCTACACTTCTTTCATGGGCTTCATTAGTTTCCGGAACTTTGCTGGGGGCCTGAAGACTGTCGTTTCCATTTTTCTTTAGAAGCAGGCTAATCTTCCCTGTTATTGAGCTACAAAACGGTAAAAACGTAATCTTCTTCGTGTATTATTCGGAAGCCTTCTGTTTTTGCTGCTGAGATGAAACTGCCTGCGTAATTTGTCTGTTGTTGTAACCGTTTTCCTTGAAAACTTTAAGTAAGTGGATTAGTTCCAGCGGCAGCTATTGGCGTCTGAGACAGCTTCAGCTCGATGTACCATGTTCATCAGTACATTTATGTGCTGGGTGGTGGTAGCTGGTGGCGTGTATGTGGGCTCCCGGTGAACACTGTGACCGAGACCCCTACTGGGTTTACGGTGGACAGGAACGTGCAGGGAATACAAAGTTACAACAACAGACTGTTATACAACAACAGACAAACTTCGAAGGCATTTCTATCAAAGCCGCGAAAGCAGAAGGCCTACGAAGAGGACACGTTTTTTGGCTCAAAACAGGAAAGGTGAGCTGGCTCCTGAAGAAACACAAAATCGACACAATCTTCAGGCCCCCAGCAAAGAGCCGGCATCTAATGAGGCCTACCAAAGACGATGTAGGGCTCACAACGTCTGGAATAGATAAAATACCGTGTGGATGTGGCCGTTTTATGCCGATCAGGCTGTATGCGCTATTGAACAACACATAGAACATGAAAGATGTTTCCACCTACGCTGTCCAGAAAAATTGGCTGTAGTGGAGCATACACTGGAAAACGGACACCACATTTCATTCGACGATAATTCTATTAGTAAATGGACCAACGGCTTCTGAGACAGCGTAATAAATTAAGAAATATAGATCAAAATATCGGACACCACCCTCAATAAAGACGGTGGATTGTAAGTCAGTTGGGCCCAGGGTCCTGTGATTGGTGAGTTGAAGCGGGCGCGGCGGTCCCGCTACCAAAACATTGTCGTATATGGTGCGGGACTGGGCATCAGTGACGTCACTGGTGGCGACGTGGCCAAGCACGGCGCGGCATTCACACAGCTGTCAACCACTTGACGATGACAGAGGAGATCTCTGCCGAAAGCTCGTAGGCAGTTACCATTTGACACGGCTTGAAACTTGGGAACATTTTGTTAATGGATATCGCAGAGAGAGCATGCATTCGTAGATACAAGTTTCATCACAATGATAACAAAAATATTATGACCAGCTACTTAATAGCAAGTTGGTCCACATTTGTTCTTGTGGTTGCAGTTGCTGTCTTTCGATCACGGGACCCCGGGTTCGATTCCCAGTCTCGTTGAGGATTGTTGCCGGTCGGAATGGGGTGTGTGTGATGCTCTCAGTAACATTTCAGCATCTTCATCAACGCGCAGTCACGAAGAGGCGTCAAATAAAGAAGCTTGCACCAAGCGGCCGAGCTCCCCAGAAGTAGATTCACGGCTAAATATGCCAGACGAACTTCTCTTTTACCGCATCTCGTGCCGCCAGCGCCACAAGTCGGCGTTGAATCTCGCGGAGGGCATTGGTCTTAATGTTTTGGCTCATCAGTGTGTCTGTTGTGTGTGTATGTGTGTGAGAGAGAGAGACAGAGAGAGAGAGAGAGAGAGAGAGAGAGAGAGAGAGATAGGTAGAGAAAGAGAGACAGAGGGTATGGAAGGGAGAGAGAGGCTGGCAGAGAGAGAGAGACTGAGAGCAGTGGGGGTAGAGAGAGATATTGACAATGGGAGACCAAGACGTTAGGATCACGGATTTACTACAAATTTTGTACACTTTTAGTAGTCGGTTAGGACAACATAACGTGCGAGTAGCAAGGCGTACTACTTTGGCGATTTCGAGAAAATAGCAAGAGAAGTCTTATGCGTCAACGTTGTACCGGTGTGTTGCGACTCTTGAGTGCAAGATGGCGGCGGTCATATGGTTAACCTTGAAGTTGCGTAATCGGTGGATCGCTGGATTGAGTAGCACTTTTTTTATTTTTTTATTCACATTTTTTCATCACTAGTCATATTATTTCACACATATTACATTTCAAAGGTAATATGATGAAAATAAGCGTGTATTTGCAAGAACTTGAATTTCCAGTGATATTTGGTTGTTTGCAAATTTTCTTATTACCAAAACAAATAGGCCTATTATATTTATAACTATCAACAAGTAAACGATCAAACGCATTACGTTTTTCTGAAAATTAAGCCTGGTATGATTAGCGAAGACCGTCTTACCTGTAATCGGGTAAGGTACCGAGAACTGCTTTGCAGCAGAATGCTTGGATCAACGGATACAGGTTTCAGGGACGAGAGACAGACTTGGAGACCCCAAGTCAAACATCGATAAATAAAAGTGTAAATGACATCATACAATATGCCGTAATATGCCATAATATGAGGTAACGTCGCACATGCTTTCAGCATTACAAATTGCAGGATGATATTTTTCGTACAGAAAAGGCATTATTACATCGTATGAATGCAGTTTTAACGCACGCACAAGGAATCTTCGGAGTTTCCAAGGAAAATCAAACCTCATTAACATTTTGAAAAAATTTCTCTTTCTTCCGCCAATTTGGATCCAAATTATGCGTAGTGCAACATTTTATTGGTGCTGAAAATTTGCGATGTACGATTGGATGTACTTTTATTACACCTTCACGAAAAGTAATTTGACGAAATAAATCTCGGGTGAACAGCCTGGTATGAGTGTGCATAGGACACAATATTTCGGCAATCGACCATGTTGCCATCATCAGGTGCGTTCATTGTCAATCAGATATGAAGAAATTTGAAGGTGCTTGAGATAAAGTTTTTGAGTTGCCTATAGAAATAAAAGTCGCACAATATTTGTTATATTAATAATAACATTGAAAATTCAATAAAAGTTCGTGCAAATACACGTGTCTTTTCATCCTATTATAAAAGGTTCAAATGGCTCTGAGCACTATGGGACTTAACTTCTAAGGTCATCAGTCCCCTATGACTTAGAACTACTTAAACCTAACTAACCTAAGGACATTACACACATTCGTGCCCGATGCAGGATTCGAACCTGCGTCCGTAGCGGTCACGCGGTTCCAGACTGTAGCGCCCAGAACCGCACGGCCACCCCGGCCGGCCATCATATTATATTTCAAATGTAGTATGTGCGAAATAATGTGAGTAGTGTCGAAAAAATTGTAACTTAGAGAAAAATATGACCGGGACTCGATCCAGGGATCGACCGATTACGGAATTTGAACGCTAACCACGTGACCGCCGCCAGTTAGTGCTCAGGTTCGCATCGTAGCGGTACATCACTGGCGCGCACAACTTCTCTTGCGATTTTCTCTAAATCGCTTAAGTAGTACGCCTTACTCCTTGCACATTTTTCCTGATGGGCCGTCAGAGGTGTACAAAATTCGAAGTTCATGCGTGATCCGAAAGTCGTAGCCTCCTCTTGTGAGAGAGAATTTCTGTAAGGTGAGATATGTAAATTTTGTTATATTTATTTGAGAAGCAGTTTATGATTCTACTACTTATAGCCTCATAAAAAGAAGCTCCTTCCAAGGAAATGGAATGAAATCTAACGCCACTTTTTTTTTCCAGAGATCGACATCGCAGCATCAAGATGCTTTCAGATTCAATAATCGAAACGAACTGACCTTGACCCCTTCGTCAAGGCCAGGAAATGGGATCTCTAAAAGCGAACCCAAAGTTCTAGGGAAGTCTGACGCTGATTCTACAAAGAAGTTCGGCATTCAAAATGCGAAAAAGTTTATTGTAGCAAAACATGGACATGATAAATCTTCTAGGGTCAGCCACAGGAAGATTTAGTCTTGAACTCTGGGCACTGGATTGCAACCTGTAGTGATGTAGTCTTGAAGTATTCTTCTTCTGTATAAACATACAGCTCACTGTGACGTACTACGTTGCGTGACATATTTACATAATTCAACAAATGAGTAGGTTTTGAGAACGTGCAGGAGACTGTAAACGAAAAATTTAAAAATCTGTTGTTACGTTATATGATTTGTTCCATAGATACATAGGACGAAGAATATGTAATGAAAAAAAGAATATGTAATACATATTTACAAAAAAACTGAGATTGCCAATGTTCCTTCAACAAATCCTGGGGGAAATGGCACTCGTGGCGGTGGAATTGATAAAATATCTGAAATATATTTTCATTTCAAGCGTAATAGCATACTTGTTTCAAACATATAAAAGTAATTAACAATGGAGTGCTTAAGGTAATTCTTAATCTATTATATCCACACATCATTAAACTGAAAAACCTTTTCAGCACTTATTTATAACATTTTTTTCTTTTTCTTTACGTTGGTCGCCTTACTGCACTGAAGATGAGCGGAAGTCGGATTTCACTTAATGACTACGTTATCTGACATTATGAACAGTATTTACACCACCTGGTTCAAATGAAATAACTTAATGTGAAACACGAGATCGCGCAGGGGTCCTGTAACAATGTGACAATGATGTAAACTTGAGGAGAACTATAGCACTGCTGACTAGGTGGCTAGAATATCTGGTCACCTGCTGTTCAGAAATGCTTATTTAATGATACGTTTGGTGCGCAGCCCATCATCAGAACATCAAAAACAAAAGTCTTCATATAAAGTGTAGAGTCCCATGTGTCAGCTATCAGCATCAGTACTCAACTTGAGGAGAATAAGTCTTCATGCTGTGTATGAAAACTTCTGGTTTTGATGTTCTGATTAGTCAGTAGCTTAGAATTTTTGAACAACTAGTGACCAATTAGTCTAGCGAGCTGTTCAGCTGTGGCATAAGGCTCCTCAAGATCAAAAGAAATATTCATCAACAGAGTAGAAGGAGCTGCCCACCAATAAATCCTGTAGGTTCCTCTCATACTACGCTTCAGTTGCAGCTAATCTAATTATTCCTACTGGCACGTTATTGAAATTGTATGTTCCTGAATAAGGGTCACTTTGCTGAACCAGAGTAATTGACTTGAAATATTTATGTAGATCATTCTTGCTTCTAGTACTGATCTCATGAACAGGACTTTTGGTATGAGAAAAAGGTATATCGAATTTCATTAAAGAAAAAAATATATTAGGAAGCAGTAATTAGTTCCCCCAATTCCTTGAACAAGCCTCTGCAGAACGGTCTTGACTTCACACCACAAATAATTCATTTAACATGCTTTTTTGGTCATAAAACTTAAGCTTGGACTGATTAACTACAACAAAAGTGGTCCTGATGACATTATGGAATGTAAGTAAACGAAATACGAGTGTTTGCTCTTTACAGTTTCTGGCAGCTGCATATAAATAAAGATTTACTAAGGTAGTTCGTCAGTTCCGTTGTTTGTTCCTCCAGACTGAATTTGTTATCCATTGTAATCCCAAGAATTTAACACTGCTAACCTCCTGACTGTCACTCCCAAATTCTGAACTACATGCAGTGTTAACTACATGCAGTGTTCCTTTTCAAAGATTAGTGATAATGTCTCTGAAAGTTGAAATGGCAAAGTTCATAGAGCTGGGAGTGGAAAGATGCTGAGAAAAAAATTAAAAGACTTTTAACAATATTTGTTTGCCTTAGCGGCGTTCTAACATTAACAAAATAAACGATGAAAAGCCATCATAAAACATTTAACAGATGCCACAATGAAGGTGATAATTCAGGTCGTTAAATACTTAGACATTTTTAAAGTTAAACGCACACAACTTGCTTTACAATACGGGAATAAGTTTTAACAAAATTTTGAGCAAGAACAACAGACGATATTACTCTCAGTTTAAAGGACCGAAACAAATACTCTATGTGATCAAAAGTAACCGGACACGTGGCTGAAAATGAGTTACAAGTTCGTGGCGCCTTCCATCGGTAATGCTGGAATTCAATATGGTGTTGGCCCACCCTTAGCCTTGATGACAGCTTCCACTCTCGCAGGCAATTGTTCAATCAGCTGCTGGAAGGTTTCTTTGGGAGTGATAGCCCATTCTTCACGGAGTGCTGCACTGAGGAGAGGTATCGATGTCGGTCGGTGAGGCCTGACACGAAGTCGGCATTTCAAAACATCCCAAAGATGTTCTATAGGATTCAGGTCAGTACTGTGATCGGGTAGTCCATTACAGGGATGTTATTGTCGTGTACCCAGTCCGCCACAGTTGGTGCATTATGAACAGGTGTTCGATCCTGTTAAAAGATGCAATAGCCATCCCTGAATTGCTCTTCAACAGTGGGAAGCAAGAAGGTGCTATAAACATCAGTGTACGCCTGTTCTGTGATAGTGCCACGCAAAACAACAAGAGGTGCAAGCCCCCTCCATGAAAAACACGACCATACTATAACACCACCGCCTCCGAATTTTACTGTAGGCACTACACACGCTGGCAGATGACGTTCACCGGGCATTCGCCATACTCACACCCTGCCATCGGATCGTCTTATTGTGTACCGTGATTCGTCACTCCACACAAAGTTTTTACAATGTTCAATCGTCCAATGTTTACGCTCCATACATGCCAGGCGTCGTTTGGCATTTACCGGCGTGATGTGTGGCTCATGAGCAGCCGCTCGACCATGAAATCCAAGTTATCTCACCTCCCGCCTAACTGTCATAGCACTTGCAGTGGATCCGGATGCAGTTTGGAATTCCTGTGTGATGATGGTCTGGATAGATCTCTGCCGATTACACATTACGACCCTCTTCAACTGTCGGCGGTCTCTGTCAGTCAGCAGACGAGATCGACCTGTACACTTTTGTGCTGTACGTGTCCTTGCATGTTTCCAATTCATTATCACATAGGAAGCAGTGGACCTAGGGACGTTTAGGAGTGTGGAAATCTCGCGTACAGACGTATGACACAAGTGACACCCAATCACTTGACCCTGTTCGAAGTGCCGGCCGGAGTGGCCATATGGTTCTAGGCGCTACAGTCTGGAGCCGTGCGACCGCTACGGTCGCAGGTTCGCATCCTGCCTCCGGCATGGATGTGTGTGGTGTCCTCAGGCTAGGTTAGGCTTAATTAGTTCTAAGTTCTAGGCGACTGATGACCTTAGAAGTTAAGTCGCATAGTGCTCAGAGCCATTTGAACCTTGTTCGAAGTCTGTGAGTTCCGCGGAGCGTCCCACTCCGCTCTCTCAAGATGTCTAATGACTACTGAGGTCACTGATATGGAGTACCTGGCAGTAAGGTGGCAGCACAATGCACCTAATATGAAAAACGTATGTGTTTGTGGCTGTACGGATACTTTTGATCACATACTACACATCTGTTCATTAAAGATACGGTAACACATGGCGACTAAGTCGAGGTTAGCCCAGATAGCGTTTAGTCTCTTCATTCAGCTTGGGTCAGGAATTCTAGAAAACACACACACACGCACACACAAGAAAATTTGAAACCACATGGGCCGAAGCTAACACCAACAGAAATAAACTGCAATTCGCAGTACTGTAATCCCGTGAGACGCTTTCAGGTTTTAACTGTGGCTCGATAACGGCGATAGTAATTTGACACATGTGTGTTTAAAAAGTCGGACAAATGCGAGAAGGACTATCACAAAAATCTCAGCTCGATACCTCTACCCATTCCTCAGGAGAAAAAGTCTTAATAAACGGATGGACAGATGGACGATAAAGTCATCCTATAAGAGTTCCATTTTTACCGATTAAGGTACGAAACCCTAAAAAGAACAAATACTTCCAAGTTCTTACATATGGGCCTTTAAAAAGATACACACAATTTAAACAATAATTTCTTGTTAAAAAATAAAAACAGAAATAAAACTTCTAGAACAATCAACAGTGAAATCTAAATTATATTTACCTTTTACAAGTAGGATTAAAAAACTCACCTTGTACTGGTAACCTTGAATGTTGATTCATCTTGGAGAACTAAAATCAAAACTACCGTTATTGCAGTCGTTATTAAAAGGTAGGGATCATTGTAGGGGAGAACTCGAACTCAATATCTACAGGAAGGCATCACTCAAAGAACGATCAGCACTGTAACGAAAGATGCTCACTGTTTTTCTTTCTACTCTAGTTCTTGGCAGCATAGTGAATACTAGCAGTTCAGCATCCACAAACCAAGGCAGCAGAACCAAGAAATGTGCCGGCTCTGAAGGGGCAAATCGTGAGACCACGAAGGCAGAGGAAAGCAGTGGCAATTCAGATATAGTAGGTACCAAAAGCCATCGAAAACCCGACGAACCTAAGTCCTCGGCAAGCAATCCCGGTTACTATCCAAAAAGCATGCAATGATTGAGGGTGGGATTTACTCAGCTCGGAATGTAGCTTCTCGCGGGATGCCCATGGACCTGTCGCCAGGATTAAAAGAGCAGAAAGGTTTGGTGAGCGGTAGATAGCGACTGTGACGTATGTAAGCCTCATAAATTTCACCAACCGCTCTTTCTTAAACTATACTTTTGCTGTTTGTTGCAATTTTGTATCATCTGTAAACAAAGCAAGCTTGGAGTCTGTTAATGTTACTGATGACATGTGATTAACATACACAAGAAAAAGTAAAAGCTCTAAGATGGAACCGCGTGGGACACCACATGTAATTAGTTTCCAGTACCTTAATACATATCTCTTCCCTACTGACAATGTTTCCTATCAGAAAAAAACGATTTTAAACATTTTGCAGTACTTGCAGTTACCATGATACATTCTAATTTATTTTAAAGGAAATTGTAATTTAGATACTCAAATGCCTCTGACAGGTCAAATACCAGTAGCCAGTAGCTTCTTATCTAGAGAATAACATACATTTTCACTCATATTTAAAACGCTTTCTCAGTATATGAACGCTCTCGAAAGCTAAACTGTAAGTTTAAGAATTAGCTTTTCTTAGATGTCGAGAACGCTCACAAAGGTGAAATTAGACAGGACTTTGATAGTATTATTTTATCGTTTGTATTTTTCAGTACTTAAAATTTCTACCCTTTGTCTATAGAGAACACACTGTGTTCACGATGTTTAGACTGTTTCTTTTTCTTGTCATTCATCTATAACATTATTTAAACCGACATTGCTCCGTGAATTCATAACGGAACTATATATTTTTGTCACTTCCGACGTAAAGCAAAAAAAAAAAAAAAATGATGAACGAGCATACGTTAAAGCCACCACTCCCAACTAAAAGGCTGCCGTATTCAGTGAGAGAGTGTATCAGGTCTAATACATCAGGCGTTACCAGTAAGGCGAAAAGAGAGAGTACACTCACAAAGGCGAGCCTAAAAGCTACAGAGAATGTATGACGGCAGTTTGACGTGGCGGCCTCAGTCCAGCTCAACGCTTAGCAAGAGGTCTATAGGAAGGATTGCTGACAAGGTAGTTTGTTGCGGATACGCAGCCGAGTCGGACTGAATGTGCTCAGTAAACGGTGTTGTAACTAAAATCATGATCTGGTAAGCACACATTATTAGAATAGTGTTTATGGACTACGTTATTGACTAACGCCATTATTTGTTTTACCAAACCATAATAGAGAAACATTTTGTGAACACAATGCTGAAAAAATGCAAAACTTAGGGGAAAGTGGTTGTGTAAGCAAAATAAGTTTTAAACCATGGTTCGTCTCCATTCATACATTCATTGTTTTCTGTAGACACAAACCATACGGTCTGAGAGTTAAGAATTACGAGAATTATATAATTAATAATTATAGCTTTCCATAGAGGGTATGTTTGTGTGACTGAATGATTTCAAAGAATTGTTAAAAATCTTCATGTGTAATTTGTAGGTTTGTTTAAATGACAGTGTGGACAACAAAACAGTACTGTGTATAGTTCCAATAAGATTGCCCTCTTTGTCCTTACTAGCATCACACATCTGCAGATCGATGGGATATTGAGACAGGAGGTGTGATTTACAAATAATTGAGTAGTCCAGCAATACTGACAGCTCTTTGTGATGACATTTGTATATTTAGAGCACCGAAATAATCTCATGTGGCTGGTGGTAGATAAGAGCATAATAAGAAACAGAAGATCTAAATCACGCTAGGGTCTCTACAATAATTGTGATAATGTCTATCTAATAATACTACATTAGACATTAGCTACTACACATAGATAGCCTGTAAATATCACCAGTATTTTGTATTAATTTCTGGCCTCTACGTGAACTTATAGCATCCTGTAGAGGAATTTGAATTAATATTCTCTGTGCACTCTGTTTTTGTTTATGTGTCTTCCTCTGATATAATTCATACATCGCGGCTTTGCTACTGGAAATTTGGATTACTATTTTTTGCAACATTCTTTCAGTTTTGTGCTTCCCTCGACGCTAATGTAACTCGTTGACCGGATGTCACTGTGAAGAAAACATAAAAGGACACAATCCACTAATCCTTTACAACTGTTGGCGTAAATGAACGTTTTCCGGAAATAGATTACAACTACAAGTACTGAGAATCCACGATAACAAGAAATAGATGGACAGTAGCTGTTTCGGCTACACGGAGGGAAATATAAACCTCTGAGCATGTAGTAGCCGCGTTATCCTCACTATAAGTACATAGCGAAGGTTTGATAATTGTCGCCATCGAGAACACAAAACAATTAACATCAATTGAAGGCATCTACAAGGGGGGAGGCACTGTCTAATAACGTGACAGAAGAAGAAATTGAAATCGACATGATGCCATAGGGGTTTCGGTGTTTAGTGGTTTGCAAGGTGTAGCATCAAATAATGCGGAACGCATTGGTAATATTCCTTCGGTACTCCTAAAATAATTGGGAGAATGGACAACAAAACATCTGCTCAAGTTGGTGTGTAGAATCTATAAGTCTGGAAACATACCATCACACTCACGGGAAAATGCCACACAAAGAATTCCGAAGATAGCAATACCAGGTAAGTGCGAGAACTATCGCACACTCAGCTTAACATATCGTGCAACCAGGTTGTTGACAAGAATTATGTACAGAAAAATGAAAAAGAAAACTGATGTGTTAGATTAGTACGGAAGATAAAAGTACAAGAACCTAGCAGGAAAAATAAGAATTTAAGACCAAGTACAAAGTACTTGGGTTAGACAGGATACAACAGAAGGATGTGATCTCTCGCCCCGTACTGTTCAATATGCTCATCAAAGAAATGCTGACGGAAGTAAAAGGTGCAGAAGTAGGATTAAAATTCATGGTGAAAGAATACCAGTGATAAGATTTGCTGATGACGTTGCTGTCCCCAGTAAAAGTGAGGAAGAATTGCAGGATTGTTGAATGAATTGTTCTAATGAGGGTACACTATGGGCTGAGAGTAAACCGAAGGAAGACGAAAACCCTGAAGGGGTGGCAGAAATGAGAATTGCGATAAATTTAATATCGTAATTGGTCATCACGAAGCAGACGGAATGAAGGAATTCTTCTACCTTGGAATCAAAATAATACATGACCAACGAAGCAAGGAGGACATGAAAAGCAGACTAGGGCTAGGCGGAAGGGCATTTCTGGCCGATAGAAGTATATTGGTATCAAACATAGGCTTTAATTTGAGGAAGAAATTTCTGAGAATGTATGTTTGGAGCACAGAATTGTTATGGTAATGTATTATTGACTGCAGGGAAACCGAAAAAAAGAGAATCGAAGCATTTCAGGTATGGTGCTATAGAAGGATAATCAAAATAAGGTGAGCTGATAAGATAAGAAATGTGGCGTCCATCGCAGAGCCAGCGAGGGGAAGAACTTGTGGAATATACTGAAAATAAAGATGGATAGGATGATGGGACATCAATAAAGAAATCAATGAATAAACTCCATATTGCATGAGGGAGTTGTAAAGGGTAGAAACTGTAGAGCAGGCAGAGAGTGGACCACATCCACTGAATAACTGAGAACGTGCTACTCGGAGATAAAGAGCTTGGCGCAGCAGAGGAATATGTGGCTTGCAGCATTAAACCCGTCAGAAGACTGATGACCCCAAGAAAACAACTCTTTCCATCCGCAATGAATAATGTGTGAGATTGAATGACGACTTAACCAATCACTCTATCAATAAAGATCATTATCTTGTTTCGAAAGTATATTTTGCTATTAGTTACAATTATTTTCATAGTATCTGTCCTCTTTGCATCCTTATTTGTGGTGGAAACGAACGCAGAAACACAATTCACGTTTTTCTATAGCTAAACCGCAAGTGTATAGGGGAAACTGTGTGGATGATCGACTAATGTGTCGTTCTAACACCAGACACTATGGTGTTGCTGTGTTGTTACTGTGGTACGGTTGGATATATATATGTATATATATAGGGAGTACACAGCATTCTACGAGCAGTGCTGTAGGAATAACGTGAAAATATCGAAAAAAATGGTAGTCTAGTCGGAAGGTCTGACTCAGCATACACAAAAGTCAAAACAGCCTTCGTTGATATTAAGAGCAAATCTAATAACATTAAGAGATTAAGAGTAGAATCGGAATTCCACTGTTAAAGGCAGAGAAAAGAGCGAGAGGTGGAAAGAATAGACTGACGGCCTGTATAAGGGAGGGGACTTATCTGATGACTTGACAGAAGGAAAAACTCGTGTTGGTAAGAAAGACATAGACGATGCAGTGTTAGAGTCAGAATTTGAAGGAACTCTGGAAGACTAGGGATGAAATGAAGCAGAATGGATAGATGTATTGCATCGGGATTTCTAGTCTTTGGGGGTAACGGCACCAAATGGCTATTCAATTTGGTGTGTAGAATGGTGACGTACCATCAGACTTACGGAAAAATATCATCCACACAACTCCGAAGAATCAAGGCGAGACAGGTGCGAAAATTATCGCGCAATCAGCTTAACATCTCATGCATCCGAGCTACTGATAAGAATAATATATAGGAGAACGGAAAAGAAAATGGAAAATCCATTACTTCACGATCAATTTGGCTTTAGGAAAGATAAAGGCGCCAGAGAGACAGTTCTAACGTTGCGCTTGATAATGGAAGGAAAGCCCAAGGAAAATCAAGAAACGCTAACAGGATTTATCGATCTAGAAAAAGCGTTCGACAGTGCGACATGGTGCAAGATATTCGCTGGCCGGCGTGGCCGAGCGGTTCTAGGCGCTACAGTCTGGAGCCGCGCGACCGCTACGGTCGCAGGTTCGAATACTGCCTCGGGCATGGATGTGTGTGATGTCCTTAGGTTAGTTAGGTTTAAGTAGTTCTAAGTTCTAGGGAAGTGATGACCTCAGAAGGTAAGTCCCATAGTGCTCAGAGCCATTTGAACCATTTGCAAGATATTCGAAATTCTGGGAAATACAGGAGTAAAAGGCTGGTGATGCACAACATCTACAAGACCAAGAAGGAAGTGCTCGGATTAAAAAGCATGTAAGACGGTGATGCAGTCTTTCACCCCTATTGTTCAATGTATACATCAAAGAAGCAATGTCGGAAATAAAATGTTCAAGAGTGGGATTAAAATTCAGGTGAAAGGATGTCAATGATAAGGTTTGCTAGTGACATTGCTATCCTTAGCGAAAGTGAAGAAGAATAACAGGATCTCTTGAATGGAATGAACAATCTAATGAGTATAGAATATGGTTGAGAGTAAATCAGGAAAAGACAAAAGGAATGAGAAGTACCAGAAAACAGAATGGCGAGAAACCTAACATCAAAGTTACTGGTCATGAAATAGACGAAGTTAAGGAATTCTGCTACTTTGGACGAAAAATAGCCCTTGACGGAGGATATAAAAAGCAGAGTAACACAGACAAAGAGGGCATTCCTGGCCGAGATAAGTCTACTGGTGTCATTGGCCTTAATTTGAGGAAGACATTTCTGAGAATGTACTTTCGAAGCACAGCGTAGAGAACTTTCGAAATACGTTACCTTGTCAGAATCCGATTTCGGATTTGTACTCCACACATCAAATGCAATCTTGTGGTATACATATCAAAAACACTATGTTCACTCTCTTATTTCGGCAATTTTGTAGTGTGTTTCATTTCTGTATATTTTAGTCCTTATATCCCCATGTCAATTTGGGTCACGTAATGTATTATAAATAAGTTTTGCACACAAACAGAACCGAAAAATCAGTGAAGAATCCCGCTTTTTGTTTATGATGCACTAAATCTTCCGTTTAATTGGCCAACAGTGTCATTTTAAATTGGATGAAATATTATTTGAATGAAAAGACATTTTGTATGGTTTGGTTGGTGCCTTAAGAATGACGTCACACGACACTTTTATAACAGAAAGTGGGCAATGTGGGTAGTTACAGCAGAGAGATGGGAGGCGCATGTGTTGGCTGGTGTGACGCCTAGTATAATAATGGCTCTGAGCACTATGGGACTCAACTGCTGAGGTCATTAGTCCCCTAGAACTTAGAGCTAGTTAAACCTAACTAACCTAAGGACATCACAAACATCCATGCCCGAGGCAGGATTCGAACCTGCGACCTTAGCGGTCTTGCGGTTCCAGACTGCAGCGCCTTTAATCGCACGGCCACTTCGGCCGGCTGTGACGCCTAGACCTGTGCATAGTTTAATATGGCTCTATATACTCGTTTCTGTGTAAGTATGGTGGCAACACTGATGGCGGACATATTGGATGCATCTGATATGTTTTCAATTGTGCCGGATGCTGATAATAAACAATTTTTTTACTTTCTTGTTACTGTTATCTGCTCCATGTGGTTTTTGTTTCTTATTGTTAGCTGTACCATGGAGAAGACGTGCTTTCCTGTACTCTGCGAGGTACACTGTTTTCAGTGGGAGAAATTGACGCTACATTGTTCTTTTACAATTAGACTCATAGTGTAGAAGCTGTCACGAACCCACATAAGTGCAAAATCTGTGCTTCTCACACTTTTATTTACATACAAAAGCCGACTCCCAGTATTTACTTAGTGTAAAAGCTTGAAAATGTATGTCATATAAATGAAGAGTCTAGACAGCCACTCAATTCGTAAACTTCCGCAAGTGTTGAGGGAAAACGCGAAAATCTGTGTGCTCAAAACCAAAACGTGTGGCTAAAATTCAGTGCAGAATACCTCAGGTCTGACGACTAGCATTATCCACACTGAGTGTACTACTACAGCTTCTTTTGCATTCTTTGGGTCAGACTTCCCGTTGTTACCCATCGTTATACTTAAGAAAATTTACATTTCCTATTTAAAGTGTTGGCTAAAACATAATGGGTTTTAGGTTCTGAGATATAGGTAGCCAAGAGCGGAACACAGCGTCCTTATGTCGAGTACGATCCATCCAACGGCTTTGAACTCGTTGATTTAACAATTGTGAACCCTCCATCTACCTGAAAGATTCAATCCGGATCAAGTTTTGGCGTCAGCCTTAGCTGAAATATTTCCAGGTAGACGTTTTTTTGAAACAGTTTAGTGAAGAAAAATGGGCCGTGCAGTGTGTGTGGTGACACTGCAGGGAACATATAAACGTTAGGTGAATGTGCTGCGAATACATAGAAAGAAAGATCCTTTATCATTTAGCTACAGTATAGCAGGTCAGCAACTGGAAGCAATGAATTCCATCAATTATCTGGGAGTAGGCATTAGGAGTGATTTAAAATGGAATGATCATATAAAGTTGATCGTCGGTAAAGCACATGCCAGACTGAGATTCATTTGAAGAATCCTAAGGAAATGCAATCCAAAAACAAAGGAAG
Organism: Schistocerca americana; assembly: GCF_021461395.2. Classification (NCBI taxonomy): domain Eukaryota; kingdom Metazoa; phylum Arthropoda; class Insecta; order Orthoptera; family Acrididae; genus Schistocerca; species Schistocerca americana. Next base: position 584,661,001 of record NC_060122.1, on the reverse strand, counting down.
TGGGTTACAGTACGCTTGTTCGTCCATTGCTTGAATACTGCTCAGCAGTGTGGGATCCGTACCAGATAGGGTTGATTGAAGAGATAGAGAAGATCCAACGGAGAGCAGCGCGCTTCGTTACAGGATCATTTAGTAATCGCGAAAGCGTTACGGAGATGACAGATAAACTCCAGTGGAAGACTTTGCAGGAGAGACGCTCAGTAGCTCAGCACAGGCTTTTGTTGAAATTTCGAGAACATACCTTCACCGAGGAGTCAAGCAGGTTATTGCTCCCTCCTACGTATATCTCGCGAAGAGACCATGAGGATAAAATCAGAGAGATAAGAGCCCACACAGAGGCATACCGGCAATCTTTCTTTCTACGAACAATACGAGACTGGAATAGAAGGGAGAAGCGATAGAGGTACTCAAAGTACCCTCCACCACACACCGTCAGGTGGCTTGCGGAGTATGGGTGTAGATGTAGATGTAGTGTTGGTACACTGTCTACTGAGTGCTGAAGTTTCAGAAGAGTAGGGAGGCAGCTAATCCGGTGAGCACTTACCTGGTTCATTTTATTAACTATGGCTCGCGGTACCACATGTCGTAACTGAACGATGGCGCTAAGAACAGAACATCACCGCTAGACCTCGTGAGTCGCACTGCCGTACAGGAAGCAGCCAAAATGTTCTACTGCCGCGACAGACAACTCGTCAGCCTCTCTCTGTCGTTCACCTTGTAACTTAACATTTCTTGTTACCTATTATTTAATTATCTTAGTAATGTATGCTGCCGGCCGGAGTGGCCGTGCGGTTCTAGGAGCTACAGTCTGGAACCGCGAGACCGCTGCGGTCGCAGCTTCGAATCCTGCCTCGGGCATGGATGTGTGTGGTGTCCTTAGGTTAGTTAGATTTAAGTAGATCTAAGTTCTAGGGGATTGATTACCTCAGCAGTTAAGTCCCATAGTGCTCAGAGCCATTTGAACCATTTTGCATGTCTGCTGGAATTGTTTTTGTGTTCGTGTTCCAGGTTTTGTGCGCTCTTTATCACCTTAGTAGTTATTCAATGTTCTTTAATTGTGTGCTCTTTTTTATACCAGAATATTAATGTTTTGAAAATTTTCATTGCAGTCTAATTGTGCCTCTTCTTCAATTAGTTTGTGAATCTCATGAAATGTATTCGCGGTTGCGAATATGGACAACTATCACCTGTATAACTGATTGACGACAATGAAAAGTTGTTTTAATGAGATCTTGACCTTTTGCTACTTACAGGCGTTGATAAGTATCAACGGGGACAGTTGAAAAATGTGTGTCGCGACCGGGACTCGAACCCGGGACTGCCTACTTACATGGCCGACGACAAGGACGACAGTGCGACTGCAGGGACTTATCTCTGGCACGATCCCCGTGAGACCCACACTTTCCAACTTCCTGGGTTCGACCCGGTCGGGGCGCACATTTTTCAACTGTCCCCGTCGATATTTATCAACCCCTGTAAGCAGCGAGAGGTCTAGGTTCCATTATAATTTCATTCTTCGAGAGCTGCAAGATCACCAGTGATATCTGTACCGGTACCAGCTTCTTATGAAAATTTGTGGTGGACCAGGAATCGAACCTGGATTTCCCGCTTATTGTGCGTGGTCATCTTAACGTTAAGCTCTACGAGCACGGATTACGGCTTTAATATTTATTAAAATTTTAGGTGAAACTACTTATCTTAGTTAAAATCTTTTTACCTCATATTTTGATTGAGAAGCCAGAATAACTTAGAAATCCTTAAAAAAAGCATCGTAAAAATGATATGAGCACTGCTCATGTTTTGTGCTTGGTGGGATTAGTTCACGTAATTTGTCTTCCACGAAACCTATTACATCACGATCCATAAGACGTGGTTCTGACTTCTAGAAAATATCAGAATTATTGCGCACAATTTCTAAAAGGGAGCCAAAAGTTGAAACGTGAATCACACGATGAGAGCTGACAGAGTAAATGGACTGATATGAAAACAGACAGATAATTTTAAGCAATTAATAATTTTAAGCAGTTCTAAGCTGTATGAAAAATTTTCTGTTACATTAGGTTAAAACCAACTTTTACTGAGTGAAAATTCAGTTTATCATGAACGAAGAGTATTGTAGCTGATGGTATCGATTAAATGTAGACTCATTGCTTGCAATTGATCTTAGATTGACAAAGACAACGGAAATTCCAGTAGAACTAAATCACAACTCGATTAGCTTTATCAGCGAAATTGTATTGTATTGTATTGTATGGAACCGGGGACCTAGAAACGAAGGAGAGGTTTCGTCTCCGCAGTAGCCCGCAGCGGTACACAACCTCTCAACAGGCTACAGAAGTCCACTCACCCCACCGCCGCCCCACACCGAACCTAGGGTTATTATGCGGTTCGGCCCCCAGTGGACCCTCCCGGAACGTCTCACACCAGAGGAGTGTAACTCCAATGTTCGCGTGGTAGAGTAATGATGGTGTACGGGTACGTGGAGACAGTGTTTGCACAGCAATCGCCGACATAATGTATTTGACGCAAATGAAAAACCGCCTTAAAAACCATCCACAGACTGGCCGGCACACCGGACCTCGACACTAATCCGCCGGGCGGATTCGTGTCGGGGATTGTAATATATGTATCCTTTAATTATCATTTTCTATTTTTACTACGCCTTTGGCGCCTGACTTGGGCCATCTGCATTCCAGCGCCTCTAATTTTTGTATTTGGTGCCTGTACTGGGACCATCTGCATTTTAGTTCCACAATTTACTTCATTTTGACGCCCAGAGTGCTACCATACGTGTTCCAATTCCTCAATTTGCAACGTTACAAAAGGTGTCTCTTGCAGCGAAGATATCCCTGCACCATGAAAGAATGCCGTATTAGTGATTATTGGTAAAGGTAAGGACCCTATGATAACCAAATCCTACAGTCCAATTTGTTTCCTGAACATTCTGGGTAACATATCCAAAAATTATTTTGAAAAATGTACAAGATCATTGATTACAACACGGTATGAGGCCTCGCCAGTACGTCAATAAATAAGGTGATCTCACTAGTGACAGACCTTCTACATTCACTCTAGCGATTAGACTGATACTGCTACCGCTTTGAATAACATCTGGTTGCTGTTTTTCTCTGACTGCCTTAGTTGAAGTGTCCGGAGGTGCTGTACAGCTGCCTGAGAGACTCTAACCACGTGAGACACGTCTGTTCAAGTGCTCAGGACCGAAAAAGACGAATATCACCAACATTATTATTAAAAATCATCGTTTATTTTTCGTGTACACTTTTTCAGATATAGTTACACTAATTCACTGCAGAAATTTTAAGCGAGAAGGAGGACTGAAATAATAACTAAAATGAAGTGTATTCTTTGGGTTCTTTAAGACTCTCGTCGATATAATGGCGCTCTGGTAACATGGCTTTCTAAAAACAATACTTTTATCTAGGCAGTATCGTTAGGTCCGTTTACGTTTGACAGTTTTGACACTTCATTCATCAGGTCATATTTCAGTATAGTGTTACAAATTCCGCCTCCATTCTGGTATCATCAACTCATCAGATCAACTCATCTGAAATTCTTCTTCGTAATTACTTTTTGCACCAGCTCCATAACAACTACTTGTGCCATAACAGACCTACTATTACTGAAAAAGAACAGAGGTACTATAAGTCGCAGCCGGCCGGAGTGGGCGCTACAGTCTGGAGCCGAGCGACCGCTACGGTCGCAGGTTCGAATCCTGCCTGGGGCATGGATGTGTGTGATGTCCTTAGGTTAGTTAGGTTTAATTAGTTCTAAGTTCTAGGCGACTGATGACCCGAGAAGTTAAGTCGCATAGTGCTCAGAGCCATTTGAACCATTTTTGAACTAGAAGTCGCAGTTAGCGATCTTGAAATACGCCAGTGTTTTACATTCAAAGAATTTAATATACAGTTAAATATTTTTTTACAAATATTGTCAAATTACTATACAGGATAAATTATAGAATGACATTGATAATTTAAAATAGGATTACAACTTCGAAGTAAATTTGAAGTATGAAAAATGTATGTGTATGAAAAGTAACTTTCATGTCAATTCCATATTTAATTTATGTGCATGAAACTATACGGCTATTCATATTATTAGAACTGCAATAAATACCAAGTTACAAATTTTGATTCTGATGGATCATCTCAAAAATTTAATGCTGGTATCGTATTCTTCGATACGTGACAGGGATAGAAGCACTGACCAGTTATATAACAGCAGGGGTCAGTGAGCGGTCCAGTTTTAGGATATAGCGCAAGACCCCATACTACAGAAGTTACATGACAGCGGTATCGTAACTCTATTGGTACGACGTGTTGTTCGTTGTAAGTAGTGAGTCGATAAGAATTACAATAAAGAAGTATAATGCTGCGCTCCATGAACTTGAAGGGTAGTGTCGATGTGTCAAATTGTCACTAGCACCTCATAAAACTACGTTCCTCCTGCTGGAAGGGAAACTAGTAAGACTCTAAAATTAAATTAAAGAATGTAAAGATTTAAAAAATCTTAGTAATGAGATACCTAGGGATATATACCTGGATGAACGTCATAAATTAGAGCATCATATAGAGAAGACTGGTAAGAGAAGGTACAAACGTGATACACAAAATTGTAAATACTGCAGAAGTAAAGTTTCCCCTTCTTTTGAAAACAATAGGGGCATACCATCAATTTATATTATAGCAAGTTAGCTACATCACTTAACATACTCTGAAAATCACTGCGATGAGCATGACAGACAGTACCTAACAAGATACCACACGTTAGGTTTTTTTCCCATTCCAATCGCATATTAAATGTGGGAAGAATGGCAAATGCCACTGTGCGTGCTGTAATTAGCCTATTCTTCTCTTTATGATCCCTCGCAAGAATGATATCTAGAGAGCTAACTTAAATCAATACGTAAATGAGGAAGTGCATTTTTTCATCAGCTATACAATTTCGCTCTAGCGACCATCGTCACAGGAAAAAAAAGCTGTACAATAGATAAATGTGCAAATTCTATTGAACAAGTGGAAAACCACATTCCTCTGAAGAAGCAGTAAATAAATAACAAATATTTACAGCTGATGACAAACACACAATTCTTCAAATTTATGATAGCTGTATTGAGTCACCTCATTAAATTTTTGGATACGTAAATATTAATACAAGATTGCGTTTTACAACTGCTGCTGGGGCAATTCAGGCACACTCACGAGAACGTACGAATTTCTCCCTAACATCAGGGGGTGAACAAGAATAAAATTTCTCCACTCGCCGAGCCTAGTGCTACATACCTGCCCGGTCAGTACCCATATGCTACGTATCTATGAAAAATCGGAAGACAGTTGAATGATATTGCGCCTGCGAAGTGTGGGCAATCAGGATAACACTTTGTAGGACTGTGTGTTCTAAGAAGATGTAGTGGATAATGGGAGTCTGACATTAAGAACTCTGGGGCTCAAAGCAGGATTGAGGAACGAATCTATCTGAATCATGTTGGGCGAAACTGCAGCCGTAGTATCCAAGAAGGCCACGAGGCAGTCAACCAAACATCATCACGATGCCATCTTAACAATTCAGTAGTTTGTACGGATGAAGAGAAGGCAAACAAAAGGAGCCGGTCTTCAAGACTGTACATCACTTTAGTGCATGTATTACAACGGCACGAAGGCTGAGGAGTTACACTGGACTGTGGCATCAGTTTTGACAGTGGAAACACTGCTGGTGTGTAGCCCTGAGTCCAAAAAACTCATAGACAGTGGCTGTTGACCGGGGTAGTTTGAGAGCGGACCTAGCAGCAGAAGCAACCTTATGTAATTTACTTGTATATGGATCTCACGTTGCAGTTTTGATCTCTAGGTGTTCATTGTCTGAACACAGCAGGGAATATAGTAACTCAGAAAATCCAATGGTTGACCAGTATTGTGTTCGTTGGAACAGAGTTGTTAATGTCAGGGAGCTGTTTGTAGCCCCTACACCATTCTGGGTGGAACGGTGCAGTTATACCCCTGTAGTCGTCAACTTGAAAATGTCACTGTTGTAGATTCGTTTATTGCTCAATAACCTACAGCAGCCATGACGATGCTCAGAGAGGTCCAGTTGTGGGTGGATCAAGAAGAGGTGCCACAATCGGCAGCGCCGTGTTTCTAGTAGAGTGATGCTGGCAGCGACCACAAAACGACGTTGACCACAGCAGCGGGCGGCAAGCGATTTGTGTATACTGCAGACCACGGATGCCAAGATGCACCAGCTGAGATGAGCCCAGGTGCGCCGAACCACACCATGGTTCCAGTGTGAACGAGAAGCATCAGGGTGTGACCACACGAGCAGAGACAGACTGCGAGGAGTTTGCCCACAAAAGCGATGGCGGCTGAGTGGCTAGCCGGCCCTGCGCGCGAATGGTCGACCTTCAGGGTAGCACCTAAAGAACGTCCCTAAGTGGCCTGTGGTTTCGAGGACGGTAAACCCACAACATCTGGCTTGTCTCAAGGCGCAAGGCAGCAGTAAGGAGCGCCAGAGTTTAGAGTGGTGACTTGTTGATCCATATAGACACACAGAATGTCGTAGGACACTCCCTGGACTGGTGGATGGCAGACCCCAGTAAAAAATGGTTCAAATGGCTCTAAGCACTATGGGACTTAACATCTGAGGTCATCAGTCCCCTGGTCTTAGAACTACTTAAACTTAACTAACCTAAGGACAACACACACATCCATACCCGAGGCAGGATTCGAACCTGCGACCGTAGCAGCAGCGCGGTTCCGGACTGAAGCGCCTAGAACAGCTCGGCCACAGTGGCCGGCAGACCCCACTATCTCTGGAAAAAAGTACGAGTATTTATACCAACCTTGTCTGTACTCGTTTTGCTACAGCATCAGTTCCTAACAAATAAGACGCAACAAATCAGGGGGCTTGGATATGGAACACCAAGGTCATCCAGGCCACAGTGGCTCTGCCTTTCTGCTGTGTCAGTGTTATCTTCGCTCAGCTGCGGCATGTGGGAATCGATATCTTGAAGTCAGCACTTGCCATATCAGCAGACATCCCCGCTTGTGTCTGCGTCTGGGCAGCCCGGCGTGACCTACTTCCACGGCCTCTTCCATTATCTGCATTAGCAGCGCTTACTCGGCTATGCCAAAAAAGTAGTGGTCGCACTGTACACCTCCCTCCCTCGGCAGATCTTGCTTCCGTGTCTCACCTCATGGTAAGCCGTTAAGGATTCGACGTAAGTGCAAAAAAACCCATAATTATGCATAGTATATTCAGTTTTCCACATAAATTAACAATTTTAAACCACAATATTAACTTTCTGCGTACTTAACCTACGTGATTAGTCCACTGGCTTTTCTATTGTTTACACATAACAGTTACTCCGTTGAAGCACCACTTACAAACTACCAAGGCAGTAGTTACCGATTATTTACTCCCAATCCATCCCTTAGTAATTACTTATCAATAAATAGATTCATTCAATAAATTTCTTACGTTTATTAGAGTGTGTCTATGTCCAATTGCATTTAACTGTTCCTTGTTGGTTACAGGTAATCCAGTCAATCGCGTGTAGTTGTAATTTTACTGAAACTCTCTCGTTTTTCACCCGCAAACATTACTCAGTTCACCCACCACGCAACAAGTTAAAAACGAATACTGGAAAACTTTTTCCCTCTTAGCAAATGTCTTAACCAATCGTCTTCTCACAGAAAATCGTCGTATTCAACTGATCTCTTACGTTAGGCCTTTCTTTCCGTCTGTCCAGTGGTTTCTTTGCTCGTTGTTTTGGTATGCACATGAATCACATACGTTCATATGTGGCTCTGAGCACTATGGGACTTAACATCTGAGGTCATCAGTCCCCTAGAACTTAGAACTACTTAAACCTAACTAACCTAAGGACATCACACACAACCCTGCCCGAGGCAGGATTCGAACCTGCGACCGTAGCGGTCGCTCCTAGAATCACGTATGGTACTACCACACACATTACGTTGACATTTAATTCCACTTGTTTCACTCACTGTAATATTAACTGCTGATTGCATCCTTCTTGCAGTCTTACGTTTCCTTGAGACTTGTGGTACTGCACCACGCGAGTTGAAGCTCAGCGATTTTGCCTGCAGTTAACTGGTTGCTCCCTCTTAACATACGAACTTTGGGGCTGTTGGTTACTGGCAACCGCTTACTCTAGCTGGAACAATGTTCACCGAAGTTCCACCGTGCATGATGCTCACTCCTACCTCCAATACGCGTTAAATTTTGAGTGTTATCATTTTTGTGAACCTTCCGATCCTCTGGCACACAGGAGGATTTAGCCTCGTCCACCCGGTGAATAGTCTCACAAGCATTTTTATTGTTTCTTTTCCTACCCTGTTTCTGAGGAGGCGGAACCATTACATGTGGCAACGATTCTTTGTCATTCAGAAAAAAATACGTCCGAATCACTTCATTACCAACAATTTTTTACTATTTACAACAAGAGTAACTTTATCAATGGTTTCCTGTGCATCCTATGCAGTATCTGCAAATAAATTACCATCTGCAGTTCCTTTCGGTACACAACAAAAGTCGTCCGCACATGCACTTCCCTGTACACCTGACTCAGACTCCACGGCGACGAAACAACAACCACTGAATAGTGTACATAATACTGCCATATATCAGCACCACCCACACTGCTACTCCCATACTCTCGCAATACAGATGATTCAGACTGTTACAATATTTCAACTTTTTAAGTTTTTACGAGTTCTTGTAGTTGGTAATTCCACATTACTCTCATTAACTTCTACCACATTAGAAATCTTCGTGTCAATTAAAATTGCACAATTAACTTCTTTCTCCACACTTTCCGCTTCCGCGCAAATACTACCCTTCTCCTTTCACTAAAACCTCGCCGAAAGCCTCATTTCCCTCATCGCCTTATCTCCTCTTCTCCGTACGCTCTGGAGTAACCCTATTGCACAAGGCTATGTTCTTCTCCTTAAAATTTATTTTCTCCGTTATATCTGCCTGGTCTCTCTCACAGTCGCTATTTCTTTATAAATATTTGCTTTATATCCTCGCAACTCAGCTAATTGGGTTGCTTATATATTCAACATTTCCTCTGTGGTACCGGCAACGTCATGATTAACCGTCTATCAGTCATACACAAATGACAAGGACACTTAAATGTAATACCATCATAACACTTCTTACTCTAACTTAACTTTTCTATTCGAGTGAATGCTCATAATGGGCCATTATTTCTGAGTGTAGCAGTTCTTACATCGATTAGTGTAATTTCCTTTTTATATACTTTTTTTCGATTGGAAAATCTGATTTTTTCAGTAGGAAAGATGATTTCAGAAGCATACTGAAGGTTGGGTATAGCTGCTATAAATTGATTATGGCCGGCCGGGGTGGCCGAGCGGTTCTAGTCGCTTCAGTCTAGAACTGCGCGACCGCTACGGTCGCAGGTTCGAATCCTGCCTTGGGCATGGATGTGTGTGATGTCCTTAGATTGGTTAGGTTTAAGTAGCTCTAAGTTCTAGGGGACTGATGACCTCAGAAGTTAAGTCCCATAGTGCTCAGAGCCATTCGAACCATTGGAATTGATTACGTTTGTCGTTTTGCAGCTCTTAGATGAGATACAGGTTTCTGCGTGTGTGATGAGACTGCTGCAATGGAAGTGTAGACTAGCAAACAACAGAGAAAGATCTGCCAATGAGAGATCTCGTTGCTTTTGAGGGAGGTGCTTAAGCAAATTTTGCTACTTGGAACACGAGGGTCGCTCTGAAATCATGCCTCCAATTTTTTTTTTTTTTTTTGCTTTGGTGACCGAGACACGTCATTTTGTCTTAATTGTAACTTTTTAGTCTTCCTGATTATGTTGTGTTGGTTTTCTGACGTCCAATGGACAGCGGACGCACCTATGTATCATTGAATTCCTCACTGCTGAACAAATGGCACCAACTGACATCCATTGACGGTACAGCAGGTTCGAATAATGTGAGACGGTGACTACTGCGTTTTAGCAGTAGTGAAAAGTACGTACACGAAAACCATGCCCCAATCGATATAGTTCGGCTGCCGTCCTTTATAATGAACAGCGTCTCGATAAACTTATTGGTGATGATCGCCGAATTACAATCAAGGAACTGTGTGCACAGCTGAATGCCGGCTGTAATGCCTTACATGAGATGTTATGCAACCTTGCTTACTGGCAAGTATGTGTGAGATGAATGCTGTGGATGCTTACACAGTACCAGAAAAATCGTGGAATTGTAATCTGTCGTGACCTATTGCACCAATTCGATGATGAAGGTGAAACTGACGACCATCATCACCGGAGATGAAACGTGGCGTCCAGAAGACGTGGTGTCCACAAGACATGAGTGCGGTCATGTGAATTTTACGACAAAGGAGTTCGAGACAACAGCCATCTACAGGCAAATAAAGTGAGCCCAGTGTTCTCGATTGCACAGGCTGTGGTTCAGACCGCAGCGAAAATGAATAGGCAGAAACCCCGAATTTACATAGTCCGGCCAGAAAAGAAGAGAAATTCGCGGTTGCTACGCGATAAGGCCTGGCATCACAATAGTTTTGCAGCCATGGAACTCATCGCTAAATTTACCTTGTGTGTAAATTGAAGGTGGAGGGGAGATGAAAGAATAGGAAAAGGACGAGCTGAATCGGCACTTTACCCGGAATCAGCAGCGATGAGTGAAAAGATGTGCCAGACCAGGATTCGAACCCGGGATTTCCTGCTTACTAAGGCAGATGCGCTAACATGGTGCGCCGCCTGTGCGGACTACCTCAGCGCGCCTCTCGGCCGATCCACACTCCCATCTAGCGCCACGTACCCCCAACCCCTTCCATTTCCTCCGTGCTCCCTACTCTGAGATTCCCGCGGGAGGTGGGACGTATTTGTGCGTCCGCAATGAAGAAGGGGCATTCGTTCCCCATCTAGGCGAATTTATTATAGGATTGCGTGGTGTCTGTTCTTTCGGACATGTCCGGGAGAGCAGACAACACCCATTCATGTACATTTGCCTTTACTGTGGTACCACATTCAATGAGAAGTCCTTATTTCGCACCTTCAGACCTCCCGACTGCTTGATCAACATTTTTCAGAGTCAAATGCTGTCGTCAAAGCTGTAAGACAGTGGCTGGCTTCAGCTAGTTCATATTTTCAGGAGCACAGCTTGCAGATTCTTGGGTATCGTTGGCATGGTGATAATTACGCGGAAAAACGACAGCAAACGGCTAAAATCTTGCTCTATTTCACAGTGTTATAATGCTTTGTGTATCAATGAAGTATCTGTGAATAATATGGGAAGTGTTTTAAAGTTACAAATTCTAAGAATTTAGTAAATGTGTGAAATGCCGTTGGTGGTCGGAATGAGTGGTTTCTCCTGAAAGAGGCAAAGGGCCTGGACACATACATGCAGGCAGGAAGAGGGCGTTTGTGTATTGCGAGTGAGCTGATGTCGGGACACTAAAATTAGCTGTACGAGATACAACACCCAAGTCACATTGGATGTGCTGTTCAATGTGATTTTGAAGCTCAACGTGATACGGAGCTGCAGCGCTCTTCAGCAGCACTCACCGGCTTTATCTGGTTAGCAAGTCATACAATTTGTTTACGAAAATGAACGGGCAAAAAATTCCTATGTTAGCTCTATTAAAACGCCACCCTTGTCCACATGATAATCATGTTGTGATGACCCTTGTATACATGAATTAAACCTTCAATGTGCATCAACAGGATATAATGCAAAAAGGAAAGTTCTGTATCCAGTCAGCAAGGATATCAGATTATAAAAATTCCATTAAAAATATATTTATCCCAATACCTACAAGATTTTGTGGATGAATAAAGAAACAAGGGAGTGTGATGGAACAATGCAGTGATGCAAAACTAACCCTGCAATTCGTTGGTCCATGCTCCTTAGCATTTTCACAAAGTTGAACAGTCTCACCTCTGAGAGAGGCTCTGAGCACTATGGGACTTAACATCTGAGGTCATCAGTCCTCTAGAACTTAGAACTACTTAAACCCAACTAACCTAAGGACATCACACACATCCATGCCCGAGGCAGTATTCGAACCTGGGACCGGAGCGGTCGCGCGTTCCAGACTGTAGCACCTAGAACCCCTCGACCACCCCAGCCGGCCCTGAGAGAGAGCACATTTATGTTTACATAACATCAAACACTACGAAACATACTTCTCTTAAATTAACAAGGAAGTTCCAAAAAATTTTAGAAACTGTGAACGGGAATAAAATTGTTTTGGTTACAGTGAGACGGAAACAGCTACACATTATTTCATAGCTCTGGACCTGTGTCACTTACACCACACTAAAGTTGTGCAACACACAACTCTATCTTTTACGTTACGATCTCTTTTACGCTATGATATCTCGATGGCTTTAATCGCCAATATATTATTAACTTATATTTAATTTAACAAACTGTGCTAAGAGCATGGCGTTTTTGATGAACTTTCAATGTATCGTTGCCTAGGTACGGCATTCTTTCGTAACACACAAGTTATAATACGAAAATATCCAAATACATAAATTCTTTAACCATCATATGAAGTTTTCCGGCATTTTATTGCAACAAATCGTACCAGTAACGACGAATTTTCGAGAGATCCTCTATATACTTGTGCTGTCAGATGGTATATATCCATAGGACTTAAGTTACAATATAAAACTCACCAAATATGGGTTCCGACTGACAATGACTAAAAGCAATATGGAGTCTCCTCCATTCTGCTTGTGACATAGAGAGTTTTCTCACCTGTTATTGCTTAAATATTTTGTTGCACACTGCCGAAGTATCACAGAACTTACTTCGTGTTTCATGTGCGGCAATGCTTCCCCAATGTGAAATAAAACAAAACTCGTGCAGCTCTATACCCTTATCAGTTTTTACGTACGAAATGGCCGGCACTGAGTGAACGAAGTGCATGTGCTATATGAGCTGCAAATTGGTCGCACTCGTCCGAAAATTTTCAAACTGATTCAGTGGAAGATGATACTTGAATTTTAATCGGACTACAGTATTTATGGATCGATTTCGACCGCGCGGTATTAGCGGAGAGGTCTTAGGCGCTGCAGTCATCGACTGTACGGCTAGTCCCGGCGGAGGTTCGAGTCCTCCCTCGGATATGAGTATGTGTGTTTGTCCTTAGGATAATTTAGGTTAAGTAGTGTGTACGATTAGGGACTGATGACCTTAGCAGTTAAGTCCCATAAGATTTCACACACATTTGAACATTTTTGATCGATCACGCTAGTTCAATCACTTAAGCTGATGTCCCAAGAGTCAACAGTTTAGGACTTATATTGTAGCTACGTTATTTGGTAGCTCTGACTGCCTGTAATTATTGTAACTGTTTCACCCGTATTACACTACTGGCCATTAAAATTGCTACACCAGACGCGAAATTCAACCGACAGGAAGAAGATGCTGTGATATGCAAATGAATAGCTTTTCAGAGCACTCACACAAGGTTGGCGCCGGTGGCGACACCTACAACGTGCTGAAATGAGGAAAGTTTTCAACCGATTTCTCATACACAAACAGCAGTTGACTGGCGTTGCCTGGTGAAACGTTGTTGTGATGCCTTGTGTAAGGGGGAGAAATGCGTACCATCACGTTTCCGACTTTGGTAAAGGTCGGATTGTAGCCTATCGCGGTTGCGGCTTATCGTATCGCGATATTGCTGCTCGCGCTGGTCGAGATCCAATGACTGTTAGCAGAATATGGAATTGGTGAGTTCAGGAGGATAATACAGACGCCGTGCTGGGTCCCAGCGGCCTCGTATCACTAGCAGTCGAGATGACAGGCATCTTATCCGCATGGCTGTAACGGATCGTGCAGCCACGTCTCGATCCCTGAGTCAACATATGGGGACGTTTGCAAGACAACAACCATCTGCACGAACAGTTCGACGACGTTTGCAGCAGCATGGACTGTCAGCTCGGAGACCATGGCTGCGGTTACCCTTGACGCTGCATCACAAACATGAGCACCTGCGATGGTGTACTCATCGACGAACCTAGGTGCACGAATGGCAAAACGTCATTTTTTCGGATGAATCCAGGTTCTGTTTACAGCATCATGATGGTCGGCGACATCGCGGTTAACGCACATTGCAAGCGTGTATTCGTCATCGCCATACCGGCGTACCACCCGGCGTGATTGTATGGGGTGCCATTGGTTACACGTCTCGGTCACCTCTTTGTTCGCATTGACGGCACTTTGAACAGTGGTCGTTACATTCCAGATGTGTTACGACCCGTTGCTCTACCCTTCATTCGATCCCTGCGAAACCCTACATTTCAGCAGGATAATGCACGACCGCATGTTGTAGGTCCTGTACGGGCCTTTCTGGATACAGAAAATGTTCGACTGCTGCCCTGGCCAGCACATTCTCCATATCTCTCATCAACAGGAAACGTCTGGTCAATGGTGGCCGAGCAACTGGCTCGTCACAATACGCCAGTCACTACTGTTGATGAACTGTGGTATCGTGTTGAAGCTGTATGGGCAGCTGTACCTGTACACGCCATCTAAGCTCTGTTTGACTCAATGCCCAGGCGTATCAAGGCCATTATTACGGCCAGAGGTGATTGATCTGGGTACTGATTGCTCAGGATCTATGCACCAAAATTGCGTGAAATGTAATCACATGTCAGTTCTAGTATAATATATTTGTCCAATGAATACCCGCTTATGATCTGCATTTCTTCTTGTTGTAGCAATTGTAATGGCCAGTAGTGTATGTTATTGACAGCAGAAGGTTGTTGGACTTTATGCAGGATTTATGTGAACCTCGAAATTGCAGAATCCTCGCAGCGTTGGTTTCGGAACGGCCCTTATACTCTATGTCAATATAACCTTGCTTTATCAACGTCAAAGAAGTAAAGAAATGGAATTTCTCAAATTTTTGTGCAGATGAGACGCGGAATATGCTGCTGATGTTCTACATGCTACCGTGGCTTTTGGCTAACATTACTGGAGCGATGCTGGTACCACCGAAGCGTCCAGAGGCAGATGTACTGAAGGGAGCTCTCAGAACGTCGCGCCTAATTTTCCTGGGTGGCGCAGAGGCCCACGTGTCCACCACCGAAACGTCGGACGAGCAGACGGCGTCTTTCGGCGCCGCACTGCTTCATCACCTGCACCGGCTTGGAGTGGCTGCGCCCCAGAGCAGTGCGTCCGTGGTGGTGAAGATCGTGACGTCACTACGCGGTGATGAACAGCTCCCATCACCTGTCCCCGCCAAGTGTGGTCAGCGTCTCGATTTCGTCGTCGTTTCGTTCTTGGATATTCCTGGCGCCGACGACGTTTTTGCACGTCAATTGCTTGCTGAAGCTTTGAGATCCAAGTTCTTTCATCCTCGACTGATAACTGTAGGAATCGACGGACTGCGTATCCTAGCTTTCAATCCGTACCACGGAGTAAACTTCATCGGCTCCTTGGTAGACTTGACGGCTAACGACGCAAGCGAATACGAACCCGCACGAAATATGAACGGGTATCCCATTACAGCTACCGTATGGCACTTCCCTCCTAAAGTCATCGTAGACGGCAAAGGTAAAATGTGGGGAGTAGATATTCGGATATATGACACTCTTGTTTCCTTGCTTAACGCCTCTCGAAATCTAACGGTCTATGAGGACAACACACATCCAGGCCGTGAGCATGCAATGCTGCATTCGGATTTTATTGTCAACTGCAGATTTATCAGGATAGAGCAGGAATTCGAAACAGATTTCCTATATCCGTACGAAAAATGCTCATATTGTATTATTGTTCCCAAAGCACCGCCGATAGCCCTATACAAACACTTGTTTTTCCCATTCTCCTCAGCTGTCTGGTGTTTGCTACTACCGACTGCAGTTTTCAGTGCATTTTTGTGGTGTGTCATCCGCAAGATCAGGCAACGTCTCTTTGATAGCACTGCTGTCGACACAGCGAGTACAGTGCTTCTTACTCTACGCGTTCTTATAACAGGTCAGTTTATATTTAAGGTTTCAGCTGAACTTTGAGCATTTAATTAAGTTTCTCCGAATCATTATATGAATACAGTACTGCAAATGTATATTTTCTGTGAATACATTGTCTGCTATGTAGTGTGTTACAAAAATATTATACCACCTTTCTAAGTGATATTTATGAAAATAATTATGCGAATTATTTGACATCAAACAGAAAATATGTACAGTCGTGCTCAAAAGTATCCGAACGACCTGAATTGCATTTCGCCTGATTCGCCTACAACTCTCATAACGCAGCTGTCTAGCAGGTACTGTAATCGCTCGTCGGTACAGTCGTTTTACTATTCAAAATGGTTCCAACAAATAACCACTAGAAAATAATGCTCTGTATCGCAATAACTCAAGATGTAAAGTAATAACACGATACTACAAATATTATGGAACACCTTATCACAGATAAGACTGTCCTTAAGGCTTGTAAGCTCACATTTATTACAATAAATGGCGTACCTGAAATGTTACCACTGCCATTATTATATCAGATAGGTAACGCACGTAATAAGACCGCGATATTCATGGTTTCCTCTTCAAAGTAACATACCGTACTTATTATTTAACACAAAATTACATCAAAAATTTAAGTTTTTCCCGAGCTGCTAGTTGAGAATATGTATGAACTTCAAATGACACGATGAACCGTCCCGTTCTGCATATGCACTCAAACCCAGGTCCTGTAGATTAAGCAAAGATTTCGTGACTGACGGAAACTAACAGTCATTCCTGACTAGGCATATACCTCGATTTTAGACAGTATCAGTTAGGAAATATCAACTTTAAATTACATAACGTAAACATTTTTAACGGACGCGAATTCCTACCCAGCATCAATTGTCCCAGTTAACGAACTAAAAGAGATGTTAAATATTGCTTCTCCACAAGTAACTTACTTGAAATGCCGTGAGGTAAAGCTTTGTGTTGGACAGGGATTCGAACCCAGAATATAACCGGATTGTTATCGAAGCACAATCAACTGTGACATATAGGATTTTTTAACTGAAATGACAAGATGAAACAATAACTTTTTCCTGCCCAGGACTCCAACCCGGCACCTATCACTGTCATATTCTAGAGAAAACGAACGTTACGTATGGGTTTCATTCACCAGCAACAACATGTCAACATGTTTGAAGTAGAAATAATATGACGAAGAGTTCAGTGCTGACTAGGAATCGAACCCCACACATATCGTTGTTGACTACACACAAAGAGAAGTCAGCTACCGAATTTTTCTCCACCAGCAGCACGGAATAACATCCTTGAACTTACAGTGATCTCGCAAATAGTTCTGTGTCTCACTGGGAGTCAAAAACATCATATACCGTTAGTATAGACAACGAATGAAAATACATTAAAAATCATAATTATTATCCACCACGAGATAGGTGTTCTCATGCGAGAGCTTGATAATACATAATGAAAATTTTAGTGCCGGGCCAGGATTCGAACTCATTCAGGTGCAATATGTGGAGATGCTGAGATATCTGCAGTTTTGAACAAACAACAAATTGTAGTCGAGCTGTATCGTCACGAAGGGATCAAATTCCGTGTTAAGGAATAACACAGAAGCTCAAATAAAAGATTGAATAAGTGTCCTGTGACCCTACAAGGCGTTTGTTTCGTCACTAGAAATAAATAACTAGTATAAGAAAGTTTACTGGTGATAGAGTTTCTACATGTCGCCACTCCTGACTTTATTGTGGTTCAACCTAACGGCTACTTGGTAGAGAAGGAATATCATGTTTAATGTGAATTTCAGACCACAATGCCATTATACCTTCTTCACTTGGCGTAGCCAGAAGAGAATAGAATCTGTCTCTCCCTATCAAAAACAATCGGCAGAAGTTTGAATCGAACCCAGATCATGAGTATATCAACCTCTCAGCGACCCAAAACTCCACCAGACACGCATCTCTGTGGCTCATATTCCTGTTGTAACGCCGTTGCGTCACACTGGCTGACAAATGTAGTGGTTTGCAGCATATTCAGTACATTCATTAACTTGCTTGACTGAATCGCCATGAACTAGCTGCCTCGGCTACCCAGTGCATACATTCGACTCTATTTTTTATTCACCGAAATAAAATCACGTAACTGCCACCTACACAGAACTGCCAACAGTGTAGGATGCAGAAATTTAAATAGGAAGTGTTCCTTTCCACTTGAACTACTCTATTGCGCTATCTCTTTGTTGAAAGCGTCGTGCAGTGCAAAAGAAAAGCTGTAACTGTCTATCTCTCACAAGTTTACATCCTCCCATATCCATTATCTCACAACACTGTGGAATGCGGAAGTTCTGTAGGATTTGCTGTTGACTTCTTGAGCAAGCGTAGCTACTGTTCAGCTAGTAGTGTAGCGGTAAGTATAATGCACTGTAGACAAAATGTTGTGAGTTCAAATACATCCACTGTTACATTTTTTAAAACGCAATTCTGCTGTCTGCTGAAGTTATCAGTCTAATGGAACATAATTCCCTTCACTTCTCAACTCAAAATAGTCGCATGTGGAAAAAGGGCTAACTACGGCAACATTATGTATTTTTCAGGTTTAATAGACGGCCAGGCAGCAGATGCATCTGCAAACTTTTATATTATGCTTGGGGAGCGCGCATCGTGACAAAATACGTCAGATAAGTATTTTCTATATTAGCTGTCGTGTGGTAGTGGCATTTTATTCTTCTTCAAACCTTGAGAACTCGCATATATAGTTGACGATTAATTTCTCTCTCATGTTTGGTATTGTTTAAACAACACTAAAACGAACCCTATGAAATCTGTGCACTGTAATATAAGAAATGAAATAAAACTACCCACAATAACCTTACGACGAAAGTCTGTTTTAATAAAGCTGAGTATCTGTACACAAGCGTGCCTCTATCGAACAGAATTAGTACAATACTACTCACTTTGATTTCGATTGGGTTTGTATTTAATTGGTATGCTGTGTCATACTCAAGAGGTATGCAAATGTAGCATTTCATGAATAAAGTTATGTATCCCTAGAACCCCAAAATTTGCTTGTCAGCAACAGAAAAAGGCATTACCTGTTGTGCAGCATTGTAAGTTTTTCGCCATTGCACTATGAGCCGAAAGTATTATCTTGCGTTTTCTTTATCGATGTTTGATCTGACTGCTTGTAGGTCTTTCAAAGAAGGGATAAAAACGTTACAGTCAGTGAGACTGCAACCGCAACCCAGGACAGTCACGTTTTTAGAGAGCAGCATGTTACCACATAGCTAGCGAAGAAGTATACATTTGGGATTCCTATTACGGGCCCAATAGTGACTAGAACTCGTAAATCGCTATTTAAAGGACAAGATTAGTTGCGATTTCCACGTGCAACGACTTTCCTGGGCTGAAAACCGTAAATGTACAGACTTCTGTTACACCTAAAGCGATATTAACTCAGATTATTCAATGGAAATGACAAGAAAAATCAAGATAACTTTGAGGCTTAATTCCGTGCACACCAGGAAGTAACTCGTCGATCACAGAGTTGCCAAACATACCTTCCCTTGTTGCCAAATCTCAGTTACAGTACCAGCAGGAAAAGACGAACCAATGTGTTCCTACAGAGGGCTGGGAAGTGACCATAGCTGGCATCTCAAAGACGCGGCTGGCACGGCCTGGAATGCGTCTGATTTGCATTTCTGTAACTAGGTTTAGGGTCTGGAGCGTAGTTACTAATAACAATCGGAACTGACTGTAAACTAAGCATCATAAATCAGTAACTCTCATAGTTGTTTATATATTGCTTTCGTAAGTGTACTCAAAACTAAGAAACTCATTCACGGACGTTTTCGTGCCTGGCCGATAGTCGAGCACAACAAACAAGAAAAATAAAGAACAATGCGTGTGTGTGTGTGTGTGTGTGTGTGTGAGAGAGAGAGAGAGAGAGAGAGAGAGAGAGAGAGAGAGAGAGAGAGAAGAGGGAGAGATAGAGATAGAGAGAGAGAGAGAGAGAGAGAGAGAGAGGAAAGAAAGAAAGTGAGAGAGAGAGAGAGAGCGAGAAATATAAAAAAGAATGAGAGAGAGAGAGACAGAGTATATATTTGTTGTATAGATATTGCATCATGGTATGTAAAGAAATCTTTCATTAAACTGACATGTTCCACATTATTACGATATTTCGTATTCATGATCCATGAAACAAATATTAATCGAATCAAATGAAATCTAATCAAATCTAATCATATTACTGACTAACCATGAAGAGTCATGAATTACCGAAATATTCGCCAATATCGGTAACCAAATCTAAACTTGAAAATAAAAGACCACAGTTCTTGTAATAAACCGGGACTCCTATCAAGACCCTTTTGTCTCTGTTAACTAACCATGAAAGATGTCTGATATACCTCCATTCAGAAGTAACAAAGTGTGCATGCATTTAAAGATGGAGCGCATGATGTGGAGTTCTGTGACGGAGATACGAAACCAACACGTAATCGGATTGTTAACTAAGTAAAATCAAATGTTATGTATCGGTTTTTCTTACCAGCTGCTAGGTGTTTGAATCTGAAATAAGGATACAAATTCTTGTGCTTGAGCGACAATCGGACTGCACACCTACCATCCTTCTTTATCACCCACGAATATGGCTTAAGTATCAATTGGTTACTCACCAACAGTAAGATGTGTGCGTGTCTGACCAAAAATAACGTCACCTATTGCGAATGTTGGCAACACATGAACAGACATTAAAAATGCATATTAATTTTCACTAGCAGGCCGGTATGCACGCGATAGGGCTTGAAATGAAATTATGAATATTTTTGTACTGGATCAGTATTCGGACCCACATACTTACCTTTGGAGTAGACCTAGAGGAGACTGCAGTCTTGGGGAAAGGAACGAAATGACTGAACTACACTGTTCCGAGAGATTCAGATCCTCGAGAGACGAGATACGAATTCAAATCACAGTCCAGCACCAAATTTTTCCACGTCTGCAGTTCAACCAAGTACAAGTAATATAAGAGCTCTGTTCCTTTGAATGGCTATCGGTTCATCAAATAAAATAAAATTTTCTAACGTAAGTAAGTTTACTGGTGACAGTATTACTGTTTACCATTTCTTCCGCCTATGTCATCTCCCAACGTAAACTAGCTCTGCCCAGTTGGTAATGAAGGAACGTGATGTTTAATGTGGATTAGGAATTATAACGTCTTTCTCTTGAGGTTAGCAGAGGTAAAGTAAATCTGTTTGTGCCTCTTAAAAGCAAATGCCTGAACCCACGCATTGCCCCTGAGATAGTTCGTTCTACCAGACCATTGTGGCCACATTTCCCAGCCCCAGGAGTGTGCTGTAACGGATGACATGCTTAGCTCACTAAACTAGTCACGGTGGAAAACATGCGAGTCTACTAAATGATTAAGTAGAAGCAATCTTCTGAAGCAGAGATTATGCTTTTCTTATGTCAGCAGGATGTAAAGACTCTTCTAGGCATCATTTCCTCGATGCGAAGCCACTTTGAAATTTTCACTAATTCAGCAAATATTTCTGTTCGAGAAAATCCACTGTGATGTGCAAAGTTACCGGATAATTCGAATATTACCGTCATTATTACTATCATTTTCTTCATACCGCTGCAGGAACACATGTGCTTGAACATCATTTAATGCCTTTTGGCCATTATAGAAGTAGTTGCCAGGAACAGGTTCTTTTCCTGTCTACGGAATTCTATTCATGGCTCTGAGCACAGTGGGACTTAGCTTCTGAAGTCATCAGTCCCCTAGAACATAGACCACCTTAAACCTAACTAACCTAAGGACGTCACACACATCCATGCCCGAGGCAGGATTCGAACCTGCGACCGTAGCGGTCGCGTGGTTCCAGTCTGAAGCGCCTAAAACCGCTCGGCCACTTCGGCCGCCTATTCTTTTCATGTTAATATCAAGTATCATCAATTACATAAAAACTGAAGTAATTGCTAAAGTCGTCACTTGATAACACAAACGCAACGTCTTTCTTCATTTACTTGCGCCTAGAAATGGCTGTCGAGTACTGCCAAACCAAAAGCCAAGGGATCTTACTGCCTTCCGATATACGTCGCTGTCGGTTCTCCCATATGATTTGGTCGACGTGACCTGTTTCAAGTCGTGTATGACAGACAATGTTGTAGAAAATCAATTATTTTCCTTTGCAATAAACAGAAAGATTTTCATTTTAAACTACCGAACCTCAAAATTGTCACAATATCACTTCAAATTTAATATTCGCTTCTGTAATGTGGGAAAGTATTTCACAATTGCAAAACCCGCATCCGACTCTTTGACCTTACGCTTAGTCGCTGACCATAAATTCTAGCTCAGAGTGACACCAGTTTAAGTAACCTAATATAGCGAAGACTGTTTGCCGGTGCTTTTTCTCACCGGAAAGTACGCAGTTAACCCATTGGGCTCCATAAGTACACTGTAACAGTAATTTCTGTGTGTATGCAATGCATACGGATTGTAAAATTTAGTGGTGCTCTCTCTTCCACTTCTATATACAATATGCCTGATCCAGACGGACCTTTTATCATCACAGGCGCTGGGAAGTGCAACATTATACTGACAACAGTAATGTGAAACTTCCTGGCAGATTAAAACTGTGTGCCGGGCCGAGACTCGAATTCAGGACCTTTGCCTTTCGCGGGCAAGTGCTCTACCAGCTGAGTTACCCAAGCACGACTCACCCCCCCCCCCCCTCCTCATAGCTTTACTTCTGCCAGTATCTCGTCTCCTACCTTCCAAACTTTACAGAAGCTCTCCTGCGAACCCTGCTGACCTAGCACTCCTGAAAGAAAGGATATTGCGGAGACATGGCTTAGCCACAGCCTGGGGGATGTTTCCAGAATGAGATTTTCACTCTGTAGCGGAGTGTGCGCTGATATGTAACTTCCTGGCAGATTAAAACTTTTTTTATTTTTTATTGTTTTTTTTCCTTGCACTCGCCACTTTCTGCCTTCTCGGCCTGGCTTCTATGCCGTTAAAAAACGTTTAATGCAAAGGATGCTTCTTCTGCATCAAGAAAAGAAAACACTGTTGTCACTGCAGTGGAATCAAGGTGCATTGCTTCTGCAGCAAAGGAAACGTTTCATTCCTGTCGATGACTCTTTGCTGCAAAGCTTTTATTTTCATCTTTTTTTGTTTTTTTGATTTTTTTTTAACTTTTTTAACATACAAAAAAGTTTTTTTAAATTGTTTGTTTCGACTATTCTTTGCGTGAGATATCTCGGCTTACTGATGGCACTCAACGCTCGTCTTCTCGAGGGTTGCCTATTATGGTATGCCCCAAGCATATGCTTGGTCTCGTTCCATTTTCCCCATTTGTATGTTATCTGTTATATGTCAGCAGTTGTCTTCTCTTAACACTGAGTGCCCAATTGCCGGATGCCACACACTGGTTGTGATGTGGAGAATATGGAAGTGAAGGGGGAAAAAAAAATACATAACACACTGCCATCAACGTTATGAACAGTCGGACGCAGTGCCTACATCTACTTCGTCGTTCCTTGCTCGTTTTTTTTCAACGTCTTTGTCGTTCATAGTGTCGTTATTCTCAAAGCTGGTATATAGTTCGCGAACTTTTGTCTGTATTGTCATCCTTCGTCAGCAGTTGTGCTTGTGTGGCTAGATATACTCTGTAGCCCCGGTAAGATGGCGCGTCTTCGGCTTGAATTAGGTAATGTCCTGTCAGCCATGTCCATGTATTTTTCTTCGTGATGGGATAGTAAGTGCCATCAGGTTGCAACACCGATGTGATGGAGATTGTCTGTCTAGCTGTCCTGCAGATAGAGGCAAGGTTCATTCTGCACCATTCTCAGACCAATTTATTGCCGGCCGAAGTGGCCAAGCGGTTAAAGGCGCTACAGTCTGGAACCGCGCGACTGCTACGGTCGCAGGTTCAAATCCTGCCTCGGGCATGGATGTGTGTGGTGTCCTTAGGTGAGTTAGGTTTAACTAGTTCTACGTTCTAGGGGACTGATGACCTCAGCAGTTGAGTCCCATAGTGCTCAGAGCCATTTGAACCATTTTTATTAGCCCTAGGCTCCCTTTCTCTGGTGGGAGAGTAATAACATTAATTCCCACTTTGAATATTTCGCCCCTCCAAATTGCTTGGAAATGCTGTTGACCACAGGGATTGTCTGCCCTACGTACCACATTTTCGCAATAGGTGTCGTTATTTCTGGTCAGACACGCACACATCTTACTGTTGGTGAGTAACCAATTGATACTTAAGCCATATTCGTAGATGATAAAGAAGGACGGTAGGTGTGCAGTTCGATTGTCGCTCAGGCACAAGAATTTGTATCCCTATTTCAGATTCAAACACCTAGCAGCTGGTAAGAAAAACCGATACATAACATTTGATTTTACTTAGTTAACAATCCGATTACGTGTTGGTTTCGTATCTCCGTCACAGAACTTCACATCATGCGTTCCATCTTTAAATGCATGCACACTTTGTTACTTGTGAATGGAGGTATATCAGACATCTTTCATGGTTAGTTAACAGAGACGAAAAGGTCTTGATAGGAGTCCCGGTTTATTACAAGAACTGTGGTCTTTTATTTTCAAGTTTAGATTTGGTTACCGATATTGGCGAATATTTCGGTAATTCATGACTCTTCATGGTTAGTCAGTAATATGATTAGATTTGATTTGATTCGATTAATATTTGTTCCATAGATCATGAAGACGAAATATCGTAATAATGTGGAACATGTTATTTTAATGAAAGATTTCTTTACATACCATGATGCAATTTCTTTACAACAATATTTACTATCTCGCTCTCATTCTTTTTTATATTTATCTCTCTCTCTCTGTCTCTCTCTCTCTCTCCCTCTCTTTCTATCTCTATCTCTCCCTCTCTCTCTCTCTCTCTCTCTCTCTCTCTCTCTCTCACACACACACACACACACACACACACACACATTGTTCTTTATTTTTCTTGTTTGTTGTGCTCGACTATCGGCCAGGCACGGGAACGTCCGTGAATGAGTTTCTTAGTTTTGAGTACACTTGCGAAAGGAATATATATAAACAACTATGAATGTTACTGATTTATGATGCTTAGTTTACAGTAAGTCCTGATTATTATTAGTAACTACGCTCCAGACACTAAACCTAGTTACAGAAATGCAAATCAGACGCATTCCAGGCCGTGCCAGCCGCGTCTTTGAGATGCCAGCTATGGTCACTTCCCAGCCCTCTGTAGGAACACATCGGTTCGTCTTTTCCTGCTGGTATGAGATTTGGCAACAAGGGAAGGTATGTTTGGCAACTCTGTGATCGACGAGTTACTTCCCGCTGTGCACGGAATTAAGCCTCAAAGTTAACTTGATTTTTCCTGTCATTTCCATTGAATAATCTGAGTTATTATCGCTTGAGGTGTAACAGAAGTCTGTACATTTACGGTTTTCAGCCCAGGAAAGTCGTTGCACGTGGAAATCGCAACTAATCTTGTCCTTTAAATAGCGATTTACGAGTTCTAGTCACTATTGGGCTCGTAATAGGAACCCCAAATGTATCCCTCTTCGCTAGCTATGTGGTAACATGCTGCTCTCTAAAAACGTGTCTGTCCTGGGTTGCGGTTGCAGTCTCACTGACTGTAACGTTTTTATCCCTTCTGTGAAAGAGCTACAAGCAGTCAGATCAAACTTCGATAAGGAAAACGCAAGATAATACTTTCGGCTCATAGTGCAATGGCGAAAAACTTACAATGCTGCACAACAGGTAATGCCTCTTACCGTTGCTGACAAGCAAATTTTGGGTTTCTAGGAATACATAACTTTATTCATGAAATGCTATATTTGCATACCTCTTGAGTATGACACAGCATACCAATTAAACACAGACTCAGCCGAAATCAAAGTGAGTAGTATTTTACCATTTCGGTTCGATAGAGGCACGCTTGTGTACAGATACTCAGCTTTATTGAAACAGACTTCCGTCGTAAGGTTATTGTGGGTAGTTTTATTTTATTTCTCATAATACAGTGCACAATTTTCGTAGGATTTCTTTTAGTGTTGTTTATGCAATAGTAAATATGAGAGAGAAATTAACCGTCAACGATATATGCGAATTCTCTGACGTTAGGTATAACAGTCTGACAATGCACATGCAATTTATTGATTACATGCATGTAGAAAACTTGTTCTGTATCAAAGCTGTCAAACAAGGTTTGAAGAAGAATAAAATGCCACTACCACACGACAGATAATGTAGAAAATACTTGTATTTTGGCACGATGCCCTCTCCCCAAACATAATACATAAGTTTGGAGATGCATCTGCTGCCTGGCTGTCTATTAAATCTGAAAAGAACAAAATGTCGCAGTAGTTAGCCCTTTTTCCACATGCGAATATTTTGAGTTGAGAAGTGAAGGAAATTCTGTTCAAAGTTCCATTGGACTTATAACGTCAGCAGGCAGCAGAATTCCGTTTTAAAAAATGTAGCAGTGGATGTATTTGAACTCACAACATTTTGTCTACAGTGCATTATATTTACCGCTACACTACTAGCTCTTTCTTTTTTTTTTTTTTTTTTTTTTTTTTTTTTTTTTTTTTTTTTTTTTTTTTTTTATTCGGGCCTCCTTCCTCCCCTACAGCCCGTCCTTCCGCTCGCCATTTGTGCCTTCTTCGGCTAGCTTCTGTGCTATGTTTGTTCCATAAGAGGTAGTTGATCAACGGAGTAAATGTGAACAAGTAAACAAAATCCCTTCTTTTAGGGTTGTGGAAAGAAAATAGGTCCGCTACATTCTTCCATCATTGTAAGGGAGCGATTTTTATAGGAGAGCCAGGCGTACTTCAGCCTGCTGGCGTCTCAGGTTTGCGTCAGCAACCTATTAGTGCTGCTACACGAGGGCAAAGGGTAAACGAAATAGCCACCTTGTTGGCGCAAAAGGAATGAGAAACTTAATAGAGAATTTCATTAAAAAAAAAGAAAAAAAAAGTAATCCTGAGATTGTACAAAATATCGTTTAATCGTTCTTCAGCTCTGTCGGTAGGACAAAGTTCGGTTCAAGAAATTTGCGTAATTTTCTTTGTATTTCTTTTGTCGTTCGAGCTTTTGATGTTCTGTCATCAGGTACATCCAATAGTTTGCTGCACTCTTCGTCATAGCCGTTGAGATGTAATGGACTGTCAGTCCATTGAGCCAGTTGCCTGACCTTCTTTTAGTGTTAGGATATGGCACGTCATCTGGCAGAAGGACGTGTGTCGGTGTAATGGTGTTAGGTGCCGTGTGGAGCACATGTGCTAGTTTTTGCCTGAAGAGATTCCACACGTCTTTCACATCGTCACAGACGAAACGATGTTCTTCAGTGTCGACGACATTGCAGCTGGGACAGTTTGGTGTGTGTGCCAGACGTATCGCGTGCAGTTTAGAGTTGGTGGGGATTTTTCTATTGACTGCGAGGTACCACGTCGATCGCACATTGGATGGTAGATGGGGGTCAGATATGTTTTCCCATATGTTTTTCCAGTTATAATGTCGAAACTTGTTTTCTATTCGATTGCGCAATTTTCCTTCCAGCAAGGTGTTGTAAACCTCCTTAACCTGATATATGTCCTTCTCCGGTATTCTATGGCGTACATAGCTGTATTCCACAAGAAAATGTTTATAGTGATACAGCTCGTGGGAGATGTGATGCACATCGATTGGTGGATCTCTGCTGACTGGGGTGATTTCACGTAAGAGATGACCCACTAAGGTCCGCGGTGATCGTTGCCACTGTTTATAAGTTTTGCTAACGTATAGCGCTTGCGCTTTAAGGTAGATGTCTGTTAGATGTAGCCCTCCATTGCGTGTCGATAGCGTCAAGGTATCATATGAAACCTTAAATATCTGACCTCTGCTGACAAAATAACCAAGCGCTGCTTGCATTTGGTGTGCTATGGTTCGTGGCAGAGGAAGCACTTGAGCAACATAGTTTACTTTGGAGGTTATATAGGTATTGGCTAGTTGCACTTTTTGTATTGCATTTAAATTACGCAAGCTGTGTTGTTTCATGCTTGCTCGTAATGTGGCAAGTAATTTTCTATAATTGAGAGCGGCTGTGCGGCGGATATTATTCGTATATTCTAATCCAAGGCATTTTATTTTTGCCACAGTGTTGATACGTCCAGCGGCTCTGATCTCTATGCCCCTACCTAGATTCATAATATCAGATTTATTGCGGTTGAGTTTAGCTCCTGACACCAGTTCGTAGGTCGCCACAACTTCAAGTACTGTTGCCACCTCGCTTTCGTCAGTCACAAGTACCCCTACACTCCGCGTAGGCTTGACATATGATCTTCTGTCCGTGTATATGTAGTCCACGGAGTTGCCGAGTCAGGGATACTAAGAGAGGTTCAAGCGCAATCGCGTAAAGCGTCATGGACATGGGGCAACCTTGTCTTACCGAACTGTGAATATTGATCGCGTGACTGAGTTGTCCGTTGACACTGATTCTTGACGTGCTATTCGTCAGTATGTTTTTCACGGAGGCTATAATTTTCTGTGGGAAGTGCATGGATGTCATACACCGGAACTGGTACGAATGATTAACTTTATCAAAAGCTTTTTCAAAGTCAAGCGACATCAGAGCACAGAGAATGTTGCAGGCTTCCGATATCGCTATAATGTCTCTGTAGTCGCATAAGGTCTGAAATATCGTTCTGTCCCTTCCCACACTTGTCTGGTAAGCTCCTGTCACTGTACGAATAACTGAATTAAACCTTTGCATCATGATATGGGCGAAGATTTTATAATCACTATTGAGAAGTGTTATGGTTCGAAGATTCTCCACGGTTTTGCCCCCTGGTGTTTTGGGGACTAAGACCACTGTACCTTCACAGAATTCCTTCGGAAGGTCAGTGTCGGCATTTAGTATTTCATTGCAGACGAGTGTCAATTTAGCAATTATCTGTTCGCGAAAAGTTTGATAAAATTCAGCGGGTACCCATCTGGTCCAGGTGATTTATTCTTTGGACTCCTCGAGATGGCATCTTCGACGTCTTCGTCCGTTATTCTTGCTGCGAGCACATCAGCTTCTTCTGGAGTGAGTCGCTCTGTCGTCCTAGCAGTGAGAGCTTGCTGCGCTGTTTCATATGTGTATTGGCCAGCACTCACTAAAGTGTCGATGGATCTCATCTCGTATTGCAGCTTGATCTGTCAAGAGTCTCCCGTCTGAAGTTTTGAGTTCCGTCAGAATTTCCGTTTTTGTATTTTGTTCTCTTGGAGGATGTGGTACATCGATGTTGTTTCTTCTCGTGTACTGTTCTGCAAACGCGTTCGTATTTTACAGCCTTCGAGATGGTGTCTCTGGAGGGTGAGCAATTTTGCTTTTATTCTGTTGATTTGCCTATAGTTTGTTATGATTGTAGCATCCCGAACGCACAAGTCTCTCAGACAGCTGAAGTAAAAGTCTAATGTCCGCTTCCGCCAGGCGACTTTTTCACGGGAGTAAGTTTTCATTGTCTTTATTATTGCGGGCTTCGCGCAGTTTAGCCACCAATGCAGCGCCGTACCGTACAAGTGGAACTTCCTTTCACATTCTGCCCAAGTGGTGTGGAAGGCGGTGTGACATCCAGGATCCGAAAGATGAACAACGTTTAGCTTCCACTGACCTCTCGCCCTGTAAGTTCCTTGTTTCTCTAAATTTATCGTACATATGTACGCGATATTATCAGAGAAAATAGTGGGCCATAGCTCGGACTGTAAAACGTGTCTCCTTAAATTGGACGTTGCGTAAATCACGTCGATACGACTGGCAGAATGGCTGGTGATATAGGTGAAACCTAGCGGATCACCATGTTTTAGTTCCCAAGTATCTAACAGATGGAATTCTCTGACGATGTTCTCCAGCTCCAGAGATTTGTTAAAATTTGGCGTCTGATCTTTGGGACTCAGCACGCAATTAAAGTCACCCGCAAATATTATTTGTTCAAATCGCACCGCGAAAAGGGGGGCGATGTCCTCCTTGAAAAATTCGGCCCTGCGGCGCTTGTTTCCGGTTCCTGACGGGGCATATATGTTGATAAACCTGGTGTTGTTTATCGTGACAGCGAGACCTCTACTGTTCGGCAGTTTCGTCACGTCTGTAAGTAGGATCCCCTCTTTAGTCATAATCGCTGTGCCGAGGCTATTGTCATTGCCAGGATTGATGACGGCGTTGTAGCCAGTGATGTCGTCCAAACGGATAGCCGTTACTTCTTGCAGCATTAAGATGTCAACATCAGCGGCGTACAGAAAATCTTGGAGATTTCTCAGATTGAGGGTGCTGCTAATTTTATTTATATTCAAGGTCGCAATTCTGTACGCCTGCAAGGACGACATGTCGACTATACCGTGTCAGGTGGGATACTGTTTGCCAGGTGAAGTGGATGTTTGCTCTACTTAGAAGAAGTCGGCATCATCATCTTCTGCACGAGCGTCTTTGATGGTGATTTGTTGCCGGGTGGACACATCTTGTCGACGGTCGGGTGCCGTCCGTCCTGAAAGTTGTGGTATGTCAGCCACCTCTGCATCATGGTTTTGCTCCTCCATGTCATCCGCCCAATCTCGCGTGCACGTAACTTCCCGCGTGTCCGTTTTTGGTACAGGTGGAGGGTCTTTCGGACTAGCTGTACCGCCTGGAATGTGGATTCCACGGTCGGGTTCAGTGTCCTCGTTTCGGGTCTTCCTTTTTGTTGTTCGATCTTCCGGAGGAGCTGCTTGTGTCGTCTCCGCCAATTCTTGGCCTATCTGTTTCGCCTTTTCACGCAAGATAGGCGCGATTTCTGCTGCTCCCTGACGGGCTATTCGACGTTTCTTCCGTTTCTTTGGTGAAACAGTTGTAGGTTGCTGGTCATTATCCTCCGATGTTGTAACTGCGTCCTCTTTGTGGCGCCCGACTTCTTCGAGTGGTTTGCACAGGTCGTCTTCTGCCGTCTTAGCCTGGTCTTGTTCTGCACACCTGTCAGTTTCCGCGTCTTGTGAGTGTGCTGGACCTGTAGCTTCTGTGCTGCTAGTACCCATGGCTACGGTACCATCGGGAACGTCGGCATAAGCAACTACCGCCCTGTCAAAACACATATCTGGGGCGACGTCACTGCGAATTGCAGCGGCGTACGTCACGGGTAGCGTGGCCATCTGACTAGGCGGGTCTCGCTCCCCAGTCGGCAGTTGCGTCACACGCCGTTGAACACACTGCGCGCGGACGTGTTGGGTCGAACCACAACCCGAGCAGGTTCTCGGCTGGCCATCGTAAATGATGATCGCTCGATATCCACCAATCCAGAGATACGATGGGATATGTTGCAGCATGTCAATCTTAACTTGCCTGACTCCATTTAATACTGGATACTTGTGCAAGCTAGACCATTTTTCGGCGACATTGCTGATAATGGCGCCATAGTCTCTCAGTTTGTTGTTAATCTCCTCGGGCGTTATTTCAAAGGGGAGCTCAAAGATTCGAACCGTTCTTATTCCCATTCCGGCACGCGAAACCGTGACCTGCCCTATGTGTCCGTCTGAATGTTTGAATTTTGCCACCCCACCACATGTTTCTACAATTTGGTGGCACTTGTCAGAACTGGATAACTTAAGGAACACAGTCGGACTGACAATCGACAGGTGATCAATTCATCCACTTTGATCTGAAAAGTTTCTTCGATAAATGCCTCAACTTCGTAAGATTTCGGTCGGGCGTAGTTCGGATCGAAAATCAACTTCAAAGTATCGCGTCGCGTTGTCTGTTCCATTATGTCATTCTAGAATGTGATCGTGGACTATGACTAACGCAGAAAGCGCGCACTCACCACGCAACGCCGGCCGCTCGCAGCGACGATGTAAACACCGCAAACAGCCGCTCCCGACGTCCGCACAACACGGCCGCCGGCGGCGGAATTACTAGCTGAACAGTAGCTACGCTTGCTCAAGAAGTCAACAACAAATCCTACAGAACTTCCGCATTCCACAGTGTTGTGAGATAATGGATATGGGAGGATGTAAACTTGTGAGAGATATCAGTTACAGCTTTTCTTTTGCACTGCACGACGCTTTCAACAAAGAGATAGCGCAATAGAGCAGCCCAAGTGGAAAGGAACACTTCCTATTTAAATTTCTGCATCCTACACTGTTGGCAGTTCTGTATAGGTGGCAGTTACGTGATTTTATTTCGGTGATTAAAAAATAAGAGTCGAATGTATGCACTGGGTAGCCGAGGCAGCTAGTTCATGGCGATTCAGTCAAGCAAGTTAATGAATGTACTGAATATGCTGCAAACCACTACAGGGAGCCTGTGTGTCAGATTTGTCATCCAGTGTGACGCAAAGGCGCTACAATAGGAAAATGAGCCACAGAGATGCATGTCTGGTGGAGTTTTGGGTCGCTGAGAGGTTGATATGATCTGGGTTCGATTCAAACTTCTGCCGATTATTTTTGATAGGGAGAGACAGATTCTATTCTCTTCTGGCTACGCCAAGTGAAGAAGGTATAATGGCATTGTGGTCTGAAATTCACATTAAACATGATATTCCTTCTCTACCAAGTAGACATTAGGTTGAACAACAATAAAGTCAGGAGTGGCGACATGTAGAAACTCTATCACCAGTAAATTTTCTTATACTAGTTATTTATTTCTAGTGACGAAACAAACGCTTTGTAGGGTCACAGGACACTTATTCCATCTTTTATTTGAGCATCTGTATGTCGATAAAATTGGTTCTGAACTGGGAATGCAACTCAGACCGCCCTTAACGAGGAATTTGATCCCTTCGTGACAATGCAGCTGAACTACAATTTGTTGTTTGTTCAAAACTGCAGATTTCTCAACATCTCCACATATTGCACCTGAATGAGTTCGAATCCTGGCCCGACACTAAAGTTTTCATTATGTATTATCAAGCTCTCGCATGAGAACACCTATCTGGTGGTGGATAATAATTATGATTTTTAGTGTATTTTCATTTGTTGTCAACACTTACGTTATTTGACGTTTTTTACTCCCAGTGAGACACAGAACTATTTGCGAGATCACTGTAAGTTCAAGGATGTTATTCCGAGCTGCTGGTGGAGAAAAATACGTTAGTTGACGTCTCTTTGTGTGTAGTCAACAAAGATATGTGTGGGGTTCGATTCCTAGTCAGCACTGAACTGTTTGTCATATTATTTCTAGTTCAAACATGCTCACATGTCGCTGCTGGTGTAACAAACCCATAATTAACATTCCTTTTCTCTAGAATATAACAGCGATACGTACCGTGTTGGAGTCCTGGGCAGGAAAAAATTAATGTGTCGTCTCGTCATTTCAGTTAAAACATCTTGCTATTGCCGAGAAAATCCCATATGTCACAGTTGATTGTGCTTCGATAACAATCCGGTTATATTCTGGGTTCGAAACCCTGTCCAACACAAAGCTTTACCTCACGGCATTTCAAGTAAGTTACTTGTGGAGAAGCAATATTTAACATCTCTTTTAGTTCGTTAACTGGGACAATTGATGCTGGGTAGGAATTCGCGTCCATTAAAAATGTTTACGTTATGTAATTTAATGTTGATATTTCCTAACTGATACTGTCTAGAATCGAGGTATATCGCTCTCTGTATGCCTAGTCAGGAATGGCTGTTAGTTTCCGTCAGTCACGAAATCTTTGCTTGGTCTGCATGACCTGGGTTTGGGTCCACGTGCAGGACGTGCGTTTCGTCGTGTCATTTGAAGTTCAAACATATTCTCAACCAGCAGCTCGTGAAAAACCTAAATTTTTGATGTAATTTTGTGTTAAATAATAAGTACGGTATGTTATTTTTAAGCGGAAATCATGAATATGACGAATTTATTACGTGCATTGCCTATCTAATATAATAATGACAGTGGTAACATTGCAGGTACGTCATCTATTGTAATAAATGTGAGCTTACAAGCCTTAAGGACAGTCTTATCTGTGATAAGGTGTTCCATAATATTTGTAGCATCGTGTTACTACTTTACATCTTGAGTTATTGCGATACTGAGCAGTGTTTTCTAGTGGTTATTTGTTGGAAGCATTTTCAATAGTCATACGACTGTACCGAGGAGCGATTAGAGAACCTGCTAGACAGCTGCGTTATGAGGGTTGTATGCGAATCAGGCGAAATGTAATTCAGGTCGTTCGGATACTTTTGAGTACGACTGTACATATTTTCCCTTATACTACTAATTTTGACGTCTCTAATTTAGCACTTCGTCTCTAATACTTCACTTACTATAAGTTTAGCAACAATTACATAACTATTTTGCCCATTTGACCAAAAATAGCCAAGAACACTCTACACCATATGGAGAAAAATCTCCGGACAACCATTGATATCGTTCCAAGGACGCCAGCCAAGTACGTAATGCTGTCTAGGAGCTCCGGTTCCTGAGTTTAATGTTGAGAAGGGACTTTCCACTGATCGATGATACGGTGGTGGTCGAATTTTTCGTTCTTCCTAAAGGACAGAGGGCAGTTGTAGCCTTATTTTAGGCGAACATATCATGTACGAAACAACGTAGTAGCTTCAGGCACTTGCAGTTGACCCTAAATGTAAATAATGTAACGTGTTACGAATGAGTAGGTGGAAGCGTCTATTACTGTATGATAACACGATCAGCGATGTCACTGCCAATACTCATAACCGTTAGCTACATCTATATCTTATAGGAGTACTAGTCCATACTCATTTATAATGGGACTCCTAGACGATTAACAGTTGTAGGAATGGTTGATGTCAGAATAAAATTGAGCAAAGAGTCCTAAGGAAATTTAATCCGCCCAAGAAAGTAACGACTTATAAAACCATAGTTTAACTGATTCTTGGGTGTTGCTTGTCAGCCTAGGAGGATTAGCAGGCAAGCACGAGTAATTCAAAGAAGAGTAGCGTGTTTGGTGACTCATTCACTTAATAACCTCATTATATCTATACTCTTTCAAGTCAAACAGCTGACGCTATAAGAAGTGTTATGAGTCACGGAAAAGTTCATTCTTAAAATTTCGAGAGTGTACGTTCCAAGAAGAGTCAAGCAACATATTGCATTACACTGCACGTATCTCTCCAAACTATTAAAAATATGCGACCTAATTCGGAGGCTTAGAGCAGTCGTTTACCGCAGGCAGCATTCGTGATTGCAAGAAGAAAGAAGGGAAACCGTAGAGGTACACAAAGTAGCCTTCGATACAAACCGTAGGATGGTGTATGGGGCATAAGTGTCAGTGGAGATGTTCGAAGTCTTAATCATTTTCAACAGCATTTTGTCACAGATCACATTTAGTA
This sequence comes from Schistocerca americana, assembly GCF_021461395.2. Lineage (NCBI taxonomy): Eukaryota > Metazoa > Arthropoda > Insecta > Orthoptera > Acrididae > Schistocerca > Schistocerca americana. The sequence continues at coordinate 584,625,699 of NC_060122.1, read as the reverse complement.
AAAGAAATTCAAATTAGGGAAAACCATATTCAGCTCGTCCCAAATCTCCTCTGAATGTCACCAAAATACTCTCTGACAAAAACTTTCGTATAGATCCACATAAGCTTATATGGGTGTTACCTCTGTACTTCGGTTATAGCGGAAGCTTACAAAATTAGTTGACGTAGATGTCAGACGCTTGATGACGTACACTTTAGAATTGGGTGGCTCCAATCAGTTATTTTATTAGGCTTATCTGAGCCTACAGTTGTTACGCTTAGATGAGACTGGTACAAATGAGAAACTAGTGGCCTAAAATCATACCCCTATTTGAGCTCATTCTTCAGGAATATGGTGCCGTATTGAGTTGGCATACGTACACTATGTGATCAGAAGTATTTGGACACCCCCAAAAAACATATTTCCAGGTACTCCACATCACCGACCTCAATAGTCATTAGGCATCGTGAGAGAGCAGAATGGGGCGCTCCGCGGAACTAACGGACTTCGAACGTGGTCAAGTGATTGGTGTCACTTACGTCATACGTCTGCACGGGAGATTTCCACGCTCCTAAACATCCCTAGGTCCACTGTTTTCGATGTGATAGTGAAGTGGAAACGCGAAGAGACACGTGTAGCACAAAAGCGTACAGGCCAACCTCGTCTGTTGATTGACAGAAACCGCCGACAATTGAAGAGGGTCGTAATGTGTAATAGGCAGACATCTATCCAGACCAGCACACAGGAATTCCAAACTGCATCAGAATCCACTGCAAGTGCTATGACAATTAGGCGGGAGGTGAGAAAACTTGGATTTCATGATCAAGCGGCTGCTCAAAGGCCACACATCACGCCGCCTGGCTTGGTGTAACGTGCGTAAACATTGGACGATTGAATGGTGGAAAAACATGTGGAGTGACGAATCATGGTACAAAATGTGGCGATCTGGTGGCAGGGTGTGGTATGGTGAATGCTCGGTAAATGGCATCTGCCAGTGTGTGTCGTGCCAACAGTAAAATTCGGAGGCGGTGGTGTTATGATGTGGTCGTGTTTTTCATGGAGGGGGCTTGCACCCGTTGTTGTTTTGCGTGGCGCTATCGCAGCAAAGGCCTACATTGATGTTTTAAGCACCTTCCTGCTTCCCACTATTGAAGAGCAATTCTGGGATGGTGACTGCATCTATCAACAGGATCGAGCACCTGTTCATATTGCACGGCGTGTTTTGGAGGGGTTACACGACAATAACATTCCTATAATGGACTGGCCTGCACAGAGTCCTGACCTGAATCCTATAGAACACTTTTTGGATGTTTTGGAACGGCGACTTCGTGCCTTGCCTCATCGACCGACATCGATACCTCTCCTCAGTGCAGCACTTAGTGATGAATTGGCTGCCATTCCCCAAGAAATCTTCCACCAGCTGGTTGAACATATGTCTGCGAGAGTGGAAGCTGTCATCAAGGCTAAGGTTAGGCCAAAACCATCTTGAATTTCAGCACTACCGATGGATGGCGCCACGAACTTGTAAGTCATTTTCAGCCAGGTGTCCGGATACTTTTCACCACATAATGTACATCTCCTGATCTACAGCTAACGTTGATTAACGTTTCACGACTGTTTTGGTCACACAATTTAAAGAACACACAAACTCATCGGCCCTGTCGTATAGCTGCGAACATAGATTTCGACAAGCAAAGAATATGCTACAAGTAAATGTGATCACTTTCACCATCATGACTTTTAGAATTGTACTGGTTCCTTATTGTCATTGCGGGTATGAACTCATGGTTGGAAAGGTACCTTTTCCTTGCAATCCGCAGGAGAAAGATATTTTTAATTTAAGCTGCAATCAGAGTTCTCACGGTTTTTTTCTGATAACAGAATGAAATAAAAGAGAAATCCACGCAGAGGTAAATCTAGCGATCGAGGCAAATTAACAAATCGTCTTCTCCGCCTATCAACTTTTCCTCGAATCTTTTGTCGGTTACATCTTAGACAAAGTATGTCAAGTGTGGTGACAATGTGTCATTACGAGATACATACTTCTGAAAATTCTTTTAATGAATCTTTAATTATCGTAGCAATGGAAATAAAGTCTATCCATTGATCACAAAAACCACTAGATATTAGTGATATAAATTTCGAATAGAAAAAAAGAGGAGCAGTGAGTACAAGAGAAGCGTCAATGCTGACCAGGCGCCATGTCGTCCTTTACAACGTCGAACCATTTGGATGCAGTATGGAGGGGCATGGTGTCAGATCATTCAAGTCGGTTCTCAGTATCACAAAGTGTAGCAGAGCCCGTTCCAGTCCTCCCACCAAGGAACAATTCCTATAGCACCAGGAAGTGAACCTGGATCCTCTGCATCACAGTTGGACGCAGTAAATATTCGGCTTAGGAGGTGGACTGAATTTCCTATGGGTCAGTATAAAACGTATTTTTAGGTAACATATACACTGAAGAGACAAAGAAACTGGTATACCTTCATAATGTGTAGGTCATCCGCGAGCACCCAGAAGTGCCGCAACACGAGGTAGCGTGGGATCGACTAATGTATGAAATAGTGCTGGAGGGAACTGACACCAAGAATTCTGCAGGACTGTCCATAAATCCGTTAAGAGAACGAGGGGGAAGAGATCTCTCCTGAGAAGCATTTTGCAAGGCATCCCAAATATGCTCAATAGTTATCATGTCTGGGGAGTTTGGTGGCCAGTGGAAGTGTTTAAACTCAGAAGAGTGTTCCTGTAGCTATTCTGCACCAATTCTGGGCGCGTGGGATGTCGCATTGTCCTGCTGGAATAGCCCAAGTCCGTCATAATTCACAATGAACATGAATTGATGCAGGTGATCAGACAGGGAGCATACGTTCGTTTCACCTGTCAGAGTCGTATCTAGACGTATCGTGGGTCCCATATCACTCCAACTGCACACGTCAGACACCATTACAGAGCCTCCACCAGCTTGAAAAGTCCCATGGTGACATGCAGGGTCCATGGATTCATCAGGTTGTTTCCGTACCGGTACACGTCCATCCACTCGATACAATTTGAAACGTGACTCGTCCGACCAGGCAATATGTTTCCACCCATAAACAGTCCAATACCGATGTTGGTGGGTCCAGGTGAGGTGCAAAGCTTTGTTTCGTGCAGTCATGAAGGGTACACGAGTGGACCTTCGGCTTCTAAAGCCCATGTCGATTAATTGTTCGCACCCTGATGGTTCAGCATTGGAATCTGAAGCAATTTGCAGAAGGTTGCACTTCTTTCACGTTAAACGATTCTCTTCACTCGACATTGGTCCCGTTCTTGCAAGATCTTTTTCCGGCCGTAGCGATATCGGAGATTTGATATTTTACCAGATTCCTGATATTCACGGTACACTCGTGAAATGGTCGTACGGGAAAATGCCCACTTCATCGATACCTCGGAGATGCTATGTCCCATCGCTCGTGCGCCGACTATTAACACTACGTTCAAACTCACTTAAATCTTGATAACCTGCCATTGTAGCAGCAGCAACCGATGTAACAACTGCGTCACTCACTTGTTGTATTATATAGGCGTCGCCGACCGCAGTGCCGTATTCTGACTGTTTATGTATCTCTGTATTTGAATGCGCATGCCTATACCAGTTCCTTTGGTGTTTCCGTGTACTTGGTGACGTAGAACACATATACTTTTAAAGTGTTCAGTTTATGTACGAGCCCAGAATAACCGCGTAGTTTTATTTTCTTATTCATCATCATCGTCATCATCATCAACAGCAGCAGCAGCCATTTCATGTTCTGTGCTGAATAAAGGCAACGTATAGACTAGGCTGTTCCAACACTGCTCCACAGGGCGTGGTACTATCAGGTGTTCCTCAACTTGCTCGTGGGCAGGCGCAACTAGTATAGGCTACCCACGAGACAACCCTATTAACTTGTACGTCGCAACTTGGCCATACCTGCTCGCCAGTGTTTGGCAGTTACAGAACTGTCGTGTGCTCTACGACCCAGGGGCCTTACTGCCCCTTATTAGCTGTTTGCTCATTCCTGTCCCACTGTACCCGTGGGAGTCCTGGTTTCAAGCAGGCATAGTGAATGGAACAGGGTACTCCAGAATTTTCATCCACTATTGTGTTCAGCTATATGTACCCATGTCGCTTCTGTACGTTCACTAATATCGTCACCTTGCATTAGATGATCATTTCGGTCTTTTCATATATTTTGGAATCCAGTAAAAAACTACCTTGGTTCATCCAGTAGCCTAACTACTGGACTGTAGGTTCGCCAATAAGAGATGACGGGACAAGTGTAAACACTTCCGCCTCTACTAGAATACCGCCCCACTTTCTTTAATGGTGACCAGATGGCAAGTTACTAGCAGAACATCATGTGGTATTTTTAGTGTACTCATATCCTAACATCGGCATGCACAAAACTTAATGTTGATCTCTTTGCCTTGAGACAAGCAGTGATTACAGGTATGCGTGTTATAGTGTGATAGCACTACTCACTGCAACGAGGTCCTTTCAGATGATAAGCATACCAGTTGTCCTTCACTATAATGGCGAGTGATTAGCAGGACTGTGGTCAGTTTGTCAGATGTGGTAAGCAGCGGTTGTCGACAGTGGCGCCTGTTACTGACAGGCCACTGCCCACAACTTTTGAGTCTATACAATACTGCAGTGCGTGTATTATAACGAATTACGATGCAAAGTTCCTTTGGGCAAGGATGAGTGTCCAAAGGAACAAGTACTACAGCCACTAGAACCGTTATGAAATTCATGAAATGCATTCGCAATTGCGAATATGGATTGCCATCAGCTGTATAATGGAATGACGGAATTTGTGACAGATCGGGACTCGAACACGGATTTCCCGCTTATCAAAATCCAGTGATTACTACTCGTTCAGCTCAGTGATTTATTAACTTCTGCCATGGCAGCAGGAAATATGGAGATTGGCTTGAGAAATAACGGGAACGTTTCCACACTTTTGACACGTCGGGTGTAACAGTAGATTGTTCAGTCTCTTCCAACAGGTTTCGATGTTTGTCAAGTCCAAGCACATCAGTTTGACTCCTACAAACTTTATTGTAACGCACTGCACGACATCATACACTTTAGTTGTTGTGTAGTCGTGTTACGCATTAAATTCACGTTGAGGCGCCTTTTAGGAGCGCTAGCGACGCTCACAGATGTCAACGGGAACTCCACAGCATTGACGTTCACCGATCTTATCCGCATGCTCCACGAATATCGAAGACATTACGGACCTACCTATTTATGTTTAGAATTTCCTTTGTTGGGGCTGAAATTTCATCTCCTCATTGTATTACCGCGTCACTCACCGTATAAAATGGTCAATGAAACCTCAAAGGCAGAATCACCTGTCTCATTCAACGGTTCCCGTAACTATGCTACCTTAGGTTTATCTCCTGAAGCTTTCACTTAGATAATTATCTCTAATAAGTGAACCTACCTGGTTCGCTATGTGTTGTACACACACAGTATTATTTTAGTATTGGGTGGATTTTCTTTAACCTTATATTTGATTGTTAGCAGCAAAGTAGAGCATTCTGCAGTATTACTTGAATTAAATCTGTCATACTGGCAAGGTTTACATTGAAATCAACAATTATTAGACATCGACGAGAAAATGCTCACCCTCCAATTTATAGAGAAACCTACACAGCTCTGAACCAGAGTAAAAATTGTAGTTTTGGAATGTGCAGAAACCTCCAAAGTAGTACAACACATTAAGAGCCATAAGTAAACCCTAGGGCAAGCTGCGAATTGGACGACTCACCATGAGCCTTATAGTCTGTCAACTTTCCTCACAGTCAGTAAGACAGAATGTGTGTCTTTCCATTGTGAATGTCGTTGTTGGCTGAAACCTAGATTACAACTTCCTCCTCCATATCTTATTTTCCAAAACTGTTAACGTGTTAGGTTGTTCCAGAAACACAACTGTAAATGTAAACTTCCCAGGCATATGCAACTGAAAAGGTGGCACACAAACCTGGTGTCTCAAAGTTGAATGTATGTTCTTCACTTAGTGTGTGCTATGGCCTGTTGAATTCTGTGTTTGTCCCAGACGTTTCGAGATACAACTCTTACTCCTGCCAGATGTATTGGCGCTCACATTCAAATAGGATGCTATAGATGTCTGGGGGGAGAAGTTTCAAACGATCCCTTGCAGAGTTAAGAATATGTTTCGTTTTCAGCTGTGGACGGAAGGTTTTGATGTCACATTTTCCAAGTAGCCTAGCTATCTTGGCTGAGAGTCGCCCATGTGCGGAAGAAAAGAGAGGTTCTTATTCATGACTTGTTGGATCTGTACTTTCATTGACAGAAATCAGAGCCTGGGCTTCATTGCATCCATTTTCACGGAGATCTTCTTTCAGGTACTGTAGCTTTTTTCGTCACAAGGGTGGTAAGCACTAAATGCCTTTGCGCTGGATGGGGGTAATTCGTTGCATGCAGGTACAGGTTGTGTGGGTCTTCTTTCTATAAACTGCATGGCCTAAGGTAGCATCTGCATTATTGCTAACTAGGCTAGCCAAGAAAAGAAGAAATCTATTTTCTTCTAGTTTCATAGTGAACGTAAAACAGTTTGATGGATACTGTTTAAGTGGTATAGAGACTCAGCTAGCACCTGCCTTCCATGCTCCCACGCCAAGAATATGTGGCTGATGTGGCAGGAGAAGTGATCAGGTTATGGGTCGGCAGCTAGAAGTGCTACATCGTTGAAGTGTTCCATATCAAGACTTGAAATCCCAATGCCAGTGAGGATCCCTTGGCTACTCCATCATTTGTTCATGAAACTTCCTGTTGTACTGAAGAAGCTGGCGTGAGTGCTTGTTACAATAGTATTACTATTAACAGCTCGAAGTGATGCCAGAAATTCCAAAGTGTCCTCATGATGCACCTTCGTGAAGAGCGATGTAAGGTCAAAGCTCACAATGTGACCAGCTCTATAGTTGCGTGCGCCCAAGTGTTGTCAAGAAACTGGCCGAGTTCTTCACACGATGTCCCACAAAGGGACATAGACGCATAACTAGGTATTTGGTCAGTATGTAGACGGTGAATTACTAGTGTTGCCTGCTGGCTACAGAGTGACAGCTTGATTGTGGCTTTTGCAAAGTCGTTGTAGGTGTGGTAAGACTGATAATGTCTGCCCTTGCGTATAAATATGGGGATTTCTCGAGATTTTTCCAGAAGATTGTTAGGATGACATTCATCATAAGGTCGCATATTTCAACAGTGCCGCGTGATGGAGGTCCATGAGGTTCTCATCACACCTCTTTCTTTGATTAGTTGTGCCCAAAGATCGTGTATAGACCAGCAGCACTGACTGAGGAATTTATATTTTATTTCTTGAAGGGTTTCATTCTACAATGTCAAGTATGCTATGAGGGGCAGTCAAATGAAGACCAAAAACCCGCCACAATGGGCCAATGGAATGGTTCTATTCAAAAGTAATCACTTGTCAAGACATTTATCCCACTGAAAGACGAGATGATCATTTTCCATTTTATAAAAGGTAGTTAGCCACTGATGGATCAACAACCACAACCACTCTTGTACTTCCTCGTCCGACTCACACCAAAGTCCACACATGTTTTTCTTCAGGCCGCTAAAGATGTGAAAATTACATAGCTGTATGGAGGATGTTGCAGTATTTCTCAACTGAATCGTTGAATGTAGGACCTGGCGTTATTATGCAACAGGATAATTCCATCAGACAATGTTCCTAAGCATTTCAACTTCACAGTGCGTGCAGTTTCTGCAAAGTGTCGTCACAGGGGTGCGCATTGATTGTGGTTCCACTCTAGAGGAACTCTACGAGCAGAGGGTAACAGTCGTCCCCACACTACCAATTGCACGAACGCTACGCTTCAACGATTTGATCGGGAAACACTGCAACATCCTCCATACAGCCTGACAACCTGGATCTTTCACCATGTAATTTTCACACCTTTAGCGGCATGACGAAAGACATGCATGGACATTGGTTAGTAGATAAAAAATGTAGGTTCTGGGACACTAGGACAATTTTATAAAAAATAAAAAATGGCTCATTAACACTCACAATTTTTTATTTTCCATAAAATTGCCCTAATCCCCCAGAATCTACATTTATTATCTACTACTCATTTTACCCAATAATATTATAATATAATAATGTAATAATAGCTACACTAAAAAATCATTTGTTTAATCTACATTTCCCATAGGTGAATGTAATGTAATTAAATATATTAGAGAATTACTATTATTTTAAAAAATAATTTAAAAAAAATTTTAACAAATATTTCTGAGTCCCAAAAATTATCCTATTTTTGACTCTTGTTAACAACGTGATTTTTAAAATTATATTAAAGAATAAATACATAAAATTATTGACTTTCTGCTTTAGCAGCCATAAGATTAATTTGAGATGTTGTTTTCTATTGTGAATGTAGTAAATAAATAAAAATATATTCAATATAAAATTCTAACTTATTTTTTGTAAAACTAATAACAATTTTTTTATATAAATGGAGACTATAATTAAGCAATTCAATGCTGTTAGTGTCTCAAAAGAGATTAAAAAAATAACTGAACTATAGATAAATGTTTTATATGACATTACCGACCGTGAGTATAAAACACTAGATGTAGAGAAAAAAAGTATGTACTTTAATAATGATTTTAAGGTTGTTTTACCAAATAGATATTACAAATTAAATGGTAATTGGGAACTTGAAATAATTAGAAAAAGACAAATTAAATTAAAATATAAAAGAATAAAAAAACTTAAAAATAAAAATAATGAATTTGACGATATAGACTTAACAATGTGGTTTTTTAAAAATAATGTAATTTTGAAATTACAACTAAATGGTTCATTTTTATTTTTTAGAAATCTAATAAAGTTATTAATTATAAATGGAGAACCAAAACGAAATCGAAGCTAAAGAAAAAGATACTTATGAAATAATTGAGATACATGAAAAAGATTTTGATTGTCCTATTTGTTTAACTGATGAAAATAATCGTCAATTTGTTACAACAAATTGCTATCATATTTTTCAGAACAATGCATTGATAAATGGTTAAGGGAAAACAAAACTACCACTTTGTAGGAACACTATTAAAATAAAGAACCAACATCAGTTGAAATATTGACAACATTTGATATTTTACCAGCAACAGTAATTAGATCTTTTGATCAATTTTTTGATTCTTCACCAGTAACTGAAAGATCTTTTGATCGTTTGTTTTATAGAATTTAACTATTCAGAATTTAATATTATGAATCTGATGATGAAATTAAAATTAAAAAATCATAAAAATTATAAAATTTACTTTATAACATATCTAATAAACTTTTTCTATATAAATGGAGCAAGTGCAACAAGATTGTTCTGTTAAAACTAAATTTTGTAAATATTGTAAAACAGAAATATCATTTGATAATTTTACTATATACAAAAGAAAGTTATAGCACTATAAGTAGAAAATGTATAAATAAATATCATGTAAAAAATTACAATAAAGATCGAATTCCTTGTGTATGTGGAAAAAGTATAGCTAAATATAATTTTATGAAACATTTACAACGAAATCCAAGTGAAGAACATAGAAAAATGTTATTAAGAATAGATAATGAAGAAAAATCTTAATATACAAGGTACATGTAATTTGTTAAGAAATTAACGATTTAAATTGCTTCTAAACAAACTCATCTCAAAAAGATAAACATAGTAATAAATGTAAGAACTGTACTTTAGAATACATTAAGAATAAGAAAGCTTTATCTTTATGTTTTATTATTTATTAAAAATAATCCCTTATGATTAGTTATCTATCATAAAATAATACTTATCCATCTGTTAAAGAGTTATCCTTTTATTAATTAAAATATTTTTTACAGATCTAATGAATTTCTTTTGTAATAAATACAAGATGAAAATGGAAAGTATTTTTGCTAATCAACTACAAAAAGTCAATGTTGCAAGACTTCATGAGTTTTGTAAAGTAAATAATTGACATAAAGCTGATTTTATTACATTTATTATTAGTAATCGTTCAAATATTATTAGTAATCATCCAAATATTGTTGTAAATAATAAAAGTGAAAATAATAAAACCACTGTTCAAAATAATAGAAATTCTGAAGTAACTGATAATAATAAAATGTGTATAACTGAAAAAAATGAAAATTATATAACTTAAGTAAGTAAAAACTATAAAAATATTGTTAATACTTATATACCTCGAGATGCTACAAATTATACAGCCATAGTAAGTGAAAATCTTCGGAAAAAGTTACCATTTTATGGTATTTATGATGTTTTACAATAAAAAAATAATAACAATATTTTAATTTTCTACAAATATATTCATAAACCGAGGAAATAGATTACAAACTTTAAGTTTAGAAAATAGTATAGATAATCTTGATCTTAAACAGTTCTTAAAAGCAGTAAAAATAAAATTATTTTGATTGTTAAACACTTTTTGAAAGTACATCTTGGTATAAAGATAAATTAGAATTTATTTTTTGAATATAAACTACAAACAGATTAAATAAATGAAAAAATTTCAAGAATTTGGACAACAAACACTAAACAATTCTATTTTAACAGTAAAAGATTTTAATAAAATATTCAAATATGGTAGAAGATATATTTTAAAAAAAAATTTCTAATTTTCAAGCACAAGGATCAGGTTGATCATTAAATAGAATATTTGGTTTACAACTAGCAATTAATAGATATGTTCCACTAAGAGGATCATCTGAAATTGGTTTACCAAATGTAAAAAAAAAAAACTTGTATTAAGGAAAAAAGTAATGATCAAAAATGTTTTCTCTGGTGTGTAAAAGCAGCTTTGTTTCCTGTAGATGAACATCTGGAAAGAATAACAAAATATAAAAATTTTTGTCTTTATCCTGACAAAAAACCTGAAAATTTTGAATATCCTGTATTAGGTAATGATGTTCCAAAAATAGGAAATATAATTAATGTATCTATTAATGTTTATTCATTTGAAGATGGCGAAAACTAACTAGTATATTCATTAAAAATTACAAAATCTTATAAAGAAAAATATTTAAATCTACTTTGTTTTAAGAAAGATAATAATTCAAATTATTGTTATATGAAAATTGATCTAGACATTTATCAAGTCAAATTAACAAACATGAAACAGTAAAATTTATTTGTGATTTGTGTTTACTTCATTTCAATAGTAAAGAAAAATTAGATAATCATGCAACAAACTTTTTAACTAATAAATCATTAAAAGTTGAAATCCCAAGTGAAGGGGAATATGATTCTTTTAAAAATTAACAATATACACAAAAAGTTCCATTTGCTATTTAAGCTTATTTTGAAAGTTTACTTTTAAAAATGGATAATTGTGAACCAAATCCAAAACACCATATACAATGAAATATTAAAAACATGAACCAAGTGGATTTCGTTATTATCTTAAATATATATATGGAAATTATAAGGTTCTTGTTGTTTATAGAGGACCAAGTTTTCATAGAAAATTTATAGAATGTTGTTTGTTGTTGTTGTTGTGGTCTTCAGTCCTGAGACTGGTTTGATGCAGCTCTCCATGCTACTCTATCCTGTGCAAGCTTTTTCATCTCCCAGTACCTACTGCAACCTACATCCTCCTGAATCTGCTTAGTGTATTCATCTCTTGGTCTCCCTCTACGATTTTTACCCTCCCCGCTGCCCTCCAATACTAAATTGGTGATCCCTTGATGCCTCAGAACATGTCCTACCAACCGATCCCTTCTTCTGGTCAAGTTGTGCCACAAACTTCTCTTCTCCCCAATCCTATTCAATACTTCCTCATTGGTTATGTGATCTACCCATCTAAACTTCAGCATTCTTCTGTAGCACCACATTTCGAAAGCTTCTATTCTCTTCTTGTCCAAACTATTTATCGTCCATGTTTCACTTCCATACATGGCTACACTCCATACGAATACTTTCAGAAATGACTTCCTGACACTTAAATCAATATTGGATGTTAACAAATTTCTCTTCTTCAGAAACGCTTTCCTTGCCATTGCCAGCCTACATTTTATATCCTCTCTACTTCGACCATCATCAGTTATTTTGCTCCCCAAATAGCAAAACTCCTTTACTACTTTAAGTGCCTCATTTCCTAATCTAATTCCCTCAGCATCACCCGACTTAATTAGGCTACATTCCATTATCCTTGTTTTGCTTTTGTTGATGTTCATCTTATATCCTCCTTTCAAGACACTGTCCATTCCATTCAACTGCTCTTCCAAGTCCTTTGCTGTCTCGGACAGAATTACAATGTCATCGGCGAACCTCAAAGTTTTTATTTCTTCTCCATGAATTTTAATACCTACTCCGAATTTTTCTTTTGTTTCCTTTACTGCTTGCTCAATATACAGATTGAACAACATCGGGGAGAGGCTACAACCCTGTCTTACTCCCTTCCCAACCACTGCTTCCCTTTCATGTCCCTCGACTCTTATAACTGCCATCTGGTTTCTGTACAAACTGTAAATAGCCTTTCGCTCCCTGTATTTTACCCCTGCCACCTTTAGAATTTGAAAGAGAGTATTCCAGTCAACATTGTCAAAAGCTTTCTCTAAGTCTACAAATGCTAGAAACGTAGGTTTGCCTTTCCTTAATCTTTCTTCTAAGATGAGTCGTAAGGTCAGTATTGCCTCACGTGTTCCAGTGTTTCTACGGAATCCAAACTGATCTTCCCCGAGGTTGGCTTCTACTAGTTTTTCCATTCGTCTGTAAAGAATTCGTGTTAGTATTTTGCAGCTGTGACTTATTAAGCTGATAGTTCGGTAATTTTCACATCTGTCAACACCTGCTTTCTTTGGGATTGGAATTATTATATTCTTCTTGAAGTCTGAGGGTATTTCGCCTGTCTCATACATCTTCCTCACCAGATGGTAGAGTTTTGTCAGGACTGGCTCTCCCACGGCCGTCAGTAGTTCCAATGGAATATTGTCTACTCCGGGGGCTTTGTTTCGACTCAGGTCTTTCAGTGCTCTGTCAAACTCTTCACGCAGTATCGTATCTCCCATTTCATCTTCATCTACATCCTCTTCCATTTCCATAATATTGTCCTCAAGTACATCGCCCTTGTATAGACCCTCTATATACTCCTTCCACCTTTCTGCTTTCCCTTCTTTGCTTAGAACTGGGTTTCCATCTGAGCTCTTGATATTCATACAAGTCGTTCTCTTATCTCCAAAGGTCTCTTTAATTTTCCTGTAGGCGGTATCTATCTTACCCCTAGTGAGATAGGCCTCTACATCCTTACATTTGTCCTCTAGCCATCCCTGCTTAGCCATTTTGCACTTCCTGTCGATCTCATTTTTGAGACGTTTGTATTCCTTTTTGCCTGTTTCACTTACTGCATTTTTATATTTTCTCCTTTCATCAATTAAATTCAATATTTCTTCTGTTACCCAAGGATTTCTACTAGCCCTCGTCTTTTTACCTACTTGATCCTCTGCTGCCTTCACTACTTCATCCCTCAAAGCTACCCATTCTTCTTCTACTGTATTTATTTCCCCCATTCCTGTCAATTGCTCCCTTATGCTCTCCCTGAATCTCTGTACAACCTCTGGTTCTTTCAGTTTATCCAGGTCCCATCTCCTTAAATTCCCACCTTTTTGCAGTTTCTTCAGTTTTAATCTACAGGTCATAACCAATAGATTGTGGTCAGAGTCCACATCTGCCCCTGGAAATGTCTTACAATTTAAAACCTGGTTCCTAAATCTTTGTCTTACCATTATATAATCTATCTGATACCTTTTAGTATCTCCAGGGTTCTTCCATGTATACAACCTTCTTTCATGATTCTTAAACCAAGTGTTAGTTATGATTATGTTGTGCTCTGTGCAAAATTCTACCAGGCGGCTTCCTCTTTCATTTCTGTCCCCCAATCCATATTCACCTACTATGTTTCCTTCTCTCCCTTTTCCTACACTCGAATTCCAGTCACCCATGACTATTAAATTTTCGTCTCCCTTCACAATCTGAATAATTTCTTTTATTTCATCATACATTTCTTCAATTTCTTCGTCATCTGCAGAGCTAGTTGGCATATAAACTTGTACTACTGTAGTAGGTGTGGGCTTCGTATCTATCTTGGCCACAATAATGCGTTCACTATGCTGTTTGTAGTAGCTTACCCGCATTCCTATTTTCCTATTCATTATTAAACCTACTCCTGCATTACCCCTATTTGATTTTGTGTTTATAACCCTGTAGTCACCTGACCAGAAGTCTTGTTCCTCCTGCCACCGAACTTCACTAATTCCCACAATATCTAACTTCAACCTATCCATTTCCCTTTTTAAATTTTCTAACCTACCTGCCCGATTAAGGGATCTGACATTCCACGCTCCGATCCGTAGAACACCAGTTTTCTTTCTCCTGATAACGACATCCTCTTGAGTAGTCCCCGCCCGGAGATCCGAATGGGGGACTATTTTACCTCCGGAATATTTTACCCAAGAGGACGCCATCATCATGTAATCATACAGTAAAGCTGCATGCCCTCGGGAAAAATTACGGCTGTAGTTTCCCCTTGCTTTCAGCCGTTCGCAGTACCGGCACGGCAAGGCCGTTTCGGTTATTGTTACAAGGCCAGATCAGTCAATCATCCAGACTGTTGCCCTTGCAACTACTGAAAAGGCTGCTGCCCCTCTTCAGGAACCACACGTTTGTCTGGCCTCTCAACAGATACCCCTCCGTTGTGGTTGCACCTACGGTACGGCTATCTGTATCGCTGAGGCACGCAGGCCTCCCCACCAACGGCAAGGTCCATGGTTCATGGGGGGGTTATAGAATGTATAAAACAAGAACTTGAAGGAATTGGAAGAATATATTCTGACATTGAAGAAATGAATACAAAATGTATCATGTATCTACAGTTTGTACACTATGTAAATGTCATTATATAAAAAATAATAAAAAAGTATGTCATCATGATCATTTAACTGGACAATATTTTGTTCAATTGTGTAATGAATGTAATTTAAAACTACAACAACCTAATTTTGTACCTATTTATTTACATAATTAATCTGGTTGTGATTGACATCTTTCTGTAAAAGATCTTGGTTATGATAATAAAGAAGTAGTACTAATACCATATAATGAAAATACATACCATAGTTTCGGTGAATACATAAACTTAAAAAAAAAGAGAATTGTTGATACTTTTTAATTAATGCCTTCTTCACTTACGAAACTTTCATCAAATTTAAAGAAAAATCAATTAAATAGTACTTTTCTCAGGAATTATTTAATTTAGCAATTAGAAAAGGTTTTTATCCATATGATTATATGGATTCTTGGTATATTTGAAGAAACAGAATGACTAACAAAAGATAAAATTTATAATAAATGTAATGATTGCAATATAACTAATGAAGACTATGAAAATGCAAAATTAGTTTGGTAAAAGTAGAATATAAAAAATCTTGGTGAATATCATGATTTATATCTTAAAATGATGTATGATTGTAAAGTTATGTTTTTGAAAATTTAAGAAAAATGTATAAATACATATAATTTAGATCCTTCTTGTTATTTTTAACCACAAAAACTTTATCTTCGGATGCAATGTTTAAAATGAGTGAAGAAAAACTTGAATTATTACATGATTATGATATGCTGCTAACGGTTGAAAAAGGAATAAGAGGAGGAATTTCACAATGTTGTGAAAGATACGTGAAAGCAAATAATAAATATTTAAAAGATTTTAACAATAAAGAAATATAAGGTTTTGTAATGTATCTAGATGCAAATAATTTATATGGTTTCGCTATGAACCAATATTTTCCATATGGTAGATTTAAATGGGGAGAACCAAATAATTTTAATTGTACAAAAATAAACGAAATGTTAAAAAGTTCTGAAAATGGTTATATATTGGAAGTAGATCTAGAATATCCAAAGGAATTACATGCTTTACATTAAGATTTACCTTTAGCTAATGAATCAAAGCTTGTTCCAGGTACAAAAAAAGTAAATTGATATCTACTTTAGATAAAAAGTGTAATTATGTAGTACATCTTTGAAATCTTAAACAATACTTGTGTTTAGGAGTGTAACTTACAAAAATACATAAGGTTTTAAAATTTAAACAATCTGATTGGTTAAAGAAGTATATAGATCTAAATGCACAGTTCATAATTAAAGCTACAAATGAAATTGAAAATGATTTCTTTAAATTAATGAATAATACTGTGTTTGAAATGCAATGGAGATTATAAGAAACAGACGAGATATAAAATTAGTTTCAAATAGTAAACTATGTGATGAACTTTTAGCCAAACCAAACTTTAAGCATAGAACTATATTTAATGAAAATTTTTATGCTGTCCATATGAATAAAACTAAAATTTCATTTAATAAACCTAGATACGTTAGATTAAGTATATTTCATATATCTTAAGTATTAATGTATGATTTTCTCTATAGAGTAGGAAACGTAAATATGGAGAAAAGATTGAATTATATTATCAAGAACGTGGTAGTCATATTTATAATATTAAAACTCAATACACTTATGAAGATATGAAATTAATGTTTCTGTGGTTTGATACAAGTGATTATTCAACAGATAATGTATGTAATATTCCACAAATAAACAAAAAAGTAGTTGGAAAAATGAAAGATGAATGTAATGGAATAAAATGAATTTTGTGGTTTAAGAGCAGAAATGTACGCTTATAAAGTTGGTGACAAAATAGAAAAGAAATCTAAAGGAATTAAAAAATGTATTATTAAAAATAGAATAAGGTTAGACGATTATACAGGTTGTTTGTTTAACAATATAGAACAATATAGAAATTTTAATTTAATGATAAGTGAGAAACATGAAATCTATACAATTCAAGTAAACAAAAAGCACCAAGTCCTCATGATAATAAAAGATAAGGATTGGAAAATAAAATACATTATCATATGATCATTATAAGTTATTAAATTAATAAAATTATTTATATATTAAATTAATAAATATTTTTATATATAAAATTATTATATATAAATGGAATCTTTTTACAAAGATAAAATAAATTTTTTCAAATGTGAAACAAAACATAACAATTAATATATACAAAAACTACAAAGATTGAATAAATAAAGAAATAAATTCATTAATTAAAATAAAAGATAATAGAATTAAATTAAAAGGTTTAAGTTATATATTAAAAGATGAAAAAATTAAAATAATAGATGAAATAATTGACTCAAAATATGTTCAATTTAAAAATGTGATGGAAATACCAAATACTCGTTTTTGAAAACGTAATTGATTCTTAAACTAGTCCTTTCTAAAATAAATGGCAGGTGAAGCAGAGTTTAGTCTGTGACTACTTTATAAAATTACTTTATCTTTATGTATCCACCAGTTGTGTGAATTATCAAAACCTAACAATTTAACAGAATCTTTATTTACTTTCTTTCGTAAAAATTTTTCACTTTAATACACATCTGGATATTTCATTTTCTGCAGTTCTTGTTCATAAAAATTTCCTTTTATATCTTTTAATTTATATGTAATTGGATTAAAATAAATAACATCTTGAATTTTATTTATTTCTGTTGACGAATTAGCTGTATATCCGTTTTCAAAAAGACCTTTTAGTTTACTAATTCGTACTTTATCACCTTTTTTAACTTTAGCTGTTTCATTAGTCAAAATATTACTAATTCATATTTTTTTATTTACTTCTATTGGTTTCATTTTTATTGTAATATGTTTTATATTATTACATTCATCAAGTAGATTTTTTACTTAATTTAACATTTTATAATTTCCTTGTATAGCAAATTTCTTCCACATATTTTCTTTACATTTTCTGTTAAATCGTTCAACAACAGAAGCTTCTAATTCTGAAAAAGTGGAATAAAGGTTAATGCTACATTTCTTCATTAATTCTTGAAAATCTTAGTTATTGAATTCTATACCATTATCTATTTGTAAATTATTTGGCTTTCTAAGTATGAAATTTTTTGAAAAGCATAAACTATATTTTTAGCTATTTCGTCTTAAATAGGAACAGCAAACGCAATCTTTGAAAAAATTTCAATTATTGTTAATAAATATTTATATCCTTTATTTATTTTTGGAATTCCTTTTAAATTTCCAGAATCAGTTTCGACTAAATCAGCTTGCCATAAATCATCAATATATTAAAAGAAACATTTCTTCTTTTCTAATTTTTTTTATTTCGTTTATGAAATTCATTATTATTTCATCGTGAATATTATTATTGAAATCTTCACCATCTCCTAATTTTTTTAACAAGTTTACTCTTTTTTCAATATTGTACAAAGATCTTCAATTCTTTCTCGCCCATCTTTAGTTATAAATATATGTGGATTATGAGTTTCAGTGAACATTTTACACTTTAAACGACAAATATGATAATCAAGTGAAGGATGATTTTCCATTTATATATATAAAAAGCTTATATAGATTAAAAAAATTTCATGAGTTAAAATTAATCTAACTGTTTCAATACTGTTAGATCTTCATCAACTTTCTTTTGTAAAGTTTTATTAATTTGTGATTCTAATGATTTAACATAAATTTCTACTGAATCAATTTTAATCAATGCATTAAAAGACTATTTTTTGTATTATTTAATACAACTGAATTTTCTTTATGTTCATCTAATTGAATAATTTCTTCATTATTTTCAATAAAACTAACAATTTGTTAATTAATTTTAACATCCAGTTTTTACATTGTTTTATAAATTCTTGATACTTTGGTTTTTCTAAACGTTTTGATAAAATATACAAATGTTTAATTTTATTCTAATTTTTTCATACTGGATCTAAAATATAATTATCACTCATTAATGTTCTTTTTCACAACCGCTTGGCCCAATTATTGCACTTCTTGTAGAATTTGATAAAAGTTTACCATGTTAGTTTTTAAAATTATTTTCTGGAATTCTAACTTTAGGTTCCCAATCTGTTTTGTTTATTTATTTAATAATTTTTTATTAATTTATACTTCATATTTATTTTTCATATTTATTTATATTTCACACTTTTTCTTAGTTTTTATAATTGTCAATAATTTTTCATTAGTAAATGTGCCGCCTTTTTCAATTTAGTGATAAATCTAGTTTACTTAGAAAAAGATTTACTATTCAAATATGTGATAATTATACTATTTCATTATTTGGGTTTCATTTTACCTTTTAACTCCAAATATTACAACAAGAAATAATAAACTTTATTGTGGTTGAGAAACAATAGAAATTGTTGTAGGTCCATATAGTTTCAAATATTTAAAGAAAATATTACATTTAAAAAACCTACTACATATATTAAAGCAGATGAAATATTAAAATGAATAACTATTGAAATTGATGTATAATTATGTAAGGCTGTACAAGTTGTTTTACCTAATAAAAAAGCTGTAGCTAAAGATGTTCCTAAAATAATTCCTTTTGAATTAATAAATATAAATTTCAATCTTACTGAAATTTATGTAAAACATAATGATTATTTTCATGAAGAAACAAATATTGTTGCTTAATATAAACCTAATGCATAATTTGGTGGACCAATAATTTATGAACCAAAATATCCCATAAATTTTCTTATTTTTAATACAATTCAAGATTTAGAAGTTACTATAACTGATGAAAATGATTAATTAATGGTGCTACTGTAACAGTTATTTTAAAAAGTAGCTCAAGAAATTACTAAATAACTACTAAACCTTTATTGGTCAGCCTCATGCATAAAATTGAAAGTTAACAGTTTTACTCTTTTCTGTTAATGAAAAAACTAAAAATAATTTAAATGTTCCTAACAAAGATACAGAAATTGAAATAAATATTGGTGATGGTTGGCTACATCCAAATCATGGGCAATAATATATGAATTTTAGTATTATTGGAAATGATAGTACCAATTATCCAACTTATCATGGAAAATCAAACAAAAAATTAATTGATATTTATGTAACTAAACTGTTTGACTTTGTAACAATAAAAATTGGAAATAATATTTTTCTAGAATTGAACATCCGTTTATTTCAATAACAGTTTTATTACATTTAACTTCATCTGTCACTGACAAAATAACTTTAGAAGGACATATTCTGAATACAAGAAAATTAAATAGCATAAGAAATGAGGTACATTACCCATAAGAATTAATTGTTTAAAAAAGCAGCTGAAACTAGGTAGATGAAAGCAAAGTAAAGTACTTTTCCTATGTATCTGAATGTGGTAGAACTGTAAATAAGTGTTATCTCAAAAAAGATTTACAAACAACCGCTCACAATAATGTTACAGCTGCTAAACCAGAAATTAAATAATGTTATATATTTATTCTTTAATATAATTTTAAAAAGACGTTTTTCACAGAAGTCAACAATAGAACAATCTTTGGGACGAATATAAAGTTGTAAAAAAAACGCTTTTTTAAAAATTGTTTTGTAAATAATTTAAAAAAACATGTTTTTTACAGAAGTCAAAAATAGGACAATAATGGTTAATTCTCTAATATATTTAATTACATTACATTCACCTATGGGAAATATATGTAAAATAAATGATTTATTATTATAGCTGTTATTATATTATTTTATTATATTATATTATTATTAGGTAACATGGATAGTAGATAATAAATGTAGCTTCTGGAGAATTTGGACACCTTTATAGAAAATAAAAAATTGTGATTCTGAACGAGCAATTTTCTATTTTGTATAAAATTATCCTAGTGTTATAAAATCGACATTTATTATCTATTTCGATTTCAGTCAGATGAGAAAGTGCAAGTGTGGGCACGGTTGTGGATTTGTCAGTGCCCAATCGCATTCTATGAAACAGGAATTCACCATCTTCTCTCCCAGTGGGATAAATGTCTTAACCCGTGTGGTGATTGCTTTTGAACAGAACCGTTCTATGCTCTCGATGTTGCAGGTGTTCGGTTTTCATTTGACTACCCCTTACATGTTCACAAATTATGTAGAGGTGGGCAAAACTGTTCTTTTCAGAGATTGGTTCAGACCTGGTCACTCACTGGAATGAACTAGCTCTTTTTCTTGACTGATAACTCACCATTCACTCACAAAAATAAGTAAAAGGAAGATACATTGCCTTTTCAATTCAGGCCTCTAAACCTGTATTTTTATCCAAATTGGTCCTATTTTGAAAGAACATTTAAAGAGGAGTAATAATTTTGAGTTATGTCCCATTCAATTTTTCAACAAAAAAGTTTTAAATTTCGTCTGCAGTAAAAATTATAAATATTGCAATTAAATCCTAAATATTTTTTATCAAGCAGAAAATTTTTATGAATGAAGACCAATTTTTGTTATATTTTGATACTTTTACTGAAAGAATCATAAAAATTATTACAACTATAGTTGAAATGTATCTGTAGACATCATTTACAAGCAGGATACGTTCCCATAAAGAAATAATTAATCGATGTTGTCATTTATAAATAAAATTTGATCCATTTTAGTTGATGTGAGTCCCTTTCTCTTATTAGTGCATATTGGTTCTGCTTTTGAATGTATTCTTTCATAGGCCACTGGTGTTGCTGCGATACATAATACTTTTAGAACCAACTGATAGAGAGCAGGCCGCACCAGTTTTCTTGTTTCCAAGGAGTTTAAGGAATTGCTGTTTCTAGGGAAATATCCCTCCACTAAATATTTGTCCAGTTAGACATTTGCTGCACTTTCTGGCTTGTGACTTGCCTGAAGCTAATACTTTATTGAACTCCTCCCAGAATGAAGAAGTCTTACGTGTCACAATGATAACTGGTTGAGAAATGAGCTCTGTTTTAAGCAACCAGCACTTTAAGTACTTCAATAGCCTTCATGTACCAGTTCTGAAATGTTTTGCTATCTGAAAATCCATGGCTTTGGATTGGCGGTCCAGTAATGTTGCCTGACTAATCAGTTTGTTGCTGGATACAGTCCCCAACCATTGACTCTATTTCTTTAGGAAATTCTTTATTTTTGTCTGTCAAAGATTGTAGTTTTTATTCCACTAATCATGGCAACATTTTCATTTTTAAAAGTGAGACTGTTTCTTCTGAGGACACTTGTTCGGTTACCTCATTGAAAACTCTCAAAATCTGTAAAACCTGTTGCATTACCTCCCAGTCTGTACCTTTAAAGTTTAAGGTGATCGATTTTCCATCCAAAATAGCGAGGCAAGAAATTACAAGATCTTTATTTAAAGATATTTTTTGCAACAGTTCTTAAGTAGAGTTCCATCTGGTTGGGACATCTTGTTTAAGTTTCAATGTTTTTTCGTTTCAGCAAGTTTACTTAAAGCGAAGGGTCTCCTTAAGAAAAATAGCAACTCGTTTGACATCAACAATGGTTTAATGTATGGACTTCTGAACTGCATGTTGCACGGTGAGGTTTAAAGAATTTGCAAACCGTGGGATATGTGGAAGTTTCAGAAGCATGGCAGTTAATTTCATATTTGATGCATCTTCTGTTATTCCGGTAGTGATTTTAAAATTGATTTGTATTTGCGATAACAGACTTTATCCAGTTTGAGATGTTTTGTGCATTGTCTACGAATTGTGAGCACTCTAAAAGGTACAACTTAGTTCACTCTTCTCATCTATGAAATGTACAGTGAATACATAGAAACTAATGTTGTTTACACTCGTCCATGCATCAGATGAAAGACAGATCTTTGTGGGGTGGGGGTTCGAACCATTTTTAATTTATGATGCAGACTGTGCACTAGAGAGTTTGACAACGTATTTTGACTTGGTTAACTATAATTTGGGCAAAGCATGTATTAAATTCTGTCTCTTCAACTATAGGGCAAGGATGGTATTCTCTACAAATCACATTTAAAAGCTGTACATCTAATGCAATACTTTTATTTAGTGTGAGAGGATTTAGAACACTAAAAAAATTAATTATTAGTTGTTGTAAATGACAGGACTTGGTCCAGAACCTGCCAACAGTGGTGGGCTGGATACAGCTTGAGACTCAATTTGCCTTTCTGAGAGGATACCTTCATCCGAGGCAGAAGCAGACACAGTGAGGACGATTCTCGAGAAATGATTTCTCGAATTTCTGCATCGATTGATGGCGATCTTGATCGGCTTTCAAACCCAAATATTTCCAAAGGTACTGCAGGATGCTTCGATTTTAGATGTCTCTTCACGTTTGATGATGGGCCAGAAGCCATGGCAATTATGTACTGACATGTACATCTACATGTACAGGGATACTCTGTAAATCACATTTAAGTGCCTGACAGAGGGTTCATCGAACCACCTTCACAGTTCTCTATCATCCCAATCTCGTATAGTGTGCGGAAAGAAAAAACACCTATATCTTTCCACACGAGCTCTGATTTCTCTTATTTTACCGTGGTGATCGCTCCTCCCTATGTAGGTAGGTGTCAATAAAATATTTTTGCATACAGAGGAGAAAGTTGGTGTTTGGAATTTCGTGAGAAGATTCCGTCCAACGAAAAACGCCTTTCTTTTGATGATGTCCAACCCAAATCCTGTATCATTTCATTGACACTCTCTCCCATATTTGCGACAATACAAACGTGCTGCCATTCTTTGAACTTTTTCGATGTACTTTGACAATTCGATCTGGTAAGGATCTCACACCACACAGCAGTATTGTAAAAGAGGGTGGACAGGCGTAATAGATCTGTTACATTTTCTAACTTTCCTGCAAATAAAACGTAGTCTTTGGTTAACCTACCCCACATTTTCTGTGTTCCTTCAAATTTAAGTTCTTTGAGATTGTCATTTCTAGGTTTTAGTTGAATTTAAGGTCTTTAGATTTGATTGACTTATCCTGTAACCAAAGGTTAACGGGTTCCTTTTAGCACTCACGTGGATGACTTCACATTTTTGTTATTTAGGGTCAATTACCAATTTTCGCACCATTCAGATATTTTTTCTAAATTGTTTTGCAATTTGTTTTGATCTTCTGATGACTTTATTAGTTGATAAACGACAGCGTCATTTGCAAACAAGCCAAGGCGACTGCTCAGATTGTCTCCCAAATCGTTTATATAGATAAGAAAGGGCAAAGGGCCTGTAACACTACCTCGGGGAACGCCAGAAATCATTTCTGTTTTAGTCGATGACTTTCCGTCAGTTGCTACGAACTGTGACCTCTCTGACAAGAAACCACAAATCCAGTCACATAACTGAGATGATATTCCATAAGTATGCAGTTTCACTACAAGTGGCTTGTGTGGTACAGTGTCAAAAGTAGCGGCATTTTTCTTTTTCTTCCATTTTGGTAAAATAGTATCGAACTTTGCTCTTAATTCTTCTAGGCGAAGGCAGTGTAGATGACATATTATTGCGCAGCACTGAAAAGTACATTGGCAAAATTAAAATATTCACTTAACACAGCCAGTTTAAGTTGTAAAAGCTTGAAGCGAGAACAAATATACATACAGCACATTCTATAATCAGAAGTTACATGGTAGGATGTAGAACGCTGTGTTCTATGAAACCTAGACCCACAATCACGAAGTTTGTGTCATATCTGAAAAGGCCTGAAATTGATTAAGAAACTCGCAAAAGCCTGATAGTATGGGAGAATTTCACTCCTGAAAGATAAAAATTTTGAATAATGTCATATCTGAATTAGGACAACATAGTGCATGAAGAAGAGGTGGCAGGATAATGGTGTGGATAAAAGCTGGAGAAAAGCAATGCAAATGAACTCTAAAGCCTGTGCTTTAGGAGCTATGAACCTGTCTACCCATGCAGCCACTATTTCTACCGGTGTGTCTGTATTGTTACTGTAGAGCATAGTTGGCCATCACTTTCAACTCATTTCATAGAAACTCCGCCATATATTTCAGAATATCGACATCCATGCCTTTCCTCTAACAAACATTGACACTTGGCTCAATCAACAAGCTCTCCAGTTGTCTAAATATAGACCCCACTGTACTAAGAGACCACAAACGTAGCAGATGAGCAGATGGAGTAGTGGCATACAAACACTTTTACTTATTACCGACCATGCTACTAAGATTCAATGGTAATGAAGACAAAAAAGTTAAAAAATATGTTCATAAATATCAAATACATTACGAAAATTTGCCTAATGTGCATCCACTACAGACCTCCAGAAGTAGGTGGGATGGCCTGTTTCAGAACTGACCTTTCAAAGTTCAATTCGATATAGAAGCATACAAATAATGCTAGGAACGCTAACACAAATACTTGCCCCTTCATTGTGAAATTCAAGTGTGTAGTTTCTTCTTCGAATGTAACAGTATTTCAGCTTGCACCTACCCATAATGTAGCCTGTAGTTAGGTTCCCATACATATATTTGCCACGAAATCCACAAGCAAAGATATTCGTACCTGGAATATCAGCTCACAACATCATATTCATAATTATACTGTCTAAAATATGCAAGGCATAAATTGTGCCAGTATACAGAGACTTTAAGTGTATCAGTGTACCTGAACTTGCAACGCAGGCACAAGAGATAATTTAGGAGTCGACTTCCATTCCATTCCCAGACGTGAAAGGCCAATTGCAAGGATTTACTACCAAACTAATTCTATTACACAACAAATATGCTGCCCAAAAGACCGGAAACCCGAAGGGAAAACTTGCACCTTGGCTAGCGGAAGAGGTAAAACTTTTCATGAGTCTCGGAGACACTGAACATCAGACTTACAAACACCTTTTATCCTTGAGAATAAAGTTGGTTACAAGGAGAAAGCAGTCAATTAGTCTGACATAAACGATAGCTAAGACATGCCAATACATTAATCTAAAACATAAAGACTAGATGTTCTATGGAAAAGCTTGTGTGATCTAAGAAGAGTAGTTAAAGTAGAAGCTTCAGCTGATACTGTTGTCCCCAATAAGAAACTAAACCACCACTTGACTTTAGCGATAACGTACATTGAACCGTAAACAAAACATAGACTTACTGATTATTTTACGGAGATAAATGATTGTAGTCACTAATAATTCTATCTTGAGCTGACTGTGTCGTCAAAAAATCCTTCAGCTCAGCATTTACTGTACAGTCCGACGTCGCAGACGAAATCATCCGGCTTATTGTTAACCTACCACTGCTCATAATATATACTACTCCCTCGGCCTCTTGCCTGGACAACACAGCAGAAACAATCGTTCCCATCAGAATACAAGCACTAGAGATCCAATTGCTAAGAAGGGTAGCTGGGTACATTCTGTCTGACGGGAGAGTGAATGTAGATATCAAAAAGGAACTGAGAGTGAAAAACTCCAATGAGCAGAGTATAGAACATGGAAACAACTGGAAGGATTATGTCACGAGAATGGAAGGAGACAGATTACCAAAATGGGTGATAATTATTACCCAACGGACAGAAGACATTTAGGAAGACCGAGGAAAATCAACCATTTCAACCAAGAGCGTGGAACAGTCAAATGCCAAATACATGCCGAGAGAAAAAGAAGAGATATTATATTCAAAATACTATGATTTTTAAGTAACTGTGGTTCTAATAAGTTTTGTAATTACATATAAAACTCTTGTCTGATGTAGGAGGACACCTGAAGGCATTAATCTATTCAGGTTAAATGAATAAATAAGAAATTAAACATAACATACAGGCTGCTCCAGGATGAATGGTCAATATTCAGGGATATGGCAGGAACGATTATTAGAAGCAGAAAACTTCAAGTAGACATATGCACTATTGTAAATGCTTTCTGAGGTAGAATATATTTTATGTACATTGCTACTTACTGTTCGGTACACTGTTATTCCTTACAATGTACCATAGTAGCATAAACGAAATTGAGACGAATAATTTGATATAGGACACGTGGCCTATCAAGACGGGAAACTATTGCAAACTGGCTTACCTGGACTTCAACGTATGTACGTTGGGCAAGATTTTCTGTATTCTCTCACCCTCTTCATGCAACCTGTAAGCCCTCAAGAAAAAGTGAATTGGATCTTTTTAAAGGAAATTTAACGTGGTTTAATTTTGTACTTTGACAAGTTTTCACTAGAGGCCGCGGATTTCGTGTTATTGAAGAAAAATGTACAAAAACAACTTTACATATGTTTCATCTCCGAAACCATTTGGAATATGGCATATGTCGTACATATTTAGCGTGGGATAGCCTGTTTCAGAACTGACCTTTCAAAGTTCAATTCGACTTAGACGCATACAAATAATGCTAGGAACGCTAACACAAATACCTGCCCCTTCATTGCGATATTCAAGTGTTGAGTTTCTTCTTCAAATGTAACAGTATTTCAGCTTGCACCTACCTGCTTCTCCTGAGATGGACATCATGTATGTTACAACATTTATGCGTTATACGTACCGTTATATTAGTATCCTATCCAGTCAAACTACTTAAATCCTACATAAAGGCTACGAAAAGGCCGACAACAGCAATTATAAATGCTGCAGACATACAAGAAGACATAATAGTATGCCTAACAAGAACATACACACATCAAGGAAACAAAAGAACAACAACACACGAAGACGACATCTAGCATAAGGATACAAAGAATAAAGAACTGAATTCGGATAGAGAGGTGCTCACTCAAGAAAGCGAGTTGCAAACTGTATCACTGTGCCAAAAGTGCAAAGAACAGAGTGACGCCTCGAGTCGTCGTGTGGTCTGCTCCGTGTGATCTCGTCCATGAGCATGGGGGGAGCAGTGAGCTATCTTGCAATCCGATCACTAAGAGTGGTGGGGTAGCAATGATCTAGTGAGCTATCTTCCAATCCGATCCCTGAGTATGGTGGGGAGCAGTGAGCTGGAGAGATGGCCTGACCCAATCTGTGAGAGTGGTGGGGAGCGCTGAGCTTTTGAAAAGGGAATGATACCTGCGTCACTTTGTGATATGCTCCAATCGCAGCTTTTATTCTCCCTACTCACACATTTTGGGTGTGATGCTAAGTCAAAGGATAAGAAGTAACAGCTTACTCAGAAGTATGTAAACGTTTATTGATCTTCTGACATTTGAAACATTCTTTTGAAATCTAGAGTAGAAACATGATGCTGGAAGTGTTTTCTGCCTTAATGTACCGTACTGAAGCACAGCTGGCTCATTTGCCTCGGTAGCTGCAAGGTCAGCGCTGCTGGTTGTGTTATAAAAGAAGGTATTGGGTCGAATATTTTTTTTCTACTCGGAGACTGAGTGTTGTGTTATGCTTATTTTCATATCGTCATAATTAGTAGTACTATTGAATGGCTGCATGGGTATCACCCGACTGCCAATAAATTGAAAAAAGAACGGAGCTTTTTTATTTTCCGTCTTCATGAATAAGAAAAACTTCATGTATTAATGAGGAATGCAGATCCACATGTGCACATGGTCTATAACGCATTTTTTGTAGCTTAGGAAATGTCTTCTTAAGGAAGTGAGGTGGGGCATCATTGCTGCAGCCTAGTGCAGAATTTTCATCCCATTCAGTACATCCACCAGAGATGCACTATGAAATCAGATGAGCTAACATTCATTTTTTCTGAATCATCCATCATCTACACTTTAGAAAGATCTGGTTCTTTGAATCAGTTCAGAAGCAAACTGTCCACCTCTAAAATTATGTAGTTGTTTGCTCATTGGTGATATTCCCCTTAGAATTCAAGGGGAGGAATAAAGTACAATTAGCTTACTAACATTTGTGTACAAAGTATGTATGCCACTTCTAATCAAAACCTAAAATGAGGATGGATCAGAAAACCAGAGTAATAAGGTAATAAAGGACTGAATTTCTCATTTGTGGTGGTTGATATACAGTTATGTCGTTTAGTTCGTTGTGTGGTAATCTCTGGTGTCGATTTAGAGTAATACGAAACTTACATGCATTTCTTTCCTTTCATTGCTATTTGTTTACCGTGCTGTGTGCTTTTAATATATATATATATATATATATATGAGTTAGACACGAGAGTCCCTGCAAACAGGTTCCAGCGGAAGTTTTTCGAGCTGCGGCTTGGCGGATAAGGTGACACTGCTGGTACTCGCGCTGTTCAGCATGGTGTTGCTGAACGGCTTCCAGGGCTCGCTGACCAGCCACCTGGC
Organism: Schistocerca americana; assembly: GCF_021461395.2. NCBI lineage: Eukaryota > Metazoa > Arthropoda > Insecta > Orthoptera > Acrididae > Schistocerca > Schistocerca americana. Next base: position 584,596,639 of record NC_060122.1, on the reverse strand, counting down.
TGTGCCTAGGAGCCAGCCGGACATAGACACGCTGCAGGAGCTGGACGAGTCAGGGCTCGGCGTCTATGTCCACCCAAACACCATCTCCTTACTCCTGTCCAGCGACCAGGATGACGTGCTCAACAGGCTGCTCAAGAAGGTAGTGCTGCAAGTACTAGTATAGCTGTGCTGTGGGCAGTTTCCATTGTATCTGATCTCACGTTGGCACGAAAGCCTTAACAAATGGAACGGTTGACTACGAAATGTAGAGTATCCCCAATTTGTCGTGAACAATTTAAACACTACAGTACACATGGAGCATCAGGATAGAGACACAAGCCTGTAAACAATGACTATTTCTGACGAATCAAATTGTACACAGACTCATAGGCTAAGCCATACACAGCTGTCTGGTAGAGCTATACCTTTCATTCCACCTCTGATGCCTTAATTCTGGTACCAAATCAGATGTCTAGCATCTTGGTTGTATCTTTGAATGACACTGAGTAATTTTCCATCTCCTTGTCCATTTCGGCCGTACTACTTTGGAACAAACTGCACTGCTTCTTATCTAAAATCACTCTGCATTCAAGAGTAGATTAAATCTTTATCTGTTACCATCCATGTAGCTACTCTTTCGGCACATCCTACCTATTTCCTAACCAAGGGTGGACCAGTATCTCTGCCACATTGCCAACACAATCCATACTTTCACAATCACTATTTTTGCTTGCTTTATTCCATCTCTTCCGCTGACCTCGCTCTTGTTTCTCTCTCTTGTTTGACTAGTTAATTTATGCTCCACTTTGAGTCGTTCTTCACTACTGCCATTGTTAGCTACCATTACTTATATTCCACAGAAAGGCAATGAGAAAATTACGTAACATAATTTTAATACGACCAACATCACATCCTCCACTTAGGATGACACGGCGGTCGGATGGTCCCGGTAGGCCACTCGTGGCCTGAAGACGGAGTGCTAAACATACCTTAAATTCCATACATTCAACTATACCTATGATTACTATTATTATTAGTAGTTGTAGTAGTATTGCTATTGTTACATATTGCTCATGTACACTGATGTCCAAAACTTAGGGGGGAAACTAACTTTCGCACTATGTGTCAAGTAACATAGATCGATGAAACATGGACCATACTCTAAAACGGAATGCTGCAGTATAATACAGTAAGTGTATGAAAGAAATATGCAACGAGACGAACAGAAATGACATTCTTATTAAAAACCAGTAATTACATTGAAGTAATCGCGCTTTATGTTGGTCCTCTAGACGTTAGAAAACGATGAGGATGTAGAAGATGATGATGATGATGGTGGCATGGTTTTGAGGATGCACGACAGCGTCTTTAGTACCTATAGTAAAACGTAATGCGACAAGTGTGGAGGAATATCATAAAACTGCTAACATGAAAACTGCGAATAAAACGTAAAGGACATACATATATCTACATTTACAACAAGTATTGGACCATTTGTTACGTTCCATCTCATTCGAAATTGGTCAAGCTATTTCTTCATTGCTCTACCTAAAGATATTTTGGCTCTTGGTTGATATTGTTTTATGGCTATAGTGAATCTTGCATCTGGCATACAGTCTATATGTTCTTTCCGTTCTAGCTGATATTATTTTATTATGTCAATTAAGTTTTGCATATTAAGTTCAGATCGAGGGTCATCATTTCCTTTTATCCATCGAAGTATATCCAGCCACGTATATAAAGAAATTCATTTCTCTTGCTGCTATTCTCTCTTTCCCTCTTCCTAAGAGACTAGTTTTCACACCCATAGAGCATTATTACTGTAGCCATAACCTTACAGAACTAATCTCTGTGGACTTTCTTTCCTTACATTGTGCGTAAAGTTATAGAAACAGTCAAATAGATCTTTGTTATTTTGTACTTCATAGTTTGTCCTGTATGTAATACTGCTCCCTAAATATTTAAATGTATTAACTTGCACTGTGATCCGCTTGTAAATTTCAATCTTACCTCTCAAGGGGTGGTGTCCTAAAAATGACACTAATTTTAAATTAAAGGCGGATTCTTGTAAGTCATTTTCTTCCTGACTAATAGTTACTTCGTCATCAGCAAAAAGTAATGAACTAACATCCACATTGTTAATTTTAAAACGTTTTATTGTCTGTAACCAAGTTCTGGTTACACCATCGATATACATATTAAAGAGAGCGGGTGAGAGGGGACATCCTTGTCTAACTCCTTGGTTTATTTCAGCCATTTTATGTCTGCTGCCTCCTGTTTTTTATATTTTTATATTGTTATTCATATGCAAACCCATACATCTCTTATAAGATGAGATGGAATCTCTCTGTTTCTTAAAATTTCCTACAGTTTGGCTCGATTTACTTTATCAAACATATTTTCATAGTCAACAAAGGCAAGAAAAGTTGGTAAACCGAATTCACAATGTTTTTCTGTTAGTTGTGTCATGGTGAAGATACAGTTCGAACATGATCAGTCTTTTCGCAAATCATATTAGGCATCAGATAGCAGAGTTTCAGTGATTGGCGATAGCCGTTTTGTTAAAATTCTAGCATGCAATTTATAAGATAAATTCAGAAGGCTGATACCTCTGTAGTTCTGATATTCATATCTGTTTACTTTCTTACAAATTGGGAATATCTGGACTATATTCCACTCTTCAGGTATATAACACCTTCTACAGCACATCTAAATAAAATTGAGTATTCTTATTTTTGCAGTGTTTGGTGCATATTTTATCAATTGTATATTGATTTTGTCACACCCTGGAGTCTTCCTGTTCTTGATAGAAGTCACTGCATCCTGTAGCTCCTCCAATGTTAGTAAGTCTGTATTCCTATCTGGTCGACACAGAACCACCTGTAAATCTTGCACATTCGTCCAGAGTATATTACAGTACTGCAACCAATTAGATTCAGACACTGTGATTATTTGCGGATTGTCCTTATCCTTTTTTGTTTAAATATTTCATTGTTTTATGTGCTTTGTCTTGTCTTCCTCTTACATCACGTTCAATATCTGTAATATATCTTTCCCAATAAATTTTTTAACTTGTCTGACTTTCCTTTTGACTAGAGCTGATTTACTTTTATAATCTAGTCTCAGATTTTGACTGTTTGGGAAAGTCGTTTTTAAGAAGGCATGTTTCTTATCTTCAATTGGACTGTGTATTTCACCATCCCAGTAACGCAGGTTCCTTTTGAAAAACAAAAAAAATTCTTTCTTATGCCAAGTGCTTTTGTTGATTCTTCAATTAGTGCTTCCTTTATATTATTCCATTCTTGGTTGATGCTATCCTTTTTTACATTTAAACTTACGTATTCTTTAAACCTTTTGTGAAACAGTAAGTGGATACTATCTTCTTGAAGTAAATGTACATTAAATGTTCCATCGGCATTTGTTTGGGAGATATGTTCCACCTTCTAGGTAGTTTTATTTTTGCGACTAGCAAGAAATGACCTGGAGAGAAATCTGGATCTCAGAAGATCCTTGTTTCTTGCACTACGGACCAAGTCTCCTTATTTGCAATTATGTAGTCTACAATTGTGGCAGAGCCTCTATCTGAGCAGGCATAATGGTGAGTCTGTTTACACCTGAAGACATTGTTTGTCATTATTTAATGAGAACGCTTTCAATCTGTATGCATTATTATTTATTACATTTTCCCCTTCGGACTCAATAACATTTGCCACTAAGTTGTTACTCACCCTTCAATTTCAACCCCCTGCTATTATCAAATAATAATTTTTGTGTATTATTATATATAGTCGTCTGGGAGGTAACATAGAAGTCATCATAGAGTCATCATCCCTTCCCCCTTCTGGGGCATACACTCCAATTACAGACAGATAACCTCTTGCTATCTTTATTCGGACCACAATTATCTGTTCATTGATGAAGGTGTAAGAGCGATTTTGTTCGTTAAAGTCTTCTTTCACAAAAGCAACTCCAGCACTGGATTTTTCCTTTTGAGAGATTGCACTGTAGATCCTGCCATACCTGTTTATTGTTGTGGACTCTTGATTTCATTTTGGTTTCCGTTATGATGACAGTGTCAATATTTTGTGAATCAGACATTCTTGCAGCCATATCTATTCCAAGTTGATTGTTTCTGTCTTAAATTTGTCCATCTGGCATGCTTTTTTTCTGGAGATTCTGTGTAATATAATGATTCTCCCATTCAGAGATACCTGCCTGTAGTCAGAGTAGCTAGACAGTGTGGCTGCCACCCTCAACTATCCCAGCACACTTGTTTTTCTTTTGGTGTTGTCACTGCGAGATGATTGCTTGCAGCACAGGTATGGATCCATCTCTCCAGAAGGTTTGTAGGTTTTCCTTCCGTGTTATTCGTCAAGGTTGTCTCCTCTAGGAGAGTTGACTTCCCTACGCTTAGGAACCCCAATTCCCGTCCCCCTTCGTTGTGGACTGCTCTTTGTCTGGCTCTGCCCAAGAGATCTGTCTGGCTTGGGTAACCCTGCCAGGAGCTTAAGCTCCTGCCACAGTAACTCTCCGGTCACAGCAGAGTGTGCAGCTTTCTTGCCGACGGTAAAGCGGCAGTCCCCAAGAAGGAACGTAGAGGAAGTCCTCAAAAATTAAACGCACAAGCACACCCACTCATCCACCCACCTACCCACACAAACACACACACACACACACACACACACACACACACACACAGCAACGAAAATAAAAGGCGTGACATGGTTCTTAATAGGGCGTGCAATCATCACGGACAGCTGTGTATGCTCTGTAACGTGTTGCCATGCCGCCCTTTGGCGAAATGGGTTTTTGTCTGCTATTAGCCAGTCCCCTCCTAGGAAACAGAGATAATAATAAAGAAAAGTGAAACTTCTTTATTAATATTCTACTTAAACTGCCGAGTGAAATTGAATGCAAGTGAACCTACTTTCTCTTTACTTTTTCTTATCATGTCAACACTGACCCACAATATTCTAGCGCAACGCAATCTGACTGCTCAAAAAAAAGGGATAACCTGGCTTCAAATAATTAATTCAAAAGAAGGGCCCTAACTGAAAAGAAATCTTAACAGTAACCTATACATTTCATGAAGCACTTACCTCACAAAAATCTTCATTACGCGAACTACTACAATACAGCGAGCGTCAGTACTGCCAGCTAAATAAAAGATTCTAACTACTAAAGCCACTAAGTACTTATAGGCATGTGGTTAGCAAAGGAAAGTTTTTGTTGCAAACCAAATAGTGTATTTTTTACCTTAATAATGAGACATCCAGTTCAGACACAAACATAAATCGTCATTGACATCTAGTACAAAAGTATATAATTATGAATAATATTCAATCTGCAAGTCGAACATGTACAGATCGTTAGCCTATGCTAACACTTCAGACCTCTACCCTCCATCAACGCTAATGTCTCGCATCTAACATCCACGACTGCTGGCCGTTCATCTCCAACTACCCAACAGTACTTCCATTACTACTGGCGACTAATTTCCAACTGCCCAACACCACTGGCGATTAACTTCCAACAATGAGCCCAACCAGCCACAGAGTCTCTTATAAAGAAAGCGCAGTCAAAGATCCAATGCAAAGCGCTACACAGTACTACCAACACAGAAGCAGCCCACTTACAAAAGACTATGACTCCCTCCAGCATCATCAACATCATTGCCTTTAGTATTAAAAAAACTTTCTTTGTAAACGTCCATTTCTCAAGTGACGAAAGGTAAATTATGTTTAGTTTTCGTAGCTGTTGTATTGAACCATGAACTAGTGAGTGAACGAGACAAATGAAGCTGGTTGTTTCTAAACTTTTTTTTTCTAATGGTGATGCAATTTTCAGTGTATCGTTGTACTACCTAAAACTCCTCAGAAAAGAAAGCTAGCGATCTATATTGGGGGTATACACTTCTTACAAAATATGCACACCACTCCATACCCTACACTCCCATTTAAAATCAACCGAACTAAAATGCGGTCATAATACTTTATGTTTGTAAATCACTTGTTTTGTGGTCTCCTTACTCCTAAACAGACAAAAATTGCAAGATTTCAGGCTGTCAACGCTTTGTATCTCACCGCTGCCACGTCACACAAGGGGCGGGAACCCAAATTGTTGGATGAGTGTATCAGCGTCTTGAGTAGCGGGGTCTTTGATTACGATCCGTTGATCACCACAACACATTCCAACACTGTTACTCACAGATAGGTGTGGCCGGCCGGCACGTGGGGCATCGGACAGGTTTGCACAACCTTGTTGCGATGATGACAGTCGCCTCGTCCAACGACTCACCGTACTTTTTTTCACTGGCACGTCTCCGTAGACGTTCTAGAAACACCTATGAATATTGCGATGATCTGGTTTTCTGCCAAAAGAAATTCAGTGTCACTTCTCTGCTTGGAACCCATCGCCGTTATAAAAGCCATTTTGAAGGCTTCGTATAGCACCGCATATCTGAACGTCATGAAACCATAGGGGCTGAAACGGAAGTATTCCATAATGTCCCACAACAAGTTACGCATTTTTTACACCGAAACTGACAGAGAAAGGAAATATGTGGCATTAGATATTGAATGCCACTCGCAATGACAATAATAATAGTAATATGGTGTAGGCCTAACACCAGTGCAGTGACCTTTATATAGTTACTATTTTTTTGCCCTGTCACTTAGTTTGTATACTGTTGTGAAGTGAATAATGAAGCATTTGTGACCTATTGCAGGAACTACCTATAACTCAGAGAAGGCATTTTTCACGAGGTATTGAAGCATATGTGATATGTATGTCTCAATTTTATTGTCACAAATGCATTTTTGAGTCATCAGTCTTCTGACTGGTTTGATACGACCCGCCACGAATTCCTCTCTTGTACCAACTTTTTCATCTCAGGGCAGCAATTGTAACCTATACCTCAACTATTTGCTGGATGTATCCCAACCTCTGTCTTCATCTACAGTTTCCACCCACTATGACTTCCTGTAGTACCACAGACTTTAATCCCTGATGTGTTAATAGATGCCTTATCATCCTGTCCCTATCATCCCATCCCGTCTCGTCTTCTTGTCAGTGTTTTCCACATGTTACTTGCCTCGCTGATTCTTCGGACAATATCTCATTTCAGCCATATCAGTCCACCTAATTTTCTGTAGCATCACATCTCAAATGTGTCCATTTTCTTCTTTTCCGGTTTTCCCACAACCCGCGTTTCACTACCAGACAATGCTGTGCTCCAAACATACATTCTCAAAAATGTTTTGCCGAGCATGGTGGCGCAGTGGTTAGAATACAGAACTCGCATTCGGGAGGACCAGCAGCCGGCCATACAGATTAAGGTTTTCTTCACTTCCATATATGTCGGGATGGTTGCTTTGAAAGGGGACGGCTCACTATTTCACCATCTTTGACGCAATTTTAGCTTGTGCTGCATCTCTATTGACCTCGATGTCGACGGGACGTAAAACCCAATCTTTCTTCCTTCCTTCAGAAAGTCCTTCCTCAAATTAAGGTATATGTTTGACGCTAGTAGACCTTTCTTTGCCAGGAATGCCCTTTTTGCCAGTGCTAGTCTGATTTCTTCTGTCCCGGAACAGAAGAGAATCAGAGCATTTGAGACATGGTGCTACAGACGAATGTTGAAAATTAGGTGGACTGATAAGGTAAGGAATGAAGAGGTTCTACGCAGAATCGGCGAGGAAAATAATATGTGGAAAACACTGGCAAGGAGAAGGGACAGGATGACAGGAGATCTGTTAAGACACAGGGATGATTTCCATGGTACTGGAGAGAGCTGTAGAGGGCAAGAACTATAGAGGAAGACAGAATTGTAATACATCCAGCAAATAATTGAGGACATAGGTTGCAAGTGCTACTCTGATATAAAGGGTTTGGTACAGGAGAGTAATTCGTGGCGGGCAGCACCAAACCAGTCTGAATACTGACGACAAAAATGTCTGCTTATTACGACCACCTTGCTTCGTCCGTCATGGGTTGTTTTGTTACCTAGGTAGCTGAACTACTTAACTTCCTCCACCTTTGGTACCTTTTCACCTTGAATTTTAATTCCACTCTTGAATATTTCTTTTATTTCCGTCATTGCTTCTTCAAAGAATAGAATGTACAGTAGCGGGGAATGACTACATTCCTGTCTTACACCCGTTTTAATCCGAACACTTCGCTCTTGGTCTTCCACTCTCATTATTTCCTCTTGGTTCTTATACACATTGTATATTACCCGTCTTTCCTTATAGCTTAACCCTGGTTTTCTCAGAATTTCGAACATATTGTGGAACGCTTATTTCAGCTCGACAAATTTTACGAGCATTCTTGATTTTTTAAAAACCTTGTTTCCATCATCGACCACATCATCGTCAGCATAGACTCTCTGGTGCCTTTACCTTTCCTAAAGCCTAACTGATCGCCCTATAACACATTCTCAGTTTTCTTTTCCGTCCTTCTGTATATAATTGTGTCAGCAACTTGGATGGGTGAGCTGTTAAACTGATTAGGCGATACTTTTGAGTCTTGTCCGCTTTTAGAGTTTCCCGAAAGTCGCCAGTCTCATACATTCTCAGACCAACGTGAATAGTCGTTTTGTTGCCACTTCTCCAACGTTTTTAAAAACTCTAATGGAATATTATCTATTATTCTGCCTCATTCGATCTCAAATCTTTGAGAGTTCTTTTAAATTCTGATTCTAGTACTGAATCACCGATCTCTTCTGGATCGACTTCTGTTGCTTTTTCTATCACGTCCTCAGACAAGCCCTCTCCCTCATAGAGCCATTCAACTTACTCTATTCTCTTATCTGAATTTAACAGTGGAATTCCAGTCGCATTATTAATGATACCACCCTTGCTTTTAATTGCACCGAGGGGTGTTTTGACTTTTCTGCATCTGCACTTCCTATTTAATTTATTTCTAAGCGACCTGTATTTTTGTATTCCTGAATTTCCCTGAATAGTTTTGTACTTCCTTCTTTCATCGATTAACTGAAGTATTTTCTCTGTTATCCATGTTTTTTTGTAGTTACCTTCTTTGTGCCTATCTTTTTCTTTACGACTTCTGTGATTGCCCTTTTCAGACACGTCCATTACTCTTCAACAGAACTGTCTACTGAGCTATTCATTATCGCAGTGTCTACTGCTTTAGAGAATTTCAGTCTAATCTCTTCATTACTTAGCCTTTCCGTATCTCACTTCTTTGAACATTTATTCTTCCTGGCTAATCTCTTAAGCTTCAGCCTACTCTTTATCACAACTAAATTGTGATCTGAATCTGTATGTGTCCCTGCGTACGCCTTACAATCCTATATCTGATTTCAGAATCTCTGCCTCACCATGATGCCATCTAACTGAAATCTTCCTGTATCTCCCGAAGTTTTGCAAGCACACCTCCTCCTCTTGTGATTCTTGAACACAATATTCTTTATTACTAGTTTAAATTTATTGCAAAATTCAATTAAGTCTTTCCCTTTCTCATGCCTGGTACCAATTCCATGTTCTCCCGCAACGTTTCTTTCTACCCCTTCCCCTAAAACGGCATTCCACTCCCCTATGATTATTACATTTTCTTCTCCCTTTGCGTACTGAATTACCACTTCAATATCCTCATATACTTTCTCTCTGTCTTTCTGTTCTGCTTACGACGTTGGCATGTATACCTGAACTATAGCCGTCGGTGCTGGTTTGTTGTCGATTCTGATAAGAACAACTCTATCACTGAACTGTTCACAGTAACTCAATCTTAGGCCTACCTTCATATTCATAAAAAGAGTCCTACTCCGATTATACCATTTTTTGCTATTGCTAATATTGCCCTATACTCATCTGACTAGAAATCCTTGTCTTCTTTCCGTTTCTCTTCACTGACCCCCTACATCTAGAATGAGCCTTAGCATTTCTCCTTTCAGATATTCTAGCTTACCTACCACGTTCAAATTTCTAACATTCCACGCACCGACTCCTAGAACGTTATCCTTTCTTTGCCTATTCAATCTTTTTCGCATGGTCCTCTCCCAGAGATCCGAACGGGGGACTATTCCGGAATCTTCTGCCAATGGAGAGATCATCAGGACACTTTTTCAATTTCAAGCCACATGTCCTGTGGATACACGCTATGTGACCTCATTGCAGTGGTATCCATTGCCTTCTGCATCCTGATACCGTTGACCATTGCTGAATCTTCCGCTTTTATGGGCAGTTTGTCACCCCATAGGCAAGAGAATAGCCCGAACCTCTCTCGGTTCCTGTGCATTTTTGACAGGGCCATTGGCTGAATGAGGGTGATTTCTTGCCCTGGAAGTCTTCGTTCGTCATTGCTGACGATTTTTATTCAAAATTTAAGCGGTGGCGGGGTTTGAACCGGTGACCGAGGACGTTGTGGTTTGTAATAAAGCACACCGCCGCTAGACAACTGAGCTTTTTAAGACGCATGGTACGAAGTGTGAAGTATGTGTCTAATATATGCACTATGAGAGGAAGATGATTTTCAAACATTGACTTAACGACGTCTAAACTCCACCGTCTGCGTCACATTTTAATGATAGTATTTGAAAGTACGTATAATCAATGGTAACTTAGGTAATCAGTATTATAATCTTAGGAAATAGTGATAATAGTAATGGTCCTTTAAAAGTCGTTTAGTTTCATGGTCGAAACACGATTGAACTCATTTGCTTTTACCCCTCAGAAATTTACATTTTACCCCTCAGTGGATAATTACCCCCAGGTTGTGAACCGCTGCCCTACAATCTTCCATTTGTATGCTTGCCTGCACTGTGTGCAGATGGTGTTCCTGGACTCGATTAAAGACGTGGGCGAGCGGGTGCTGGAAGCGGGCAACATGTCCGGCGCCATCGACGAGGTGACGGGGCGGGTGCTGGTGCGGCAGAGGGCGCTGTGGGCGGGCGGGCGGCCGCGGCTACACCTGGTGCGGGAGTGCCTGTCGCCCAACTACGTGGCGCCCTTCGTGCGCCGCGGCGCGCCCTTCGCCGCCGCCGCAGACCGCGCGCTCCAGCGGTTCGTCGAGGCGGGCCTCATCTCGAGGTTAGCGACGGGAAAAACCGACCGGCTAAAACCGATGCCGTATTTTAGCTCTGAGTAACCGGTACGTTTCGATATTTGTTTGGTCTCCGTTATAACAGGTGTTTCCTCTTTTTTACTAACAACCGGGTAAGAAACATAAATATCAGTTAACCATAACAGCAGTGCGAAAATTTTATTTTTAAATAACTTTTTTTTTTCCTCGCTATGGGACTACTTAAAACTAACTAACCTAAGGACATCACACACATCCATGCCCGAGGCAGGATTCGAACCTGGGACCGTATCGGTCGCTCGGTTCCAGACTGTAGCGCCTAGAACCGCTCGGAAAAAAAAAAAAAAAAAAAAAATTACCGAGTAACTTTTATTCCTAAAATTCTCATTGCTTTGAAATATTGCATTATAATAGGAAATGGGAAAAGCGATGAGTACTATTTTAAAGCCGGCCGCGGTGGTCTCGCGGTTCTAGGCGCGCAGTCCGGAGCCGTGCGACTGCTACGGTCGCAGGTTCGAATCCTGCCTCGGGCATGGATGTGTGTGATGTCCTTAGGTTAGTTAGTACTATTTTAAAGCCGGCCGCGGTGGTCTCGCGGTTCTAGGCGGGCAGTCCGGAGCCGTACGACTGCTACGGTCGCAGGTTCGAATCCTGCCTCGGGCATGGATGTGTGTGATGTCCTTAGGTTAGTTAGGTTTAAGTAGTTCTAAGTTCTAGGGGACTGATAACCACAGCAGTTGAGTCCCATAGTGCTCAGAGCCATTTACTATTTTAAAAACAACATCGACAGAAACGAGCAACAGACGCATGGGATGAGAATCGGTACCGCGTTGCTGAGGCGGTAATGTACTGTTACCATGTTGTCTGGTCTGTTAGATGGTACACGTGCGCATGCAGCGTGCAAGACTTGTCTCCATATGGTCTACTTGGTAGTTTGTCGCTGTGTCGTCGGACAACAGTTGTATTACAGAACGGCACCATCCGGAAGTATTTTACGAAGTGCAATATCAGTGAAGTACGATGCTACAGTGCTTTAAAAGATTAAAAACGGATAGAGCCACAACAAAATTGCGACATCATTCGACAAGAAAAGTTAAAACTTAACGATTCATTCACAGGTTACAACGAACTAGCTGATATGCTGCTGGTGTCCACACAGTATGCCTTTATCTGCTTGTAGTCGTTGAAAACAGACAAATTAACACGAAAAATAGGGTCCTTCAACCTCAGTTTGCACCCTTTAGCGCTGACTATCGGTAATGTCAAACTAGTGGTACCATCCTCTATTAAGACATTGTTTTTGAGCAGAGTTTCAAAACATTACAATCAGCAGGAGAATACCAGTGACTTTTTGTAGTATGCAATGACTCATCACTTGCCGAGAAAAAGAGCGAACAGTGGACGGACTAAATTTTCTTTTATTTGCCAGTTTAACTCAATATTTCTGTTGTACATATTTTGCAACTGACGAAGTCAAAATTCTTCAGTCCGTGTTCGATTTCTACATGTTGTTGTTGTGGTCTTCAGTCCTGAGACTGGTTTTATGCAGCTCTCCATGCTACTCTATCCTGTGCAAGCTTCTTCATCTCCCAGTACTTACTGCAACCTACATCTTTCTGAATCTCCTTAGTGTATTCACCTCTTGCTCTCCCTCTGCGATTTTTACCTTCCACGCTGCCCTATAATACTAAATTTGTGATCCCTTAATGCCTCAGAACATGTCCTACCAACCGGTCCCTTCTTCTTGTCAAGTTGTGCCGCAAACTCCTCTTCTCCCCAATTCTATTCAATACCTCCTCATTAGTTATGTGATCTACCCTTCCAATCTTCAGCATTCTTCTGTAGCACCACATTTCGAAAGCTTCTATTCTCTTCTTGTCCAAACTATTTATTGTCCATGTTTCACTTCCATACATGGCTACACTCCATACAAATACTTTCAGAAACGGCTTCCTAACACGTAAATCTATACTCGATGTTAACAAATTTCTCTTCTTCAGAAACGCTTTCCTTGCCACTGCCAGTCTACATTTTATATCCTCTCTACTTCGACCATCATCAGTTATTTTGCTCCCCAAATAGCAAAACTCCTTTACTACTTTAAGTGTCTCATTTCCTATTCTAATTCCCTTAGCATCACCCAACTTAAATCGACTTCATTCCATCATCCTTGTTTTGCTTTTGTTGATGTTCATCTTATATCCTCCTTTCAACACACTGTCCATTCCATTCAACTGCATTTCTACATATACTACAGGAAATAACAGGGATACAAAACCGAAAATTTGTTATTCCAGAAACCAGTTATTCCGAGCAGTTTTAATAGACAGGTGAAACTGGCGTTGTAAAGAGCTGATACGATCCAAAACGAGTTGTTTCAGCGGTAACCGCCGTGCCTTCTCCAGGTGGGCGGCCGAGGCAGCGGACATGCTGGACGCCAGGGGCCAGACGCTGCCACCGCAGAGGCAGCAGCAGCATCAGCTGCATCCGCCCGCGGCCATCACCGCCGCGCACCTCGCCCTCGCCTTCGCCGTCCTCGGCTCCGGTCTCTGCCTAGCCGCGGTTGCCTTCGCTGCCGAGATGCTCTTCACCAGGAACTCACCATCACAAACAGAATAAGTCTACGGGTGCAAGACAAATTACGAAACAATTCACTTCTCCTCTAACCATTTTACTGCATAGGTACAAACAATAAAACGATCCATTTCTGTACCTGGACGAATAAAATCATTGTGGTAAGTTAAATCCCGACGTAGGTGCCTATATTCAGACATGATGAACCTTGAATGCATAACAGATATCTTTTGGAGTAGCAGCCTTTCATTTTATCCATCTTTTGATTTGCAGCTCCTTGTATTGGGCGTGTCCGCAGTTAAAATTTTTGGGATTTGAGGTCCGCCAGTTACGCAAAACACCGTTTTTCTCAGTACCCAAACATGTTTCGGCACCACTCTGCCATCATCAGTAGGTTTTCCTTTTTATTTATTCTGCATTGTGAATATTTTTGTTACCTGATTATAAAATTATGTGCATTTATACTAGTTCAAACAACAGATCGTTTCTTTTTGTAAATACCTTCACATTTGCTGAGCATGAATTTTCTGGACCACTTTTGTGATAATTATAACAGGTAGGTTGTCATCTGCAACCAAACGATGCTGATGAGAAAGATTTTTTTTTTTTTTTGTTGAGAGCTAGCCTATCTTCTAGAGTGTAATTTAGTTTTTCGCGCCTATTTTCGTTTTTACTTACGTTTTCGTGTGGCAAGCACTTCCATTCTCCGCATCATACTGAGATGTTGTGATGCATACGTAGCTATGACAGGTATTTTCCACAAATAACGTAGTAAAACGCTTTTCACTACACCAGAACACAGTGTCATTGTTGTTTGTTATGTGTCCCAGCCCAGTCAGTGTTCATTTGTTCACCGGGGAGTTCGGCTCCAAATTTGAATTTTTTTTGCATTTTGTGTGTGTGTGTGTGTGTGTGTGTGTGTGTGTGTATGCCTGTGTTTGTGTTTTCTGTGTGTTTCTTAGCTGTGTGTGTTGTCTTTTACATGGTATTCCTATTTGTGTGCAAATGGTGCATTTTTGCAGACTTTAGTGTATTTATTTTCCGTGTGTGTGTGTGCGTGCGTGTGTGTGTGTGTGTGTGTGTGTGTGTGTGTGTGTGTGTGTGTGTGTATGTGTACATGCAGAGTGTAGTGTATTCGTTTAAGACCTGTTTTCCTTCCGCTATTGCCTTCTGTATATGAAAGTTTTCCTCAATGGTCCGTTTGCTGTACAGGCTGTGGCTGGGTTTTAGTATTCTGAAGTCTGTTTCTATTGTGGTTGGGTGGTGGTTGTTAGCTATAAGGTGGTCAGCAAATGTGCTATGGGAGCTGTTGCTTTTTAAAGCTCTGAGATGTTCCGAATATCTTGTTTTGAAGTTTCTGCATTTTTGTTGTATGTATACTGACTGGCAAGTGTTGGATGTGAGTTCATATATTCCTGACCTGTTAAATTTATCCATGGGTGTTTCTTGTGTTCTGATCTTTTTCTGTGTTGTGTTCTCCATCCTGTATCCCATTTGGAGTCCCTGTTTATTTAATATGTTGCCTATTCTGTGAACAATCTTGTTATTGTAGGTGAGTATGTGCCATTTCATCTTGGGTGTGTCTTGTTGCCCTGTTGTGTCTTGTGTGTGGTCACTGTTTGTGTTTTGTGTTGTTCTGTGGTGGGTGAGGATTTTTGTGTGCGTGGTGTGTTCATTTTTGTACTGTTTGCATATTTTTTGATTTAACTTGTCTACCATATGGGTAGTACAACCATTTTTACTGCTATTTATTTTATTGTGTTTAGTTCTTCTCTGTAGTTCTGTTTGTTCATGGGTGTTCTGTTTAATCTGTGGAGCGTGAATCTGAAGTTTGCATGCTTATGTGTCAATGGGTGGTTTGACAGGTTGTGAATCGTGGTGCTTGTGGTTGTCGGTTTCCTGAATATTGCGAAGTTGTGTGTGTTGTTTGTTTTTGTATGGTGAGATGTAGAGAGTATAGTGTGTTGTTAGTTTCTGTTTCTAACATGAAGTTAATTTTTGGGTGTAAGTTGTTTATTTCGTTGTGTAGTGTATGTGGTTCATCAATCAGGCATATTATGTCATCGACACAACGGTAACAGTATATAACTTTGTAGTTCTTTGGTTTTATTATGTTTCTGAAGATAATGTTCTCCAGGTTGTTCATGAATACGTTAGCTAGGAGGCCACTGATTGGTTATCCCATTGGCAGTCCTTCGTGCTGAGAATTAAATTCTTTGTTGAATACAAAATAATTTTGTGATGTTATGGTCTTGAGTATATTTGTTATTTCATTGTTCTGTGTATCTGGTATGTTTCCTTGTTGTTTTAATCTTTGTGTGATGATATTGATTGTTTCATTTATTGGAATGCAAGTGTACATTGATGTGACGTCGAATAATATGAGGGTTGCTGTGTCCGGTATGTGTATGTTCTTGATTCTGTCAATTAGCTCCTTTGAGTTTTCCAGATTCCTGTTGTTATCAGACGTGTACAGTTTTTTCAGTAGTGTGTGTGTTTGTTGGGCTAGGTGGTAGGATAGAGCATGTCGTAAGTTAATGACGGGTCTTAATGGGATGTTATCCTTGTGAACCTTTGGTCGGGCATTTAGGGTGGGTGCGTGTCATCCTCTTTATCTGGTCTATTGAGAATGTATTTTTTATTTTTTTCAGTGTCTGTTGAATTTTTTTCTGGTACCTTGTTGTTGGGTCACTGGTCAGTTTTGTGATTTTGTTGTCTTCGAGAAAATCTAGTGTTTTCTCTACGTATTCTTTTTCATCCATAATTACTGTAATATACCCTTTGTCTCCTCTTGTTACTATGGCGTTGTTACGTTTTAATTTTTATTTTAGCTTGTTGGCTGTGATTTCCTCTGATGTTCTATATTAGAAATAATTGCGGATTTGTGTGCTTTAATTATCTGTGTTATTTCTGCAGATACTAATTCTCTTGTCAAGTTTACATTAAAATTTGGTATTATTCAATCTATTGAGCAACCATTAAAGGAAACGAAAGAAAAATTCAGAGTAGGAATTAAAATCCATGGCGAAGAAATAAAAACTTAGAGATTCGCCGATGACATTGTAATTCCGTCAGAGACAGCAAAGGACTTGGAAGAGCAGTTGAATGGAATGGATAGTGTCTTGAAAGGAGGGCATAAGATGAACATGAACAAAAGCAAAACGAGGATAGTGGAATGTAGACGAATTAAATGGCGTGAGGCTGAGGCTATTAGATTAGGAAATGAGTCGCTTAAAGTAGTAAATGAGTTTTGCTATTCGGGAAGCAAAATAACTGATGATGGTCGGAGTAGAGAGGATATAAAATGTAGGCTGGCAATGGCAAGGAAAGCGTTTCTAAAGAAGAGAAATTTGTTAATGTCGAGTATAGATTTAAGTGTCAGGAAGTCTTTTCTAAAAGTATTCGTATGGAGTGTAGCCATGTATGGAAGCGAAACGTGGACGATAAATCGTTTGGACGAAAAAAGAATAGAAGCTTTCGAAATGTGGTGCTACAGAAAAATGCTGGAGATTAGATGGGTAGATCGCATAACAATAGTACGTTAGCTAAAAACGATAACATGTTGCGGTTTTGGTCTAATCGTCTGTTGTGGGGGATTTGCTGTCTCTTATTTCATTCTGCTTAAAAAATTAAATGACATTCGAAGCTGTAGTGCTCCTCTGCTCGTGTCAGGAGGTACTGAATAGAATTGGGGAGAAGAGAAATTTGTGGCACGACTAGAAGGTTTCGGTTGGTAGGACATATTGTGAGGCATCAAGGGATCACCAATTTAGTATTGGAGGGCAGCGCGGAGGGCAAAAATCGAAGAGACCAAGAGATGAATACACTTAACAGATTCAGAAGGATGTAGGTTGCAGTAGGTACTGGGAGATGACGAAGCTTGCACAGGATGGAGCAGCATGGAGGGCTGCATCAAACCAGTCTTTGGACTGAAGACCAGATCGGTCTGACGGAGGAGATAGAGAAGATCCAAAGAAGAGCGGCGCGTTTCGTCACAGGGTTATTTGGTAACCGCGATAGCGTTACGGAGATGTTTAATAAACTCAAGTGGCAGACTCTGCAAGAGAGGCGCTCTGCATCGCGGTGTAGCTTGCTCGCCAGGTTTCGAGAGGGTGCGTTTCTGGATGAGGTATCGAATATATTGCTTCCCCCTACTTATACCTCCCGAGGAGATCACGAATGTAAAATTAGAGAGATTAGAGCGCGCACGGAGGCTTTCAGACAGTCGTTCTTCCCGCGAACCATACGTGACTGGAACAGGAAAGGGAGGTAATGACAGTAGCACGTAAAGTGCCCTCCGCCACACACCGTTGGGTGGCTTGCGGAGTATCAATGTAGATGTAGATGAACAACAACAACAATAATGTCTTCTGATTCTGTTATGAGGTTTTATATTGTTCTGTCTGATATATTTCTGTCAATGTTGTGTTTTGGTCCTTTTTCTAGTAGGCTCTTTTCTTGTTTGGTAAGATTTATGTCAGTTAGGTTAATGATAATGTCATGGAATTTATATTGTTGGTTGTGATTGTTTTTAGTGGGTGTGTTTGTGCTGTTAAAAATTATGTTGAGTTGTCTGTTTTGTTTCTCCTGTTTTTCTTGTATTACTTTCTGTATGTATGCTGTTTCTCTCTCTACTATTTCCTCAAAGTGAGCTGGTACTATAAATTTGATGGCCAATTCTGAATGTGTTTGGTAAAGTTCAGTGTTGAGCTATTACTTTTTAGCATGTAATTCCCTAATTTCTTGCTTTAGCCATAAAATCTGCACTTTCTTTTTCACTCTCTTTGGTGTAAAGGTACTAACAAAAAGAAACGAACTATTGTTTGAACTAAATATCCACATAAATTTGTAATCATTTAATAAAAATGTTCACATTAGTGATTAAATAAAACGGAAACCGACTGATGATGGTACAGTGATACTGAAAGATGTTTGAGTACTCGGAAGAAACGGTGTTTTGCATAACTGGCGGACCGCACAGCCTACAACTAATGTATTTTGCTGTCGAAATTTTTCAAAAAACTTGTTACGAAATTACCAGACTTCATACATCAGCAAATAAGAATTTATATCACGTAACCTGCTGTTTGCATTCATAGGAGTTCGATGTGTTCATCGTCTAACTGGAATTTATTAGGTCAGAGTGGGTTCTCGGCCACTATATTCCGTTCATCATAAGAACAAACCAGATGTAAACATTACACTGTGTATTGTTCCGCTTTTGCTGGAACCTCATCGGATTTCCGTTCATGTGGGACTGTAGCCAAGCTGTCTCGAGTACTGTCAAGTACTAGTGTAAGGGTACGGTTTTTGCTGTGCGCTACGAGCACATCGACTTAGCGATAATACGGGACAACAGCTTTACCGGCATGTTTACCTTGGATAGCACTGGCCGGTCCGCTAGTATAGGTATCCTGCAGTGACGTGGTAAACTGAAGTTCACACGTAGAAAGACACGAGTAGAGGAGCAATACAGCTTCGAATGTCATTTAATTTTTTAAGCAGAATGAAATAAGAGACAGCAAAATCCCCCACAATACGCTCCTTAAACGACTAGACGAAAACCGCAACACTTTATCGTTTTTAGCTAACGTACTATTGTAATTAAAAACAAGAATGGAAATTCCTGACTTAAGCACAGGCTAATTGTTCTGCATAAGCTGTGTGTAACGTAAGACACTATTGAAGGATTTCACCGTACAGTTTAATATTGAAGCCACTGAAGGTATTACTTACAGTCACTCGTCTGGTAATCTTTTATCTCCTTCCTTATCCGCACCCGAGAAATACATTTCAGTTCTGCAAGTGTCACGTGCTACGTTGATAACGAGCCTATCAACAACAGAATCCATGAAGCCACCAGGTGCAGCATTTTCTCTTCTTCTTTTATGACGAACCGTTCTATATCCCGCCAGCGTTCGGGAGTGACGCGTGAAAAAGCTGCGAACCTTAGTTCCAGTACGTGTGACAGGTAACAGTGTTGTTCCTTCTCGGGCCAAATCCCGCAGCTTGGCTCCAGATCAGTTCTGTTGGGTTCACGTTGTAATGCTTCAGTAGCAAATGTAAAAATGCACCATTTGTATGATGTGCTCGATGGCGTGAAAATGATTGTTTTTCATGTTTCTACGATACTTATCTTTCTACCTCTGTCGTATAAAACGATGAACACAGCATAAATGAAAAGGATTTGGTTTTTCATTTTTGCCTTAAAAACTAAATTGTTATGTTTTCTTAATTCAAACAACTTTTATGAACAGTCTTTCATAAAACATCGATATTTAAGAATTTGTATTTCAAATGGAAACAGGAATTACGCGTCCAGTATATAATTAGAAACAAGAAGACGTGCATTATTCATAAATATATTGATGAGTTTTTATAATTACAAAATTCAGGTTTTTCAAACTGAACGAGGAAAAAAAATGATACTGGGGAGATTTGATCCAACGCACGAAAAACCGGATTCTATTCACATTCCATTAAGCTGCCAGCTCGACGTCGGGTTGTTATCAACTGCATAGATACAACTCTGGGAAAACATCAAAGCCGCCTATTTCTTGGCACATTATTAACCGTGTTCCACACGCATGTTTCGCTACGGAACAGAAAGCGGCCTCAGCCATTTTCATACTGCTCTTTAACAGCGCAACAATCAGAGCAAAACGCTGCAGAGGCTGTGACTGCACACGATCTTTGAAATAAAAACTACGTAGCTAAAGAGTGATTAAGAGAAACGTCGATGGCTGTTAATCCGTTTAAATATCTTGAAGTTTAGCGTAACTTAGTAATAAGATATCTAATACATAAGTAGGACATACTTACAAGAACATAACAACACCAGTATACGTGTGCTACGGCTTCTGACCAATCATCGCGTTCGTGTTTTTTTTTTTTACATCAGGATTATTCTTATGATGAATGGATTATAATACACAATTATTATTGAAATAATAACCAGCAAAATTTACGTCTGTATAGAAAATAAATTTAAAACTGCTGCTGCAATATTTCACTAAGATGGTGGCTGACATTAGACAATCACTTAGCGATTTTGCTTCAGACTGTATTTTTCTCGTAATAAATAACATGTATTAAATCTTTTCACACCTTCACTATATGCATTAACGTTCGAAAATATTTCTCAATGTTTCAAGACACATTAGTATTAATTATTTGCCTCAGTAGCGCTAATGGCTACGCTCCTTGGAAGCTGAGCAGCACACTTAACATCAATATAGGACGAGAATTACAACGAAATAAGACTCCAAATAAACAATATTCATTTCAATAACACGTAAACACTATTTTCAGATATCAGTTAGCATCATAACAATACTCAGTACACTTTTTTACTGACCTCTGTGTTATGAGGCATCAATCATATTCTCATGAAGAGCAAAAGAATGATATTTTCATTATCTTTTTAAATGGATATTGTCTGAGATATAATTTTGTACAAAATATTAAATTATATCGTTGACAATAATTATTTATTATTGTATTAACGATGAAGTTCCTATTATCAGTATCACGAGAATAGGATCAAAGTTCAGTCGGATTCCACATACAATGCTCTCGTGAATATTATTTTGAATAAAATATAGGCGTCGATATTACATCGTTCTTTTTTACTCTGAATTGTTCTCACTGTCACCCATAGACAGCTGCACTGTCGAAAATGAGTTTTGCACTGGAAAATACGATAAATGTTCGTCAGATGTACAATGCTTGGTTTAAGACGCAACAGAGCCTAAATTAATTATTTTCCACATCCATGAGCTTCTCAAATGCAACAGTATTGTTTCCAGGCACTCTTTAGATCAGCGATACTTGTTAAGTATCACAGTACTCTAAAATATCTGCAAATATACTGCTGCAGTATAAAGAAAGTACAAGTTAATTTCCACATATAAACAAAGTTGCCATATTAACGTCCAAAATTCTAAAGTATGTTATCCGAGGTCAGTTTCCCATGGCTCACAACAGCTGACATTTTTAGAATGTAGACCTATGGTATCGATATCGTAAAATTGATCTGATCAGGCTCATAACTGTAGGAAAAAATACGTGTTAGCTAAAAAGCAACCCTAAGCAGGCAGGTATGCAAGCAAATTGACAATCCAAAATTAAGAAATTACGCCTGTTCTTTATATAGCTAACAAAACACCCTGAAATTAAATATTTCAAAATTTATGTGGTTCTCAAGCACCAGTTTAGGAATGACACATTGATAATGAATCATTTTATTCATTAGGGAAAATATAATCGATGAAAGTGGTTGCCAATTATTGCAATTATTATAAGTGACACAGAGGTACTTGCGACGAATTCGCAGCTGTAACTATGGCGCCAAGACTCTCTAAAAGCTTTGTAGACTGTATTATTTCCCACAACTACGATATGACAATACTCTAAAAAGTCTGCAAAATGCGTCGGCAACACGGAAAGTGCAATGCTTACATTGATTATGTAGGGCATGTCAAGGTTAGTGTAAGTACAAGAGAAAATGCTGTAAGAACCAAATCAATTACGTTACCACATCTATGATGTCACAGTATCACAAAAATGCATCGGAAAATGTTATGTTTATGCTGCAGCAGTATCAGTATATGAAAAGTGTGTATTCAAACTGTGCAGCTGCAATTTGGGGAACCATGGCTTCCGAAAATAATATAACCTCCAATCAACTGCACCACACACGTATGCTCAATACAGTTGTCCCATTGGGGAAGGAAGTAATAAGATGCTTTATTAGGAAATACCATTAACGACAAAACAAAAGAAACTCTTTATAAATACACACTCGAGAGAGAGAGCTGACCAAAGATGGTAACAGTCAGAATGTGACATTTCCAAAGGCAATGTCAGAATTCCATGTCTGGGAAATAAATAAAAGTACTTACCAATTATTGTGAGAAGTCTCACACTTTTCAAGCGCAATGAAGCTCCAAAAATTAAATACTGACACATCTAAATTGTCTGTATAACGTATCAAAATGCGTTCTTATTGTTTTATAATAAGGAAAGACTTTTAAAAAATTCGAGTAAAAATAAAGTTGTATAACATGAAAGATTTCGCACATCTTGTAAACACAATGTGGCGTCAAATGTGCCTAACGTCTAACGCAAGACATTGTATGACCACCCTCCATTGCTATAAATACAAAAAAAAAAAAAAAAAAAAATAATGCCACAACACGTAATAAAGTTATTTTACTCTCAACAACGTACAGATAATTAGAGGTAGACGCAGAAGTACTTGTTTTCTAAAATTCAGTGAATCACAACTGGAAATTACGTCAGAGACTCTACCAACACTTGAAGCTGTAACAGCTGAAATATACACTTAACATCAAGTCATCAACCACATCGTTCATTTTCGAACCTCCAATAAGGAAAGATAAAACGGGTGTAAATATTACGATGTATGGTACCTCAAAATTGCAACATGACAGCATGACATTGCTGGTTTGCAGAGACGATGATATGTATTTGATGCAACACCACAGGAGTTGTAAATGTACAAAAGGAGATTCTGCTTTGGCAGGCCACCTGCTTAAAGAGGACCACAGTTGGAAGGTATTACATCACATCCATAAGTGAAGGAAGATGAACTACCTAGATATATGTAAAGTAATATACGTGTGTCCATAAGCCCATGCTTTATACTGAATAACCAGACACAGTTCCCTTATTCTCTGCTTCTAATTGCAGATATGGCTCATAATCTCATCCAGGCCATGTTGTTGATCACCCCTCTTAATCATATACCCTCTTAATCATATGTCCCAAATTAAAAAAAATACTTTGTATATCGAAGCTGTTTCACTTACCTGCTTACCTCACTAGTATTTCTGTGTAATTTAGGACATATTGCTGACAAGCTTCTTCATTTCCCAGTACCTACTGCAACCTACATCCTTCTGAATCTGCTTAGTGTATTCATCTCTTGGTCTCCCCCTACGATTTTTACCCTCCACGCTGCCCTCCAATACTAAATTGGTGATCCCTTGATGCCTCAGAACATGTCCTACCAACCGATCCCTTCTACTGGTCAAGTTGTGCCACAAGCTTCTCTTCTCCCCAATCCTATTCAATACTTCCTCATTAGTTATGTGATCTACCCATCTAATCTTCAGCATTCTTCTGTAGCACCACATTTCGAAAGCTTCTATTCTCTTCTTGTCCAAACTATTTACCGTCCATGTTTCACTTCCATACATGGCTACACTCCATACAAATACTTTCAGAAATGACTTCCTGACACTTAAATCTATACTCGAAGTTAACAAATTTCTGTTCTTCAGAAACGCTTTCCTTGCCATTGCCAGTCTTACGGCACATGTAAGACACAAAAAGAAATTACAGTACCAGAAGAGGATGGTCATGCAAATAATTCCCTCAGCTCTTTATTTATGATGTTGGAGTTGCAGCCAACGCAACTGGATATTATTTATATGTTATTTATAACTGCGCTTCACACCCAAACTGTAGTCATATAAATGTGATCAAAGCTCATTGGGTTATACTTAAGGTATTTCGGCCACTAGTTAACGTGTTAGCAGCCGAAGTCATCGCGCCTACAAAGCCCAAGCTTCCAAAGTGCATGCCAGTTCAGCATGTCGGCTTAGCGAATGTATTCCTCTTGTCGCTAGTCAATGGAGAAATTGCGACATTGTAGAAAACGTTTGGCAACTATGCGACCATCGATTTACTTTCTGGAATGGTTCAGAATTGTCATCCTAAATTCACTTCATATTTCGTTGTCATTTCTGCCAAATGATGTGAATCATTGTACGGTTGTCAAATTTATTATCTGATTCCAGAAAGATCGTACCACACAGTATTTATAACTAATCTGTTTTTAATATTGCGAATTAACTGTGTTCTCGAATAGCATCTCAATGAGAGCACACTGCTGGCACTACAGGCTTGCTAGCTAAATATTAACGTGACTGCTTCGTAAGGGGTAAGATGTACTACTGCTAGGTTTTGGAGGCCTAGATAAGTTGTTTGCTTTTCACTTCCTCTCTTACCGACCTATAACCTTCCAGTTCGAAAAACAGTAAGGAAAGCTTAACTTCACCATCGGACACCATACCACAATTTTGATTTAGTGCCCCCCCCACCCCTATCCACCACCACAGACTTAAACGCGAGAAATGTAATTCCTTATTTTTTGTGAAAACACAATTCTACTGATTATGATTGAACAATTTATTAACTGAGTTCCTTTTTTGATTCTACTTTCATTATCAGAGGAGTTCAATTCCGGAATGGTTCTTGAGTAGGACATGGGACCTGAAGTAGACACCATAATTGGGTCAAAAGTGGATAATATCTTGTTAATGCATGATGTTTTGGAGAGGCTCGTATTCCAGATCCTGTTTGTAAAAGTTAAAGTAGACTTATGTTGTAAGGGTACCCTAGTAAGTAGTAATTCATTTGTACTAGAACTGTAAAATTGTTGTAGCGTTTCTCATTGGTTTATTAAATATAACAGAAAAATTTAAGGAAGAAATTAATTATCAATAATATATTCCATCACATTAACTAAAACAATCTGATGATGCTTAGGCAGTTTCTGAATTCCACGCCCATAGAAAGCTACTGCGTCAGAGATAAATATGGAGTCAAAGCAAGTTTAAAGTGCAGTTTCATCAACAAACAAATTTTCTTGTCATAAAGGCGCGAAAAATGTCATTCGAGACACAATTTGCTAATTGACGATTGATGAATGTACGTATACGAACTTGTGTAACAACACGCCAAACAAAATCTCCACGAATTTATTCGTCAACCTTTCTTTTTAAGGTAAACTTTGTCCTCGTGGATGATTTACTTGACTCATTTCCGTTGGCTCCTATGAGGACATAGAGCATCCAGGAAAAGTTGTCATCCATCTTTGTCTTTGGCTATTTCTCTCAAATCCAATAAGGTCTTGTCGACTCTCCTTCCTTTCCCTTCCACAACCTTCTTCCATGTACCTTTAGGCTTGCCTCTTCTTTGATCTCTGGGGATTCGATTCCAGTGCCTCGTTCCCGACTACTCCGGCTAGCTTTCTTAACGAGTGCCCCAAAAACCTCCGCTTTCTCTCATGTGTCTGTTATCCTGTAGGTATCTAGTTGTTTTTCTCCAGAGATCCTAACCACTTGTTTTATACTGGCCAGAAGATATTCGTCACAGTAATGAAGTGACAGTCTCCACGTCTGCTCCCCATAAACAGCAGCACTTCCATATTCCAGAATTGACTCACATTTCCTTTGTTTTAGTTATATTTATCTTGAGGCCTGCAGTCTCTGCTTCTCGTTTCAATGAGTTTAATTTAGATTGTGGTCATTTCCAATGTCCGCCCCTCTCTTATTGCTGAAATTTAGCAGAGAGTGTCGGAACTTACGGCTTACAGCTGTTTCATCTGTTTGTTTACAGTAACATGACCTGACGGGACCCATGTTATCTTATGGCAGTTGCGATGTGGAAAAAATGTGTCTCCAATGACTAGTTCATGGTCAGGGGCATATCTATCAGCAATTCACCATTTACATTTCGTTCCCAATACCATGTGCAGACATGATGTGTCCAGGCTCTTCTTTTTCTGAACCAACTTTAGAGTTCACGTCTTGCAATAAAATGCGTTCGTCCTCAGTCACTTCAGACAGTGCGTAGCATTGAATTACAGCGATATTTTGCACATTCGTTTTAAAGCATACTGTTATCCTTTCTGATACTGGAATGAGATTTTCACTCTGCAGCGGAGTGTGCGCGGATATGAAAGTTCCAGCAGGACTGGAAAGCTGCCGATTGGGTATACTACGACTGAGAGAAACATCTTTTATGTGTTTATGAAGTCTGGAAGCTAGGAGACGTGCTATTGGCAGAAATGAAGCTGTGAGGAGAGATCGTGAGTCGTGTTTGGGGAGCTGAGTTGGTAGAAAACTTGCCAGCGGAAGGCAAAGGCCCATTCGAGTCTCGGTTCAGCACAGAGTTTTAATCTGCCAGGAAGTGTCTCTCTGAGACTGGTTTCCACTCCAGTAAGCTACTTTTGCAGTTTTTAGATAGTAAGAGCCCTACAACATTCCTGTGGATTGCATGTTTACCTGTCTGTCGTACATATAGCAGCACTCCACCATTGTGTGTTTGAACTTTCCCAGACCTTGGCCACCTTGTTTCACTCAGTCGTAGTACACCCAATCGGTAGCTTTCCATTTCTTTGTGACCTGTCTTAACCTTCCCGCCTCTCTTAATATTCTTACATTCCAAAATCCAAGTCTTCCTTAACATACACTCCTGGAAATTGAAATAAGAACACCGTGAATTCATTGTCCCAGGAAGGGGAAACTTTATTGACACATTCCTGGGGTCAGATACATCACATGATCACACTGACAGAACCACAGGCACATAGACACAGGCAACAGAGCATGCACAATGTCGGCACTAGTACAGTGTATATCCACCTTTCGCAGCAATGCAGGCTGCTATTCTCCCATGGAGACGATCGTAGAGATACTGGATGTAGTCCTGTGGAACGGCTTGCCATGCCATTTCCACCTGGCGCCTCAGTTGGTCCAGCGTTCGTGCTGGACGTGCAGACCGCGTGAGACGACGCTTCATCCAGTCCCAAATATGCTCAATGGGGGACAGATCCGGAGATCTTGCTGGCCAGGGTAGTTGACTTACACCTTCTAGAGCACGTTGGGTGGCACGGGATACACGCGGACGTGCATTGTCCTGTTGGAACAGCAAGTTCCCTTGCCGGTCTAGGAATGGTAGAACGATGGGTTCGATGACGGTTTGGATGTACCGTGCACTATTCAGTGTCCCCTCGACGATCACCAGTGGTGTACGGCCAGTGTAGGAGATCGCTCCCCACACCATGATGCCGGGTGTTGGCCCTGTGTGCCTCGGTCGTATGCAGTCCTGATTGTGGCGCTCACCTGCACGGCGCCAAACACGCATACGACCATCATTGGCACCAAGGCAGAAGCGACTCTCATCGCTGAAGACGACACGTCTCCATTCGTCCCTCCATTCACGCCTGTCGCGACACCACTGGAGGCGGGCTGCACGATGTTGGGGCGTGAGCGGAAGACGGCCTAACGGTGTGCGGGACCGTAGCCCAGCTTCATGGAGACGGGTGCGAATGGTCCTCGCCGATACCCCAGGAGCAACAGCGTCCCTAATTTGCTGGGAAGTGGCGGTGCGGTCCCCTACGGCACTGCGTAGGATCCTACGGTCTTGGCGTGCATCCGTGCGTCGCTGCGGTCCGGTCCCAGGTCGACGGGCACGTGCACCTTCCGCCGACCACTGGCGACAACATCGATGTACTGTGGAGACCTCACGCCCCACGTGTTGAGCAATTCGGCAGTACGTCCACCCGGCCTCCCGCATGCCCACTATACGCCCTCGCTCAAAGTCCGTCAACTGCACATACGGTTCACGTCCACGCTGTCGCGGCATGCTACCAGTGTTAAAGACTGCGATGGAGCTCCGTATGCCACGGCAAACTGGCTGACACTGACGGCGGCGGTGCACAAATGCTGCGCAGCTAGCGCCATTCGACGGCCAACACCGCGGTTCCTGGTGTGTCCGCTGTGCCGTGCGTGTGATCATTGCTTGTACAGCCCTCTCGCAGTGTCCGGAGCAAGTATGGTGGGTCTGACACACCGGTGTCAATGTGTTCTTTTTTCCATTTCCAGGAGTGTACATATGACTGTTTCCTCCTTTTTAGTTTCTGTGATTTTAATTTATATGGTGGAGTATTTTGTCAGTCCACAACCCCGGAGTGTCCTGATGGAGCTGAAGCCTCATAGTCCGAACACCTGCCAAGTTTTTTTTTATTTTTAATTTTTTTCTATTTTTATTTCAAGACCATACTCACTGGATAGACTGTCTTCGCCACGACAACAGAACGCCATATATACAACGTTCCGTTAAGTCGATGTCTCCTGAGGGGGAACGTCACATTTTGATGACTTACACTAGCTTTTGCTTCAGATACCATTTGTTAGGGCCAATAATTTTTTTCTGTTTGTGAAGTTAATGCCTAGTGGTTCAAATTGCCGCCCAACCATCCAGGGTCTCTGGCAGTTCTGTTGGGCAGTTGAGGCCAGTTGCTCTGATTCCTGTTATAAACTGAAAATAGGGAAAATTGTAAGCTATATAAATTTTACATGTGCATACTACACTGATTAACAAGGAGTCAAGAAAACCGACCGTAACAAAGGTCACAAAGCTGAAGACCTCTGACGCTTTAGGAATGAATATTTTTCACCTTAAAAAGTTATCACTCGAGCTGCAATTCTGAAAAACAGATTACAGCAAAACCTGTAACTTGCACAATGTGTACTTAAACAGTTCTTTCTAGGTGTCATTATCACCGACTGCAGTGTTTATGTCCTCTCGTTGTTTTTCTTTATCTGCGACAATGAGTTCACGTTGCCATAGAACGCTGGCGACGTTAACGACTTCGACGGAAAGTTTTCACCTTCAGCTGCTTCCAGACGCAGAAAACTGAGAACATTTGTTCCACTTACTTTGCCGTATTGGTATCCAAATTTTTAGCAACTGAAGTCTATTCTTAACAGAAAATCTATAGCCGTAAACAGATATCCCAGAAACAATTATTTCATTGAAGGCAAGTGACTTAAATACTCAATCTTGCAGAATAAAGAGTATTTTTATCTTCCAAGTTTCGTAAATTATTGTGCAAGTACGTTAGTAGGGAAAAAAAACAAACAGAAAAATCTCTGAAGACCTGAGGTGAAGGCTCAGTATTTCCATTGGGCCCTGTGATAAGGGGCCCTAAAGGCAACGAACTGTCATACCGTGGATGGATTAGGAATACGTACAGAGCATGAGAATGTGGTGTTCGACTGGCTTTAAAAGTCTTCTGATGTTTGGAGCATCGTCCTATGATTACTAAACATTGTAGACACACCACAGCGCAAAAAATTCTTGTTCTTAACATTTTCATAAATAAAGCTCATTTTTTTACAGATTTTTAAATTATTAAGGTGATGATGGTTTCTTTTCAATACCATTATTGTACTTTCACCGCCATAATATTCTTTAGTTCTCAATTTTCTCACAATAGGAAGCGGGATATATACGTCCACGAAAAGAATGCGGTAAACCTTTTCTGCTGCCCGAGTGATTTTGTAATTTTCTTTTTTAGACATAAACAGCCTTTTGCAGGGAATAAAATACCTACAAACTATAAATCCACGTAATCCTTTAATTGTTTATTCCCAGTGTAAATGAGTATTTTAGAGCCATCTTTCAGTTTCCTTTCAATAAATTTGACATCTTTTGGATTGTTGTATGTACAAAGAAGGCAAACTGTTTTGTTGTCCTGCCATTTCACGTTAGCTACACCACACTTTACAGCAAACTGCAACTCTCCACGTTTGAGATTTTTTGTTTGCTAATATTCCTGGTAGCCATTTCCTAGTTCCTCTTACAGTTCCACAACTATAGAGGCCATGTTCGTCAGTCCTTTCCTCAACGTGTAAGTTGTAAAGAAATTATCGAAAACAATGATTCTGCCTGTGTAAGAAAATGCTTGACACAGTTTCAGAACTACTCAATCACTCATCTGGTAATTCTTGACGTTTTGTACAGGGTGCGGGATTTACCAGCGCGCACTTCAAAATTTGAAATAAAACCGCTTTTAGCGCCCGCAAGACATCAAATTTTGTAGCCCCTTTTTGTTGGCTTCACGGGCATACAATGTTTGAGAGATGTGCATTCCTTGAACGCCACCATCGATTCGTCTACTGCTAATGTAGAAGATGGCTCATACACTGCCAAACAGTTTTTGTTCAGTGCTGCAATTATGGGTCTAATATTATTAAGCTTGTCATTGTTTGGATTTGTTTTTGGAGGAAGAATAAGGAATATTGTCATTGCAATGCAGGTTCAGTACGATTGTCTTGCATCTTGAGAGTGTCATGACGTTTGAAACTGAACTCACTATCAACAATGGATCTGAACTTGAGTATTTGTCAGCTGATGGTCGTTGATGGATACCCACTATTACGAGCGAGCCTATGAATGCCTTCAGCTCAGGAACATTTATTTCTTTCCATTTGACACGGTTCTTTTGAGCAGCATATAAATTTGTTTGCAAACATATGTGTTCCATAACGTTTTTCCAAAAAGTTTGTCAAAAAAAAAAAAAAACGCATTCACTGTCTGTTACACTGAAATCTACTTTCGATTTTGGCTCCTTACACAGGCTCACAGTGTTTTCAAAACGTGTAGTACCATCGCCCCAGTCACTGTCAGAATCAGTTACATATTGATATCCTACCTCTTCAGTTTTTATAACAGTTGCATTATGTTCGGCGTTTTCATCAGGTTTCTCATCAGCGAAAATATCAGGAAAGACATTTGCAGTTCTACTGGCAATGTTATTTGTTGTGAAATATCTGCACTACCAAATGATGTTGGATTTTTTGACACTTCATGTGGCCTACCACTACTAGATGGCTAGTGGAAGTATTGTCCTCTTCAAGATAATAAGTTTCAGCTTCCTAATCCTCAGGCTCGTCTGGCAGCGACAAAAGATAATCGAGTATCTCATTGTCTTGTAGTATCTGCAAAATGGTTATGATAATTGATTAATAGCAAGCTTTTACGGTATTATTTTCAGTGCAAATTAATGAAAAGGAATAAAACAGCATCACATTATATTTCAAACCGATAAATAATTTTACAAATAAGGTCTACTCTGTCCCACTAATTTTATTTCGAGTATAAAATAATACAGTCGCTGAGAAGTACATTCGACAGTGTATTTGTGATAAAAATGATTATTATGTTAATAATAAGACGAATTACTTACTTCAGAGATCTCTGGAAAGTGATAAATGATGAAAACTGTTGTATGACGCAAATCAGTGGCATTGCGCCAATCAACAAAAGTAGTCACAGCCTTCTTTATTGCCTGCGCAGCGTAGTCCCGATTTTTTCTCTGGTTCAGTACAGTCGTCCCTAGATGGCAGCACCGTGTAGAGCTGGGTAACATACTTAAATCCTGACACTCGAATTGGCAGTCAAAGTTAGTGGGACATATATTACCTGTCAACCGCGAAAGGGTTAACTGAATTTCAGCGAGACCGTTTTGAACATGTTAACGCCATTCGTCCCAATATATCTGAGTAAGGGTACTACTGATATAGAAGGTACTGCTTTTGCAGTAGAACTGTTTTGCTGCCTACTTCTGATAATATTGAAGTGATGGTTCAAATGGTTCAAATGGCTCTGAGCACTATGGGACTTAACTTATGAGGTCATCAGTCCCCTAGAACTTAGAACTACTTAAACCTAACTAACCTAAGGACATCACACACATCCATGCCCGAGGCAGGATTCGAACCTGCGACCGTAGCGGTCGTGCGGTTCCAGACTGTAGCCCCTAGAGCCGCTCAGCCATCCCGGCCGGCTATGAAGTGATGCAAAATATTTGAAGGTAATATTGGTAGAGTGGAAGCATTATACCGCATCTCTAAGGCAAGTCAACACCACAGTTTTAAAGTGTCAGAACGATTCATCTGAGGACTCACATCGTTGTGGGAAGTAAGTGTTATTCGTATTTTAACTCTGCATTGGGAAATTTGTTGCTAACATCTGTGACACACGTAATGGAAGATGAAGGAGAAGTTCGCTGAAGTGCTGGAAAAATTGCAAGGTGCCGATGAAAATGGCGGCACAAAGGAGAGGACACATTGATGTTAGTAGACGTCGCAGCTAGCGCCGATGTAGGAGAAGTAAATTAAAGGAATACGTCGCTGTTTAATTCATGTATCTCACCTAACATAGATTCAAATGAGCTGCCCGATATTTCAACTGATTAGCTTATTTCTAAAGTTCAGTGTCTATGAATGGTAAACGTCCGGATTCGAGTCCCCGCACAAGGTTTTATATTTCCGCATTCCTTACATGCTGTCTTTGTTCTTAACTATGATGCTTTTTCCTGGGTCATGGCATGTAATGACTGGAGTAATATTCGCTTTAGTAACCAACTGTCAGTGGTAATATTTTTACTCTGCAATTCTATCTGTCGCCATAGTCTGATGAACTGTTTAGGAAGTGTTTCTGTATCAAGTCTCCTGCAGGAACAGTTTGCTAGTGAAAGTACGTTGCTCTTATTTTTAATATTTCATTTTCAACTAAACCCATGTAACAAAACGTTAATCATGTGCGCAAATTTTAGTTTTGATGAACAGTAATGACAGAATTTCGTAATCTATCTACAAGTTTGGAACCTACAATCTAGCTGGACTCTTTCTGTTCGAAAGAAGACTAGGATTTTTTTTTATTATTGGACAAGAATGGGGAAGAAAGCTATATTCCTTCCAACGGAAACATATCGACATTCGTCTTTAGTGAATTAGGGAATATAGAAAACAAAAATATGTATGGATTGTTGGCTCCTTGAATTTCACTCTTCTCGAATGCGAGAGTCTCATGACTTATTCTCTGCATCATCTTGCTAGGTTTATTACTCGACTTTGTAGCCTCTATTGACGAGCTTCCGTGGTACAAACTGAACTACTTATGGCCTTTTCACCCAGGAGAGCTGGGCAGACTGTTGAAGAGCTTCGTTTTTCAAGGCCAAACTTCCAGATGGCTGGGAATGTGGTAGGAGAGTTCACAATTGCGAATAGTTGGGAAGGGTCTTCCCGTTCTGGTACTCACGTGATGGAAACTTCCCAAAAACCTTGATCGGAAACGGGGTTGGGAATATTTCAATTTATTTCTAGGACCATGAAGACTATTGTCCCTGTTACAGCTGCGAAAGGAAAGAAAAGGATGAAACCTGATTGCAGTAAGTAGTGTAATATGCATCTCGAGGAGTTTGGAGACTGGCGTCAGTAATGGAAGGACGGATCACCATTACCTTTGTAAACTGATTCACTCTG
Source organism: Schistocerca americana (assembly GCF_021461395.2). Taxonomy (NCBI): domain Eukaryota; kingdom Metazoa; phylum Arthropoda; class Insecta; order Orthoptera; family Acrididae; genus Schistocerca; species Schistocerca americana. Next base: position 584,563,118 of record NC_060122.1, on the reverse strand, counting down.
CGAGACGCTGCAAAGAGACATTAAATTTAACACAGAATATTTCCGTAGGGTAGGGTCCTACCCTGTACGTTGCCTTTGCTAGTCAAATACTGGTTATGAAAACTTGTTCTGCAACGTCGCTATGAAGTACTTATCTGTCTTCACGCCGAACGCCATCGCTCTAGAATATAATAGTGAACTGAGCCTTCTCCTCCTGTTTGAGTTTGATGTTTCCGGTTACATTTTTTCATTTCTCGTGGTTTGGGGTTTAAACGTATATAACCTAGAAGAGAAAGCTATGTTGCATAACTTCAGTGAACACAAAGGACACAAGACTGTAAGAATGTGGAGCCTGAGAAGCATTTGTTTGTCATTTTCAGTCGTCAATATTCTGACTTGTTTGATACACCCCCCGCCAAACTCTTCAACACACTGTAGTACTTGCACATTTCCACCCATACACTCTCTCTCCTGTAGTTAACAGTAGGACTTCCACTGCACTCACTGTTGACGTCCTTTGTTGTAATATCACGGAAGGTTGTTCCGACTTTTCTGTATTCTCATTTAGCCCCACCGATGACCATTTCTTTTTCGATTTCTTCAAGTTTTTCTTAATTTTCCTAATTATTATGTTCCTAAGACACTTATACTGGTGTATTCCTATCATTCCCTGAATATTTTAATACTTCCATCTTTTATCGATCAGTTGAAATATTTCTTCAGTTACCCAGGGTTTCTTCCCAGTTACCTTCCTCTTACCTGTGTTTGTATCTCCAACTTCTACGATTGTTCATTCTTCGAAATGTCCCTTCCTTTTCAACCTAACTACCTACCATGGTGTTTATTATCGTAGTATCAATAGCTTAAGAGGACATCAAACGGAACTCACGTTTCCTTAGTACTTCAGCATCCAACTTCTTTCCGCGTTAATTCTTCTGGACAGCTCTCTTGGATTTCAGTCTGCTCATTACTAAATTGTAACTGAAGTCATTATCTGCTCCTAGATATACCTTACAGTAAAATATTTGGTTTTGGAATCTCTCACCATGGTGTAAACCATCTGTAACCTTCTTTTCCTTCCCCTACTATAGCGCTACATCACTCATGATTATTAGGTTATCATCTCCCTTTAGATGTTGAATTACTCGTTATGTATCCCCATATATCTTCTCTATTTCTTCATTTTCTGCTACTGACGTCGGCATCTGTAATTGTGCTACTGTTGCTGACGACGGTTTGCTGTCGATTTTAATGAAAGGGACCATACGACTGCAATGTTCACTGTAACTCACTCTCTGACCTCCTTTGCTAATCATGACGAACCCTACTGCCACTGCACGATTTTCTGCTGCTGTTGGTATCACCCTATATTAATCTACCCAGAGATTCTGATCTTTTCTTCGTTTCCCTTCGTAGTCCTCCACTATATCTAGATTTCCCTTTCCAGATTTTCTAGTTTTCCTAGCATGTTAACAAGTCTGACATTCCACACTCCGACTCGTAGAATGTTATCCCGTCGTTGATTATTCAGTCCTTTACTTGCCAATATCTCTACATTAGCAGTCGCCTCGTGAAGATCTGAGTGGGGAATTAATCCAGAATCTTTTACCAATGGAGAGATCATCACGACACTTTTCAGTTACCGACCGCATTCCTGTATATATACATTAAGTGTTTCGATGCAGAAGTTTTCATTGCCTCCTGCACCCTGATGCCGTTGATCGTTGCGAATTCTGTGGTGTCGTGCGAAGAGCGAGGTGCTAAAGCAAGGTACTTACCTCGAAACGCAACCATAAGAGAAGACAGTCACTGCAAGAGACATCGACGAATGAGCGACACTAGTATGACCATACCCAGAAAGGTTTCGACACGCCAACACAACCTTTTACAGCACCACTCAACCGAGTCCGCGATCATCGACTAAGACGACATCATCGTTTTGTAGTAGGCCAGCTGTGTGATCAACGTATTAGACAGAACTCTACATGGATGTTAAATGTACCCTAAGTCAGAGACTTGTATTTTGTCTGTATCAAGCAATACGTCAATGTTCAGAGACAGTTGTAAATACTCATGACATTCCTGTGGAAACTGATTGTACGCAGCTAAGTAATTCTTCTTATCTATATTATAATAAAGTGAATTAGTATTTTATGTGTTGCGTCATCCACTCGGTCTACTCCAGGAACAAAGCAAAGAATGCAACATTGTAACAATAAGTGTATTTTCGTCTAGTACAACAAATGGGTGGTTGTTTTTATAGATATACCTCGCCTGCTTGCAAAGTGTTACAGTGTGCATGTTCCCATGCTTTACCCTGCGTTTGCCTTTTGATTCAGTCTGTGTAGTACACTGAGGCGACAAAAATCATGGGATAGCGATAGGCATATATACAAATGACGGTAAAATCGCGCACACAAGATATGAAAGGTCAGCGCATTCTACTCAGGTGGTTCATGTAAAAATGTTTGCGGCGTGATTATAGCCGCATGAAGAGAATTAACAGACTCTGAACGTGGAATTGTAGTTGCTGGTAGACGCATGGGACACTCATTTCGGAAATCGTGAAGGAATTCAATATTTCGAGAACCATAGTGTGAGGAGTGGCCGAGAATACCAAGTTTCGAGCATTACCTCTCACCGTGGACAACGCAGTGGCCTACGGCCTTCACTTAACATCCAAGAGCAGCGGAGTTTGCGTAAAATTGTCAGTGCTAACAGACAAGCAACACTACTTGAAATAATCGCAGGCATCAATGTGGGACGTACAACGGATGTAATCGTTTGGACAGGACGGTGCGACGTTTGACGTTAATGGGCTATGGCAGCAGACGACCGAAGCGAGTGCCTTTTCTCAGAGCACGACATCGCCTGCAATGCCTCTCCTGGGGTCGTGACCTTATCGGTTGGATCCATACAACTAGAAAACCATGTTGTGGTCAGATGAGTCCCGATTTCAGATGGTAAGAGCTGATGGTAGCGTTCTAATGTGGCGCAGACTTGACGAAGCCACCGACCCATGTTGTCAATAAGGCGCTGTGCAAGCTTGTGATGGATCTGTAATAGTAACAGCCGTGTTTAGATGGAGTGGCCTGGGTCCTCTGGTCCATCTGAACAGATCATACACTGGAAATGATTATGTTCGGCTTCTTGGAGACCTTTTACAGCCGTTAATGGGCTACGCGTTCCCAAACAACGATGGAATTTGAATGGATGACAATGCATCATGCCACTGGGCCACAGTTGTTTGCGATTGGTTTGAAGAACATTCTGGAGAGATCGAGCCAATGATTTGGTCACCCAGATCGCCTGACATTAATTCCATCGAACATTTACAGTACATAATTGTGAGGTCAGTTCGTGCTCAGAATCCTGCACCACCAACGCATTCGCAGTTATGGACAGTTACAGAGGCAGCAGCATGGCTCAATACTTCTGCAGGGGACTTCCAACGACTTGTGTCCATACCACCCTGAGTTGCAGCATTACACCGGCCAAAAGCAGGTTGACACGATATACGAGGTATTGCGTGACTACCCTGCCAGTAACTTTATTTAAATGTTGGTTGTAAGTGGTATAAAAAACTACACTAATTTAAAACTGGTCAATTGCTTGCGTTAGTGGACAACACAACTGAAAAGAGAACCAAAAGATGCTTCCGTTAAGAAGGCATATATAATTATTTAGATAATATTTAGTAATAATCTGTAATTTAATGTGAGCGCATTTGCACAAGAATACTGCTTTAGTTGTTAATGGACAACTCTTTATTAAGAATTATTGTTAATCATTTGAATGTGTTTGAATGTTTCTGATATTTCGTTATTTAAATATTGTTGTAACATATTACTTTAGATGGGGAAGTGGTCATGTTGAATCAAGTCATGTCCGCAGAGCTAGAGAGCGATGTACTTTTCGTGGGGATGCCCTTCAGCCAATGAGACTCAACAATGGTGGAACACTGCTGGAATCAACTGAAGATAGGGGACTTTTCGAGTGACGAGCTCAAGGGAGCGATTCGGAAAACTTTATGTCGAGTTCTTGAAAAAGGCATACCAGCCTTTGGTAAAGACAGTGATTCCATCGTGGAGGTATTTTCTTCTGGGAAGTGAACGGCCACTGTCATACTCCTGAAGGACTTTATAATTCAAGGGATCTGAACGTGCACTAGAGTAGGACAAACTTTTCCTGTTTACATTACGGAACTGATGATAGAGTATGAGTCACTATACTTTATATTGCGTGTGTTAAATTGTGAACCATCCTGCTAAACTCTGAACTGTTTTGAGTTGGTGAATATTACGTGTGTTTTGACTGCAAAATGTACTTAGCGTTCAAGTATCTGCAAATTTTATTTAGTTAGAGGATTTTGCCACCATTCTGGTAACACTCTCAACGTAACATTACTATATTTACACTACTGGCCATTAAAATTGCTACACAAAGAAGAAATGCAGATGACAAACGGGTATTCATTGGACAAATATATTATACTAGAACTTACATGTAATTACATTTTCACGCAATTTGGGTGCATAGATCCTGAGAAATCAGTACCCACAACAACCACCTCTGGCCGTAATAGCGGCCTTGATACGCCTGGGCATTGAGTCAAACAGGGCTTGGATGGCGTGTACAGGTACAACTGCCCATGCAGCTTCACGATGCCACAGTTCATCAAGAGTAGTGACTGGCGTATTATGACGAGCCAGTTTCTCGGCCACCATTGACCAGACGTTTTCAGTTGGTGAGAGATCTGGAGAATGTGCTGCCCAGGGCAGCAATCGAACATTTTCTGTATCCAGAAAGGCCCGTACAGGACCTGCAACATGCGGTCGTACATTATCCTGCTGAAATGTAGGGTTTCGCAGGGATCGAATGAAGAGTAGAGCTACGGGCCGTAACACATCTGAAATGTAACGTCCACTGTTCAAAGTGCCGTCAATACGAACAAGAGGTGACCGAGACGTGTAACCAATGGCACCCCATACCATCACGCCGGGTGATTCGTCAGTATGGCGATGACGAATACACGCTTCCAATGTGCGTTCACCGCGATGTCACCAAACACGGATGCGACCATCACGATACTGTAAACAGAACCTGTATTCAACCGAAAAAATGACGTTTTGCCATTCGTGCGCCCAGGTTCGTCGTTGAGTACACCATCGCAGGCGCTCCTGTCTGTGATGCAGCGTCAGGGGTAACCGCCGCCATGGTCTCCGAGCTGATAGTCCATGCTGCTGCAAGCGTCGTCGAACTGTTCGTTCAGATGGTTGTTGTCTTGCAAACGTCCCCATCTGTTGACTCAGGGATCGAGACGTGGCTGCGCGATCCGTTACAGCCATGCAGATAAGATGCCTGTCATCTGGACAGCTAGTGATACGAGGCCGTTGGGATCCAGCATGGCGTTCCGTATTACCCTTCTTAACCCACCGATTCCATATTCTGCTAACAGTCATTGGATTCGACCAACGCGAGCAGCAATATCGCGATACGATAAACGGCAATCGCGATAGGCTACAATCCGACCTTTATCAAAGTCGGAAACGTGATGGTACGCATTTCTTCCCCTTACACGAAGCATCACAACAACGTTTTACCAGGCAACGCCGTTCAACTGCTGTTTGTGTATGAGAAATCGGTTGGAAACTTTCCTCATGTCAGCACGTTGTAGGTGTCGCCAACCTTGTGTGAATGCTCTGAAAAGCTTATTTGCATATCGCAGCATCTTCTTTCTGTCGGTTAAATTTTGCGTCTGTAGCTCGTCATCTTCGTGGTGTAGCAATTTTTTATGGCCAGTAGTGTAATGAGTCAGTTCATGTCTGTATTTGAACTGAACATCATAGGACTAATTCCCGCTTATTTGAGCTGTCGTTTCTTGAAAAAGAATTATTCAAAGTAATTCTCTGTCGTCTACATCAACTACACACGCTAGAATAGAACCCTAATTATTAAATTATTCATTTAACTTTTACGAGTGTTATTCGGAAAGTAAGGAACGATCGGTCGCGAAATGGAAAATACAGTGAAAACGTGATGAAGCTTTGTGCAGATGTATTGGGCACTGTGTCTAGTATGCCCGTCGACCGCATCATGTCGCTCTTTTCAGTTCTGAACTCACAGTGAGAGCTTAAAGATGGCTGAAATTAGCGTCTTCCGCCACGCATGGGGACCTGGCTAAAGATATCGCCTGATGCTATGCAATCCACATGACATAACGGTCATGCGGTTCGCTCTACATAACAATTCTCGGCCACATCCTGCAGGGGCAATGAAGATGCTCCTGCAGCATTTTCGATGGGAAGTGTTTGATCACCCACAATACAACCTGTAATTGGCTACCCCTGAGGTTCATCTCTGCTCAAATGAACCGCTGGCTGTGAAGACAATATTTTGACACAGACAACTAGCTGCAGTCCAGAGTAGAAAATTGTCGAAAAGCACTGGTGGATGTTTTCTGTAACGAGGAAATTGAAAAGTTGGTACAACGCTACGACATATGTCTAAGTCGGAGCGGCGACTGTCTAGAGACGTAGCTGGAAGGTGTAGCTAACCGTTGCAAATAAAACAGTTTTGATATTCACTGTGGTTTCCATTTCGCGGCCTATCGTTCCTTACTTTCCGAATAGCCGTCGTATTTTGTATATCTGTGTATTTTCTTAACTCGTAGTGCTAGCCAGTGGACAGACTGACTGTAGGATCACAGCTACAGGTTATTAATTGCAGCGAATTAGCTTTGGAGCCTGAAAGGAGACGTGCGCGCCTCGATCTTATAACTACATCGAACTGTTCTTTTTAAACAGAGCCGTGAATAGCGCCAGGACCTGAAATACGAGTAACCACAGGTAAACACGCAACTTGTTTACTCGTATGGACTGCTGTGTAGAAGAACGACTACTCTGCACTGGTAACCGTTAGGTATCGTCTCAGTTACAACAGATGACAAAGCTCCTCCAACAGCAAACGGTTCCGCCACCGATTGCTGCACCTCAGTTTCACACATTCAGATGTACGGAAATGGAATGGTTAGCGCAGTTAGAGACCCTCTTCGCTGTGTAGAACATCAGAAGTACGGCGCGCAAAGCAGTTTTTCTTTCATCTGTCGGAGCTGACATTTACCGTAAGTGGTTAAAACTGTCCCCCAACTCTCATCCCGAGGCTGCTAGTTACGATGAACTGGTTTGGCTGCTGTACAGTCCTGCTCCTGCAGCAGCAGCAGTAAGGTTTAAATCTTTTCAACTCAAGCACAGCTAGATAAAACTTTGAAACAGTGGACTGCTAAACTTAGAGAGCTGTAGTACATTGTAGGTTTAAGTGTTCTTGTGGGCTCATAATGATCTCATGTTACGTGATACAATCACATAAAATGTGTCAGATACGCTTATCCGTTATTCTGTTCTCAAATTAACAGTTCTGTCTATTGTAGAATCTCAAACTACTGTGGACACAACTGAAGTTGATTTTGTGGCTCCATGTATTTATGTTGGTCAAAGCGCACGCGACACTCAGTATAACATTAATGCTACTGTTAAAGTGGTTAAAAAAGGGGCTCGAACAAACAATAAACGTAGACATAAAAACTTTCAGTCTTGTGGTGCAAAATGTTTCCAGTGTTTAAAGCACAGTCAGATTTAAACATTGTTTACAAGGTGACTCAGGAGTGAGTACCAACTGATGCCATGGACCTGCATGGCCACAGCATAGCAAGCACCAAGACGAGGCCATTAAAGCCTGTGCTAGCAACAGATTGCACTTCCACATCGCAGATCTCTTCTGCTGCAATATTCAGACAGTAGAAACAACTTTACATTCAGATAAGAGAGGCTTAAAGAACAATTTAATTGGTCAGACACTTGTCCATCTGTTTCCCTTCGTAGTAAAGACACATATGCAAGGGTCAGTAGCAGCCTGCTTCTGTTTTGCTTCCATACATTTTTTTTTTTTTTTTTTTTGCTGATTTGATACTGCCTGGCACAAATTCGTCTCCTGTGCCAACATCTTCATCTCAGAGTAGACTTACAACCTACGTCCTCAATTATTTGTTGGATGTATTCAAATCTCTGTCTCCATATACAGTTTTTGCCCCCTACAACACCCTCTAGTACCATGGAAGTCATTCCCTGATGTTTCAACAGCTGTCCTATCATCCTGCCCCGTCTCCATGTCAGTGTTTTCTACATATTCCTTTCCCTCCTGTGCAGAACCTCCTTATTTTTTAAATTTTAGTCTATCTAATTTTCAACATTCATTTGTAGCAACACATTTCAGATTCTTCGATTCTATTCTGCTCCGGTTTTCCTACAGTACATGTTCAACTACAACGGTTTGCTCCAACGTACATTCTCGGAAATTTCTTCCTCAAATTAAGGCCTGTGTTTGATACTAGTAGACTTTTCTTGGCCAGGAATGCTGTTTTAGCCAGTTCTATTCTGCTTGTGATGTTCTCCTTGCTTCGTCCATCATTTGTTATTTTTGCTGCGTGGGTAGCAGAATTCTTTAACTTCATCTACTTCGTGACCATCAACCCTGATGTTAAGTTTCTCGCTGTTCTCATTTCTGCTACTTCTCATTACTTCTTTCTTTCTTCGATGTACTGTCAATCTATATTCTGTACTCATTTCACTGTTCAGTCCATTCAGCAGACCCTGTCATTCTTCACTCTCAGTGAGGACATCAATGTCATCAGCTAATCTGATCACCCTGAATCTTAATTCCATTCTTGTACCTGTCTTTTATTTCCGTCATTGCTTCTTCGATGTATATGTTAAATAGTAGGGACGAAAGACTGTGTTCCTGTCTTACACCCTTACCCACTTCTTTCTTGGTCTCCCACCCATTTTATTGCCTCTTAGCTCTTGTAAATTCTTGCCCCTTTTTTCTTTAGAATTTCGAAAGGGCGCACCATTTTGTATTGTCGAACACTTTTTCCAGGTCGGCAAATCCTGTGAACGAGTCTTGATTTTTCTTTAGTCTTGCTTCCACTATCAACCACAACGTCAGAATTGCCTCTTTGGTGCCTTTATCTTCCTTTTAGCCGAACTGATCGTCATCTGATACATCTTCAATTTACTTTTCCAATCTTCTCTATTCTGGCAATCGGAATTTGACACACGCAGGAGACGCAGGCTGACCGGCCGAGAGCGTCGATGACTAGTCGCCAAACCCACAGAAAGTTAAGAGCTATGGGCAACGAGACACAACATCGACAGCTAAGGACGGTTACAGCAAGTCCGAAGAGTGAGACAAATGGAGAGCCTGGACGTAGAAGATAAGGAACCACACAACGACGCGTAAAAAGTATGATACAAGAGTGCAGTTGGAACACGACTGACTTCTGAGCACCTTTTTTTCTTTCTTTATTGTAATTTAATTCCATTTCGGGCAGGGGAAGGCTGTCAGCGGCACAGTCAACCGCTGTTCAGCCGAGTGACAGCACAAATAAAAAGAGGAAACGATACACATAAAAGGCGATACAAAGGGGGACATAAGAACAGAATAAGGCGAGACAGTGGAGGTTAAAATATACACTTACACAGCGACGTTCATTGAGGGACAGTTAAAAAAGTCCATATAAAGAGCATATAAAATACACTGAAGTCATACACACATGTTAGAAGCTGGGCACAATATTGAAACATACCAGGATGATGACACTCTAAAACTACTGCACGAGACAGAGCACACACGACAAACAATAAAAACTGTTGGGTGGGACCTGCCAAGGGAGGGGAGGCCTGAGAGGAAAGAAAAGAGGATAGAGGAGGCGGCAGCTGGAGAGGGGGCTGGAGAAGGTGGGATGAAAAGAAAGAGCGTCAGGGGGCGCACTAAGGGGCATGAGATGGGTTGGGTGGGAAGGGAGAGAGAAGGCAAGGCAGGAGTGAGCGCAGAGTCATAGAATGGGTGCATGGGAAAGGGAGGGGGAGTAGGAGGGAGGAAAAAACCGCTCAGGGGTAGGTAAAAGAAGGGAAGAGGGAGCCCTATGGAGGGGAGCTGGAAGATTCAGTTGGAGTTTGCAGGAGCGATACACATAAGGGCAAAGCTCATCATGTGAGAGGGGTAGGCACTGGAAGGTACAATGGTAAAGGAGATGGAGGGCATGAAGATGGAGAGAGGGCAGGACACAACAATAAAGGCGCACCAATGGGCTAGGGGAAGAGAAGGTAGGAGACACCAAGGGGTGGGGGGATTGAGTCTGCAGATGATGTACAGGGTATGCTGATACAGAAGGTGAGGTGGAGTGCATGGCTTTTGATGATTTGGAGGGTTTTAAAGAATCTTTATGGGGTGGAAATCTAGACAATGCTGGCTTAACAAAGGATGGGATGGATCAACGATTTTTAGCTGTGAAGGATGGTGGAAGGATGCTGTTCCCATGTCCAGCCAGACGAGTTTCAGGGCTCAGAGTCTATTGTGGGCTTTTTTTTTTTTTAGACTGTAAGGAGTTGGAGAGTCCAGTCAAGGTGATGGTCGAGGGTGAGGCCAAGGTAGTTCAGGGTAGGGGTGAGATGGATAGGACAACCATAAATGGTAACGTGAAAATCGTGGAACTGGAGGGAGAGCATGGTATGACCTATGATGATTGCCTACATCTTGGAAAAGTTGATAAGGAGCTACTGGTTGGACTATGCATTGAATTGGTTGAGATGGTTTGAAGGGTAGGTTAGAGGGGCAGGAAGACAGTGTCATCAGCAAACTGGAGGAGGTGAACAGGTATGGTAGGTTTGGGCATATTTGCAGTATACAGGAGATAGAGAAGAGGTGAAAGGACGGAACCTTGGGGCATATCAGCAGAGGCGTAGAAAATGAAGGAGTTGGTATTATGGATAGTGCCATAAGAGGGATGACAAGAGAGGAGAATTAAGTTCGAGAGAAAGAAGACTGATAAGGTTAAGCTCAGAAGAAGGGCCGGAAGCCACACTGCATAAGGGGAAGGAGGTGACACCAGTTAAGGTGGTGATGAATATGGTGGGAGAGCATAGACTTGAAGACCTTACTGAAGACAGAAGCGAGGCAGGTGGGATGATAGGAAGAAGTGTAAGAGGGGGGGGGGGGGGAAGTATAATGCTGGAAGTTTATCACAGAATGGGGTAAAAGCTGGTGGAGAGGATGATATTATACAAGGTAGGAAGGACAACCGGGAAGGAGTGGGGGGGGGGGATTCCTTGAGGTAGCGGTACGTGATGTCATTTTGACCAAGGGCAGTGTTGCATTTGGAGTGCAGAATGGGTTTGATGATGTGTGCAGTAATTGGAGTGTTTATGTCTGAGGGCAGTAACTGATCCAAGTACTGGAAACTGGAGGCAAGTGGTCAGACAGATGTATCGGAGCATTCAAGGAGTGTGGGGAAGAGGGAGTCAGCAAAATGAGGATTGTCAGGAATGGAAAAGACCTCATAGAGGTGAGCAGCAAAATTGTTAGACTTACTGAGGTTGTCAGGGAAGGCCCAATCATCGTGGAGAAGAGGATAATGCTATCAGTAAGGTGGTGGAAGGCAGACTAGTACTTGGAGGAGCTGACAGGGAGGGTGGAGCTGAGTTGTGTACATGTCTGGCGACAGTCCCGGCGTTTCTTTGCTGTTAAGAGGTTGCAGATGTGTCACTGTAATCGCCAGTGATTGAGAAGTATATCCCAGTCAAGGGTACAGAGGAAGGAGTAGCAGAGCCTGCAGGATTCATAGAGAAGAAGGATGGCCTGTGAAGGAAGAGTAGGGTGATGAGGGTGGATACGTTTGGTAGGAACATGGGTCTCCACATCTTCTGGAGCAGGGGTAAGGCATGGGTGATGTCAGTGGGATGGTGAAAAGCAAGTGTGTGGCTTTCGACCTGTGAAGCAATGGATTCCCAGGAGGCATCCCAGTCAGGGCAGCTGTAGTCATGGATGGACTTTGGAGGGCAGCAGGGTGGGGGCAGGAGGGAGGCGATGGGCTGAGGAGATGGTGAGAAGGACTGGGAGGTGGTCACTACCAGTGGGGTCGAGGACCTCCATGACAATATGACCAAGGAGGTTGGGGTAAGTGATGATGACACCTGGGGTGGAGTTACTTTCTGGATGGGTTTTCTGTGGGAGGGGAACAAGGTCAGTATGGAGGGTAGCAAGGAGCTGATGCCACCATTGAATGGTAGCAGGATTGCATCTGTGGATGTTGTCTGTGATGAACACATATGTGGGGAAGGATCCATCAACATGGGAGATGAATTCGAATGGGAGTAGAGCTGCAGAATGGACATAGTTAGTGGCACAGGTGACAGTCATGGAGGGAAAAAAGACACTGAAGATGAGATGTTTGGTCAGGTCATTGAGAAGAGGCTGTGACCAGACAGGGATATGATTGAGGTGGCCAATTACAACCCCACTTGATGCAAGGGGAAGGGGATTGTTGGGGCAGTGAAGGATAACGAGAGAGTAGCAGACAATATGATTAGGTTGGAGAAAGGTTTCGCTAAGGATGAAGGAGTCGACCTGGTGCTGGGAAGGATATGCATGAAGAGGTATTTCTTGGCAGGGTGGGAGCGAATATTTAGGTACAACAGAGGGGAGGGGAGGAAGAGAGCAGAAGGAGTAGGAGAGAGGCTTAAATGAGGGTGTCCAGGTAGGTGAACATGAAGTGGTCCTGGTTGTGGGAGTATGTGGTGTAGGTATTTAAATGGAAGATGGAGCAGGCAGCCAGGAATATCTGCTAGAGGGTGTGGGGGCATTGGAAGGGGTGGATATTCTTGAGGACAATGGTCAGGAACTGGATGATGTCTTTGGCTGTAGGGAGTGGGTGGAGGGAATTGTTGGGTTGGATGGGCTGATCGATGGAGTGAACAGGAATGGCTATCTCAGGGTTGGTGGGAGGAAGTTCAGCCTCAGATTTGGAGGAACAGGTTGGGTGGGGTTTGTTGCAGGTGTTGCAGGAAGGAGGAGAGGCAAGGTTAGGACACTGTTTAAGGAAGTGAGTGGCTTTAGACTGGGGGCAGGTTGGGGGAGGGTTTCTAAAGTTTTGGGTGAGGTAGTCATTTTAGAGGAGACAGTGTTGGCGGTGATAGGATTGGGGAAGGGAACAGGATGGGCTGACAGGGTGATGATGGTTGAAAACCAGGGCTCCCTGTGTGAGGAGCTGATCTAGGGAAGAATTGGACTCTGTGAACACAGGCATCAGGAAGGTAGGGCTGGAGCTCTTATTGATATGTCAGGCTGAGCAGATTTCCAATGGGTGAGGTGGGCATTCAATTCCACCATTACCTCTGCCTCTGTGACCTCAGGGCTGAGTTTTGTTATCATGGCAATGAGGATTGGCAGATGACGAGGGGTTTGGGGCTGGTGGGGAGAGGAGGAGGTAGGGAAAGGTGTTAGAGACACATGAGGGCCAAAGGTGATGCGGGGAAGTTTCTGGAGGAGATCGATGTGGAAAGAGGGAGAGGGAGATTTGATAAGGACAGAGTCTCTGCAAGGGATAAGCTGAGCAATGGGAACACTGGGGATATATTGCAGATCGCAAGGATGAGGGTGTGGGCATTGAGGAATTTAAGATGGGGGTTGGAAATGAATGTATGCAGGGTGGGCTTGGGGATGTGGAAGGAGGAGTGGTGTGCATGGAGGGATTGGAAGCAAGAAGAGTGGGAAGTGGTTCTTGGAGGAGGGGGTGGAGGTGAGGTTGGAACTAGGGTGTCTAGGGGCTTTTCTGGTGGGGGTGGACTGGGAGGAGGGGTGAGGGACTGAAGTCGAGGTGGAGGGTGGGAGCCTCTCTTGTGATGCGGAGGCACTTTGAAGGGAGGGTGGGAGCTCCATGGTGGTGCCTGTGGAGCAACAGGTGGTGACACAGGCAGGGGAAGCAGGAGCACTTGTAGCTGGGCGAGTGGGGAGTCAGGAAAAGTCATCCTGACAGTTGGTGGTGGGAGTGGGGGCAGGAGTATGAGTGTGAGCAGGGGGAGGAACAGGAGCAGTATACAAGTGGGGATACAGGGAAGGGAAGGAAATAGAAGGGGAAGGAGACTAAGAGAAGGAGAGGTGGAACAGGCAGGGGAAGCCCAGAGAAGGCACTTCAGGAGGTACTGGTGAGGGCAGGGAAAGAAGAGCTGTATATGATGGTGATTGTGGGGTTATCCATGGTAGACTGTGTGATCTTCCAGAGACAGTTGGTGCTGAGGTGGGGAAAGAGAACGAAGATGAGGCAACAAGGAGATGGGGGCCAGGCGGTGGTGGTGGCGGTGGCAGGGGGCGGCGGACGGAAGGACAGATGGAAGCAGACGTTGATGTACGGCAGCAGAGGATGACAGATGGCAGCAGATGGCGATGGGCAGCTCAGGCAACAGAAATCTTTCGATTTGGAAGTTGTGGGACTCCAACGCACAGAATGTACTGAGCCGACCAAGCTGCCAGCTTCATATCGCCCCGTGTCCGCTGATGGGCTGGGGCAGTAGGCGTTGCCCGCGCACAGCGCTGTGGCGGCGACAGCAGCGAACGCAGGTTTTAGGTGCGCCTCTTAGCGGCTGTTGTCTTCATAAATGCCTTATGGCGGGCCATCCATATTGTCAGACCGGGTAATAGATCTATATTATTCATGATAGCCACTTGCGCCCATGATCTGTTAAGTGACTTCGATAATTCTCGCTTTTGTGAGCTCTTGCAGTCTTCGGAATTGAGTGGATGATATGTTTCCGAAAGACAAATGGTATATCGCCAGACTCATACATTCTACATACCAACGTGAACAGTCATTTTGTTGCCATTTCCGCCAATGATTTTAGAAATTCTGATAGAATTTGCTGTATTTGATCTTAAATGTTCCACGTCTTTTAAATTCTGATTCTAATACTGGATCCCATATCTCTTCTAAATCGACTCCTGTTTCTTCTTCTATCACATCAGAAAAGTCTTCCCCCTCATAGAGGCTTTCAATGCACTCTTTACAACTATCAGCTCCCTCCTCTGCATTTAATAGCGGGATTCCCATTAGACTCTTAATGTTACCACCCTTGCTTTTACTTTCAGCAAAATTTTGTTTTGATCTTTCTATATGCAGAATCAGTCCTTCCGACATTCACTTCTTTTTTGATTTCTTCACGTTTCTCATGCAGCTGTTTCATTCATCAGCGTCTTGTATTTGAGTATTCCAGAATTCCACTGAACATTTTTGTACTTCCTTCTTTCGTCAATCAAATGAAATATTGTCGCAGAAGAGGCTGAGTAGTTCAGTCGACGTGGTGTGGTGGTTGTGATGCTGGGCTGTTGCATGGAGGGTCGAGACTTCAAAACTCACCTGGACTGTACAATTCTAGTTTCTGAATTCGGGTCGAGTACATTCTAGAAGTATCCACAAATCAAGAATCATTGTATTGGAATGTTCTGTAACTGTATATATACTGTTTGTGTTCTGGCTGTAGGCAGTTCGCTCCGCGCTCTTGTATGTGCAAGTGGCGAATAAACCTTCGTTAAGTGAAGTTAGAGTTCGTCAGTCATCTAATTACACCTCCTTCTACGTGACATTATTCTAGTGGAGTCGCTGGGTATTGGGACTTGTGATAGCGCACTTTATCGACGACACAGTGGCTCCCATCAGGCCACGATAGAGCCGCCGTTTACGCGGCGAGAAATCCGAGTTAGAGCCGTATTCAACAGATCGCAATATATCGGAGACAGAAGAAGAAGAGGACGTTACGATGACAGTAATTCTGTGCTACCACATGAGACATCCTTCCGGGTTCTGTGGTGACCATGGCCAGGATCCAAACAAGCGGCTGAAGGTTTATGAGCGTATAGCCAAATTTAACAAATGGTATGACACCGTGTGTTTGGCTAATGTATTTTTCTACTTGGAGGGCACTGCCAAGCAATGCTATGAAAACAACCAGGAGAAGTTCACCACCAGACGGAATTGTGCAAGTATTTCGGCAACATACGACGACACAAGTGCAAGGCAGAAGATAAATTAAAGTGCGGAGCACAGCGTCCACGAGAAACTACAGCATCCTACATTGAAGACGTCTTGATACTGTGTAAAATAGTGGATCTTAGAATGAAGGAGGAAGATAAGGTTGCACATCTCATGAAGGGTGTTGCTGAGGACGTATATCAAGCCCTACTCCTGAAGGAAGTTTCGACAGCACACGACTTCATAAAATTGTGCCAGTATATCGAGACAATGCATCAAAAAAGAATTACACGGAAGAAGTTTGAACGGCTTCCAAACGTCGTATCGATGTCTGTGATGGAGGAAGCAACTGGTTTCACAAGTGTTCTTCGTCAGACAGTGAGAGAGGAAGTTCAGAAGGCACTTGGACTGCACGGCGAGCAAAAAACAGAGACGCTTCAAGAGGTCATAAGGGAATAAGTGGAACAGACATTGAACTCAATCTCTTGTAGTTCATTTCCCTTTAAAACGGTGAAAAAGTCGAGACCCAGGTGGAGTTACGTTCCTACAATGCCGCATGAGGAACCTGTTTCGGAACCAAGGAAGACTGAAGTCTGGAGGACCCAGGGTAACCAGCCAGTATGTTTCCACTCCGGACGATCGGGACATATGGTGCGTTATTGTCGAGAAAGGGCACGGATATTTGATGACGCCCGCGCCAGAAGACAGCAGACCATCTTAGCCGACGCCAACTCCGGGTGGACGAAGATGAACAAGAAGATGTGGGTGCAGGACGACGTAGGTCACCATCGCCACAAGCTAGCCGCTGGAGAGGACGCTCCCCAACACGCCGATCAAGGTCTCCATCGCCGATGAGAAGCTCCAGCCGACCACCTAGCAGCCGCAACATGGAAAACTAAAGGGTGCGACCTTCCTTGGAGGTGAGGCCGCCGAAGAGAAAAATCCTCCGCCGTCGATCACTACAAAAATGATAGGAAACTATGTCGATATCCTCATGGATGGCCGACCAGTCCAAGCTCTTGTGGACTCTGGAGAATCATTTCAATAATTTTGGAGAAGTACCGTCGCCAGTTGCAGAAAACCGTATTCGTCGACAGCAAAACTTCTCCGCTGAAGGTGGCAAATGGGAAATATGTAAAACCTACAGAGAGATATGTCGTTCGTGAGGGTATAAGTGGCCACATATCGTCTTACAATAATGTAGTCATAACGTCATTCTCGGATGCGACTTTTTGAAAGCTTCTCAAGCGGTTATAGATTGTGGTCTCTCGAAGATTATGCTAGACGAGATGAGATACTGTGGACAGGAAGATGCGCATCCGAGTGTGTGGAGAATATGTGCTGGATGAAGTGATCATTCCTGCAGTCAACGCTAGAAAGGTAACTGTCATGTGTCATGCCACGCATCAACCCAAGGATCTTGTAGTGGAATGTAAGAGAAGCATACCACTGAAAAATAACTTGGTCATCCCAGCCTCTGTCGTCTCGTTTAAGAGGGGATTCGGTGAATTGTGGATAGTTAACAGTCGCCGAGAACAGCAGATCCTTCCAAGACGCAGATTCGTAGCAAACGCTGAGCCGTTAATTGAAGAACATCTAAGCGTCATAGAATCTGTGGACGAAATTGGTGCTACAACTACCTCGACTATCACAAGATCTCACTAAGGAACAACAGAAGAAGCTACTCGCCATTCTTCAAGAGTTTTCTGAACGCTTCAATCCACAGGTGAAGAGCATATTACACAAATCGACGGTGAAGCACCGGATTAACACTGGAGACCATCATCCAATAAGCCAGAAAGATTACCGTGTGTCCGCAACGGAACGTAGAATAATTCTCGACGAGGTAGAGAAAATGATGAAGAATGACATCATTCAGCCTTCGCAGAGTCCATGGTCGTCACCAGTGGTTCTCGTCAGGAAGAAGGATGGCAGTTGGCGCTTTTTTGTTGATTACAGGAAGCTTAATAAGATAACTAAAAAGGACGTTCACCTCTTCTACGAATTGACGATACACTAGATTGTCTGAAGGGAGCTAAGTTGTTCTCAACCATGGATATGTACTCTGGATAATGGCAAATCGAAGCAGATGAGGTTGATCGTGAGAAAACTGCATTCATCATCCCTGAGGGCCTGTATGAGTTTAAGGTAATGCCTTTTGGTTAGTGTAATGCACCAGCAACTTTTGAACGGATGATGGAAATCTTCTAAGGCACCTGAAGTGGACGATGTGCCTTTGTTATTTAGATGACTTTATAGTGTTCTCAGAGACATTTGATGAACACATAAAAAGACTGAGGGCCGTTCTTAATGTGTCCAACAAGGCGGACTGAAACTTAATCCAAGAAAGTGTCTCTTTGGAGCAAAAGAAATCAAAATACTTGGCCCCTTGCGTCAAACGAAGGTGTGCGGCCACACCCAGGAAAGGTGAGATCTATAACGGAATTTCCTGTTCCTTAAAGTATTGGAGATATGAGAAGTTTCCTCGGATTATGTTCTTATTACTGTCGTTTCATCAAAGACTTTTGTATCAAAGCCAGGCCACTCCAAGAGTTGTTAAAAACTGTTGCTAAATTTATCTGAGGTGGTGCTCAACAAGATTCTTTCGATGTGCTGCGAAAAGCTCTGACGATTGACCCTGTACTTGGTCTGTATGACGAGAGAGCACCTACAGAACTACACTCAGATGCCAGTGGGTATGGGATCGGTGCTGTTATGGTGCAAATTTCTGATGGAAAAGAGAAGGCTATAGTCTATGCTTCTTGGACACTTACAAAAGCCGAGAGAAAGTACTCAACTACAGAAAGATAAGTTATGAAGATGGCATCTGTTCATATCGCTTAAGGCTAACCGGGTGATGACCTTCTTCAGTGCGGATGCACACGATTTGGCTGAACTCTTACTGGGATCAGTGGATTGTCTGCTGCGTGTAATGGGTATAATGGCAGGCGCACTACGAATGTAGTGTGTGGACTATAAGTTAGAATTTGGGTCTCACGGGTAGCGTGCGGGCGATAAATCCCTGCAGTCGCACTATCCTCTGTGCCCTCGGTGGCTCAGATGGAGAGAGCATCTGCCATGTAAACAAAAGATCCCGGGTTCGAGTCCCGATCGGGGCACACATTTTCAACTGTCTCCGTTGATGTGTATCGACGCCCGTCAGCAGTTAATGGTATTGATTTAAGTGTAATTTCATCAGAGAAAGATAACGTCTTGCTGGGATCTGGGCCGTGTGCAGATTTCATAGTATCCCTATGGAAGGCCATTCACAGTTGTTACAGACCATCATTCATTTTGTTGGTTGACAGGTCTTAAGCATCCAACAAGACGACTCGCCAGGTGGGCACTGCGTCTTCGAGAGTGTGACATAACCATAGTGTACAAAAGTGGAAGAAAACACCAAGATACCGACTGTCTCTCAAGAAACCCTGTGCAAGACCATCAAGACTTTGATGAAGATAATGACTGTCTCGCTGCACTCCAGGATCTCTCTGCTGAGCAGAAGAAGGACGCCAAGATATCTCAAATTATGCTTAAATCGGTCAGAGGATGTGAAAGGACAATTTAAAGTAGTTAATGGATTACTTTGCAAGAAAAACTTTGATCCGTTTGGAAAGAGGTGGCTACCAGTGATTCCTACACGCATGCGCTTAGATGTTCTACAGAAATTCCATGACACACCTGAGGCCGGACATCTAGGATTTATTAAGACATAGAATGCGCAAGAGATGTTTATGGCTAGGTTTATTTAGGAGTGTCCGTCACTATGTGTCGCACTGTCGAGAGTGCCAGAAGAGAAAGGCAGTTCCTCAGAAACCACCTGGTTGACTCATACCAATTCCACCAGCCGAAACGCCTTTCCAGAGTGTTAGGTTTGACCTCCTCGAACGATTTCCAAATTCTGCTAGTGGCAATAGATGGATTATTATTTGCACTGATTATCTGACACGCTATGCCATTACAAAAGCCGTGAAAACAGCCGAAGCATCCGAGGTAGCCAAATTCATCGTGTAAGACAATGTATTAAAACACGGTGCCCCAAGGTCGTTAATTACGGATCAAGGGAACGTTTTTCAATTGAATCTCGTGACAGAGATAAATCGTCGGTGCAACATTACTCATCACATGATGACTGCCTACCATCCGCAAACTAACAGGCTTACTGAATCCCTTAATAAGACCTTGGCCGACATGCTATCAGTGTTCGTCAATGTTGAGCAGAGCAACTGGGATGAGGTGCTACCTTTCGTGATGTTTGCCTACAACACTACCAAACTGGACACCACAGGATTTACCCAATTTTTCGTGGTGCATGGGCGTGAGGCGACTACGACGATGGACACTGTGTTTCCGTTACATCCTGATGACGTGGACGACGACTAAATCGGCCAGGTGTTAACCAGAGCTGAGGAAGCTCGGCAGTTAGAAACTCCTCACACGTTACTTTGGATCTTATAAGATTGTAAGACAATTGTTACTTATGAAGTTAAAGATTTCGACCCCAACACAAAACGACGAAAAATCAGACATACGATTCACGTCCTTCGAATGAAGCCGTATAAGGATCCTGCAGCCGAGGGTAAATTCGAAGCTCCAGCGACAGGCAACAAGCGGAAAGGTGAAGAAGAGCCTAGCTGCAAAAGAAGTGCTAAGAAGATCACCGACGGGGCGAGCATCAGTCATCGGGAGTCGGAGTATGCAGGACCGATGAATCGTTCTCGGACTAGGAGAAGGTAACACCGAGACGCTGTTCTCTTACGAAGGTAGCAATGGCGTTACAGTGTCTGAGTAGCGGAGTCGCCGTGGTGCGGCGGTTGTGATGCTGGGCTATTGCACCGAGGGTCGAGAGTCCGAAACTCACCTGCACTGTAATTTCACTATTCGGGTCGAGAACATTCTAGAAGTATCCACAAATGTCAAGGATCATTGCACTGGAATGTTCTGTAACTGTATATATGTATTGTATGTGTTCTGGCCGGAGGCAGTTCACTCCGCGCTCTTGCATGTGCAAGTGCTGAACAAACTTTCATTAAGTGAAGTTCGTCATTCAACTCATTACACCTTCTTCTACGTGACAATATTTCTTCTGTTATCCATGGTTTCTTCGCAGTTATCTTCTTTCTATCTATGTATTTCTTTCCAATTTCTGTGAGTGCCCCTCCAACTGAACTGCATTCTGAGTTATTTCTTATTTCAGGTTCTACGATCTTGGAGAACTTCAAGCGTATCTCTTCCATTCCTTGGTACTTCCGTGTCCTATTTCTTTGCGTATTGATTCTTCCTGATTAATTTCTTAAACTTCACCCTACTATTCAGCACTGCTAAATGATGACATGGGTCTGTATCTGCTACTGTATACGTCTTACAATCCAGTATCTGATTTCGGAATCTCTGTCTGACCATGATGTAATCTAACAGATATTTTTCCGTATCTCCCGTCCTTTTCCTACTATACTTCCTCCCCTTGGGGCTCTAGAACAGAGAATTCGCTACAACCATCTGAAATTTATTTCAGAACTCAATTAGTCTTTCTCATCTCTCATTCCTAATACCAATCTCATATTCTCCCTACCCCTTTCTTCTTCTTCTTCCCCTACAACCATATTTCTATCCCCTGTGCCTATTAGGTTTTTATCTTCCTTTATGCACTGAATTACCCGTTAAATATCGTCGTATACTTTCTCTATCTGTTCGTCTTCACCTTGCGACGTCAGCATGTATTCCTGAAATACCGTTGGCGATCTTGGTTTGCCGTCGATTTTGATGAGAACAACTCTATCACTGAACTGTTTGCAGTAACTCACTCTCTGTCCTACCTTCCTATTCATAACGAATCCTACCCCCGTTATAGCTTTCTCTGCTGCTGTTGACAGTATCCTATTGTCAAGTGACTAGAAACACTTGTCTACTTTCCATTTCACTTCACTGACGCCCACCACATCTAGATTGAGCTTCTGAATTTCCCTTTTCTGATTTTCTGTCTTCGTCACTACGTTCATACTTCTGACACTCCACGCCCCGACCCATACAACGTTATCCTTTCGTTGGTTATTCGATCTTTTTCTCATGGTCACCTCCTCTTTGGTAGCCCCACCCGTGAGATCAGAATGGGGTACTATTGCGGAATCTTTTGCCAATGGAGAGATCATCATGACTCTTTTTGAATCACGCACCACATGTCCTGTGGATACACATTATGTGTCTTTAATGCACTGGTTGCCATTGCCTTTCACATCGTCATGCCGTTGATCATTGCTGGTTCTTCTGCTTTTAGGGTCAGTTTCCTACTCCAAGGGCAAGAGAGTCCCCTGTACCTCTGTCCACTCCTCCGTCCTTTTCGACAAGGCCTTTGGCAGAATCAGGGTGACTTCTTGTGCCGGAAGTCTTCGGCCGCCAATGCTGGTTTTATTCAAAATCGAAACAGTGGCGGTGTTCGAACCCAGTACGTTTCGATTTCTAGTAAAAGACGTTACGGCTAGACCACGTGTGTACTGTTGCACGTACACCCTTCTAGAAACAGTGAAAACCTTTTGGATTTAGGCTTGTTTGATTTTTTTTTCAACCTGTGCGTGCAAGACAATATATTATAAATCAGTGTTTCAGTGTCTCAAACTAATGTTTCTGACTTCTGTAGTAAGTACAAGGAACTGTTTGAACTTGGTTTAGGAACGGCTAATAACTATGAAGCATACATTACTGTTTGACAATGTGCAACTGCGATTTTTTCTTGCATGGCCTGTCCCTCATCCAATATGAGATCAAGTTGCTCAGGAACTGCAAGGATGAAAAGACAATGGAGTTATCCAGCCAGTTTCTTCTAGTCGGTGGTCATCAACCTTGGTAATTCCCAAAAAGCCATGAGGAGGTTCAAGTCTGTGTGCTGATTTTAAAGCAACAGTAAACCCACACACTGTCGTTGATTCTTTTCCTCTCCCACAGCCAGAGGAACTAATGGATCGAATGGGACAGGGAAGGTTCTTTTCCAAAATTGATTTATTTGAGGCATACCTGCAACTGCCCTTGATATGCAGTCCAACCAATATTTTATGATTGACACTCACCTAGGTTTATTCCAGTTGCAAAGATTACCGTTCGGAGGTGCTTCAGCGCCTGCTGTTTTTCCAGTGGTTTCTGAAACAATTAAGAGCAAACGTCCCTTTTTGTACAAACTACTCCGACGATATTGTGGTCACGGGTCATATGCCTGCTGAACATTTGGCAAAGTTAGATTGCTTGTTTCAAGTTCTTTCCACAACTGGCTTAAAGTGCAATAAGAAAATGTGCTCCTTCTTTCAGGAAGAATTTGACTACAGTATTTAGGATACGTAGTAAACTCACCGGAAATTCATCCTGCTACTTTGCACATGAAAGATGTGCCGACGACGACCTGCAACATTAAGGAGTTCCACGCTGTCACGGGAAAGCTTATCTATTATATCGAATTCATCACTAAAGGTGCACAAACTGCTGCTCTGTTGAGGCGGCTGTTCCGGAAAAATGTTCCTTTTGTGTGGTCCCAAGAATGTCTGGACGCATTTCAGCTATTAAATGTCACGTTATTAAGTGTTCATTGTTTAATTTATTTTGATCCAGCTAAGCCTGTTGTGTTAGCTATGGGTGTGATGTGTTAGCTCTCGATGCACCTTCTTAAGGGATTGGATCTGTGCTCTCCCATAAAATTGGTTCCTCTGATGCATCTATTGAATTTCCCTTAAAAACTCTTAACAAAGTGCCGTGTAATTAAAGACAGCTTGAGAAGGAGACAAGTTCCACCAATATTTGCACAATCTGAGGTTCTATTTAATTATGGATCATCAGCCTTTAGCAGCCTTGTTCAATCCTTCCAAGCCTGTCCCGACAAGGACCTCAAAAATTGCAACGGTGGGCTCTGATGTTGTCTAATTATCAATATGTGTCACTGTACAGCCCCACTGCTCAAAATTCAATCACTGTCTTCTTGTCTCAGTTATCAGTCAGTACCAACAAAGCGTTTGATTTATCTAAGGAATCACGCTTTCATATTAATATCCAGGATTTTGAAAGTCTTCAAAATTGTTCTATCGATTTTCGGCGTATTGCTGCAGCAGCTGCTTCTTTCCCAGCCCTTCAGGTTGTTTTGCAATATTGGCCTTGTAGTTTGGAAGAAATTCCCCAATCAGTGGAGTGTCTCTTTTTTTCGCATAGTCACGCGCTACCCACTCAGTCCAGTGTTCCGCTGTTGCATAAGGAGAATGACATTACACGTGTTGTCATTCCTCACACTCTGCAGCGGAAAGTTTTGTCTTTATGGCAACAAGGTCATTGGGGCGTAGGTCGCAGGAAGAAACTCTCCCCACGGCATTATACTTGTCGGAGGATGGGCATCCACAGTGCACAAATAACCTCTTGTTTCAAAATGAGTGCGGAACATCAATCAGCTCCGCCGCAACGGGTTTTTGAGTGGCCACATCTGTCTGGATCATATTGACTTCGCAGGTAGTTTCTGGAACACACGATGGTTGTTGGTGATAGACATACACAGTAAATTTTCTTTTGTTGCTTCCATGATATCCACCACTACTGAAAGTTCGGTTTCGGCTTTCTCTTTTATTTTTTTTGTCTGGAAGGTCTTCCTTTGGTCGTTGTCTGAGACAATGGACCACAGTTTACATCAGCCGATGTTCAACAGTTTCGTGTCGCCAATGGCATCCACCAAGTGCCTACAGTAACTTTTCACCCTCAGCCTATGGTGAAGCTGAACGGTTTATTAAAACTTTCAAAAGTCTCGTTGGGAAACTCCACTCCTCCCACACGTAAAGAGAGTCTGCCCTTGTCATGTGTCAGGAAGTCGCCGGCAGAATTATTACACGATCATAGACATCGCAGCCTATTGCATCCTCTGTGGCCACTGCGGATACATTTCATTCCGCTGGTCAGACAAAGTTTCAGTCACAGTATGAAGTCTTATTTAAGGCGTCTGCCACGAAACAGCGTTGGAGCTTGGTGTCATTACAAAAGCCATTGGTCGCTCCTTTTAAATGTACATGGTTCAACTGGGTTGCATCGGCGTCATGAGAATCAGCTGTGGTGTGATTCTACATCTACATATATACTCCGTTAGCCAGCAAGCGGTATGTGGCGGAGGGCACAATTGGTGCCACAGTCAGGGGGAATGGTGCTGCAGTCCTCTACCGTAAACGAGTTTTTGAAGGCTAGGTTTAGAATTTCGGCCTTCTGTTTTTATCATCATCCGTCACATTACCTGTACTGTCATAAGAGGAGGTATTGAATTATCCGTAGCGTTCATAGATTTTACGTCCGACAAAAATTTTTTGGGGCTATTTTTAGAATCTGCAAATAAAATATTGCTTTCAAATTCGTTAAAAGAATCTCTCATTGACCATTTGACAACTGCTTTCATTTCGCATAGTTTCTGTATGTCAGCGGGGCAGTGACTACGTTTAAAACGACTGTGCATAATTCTCTGTGTTCTCAGCAACTTCGTAATACGTTTATTGTAACAAAGTGGATCCTTTCCCTCCCCTATATTTTTGCTAGGCACATACTTCTCCAGCACGTGGTGGACAATACCTTTAAATTCTGACCAAAGATGCTCAATATCTTTGTGTCCCGCGGTGAATCCTTGAAGCTGACTATGGTGATATTAATTAATGACACATTTATTTGCTTTCTCATACAAGAAAACTCTACGCTGTTTCTTTGGTTTTCTTGCAACTTCCACTGACATGGAAGCCACAACGATATTATGGTCGCTAATGCCTTCTTCTAGATGAACTTTCTCAAAAAGATCATGTCTGTTTGTCTCCGAGATACCTATTATGTTCCAACCTCTAGTTGGTTTTCTAACCAATTGCTGAAGGTTGTATGTTGAGAGCGCTTCTACAATAACTTCACACGAGTCTTTGCTTCTGCCCCCTATGATAAACGTGTAATTTTCCCAGTCCATGTATGCCAGATTAAAGTCTACACCTATAACTAATGGATAATTTGGATATTTATTTCCTATGTACTATGTGCTTTGGAGTATATCAATGATTCTGCCACGTAATGTTTGCCCACAGATCCAGCACGTCACTGGCGTCAAGATCAGCAGTCCCCTCCGCTTCTCCGCCAGTCATTGCCACTACCTTCCAAAGATGTGCCATCTTAAGATCGCCGCTCCGCCACCACTGTCGCACACGTCAGCGTCCATCCCGCAGCCAGAACCGATATTGTTGATGCCCCCCCCCCCCCCCGACCCCTCATGGTTGTTGCGCAACCACAGAAGATCCCCTTGTTGTTCGCCCAACCAAAGGTTGTGTGTCACTGGCTACAGGCGTGCACTCTGTGTCTGATTCTTAAACCAATGTTCCCGCTCATTTACAAGGAGGATGTCGGGGTGTGGACAGGGAGCTACCATCGTTACACTTCCTGTCTCTTTACCTGCGACCGCATTCTGTCATCACTCGCCCTCCAACCCCCACCCCCTTTCCCACACTAACAGCGTCTTTAAGTTCTGATATGTACTCGCCGATTTCTCCTCCGAGTCACTTCATTGGCACAAGAAGTTATACGTACTGTTAATAGCGTGTGGGCCCGCCCGACAGTCTGGAACAGTTTTAAACGGTGGGCACGCGCGGAAAGGGAGTCATCTTCCGAATTTTTGAGAAGAGATCGGAGCGTACACTGGTCGCTGATGGAAGCCTAAGCTTGTCGGGGACAGGAGCTGGTTTCCCCGTCCGAGATGGATAGACAGCATGGCAGACAGTTGCTGACAGGAGTATATACACCAGAATGTATGCTGTTGCTGTCCAAAAGGTTCGTGGTGCGGGGCTTGTAAGGTGAGATCTCGCCGGATCCATTTGTGACGGAGCAGACACCATTTTCTTGTGTGTGACTGTACAAATGTATAGAAAGCAGTGTCAGATTTAAATTCAACGAACCTTTGCGTTCGTTAATATTGCTAGACTGGAACGCCAAAAAAAACTGGTATAGGAATGTGTATTCAAATACAGGGATATGTAAACAGGCAGAATACAGCACTGCGGTCGCTAACGCCTATCGTATAAGACAACAAGTGCAATTGTTAGATTGGTCACTGCTGCTACAATGGCAGCTTATCAAGATGTTAGTGAGTTTGAACGTGGTGTTATAGTCGGCGCACGAGCGTTGGGACACAGCATCTCCGAGGTAGCGATGAAGTGGGGATTTTCCCGTACGACCATTTCAACGATTGCACTGTGAATATCAAGAATCCGGTAAAACATCAAATCTCCAACACCGCTGCGATTGGAAATAGATTCTGCAAAGACAGGACGAACGAGGACTGAAGAGTACCGTTCAGCGTGACAGAAGTGCAACCCTTCCACAATTTGCTGCAGATTTCAATGCTGCCCCGTCAACACGTGTCAGCGTGTGAAACATTCAACGAAACATCATCGATATGGGCTTTCGGAGCCGAAGGCCCACTCGTGTGCCCTTGATGACTGCACGACAAAGCTTGACGCCTCGTCTTGGCCCGCCTGCACGACAAAGCTTCATGCCTCGCCTTGGCCCACCAGCATCGGCATTGGACTGTTGATGAGTGGAGACATGTTGCCTGCTCGGACGAGTCTCGTTTCAAATTGCATCTAATGGATGGATGTGTACAGGTATGGAGACAACCTCATGAATCAATGGACCCTGCATGTGAGCAGAAGACTATTCAACCCGGTGGAGGCTTTGCAATGGTGTCGGGGGTGTGCAGTTGGACTGTTTTGGGATCACTGGCACATCTAGATACGACTGATAGGTGACACGTATGTAAGCAACCTGTCCAATCACCTACATCCATTCACGCCCATTGTGCATTTCGACGGACTTGGGCAATTCCTGTAGCACAATGCGACACCCCACACGTCCAGAGTTGATACAGAGTGGCTCCAGGACACTCTTCTGAGTGTAAACACTTCCCCTCGCCACCAGACTAGCCAGACATGACCATTACGAGTATTGAGCATATCTGGGATGCCTTGCGACCCGTGTTCAGAAGAGATCTCTGTTGTGACTTGGCAAGACAGCCAAGCCACTAGGAGGTAGCCGAGAGGCACGCGTTTAAGCTCACGAAGGCTGGCGTGAGGTCTGGAACAGGTAAAGTAATTATACTAGCAAAAAAGGTACGTAGCTTCTGGAGTACTTAACTTTAATCCGTAATTGGTGAACATCGGTCTGACGGTACATGCATCACAAGATAAATAGCAAATGATAACGGCGCCTTGCTAGGTCGTAGCAAATGACGTAGCTGAAGGCTATGCTAACTATCGTCTCGGCAAATGAGAGCGTATTTTGTCAGTGAACCATCGCTAGCAAAGTCGGCTGTACAACTGGGGCGAGTGCTAGGAAATCTCTCTAGACCTGCTGTGTGGCGGCGCTCGGTCTGCAATCACTGACAGTGGCGACACGCGGGTCCGACGTATACTAACGGACCGCGGCCGATTTAAAGGCTACCACCTAGCAAGTGTGGTGTCTGGCGGTGACACCACATTCCTCCCCCGCAAATCGGCGTACGGTTGTTATAAGGCTTCTGCCCGCCGTGGGGAGCACCCCATGTTGACGTATGCGACGAGGTGGGGAGCCTAACAACAGGCGAGGCTGTGCCACCCGCACCCTGCCATTTGGTCCGACGGGAGCTAGGAAACGCCTGAAAACCTAGTCCAGGGTGCACGCCAACATGCGGTGTATGCGCCCTTAGAGAGACAGGAGGGGCCGAAGGGTCGACCTCCATCGGGTCGGAGCACCCGACGGAGGAAGACGCCATGTGGTCCGGAGCGGGCAAGAGTTCCATGTCGGAGGACAGCTGGTCACGGGAAGCGATCGGCGGCGCGTGACCCAGGGAGGCGCCCGGCGGTTGCAGCGACGCGTCCATTGCGGGCGTCGTCGGCGGGAGAACAGGCGGCGGCGCGTCGCCATGGGGCAAAATGGAAGGCAGCTTCGGTAGCACCTGGGGATGAGGCGAGCCAGTAGATGGGTCCCCAGGGCGCTGACCGGAAGGCACCGTCGCTGAAAGCAGACGGGGAGCGTCAGAACCCGTGCGACGACAGAGGCGCAGCTGATAGATGCCGACACACCTCACCAGAGGCCCCCAAAACCAGATACATAGCGCGGCCGAGGCAGCGAAGAATGCGCCCTGCGAGCCAACACCGTGAACCTCGATAGTTGCGGTAGTAGACAACGTCGCCTGGGGCAAAAGCAGGTGTCTGCCGCTGCACAGGAACCCGATGCGGCGGATGTAGCAAAGACATCAAGGTGCGATGAGGGCGACCGTGCAACAACTCAGCCGGTGAGCGACCATCTCGGGGCTGAGAGCGATCCGTGGACAAAAAGAGCAATAACGCGTCCTCCCGAGAATGCGACTCTTTCAACTTCAACATCTGTGACTTGAAAGTCCTGACCAATCGTTCTGCGGCACCGTTTGACTGTGGCGAAAACGGCGCGGACGTCAGATGTTGAATACCATTGGCCTTGCAGAATGACTGAAATTCTGCGGACATGAATTGTGGGCCATTGTCGGAAACAATAGTCTGCGGAAGCCCTTCAATGCAAAAGATAGCGGACAACGCTTGGATGGTGGCGGATGACGTCGTGTAAGACATCCGAACAACAAAAGGAAAATTAATGAAGGAATCGACAACAACCAACCATCGAGCATTCCAGAACGGACCAGCAAAATCGATGTGTAAGCGTTGCCAAGGGGAAGTGGCTTTTGGCCATGCAAAGAATTTCCGCGGTGGTGCGGATTGTTGTTCGGCACACGCCATGCAAGAAGAGCACATATTCGTAATCGCAGCATCGATTCCGAACCAATTACAGTGCTGACGAGCAAGTTGTTTCGTTCTCACTATACCCCAATGGCCTTGGTGGAGAAGCCGTAAGACAGAGGACTGTAACGAACGCGGGACCACGACCCTGGACTGATCATTATCAGAACGCAACAGTAAAACACCACGTCGTACAAAAAGTCTCTCCTTGTGAGCAAAAAATCGGCGAACCAACGGATCCTCGATCCGTGACTTTGACAAGGGCCATTGCGTAGCAACAAAACGAAGAACGGAAGCAAGGACAGGGTCAGCAGCTGTGGCTGTAGCTACACGACGAAAATCAATCGGAAACGATTCGACCACGTCATCGGTTTCCGAATCAATGAACATGCAAGCAAGTTCGGAAGAATCGAATGCTCTATCCTCAGCAACAGGCAAACGGGACAACGCATCGGCGTTTCCGTGCTTAGCAGTGGACCGATACAAGATATCGTAGCGGTACTGCGAGAGGAAAATTGACCAGCGAATGAATTTCTGCGCTGTACGTGGAGGTACAGGCTTATTCGGATGAAAAAGCGATGTCAAAGGTTTGTGGTCTGTGATGATGGTAAAGTGACGACCATACAAGAAATCATTAAACTTTGTAACACCAAATACTAGAGCCAATGCTTCTTTCTCGATCTGTGAATAATTTCTTTGCGCAGACGAGAGCAATTTGGACGCAAAGGCAATAGGGTGATCGTGCGAACCATCTTTGTGCGCAAGCACAGCACCGATCCCGAAATCCGAGGCACCCACCATCAACAAAAGGGGCTTCCGGGGATCGAATGGCGTAAGGCAAGTATTGGAAAGCAACGCCGATTTCAACTGGCGAAAGGCGCGTTCGCATTCCGTCGTCCAGACGAACGGAACACCTTTACGGCGTAAGCGATGAAGCGGAGCTGAAATGGAAGAGGCGTGGCGCACATATTTATGATAGTAATTGATTTTTCCCAGCACACTCTGTAGCTGCTTCAAATTCTGCGGCGAAGGCAAGTCTTGTATGGCACGGAGGTGCTCTGGACTAGGATGTAAGCCTTGGGCGTTGATTACATGTCCCAGATAGGGTAAGTCACGAGCAAAAAACACATATTTGTCCTTCCGCAAGCGAAGACCATGTTGTCGCAAGACCTGAAATAATGTTCTGAGATTGGCTAAATGTTCTTCTTCCGTCTTTCCGGAGATCGCAATATCGTCTAGATAGTTTGCTGCAGTAGGGACCGACGCACAAACAGTTTGCGGATATTGCTGAAACAATGCAGGGGCGGATGCACACCCAAATGGCAGTCATTTGAATCGATACAAACCAAGATGCGTGTTAACCACCAAAACGCGCTGGGATTCTTCGTCCACCGGTATTTGCAAGAACGCATCTGCTAGGTCCAACTTCGAAAAATATTTACCCGGGCACAGTTTGTCAAAAAGATCTTCCAGGCGGGGTAAAGGAAAAGTTGCAGTCACTAGTTGGGGATTCACTGTTGCCTTGAAGTCCACGCAACGTCTCAAGTTTTGCGGAAGGTTTTCGCAAAATTACTAAGGGTGATGCCCAGAGAGAAGCCTGCACACATTCAATTACACCTTGTGATTCCAAATCGTGTATTGTTCTTGCGACCCCATCACGCAATGCGTGGGGAACATTGCGCGCTCTGAAAAATTTCGGTTGCGCGTTTACTTTCAGTTCCAAATGTGCTTTATAGTTCTTAGCGCAACCAAGACCCAGTGCAAAAATGTCTGCAAACTCTGCACATAGACGAGAAACACTGTCTGAAGGCACAGTCTGGTCCACTGATAGGACCTGATTGACTATAGACAAGTTAAACAACTGAAATAAATCTAAACCAAACAAGTTCACTGCAGAAGAAGAACGAAGGACGTACAATGGCACAAGTTTTGTTTGTCCCTTGTATGTTGCAAGAATGCTGCACTGTCCTAACACAGGGATTGCTTGTCCTGAATAACTACTTAACTTAACATTTGCGGCATGCAACAGAGGTGTGCCCAGCAGTTTGTACGTGTCTTGATTGATCAAGGAAACTGCAGCTCCGGTATGAGCTGGAATGGTATCACGTTACCATTAATGGCCAAGTCTACAAGAAGTTTATGGTCCTGCTGACGACAAGAGCGACTGTCTCGTGCAATGCGAACTGACACTGGTACAGAATCACTTGCGACTTGACGAGATTTCCGGCGATGTCGACGCACACTATTTGTGGGACGAACACAGTCACTGTTAGAGAGAGTGGCACTGGGCGGAGTGGAATGAAGTACATGAATTTCCATAGGCGAAGTGTTGCGAGCCTGAGTATCCTTGGTTCGATTCCGATTCCAGCGCGAAGCAAAGGGCCTGGAATGGTTTGGAGCGTCCGATCGGAGCTTTTTCCGGCAAACACTTTGAACATGGCCTTTTTTGTTACAGAAAAAGCAAATAGCCTGGCGTGACGGGCAATTCTCACACGAATGTCTAGTAGCACACTGCGGGCATGATTTCACTGCATTTCCTTGCCGACGCGGGACACGTGGCGGAGAGCCAGGCGGCTTTGGCGCGGCCGGGCGCGAGGACTGTTTACTGTTCCGTGTAGCTCGCCCAGCGGGCCGGTTAACCTGACACACGGGTGGTGAAGTTTCAAATGATTCCTGAGCAAAGTCAAGCGTGTCCATCACGTGTTGAAGGGAGGGATTGACTAGTTTCAAAATCTGTTCCCTTATACGAACATCAGAAACGTTCTGTGCAATAGCATCATGTACCATATTATCTGAATAAGGAAGTCCACATTCACACTCAAAAGCACAATCCCTAGTAAGGCCTTGCAAAGTTGCAACCCACTCCCGATTAATTTGACCGGCCATACGTTTTGTACGAAAGAAGGTATACCTTTCTGCAACTACATTGACTGATTCTTTGAAATATGCATCCAATGCAGACAAAATTTCGTCGTAGGACAGAGTTGCTACGTCGCGTCGGGGAAACAATTTGACTATCACACGGTACGTGGACACGCCGACGCACGAAAATAAGAAAGGCTGCCGCTCGTTACCTTGAGTTCTGTAGGCGGCGAGATGGAATCCAAACTGGCGTGACCACTCCGTCCAGCTTTCCAGTGCCGCATCAAAAGGACGAAAAGGTGGTGCAACAGCGTGTTGTGGCTGCGGTAGCGGTGGAGCGGCGGCTGCCGCATCGTTTTGCATTGCACATTGACCCTGGACGAGCTGTCCAAGGACATCCAATAAGGCCTGCGTCTGCTGATTCTGTAAGCGATAAAATTCGGACAGTACATCTGGAGATTGTGGCGAAGCCATGACACAAGTAAATCAGTCTGTATTGGTACAAACGCGAATTGGCTCGTCGCCAATCCTCAGCGCCAAACAGTTGTCACTTGGCAAGACAGCCAAGCCACTAGGAGGTAGCCAAAAGGCACGCGTTTAAGCTCACGCAGGCTGGCGTGAGGTCTGGAACAGGTAAAGTAATTATACTAGCAAAAAAGGTACATAGCTTCTGGAATACTTAACTTTAATCCATAATCCTTGAACATCGGTCTGACGGTACATGCATCACAAGATAAATAGCAAATGATAATGGCGCCTTGCTAGCTCGTAGCAAATGACGTAGCTGAAGACTATGCTAACTATCGTCTCGGCAAATGAGAGCGTATTTTGTCAGTGAACCATCGCTAGCAAAGTCGGCTGTACAGCTGGGGCGAGTGCTAGGAAGTCTCTCTAGACCTGCCGTGTGGCGGCGCTCGGTCTGCAATCACTGACAGTGGCGACACGCGGGTCCGACGTATACTGACGGACCGCGGCCGATTTAAAGGCTACCACCTAGCAAGTGTGGTGTCTGGCGGTGACACCACAATCTCCAACTCTTCGTACTCTTACGGATTTATGTACAGCCCTGCAGGATTCATGACGTCAACTCCCTCCAGCAATACTTCAGACATTAGTCAAGTCCATGGCATGTCGTACTGCGGCACTTCTGCGTGCTTGCGAGGGCCCTACAAGGTATTACGCAAGTGTACCAGTTTCTTTGGCTCTTCATTGTATTTCTCTGTGTATTTGTCTTTTAATCATTGTTGGTAAATACTAACAGTGTGGTTAATATTTCTTTAAAACTACTAAAACTTGATCAGATGGTGTTCAATCATTTGTGGCTGAGAGACACACTCCTCACGCAGTTTCAAAATTTTGAGTAACTAAAAGCCACTCGATGCTCAATTTGGATAACTGAATTTTTGGCTTAATGATTCAAAGAGTTTTCCTACTGCAAGACTGGAATAGTTATCTAGAGTTATTTTGTAAAAACAAACTTATCTGTTTTAGAGGCCAATGTCCGTTGTTCCCTTTTAATATTCATTTGATAATTTTTGTAACTCTTTAAAATTATTTCGTTTGAGGTCCAAAGTCCACTGCTCTGTCATATGATTTGTTTGAAAATATTAACAAACTAATACTGTTGTTTGTTCAAGTAACAATGTTTACAAAATAATTTTAACGTTAAAATATTCAACAAAAGACTCAACACCTTACTGCTCAAGGATCCCTGCATCCAAGCTAATCTGCTTCATGGTTAACTACCGCCATTCCAAGCTTAACAGTTATCTATTATCATGAATTATAAGACCCATTATTTCCATGGTGACAGTTACTGAACTATATGAAATGAAATCGTCATAACTTCTGCACGGTTTTGTGTTAGGACTTTCAAACTGTAAGGTTGGCCGCGGGAAATGGTGGGAATTAGTATGGTATGTGTGGTTTGGTCTAGTGACGAAGCACACTTTCATTTGAATGGGTTCGTCAATAAGCAAAACAGGCGCATTTGGGGGACTGAGAATCCGCATTTCGCGATTGGGAAGCCTTTTCACCCTCAATGGGAGACTGTGTGGTGTGCATTGTCCAGTTACGGAATAATCGGTCCTATTTTCTTTGATGGCACGGTGACTATCGAATGGTACGTGAAGGTTTTGGAAGATGATCGAAGCAGGCGAAGCAGGAGAGTGTTTGATGTCCTGGAAGAGCACTTTTGGGGCCACATTCTGGCTCCGGGTTACCCAGAGGCCACTGGCATGGGCCTCGATTGGCCACCATATTCTCCGGATTTGAACGCATAACGCATCCGACTCTTTTTTGTGGGGCTATATTAAAGACAAGATGTACAGCAATAACCCCAAAACCATTGCTGAGCTGAAAACAGCCATTCAGGAAATCATCTACAGCATCGAAGTTCCGACACTTCAGCGCGTCATGCAGAATTTCGCTATTGGTCTGCGCCACATCATCGCCAATGATGTCTGGCATATCGAACATCTCGTAACCTAAATCCAAATATCTTGAATCATAGTGAGGATATCCTCAAGGATGTAAAATGAGTCATAAAACAGGAAAACGTAATACATATTTACAAAAAAAAAAGGATTCTTCTAATGTTATTTCCACAGATCCTAAGTGGAATGGTCCTCATAAATGTGGAATAAAGCAAAAAAATAGGTAACATATTTTCCTTTAAGAAGTAATGACAAATGTGTCACAAAACATTTATACGTACAACTCTCCAAGGTGCACATGGCTATCCTTACATTACTGAAACCACACATCGTCAAATATGATATCAGTTTACGCCAGTCATTTACATTTATCACATTACTGCTGTGAAGAGGTACTGAAGTCGGGTTTAATATAGCACTGACGTCATTTGATGTTATTATTAAAGCAAATTGATCAGTTCTACTGATAAATTTTTCAACTGAGCAGAAGAACCTGGCTACCAATAATTCTTTAGACTCCTCATAAACTGAACTTTCTTATTAGTTAAACTTTTTATTGTGGATAGTAGGTGACTGACAACGTTTATTCCTGAATAATGGACACTTTTCTGGATCAAAGTAAACGACTTAATGAAGATCATTCATATTTCTAGTGTTGATTCCATGAACTGGTCTGTTGGTTTGAACAGTAGATACATTATTTACGATGAATTTCATTATGGGATATATATACTGGGAAGCAATAAAGAGTATCGTCAGTTCCGTGAGCAGGCCTCTGCCGAACGTGTTTGAGATCGCATCACAAATAATTTTTGTTGGACACTTGTGGACTAGGCTCGATGATTTGTTCTAAAAACGATTCCATATGACATTATGGAAATAAAGTGAAGTATGCTAGCTTTTTTTCTTCTTATACCAACTATATACGACGCTTTGGGCCAGCAACAGCATGCCGAACTGTCGTGTGTATGTTCCTGCCAGCGGCGGTTACAACAGCCGCTGCCTTTCCGTCTCTGGCGTGGAAACCAGCGCGTGACCCTGAGAACCGCAGGCTTTTTTGCTTTCGTGTTAGCTATATTTCGGAATATCTGCAATTCAGTTAAAGACTTGCTTAGGTGCCTCAGCATTTCTGTGGTATACTGCTGCCAAATGATTTTAGTACAAAGTTACAATCTCAAGAAGTCAACACTGTCAACCTCTTTTATCTACTCGCTGTCATATTTCAGACATACGTTGGTAGGAAACTTCTTACAAGTCTACACTGCTTATAGTGTATTCTTTTATTGTTTATCACCAAGTACCATTCATTAATGTCCATGAAAATTCCACTAACCGATGTTTCTAAAACTATACTTGATTTGCCCTTCTGCAGTCAAAACAAATTTGATGTTGGGCAATGTTACGGATGAAAAGTCATCAGCATACCCTAAGATGGAAACCTGTGCGACACCATTTGTAATTAGTTCATAGGTGGTTGACGACTTTTCAATTGAGGACTCCTTCCTGCTGACAGCTTCTGTTTCCTGGCAGGGAGATATGATTTGAACCATTCAAATGTTCAAATGTGTGTGAATTCCTAAGGGACCAAACTGCTGAGGTCATCGGTCACAAGACTTACACACTACTTAAACTAACTTATGCTAAGAACAACACACACACCCATGCCCGATCGAGGTCTCAAATCTCCGGCGGGAGGTGCGGTGCAATCCTTGACACGGAGCTTCTAACCGCGCGGTTTCTCCTCGCGGCATTTGAACCATTCTGCAACTTCTGTTACACTGAGTATGTTAATTTCTTTGAAACCAGTTGTGTAACATTTTATGTGTGAATTTAGGAAAGTAAATTAAATGACTTGTCGAGTGCGAGTTCAGTGTTTAGGTGATCGGAGTAAAATCTCAGACTGTACAAGGGGTTGGTTAAATGAAACCACTCCGTCAGTTTAACCACCTTGTAAGGCAGCATTGGAAGGGAATGTGAGGATAACATTGCTCGCTCTGGTGATAACGTTGCCTTTAAGAAACACAGCCCTTACTTGTCTTTCAAGTAACTCGCTCAACTGTCCTCATAACCTCCATTGCCTCCCTCTCACCAAAGAAAAGTTCTCAGTTATACTTGAAATAGAACTTGGTTATTCTGCTTGGCAATCATTCAGAGACAAATAAACACACAGGAGAACAGTAATTAACTATACGTAAGTATAATAATGCGTCATAACAAGTAAATACCGTCAACCAACTTTTATTACTGGTTTGGATTAATTACAATCGTTTGTGAATTATTTTGGCTATACAGTGAAGGACACTACAATTAACTAGTGTTTCGGCATGTAACAGAAGCCAGTAGACTTCGTCTCCTCAGTGAATATGGTGTTGGTCAGCCTTGCTCTTCTTACTCGAATGCGACGCGTTCTTGACGGCGTTTGTTGTTGGCTTCTTGGCGACACGTGACTGACTGGACTGCGACAACGTGGGTCCCGATAGTTGTTGCTGCTGAGTCTGGGTTAACGGCGCTTTCTGCAAAATAATTGATCAAGCGTACAAAAAACTGCGTAACAAGAAGAAAAAAGTTGCAGTTCTCGTAATATGTCGTCCACAGGGACCGTTTACATCGGTGTCCAACAACTACGAACAATAGGAAAGAAAGACAAAAACAAAGACAGAAATGACTTGTTCAAGGCTTTGTTGATGGTTCCGACACGTAAGAAATATTTATAGGTTGGTATAGGATTGGGTAAGAACTGCCAATCCAGTCAGACGGGTCCTGACTCATCAGACTTTACAGTGGTTTTGTGCTACTCTCCATTTTTTCCTGCCTCGTGGTGATGTTTTGTCCCAATCTGTTAGTTTCGGCGTCGTCTAGAATCTACTTTGCATATTCAAGTCTTTAGATGCCTCTTCACCCCCCCTCTCCCCCTCCACCCCCTCCCCCCCCCCCCCCATCCACCCCTTCAGGCACCGAGTTAACTAGGTGCCGCAGCAGCTATCCTCCCATCAATATATGTCTCCTTTCCTGATAGGATCTCCAACAGTCTTCCACCCTCACCCATTTCTTAGTACTGCTTATTTCATTCTTTCCACCAAGATTAGTTTTTAACAACTTTCAATAGCATCATACACTCCTGGAAATGGAAAAAAGAACACATGTCAGTGTGATCATGTGATGTATCTGACCCCAGGAATGTGTCAATAAAGTTTCCCCTTCCTGGGACAATGAATACACGGTGTTCTTATTTCAATTTCCAGGAGTGTATTTCAAATGCTCTCGGGTTCTCAGCGCACTAATTGGCACAGTGGTTAGCAAATTGGACTCACATTCGGGAGGACGCCGGTTCAAATCCGCGTCCAGTCACCTAGATTAAGTTTACAGTAATTTTCCTAAGTCGGTCCAGGCAAATTCGGGAATGGCTCCTTTGAGAGGGCACAAGCAATTTAGTTCCTCATCCCTAGACAGTCCGAGCTTGTCTCCGTCTCTAATGTATCGTAGGTGCAAGAGGAGGAACAGCCTCTACGGTAATTGCAGGGGTTACAGTCTTTTAACCTTAGCCAAAATGGCCTTTCTATGCTGCGAACGGCTTATAGCAAGAGGAAACTTCTTGAATGCCTGTATCTCTGCTGTATGTTTAACAGGTGGTAACATCCTCTTGGGTAAAGTTTATTTCCGAACGGGGGCTCCCAGGCGGGCCATCATCACCAGAAGGAACACAACTGGCATTTTGCAAGTCGGAGCTTGGAATGTCAGATCCCTCAACCGAGTAAGTGAGAATTTAATAATGGAAATTGATAGGTTGAAATGCGATGACAGGAAGAACAGGACTTCTGGCCCAGTGAGAATAGGTTTGTAAAATACGAAACCAAATAGGGGTAATGAAGAATAACTCTAATAGTAAATAAGGAATCAGGAATGCTAGTAATATTCTATGAACAACAAAATCAGTTCGTTACCATAGGCAACCTCACCACAGTAGTATAAGTGCACATTCTGACTAGCTCCTTAGGTGAAGGAGAAACTGAAAGTAAAAATGATAAGAGAATTATTCAGATAAATAAGACAAAAAAATGACTGAGATGGAGGACTGGAATTCAATAGTAGGAAAAGGAAGAGATGGAAAAATAGTAAAACATATACTGGGGGAATGGAACAGAAAACCGCCTGGCGAGTCTTGCACAGAACGTAATTTGATCATTGCTAATATTTGGGACAAAAATCACGAAAAAGTTGTATACGTGGGAGAGCCCAGGAGACACAGGAAGGTTTCGAATGAATTAGTTCTGTAGATATAATGGGAAATCGAAATGTTTCCAGTTGAGGGCGTTGCTGCAGTGTATATGCAACGTAGCGCGGCTCCAGTGTGGGTATATAAGCATCGACATGCAGGCAAGGGATATGACTGTAATATTCGTATCTTCCCGATCAGGGGAAACGTGAACTATGACGACTTTATAACCAAATGTGTCTAAGAAAGCCAAATGTGTTGTTATACTTTTCTTGGCAGCCGAACTGCAGCAAGTCTGTCGGAAACGACTGCGGTGGATGCTGAGAAATTACTTTAGGAATCATGACTCTGTAGGTAATAGACGAGTTCTGCTACGTCTGACCTGGAACAACAAGTACCAAAGATATTACAAAAACGTTCGCAGGCATAATATCAACAGTAATAATAATAAAAACAATAGTAATAATAAAATAATAATTGGCTCTAATAATGATGATAATAACAGAATATTAAAGGGCATTAGGAATGATGTAGATTATTTTAACATATTTTAATATACAGGGTGTTTATAAACGAATATCGGGGTTTTAACGCTTTATAATATTTATTACATTAAGCTTACAGTTATAAATGATATTTCAGATGAAAGAGCAACTCAAACAGTTTTACCAATAACTTCATAAATGTTCAATGTGAGTACCATTTGCCACACCGCACACATCAAGTCTATAGCCGAGCGCTGGACAGGCAGCAAGGGGCCCAATGACAGGGCTTGCTTTGCATGGCCTCCACGTTCACCCGAACTAACGCCATGCGATTTTTTTCCTTTGGGGCTTCATTAAGGATCGTGTGTACATGTCTCCGCTACCAGCAGGCCTCCATGAATTAAGAA
Organism: Schistocerca americana; assembly: GCF_021461395.2. Taxonomy (NCBI): domain Eukaryota; kingdom Metazoa; phylum Arthropoda; class Insecta; order Orthoptera; family Acrididae; genus Schistocerca; species Schistocerca americana. The sequence continues at coordinate 584,523,106 of NC_060122.1, read as the reverse complement.
ACCGGATTGAAGCAGCTGTTGCTACAATCACTGCAGACACACTTATCAACGTTTGGGAAGAACTCGGCTATAGACTTGATGTGTGCCGTGCGACAGATGGTGCTCACATTGAAGATTTATAAGGTTATTGGTAAAACTGTTTGAGTTGCTCTTTCATTTGACATATCATTTGTACAGAAGCAGAAAGGATAAAGAAAGAGAAGAAGATCGAGATGGCAGTGACAGTGGCAGTGAGATGGCTGTTGTGATAGAAGGTGAGCCAGTAACTGTCTTTCAAAGTTTGGGAGGAATTTGACGTTTTGGTTTTGAGGAAGATTGTTCCACAGTGGGGTTCCTGATACAGTAAATGGTTTAGAGAACATGGCAGTATTGTGTGATGGTACAGAAAGGATTTTACTTTCTAGAGAACGAGTATTTCTGCTGTGCTGTTCAGATAGTAGTGTGAGAGATGAAGATAAATAAGGTGGTGCGAAGTGATTGAGAAGACGACAGAGCACCCATCGAGTGTGGTAATCTCTGTGCTTGTCGGCATGGAGCCATGATAACTGTTCGTAGGCGGGAGTGATATGGCGAAATAGCGTACGTCACAAATGTATCGTAAACAGGCATTCATCGCCAGTTCTAGGCTGGGTGAGCTTTCATACGAAAGTCTCTGGAGAATAGCATCACCATAGTCAAGTACGGTGAGTGATTCTTGAAATCTTCCTGACGTAAAGTGTATTCCACGAATTTTCGGAATTGGAGCCGTATAACGTCGACTTCCTATCACGATATTTCAGCTGACAGAAATTCATCCATCTTCAAGTGAGTGTTTCGTCCGAGCGGTTGCTTCTGATCTTTTCCTAAAAATACAGTCCTGACTGTCTTGTTTTTGCAGTTTACGTTTCTGAAACTGTCCCTGCTATAGTGGCCGGCACGAAAATAGGGCTTCAAGGTTATCTCGCCGTCTTACAGCATTGCCAGTTTTTTTTATAGTGATGATTTCAGATGTTTGTAAAAATTAAAAAAATACATTGAGTAACTCTATTTTAGACTAGATTATGAAGGAGTACTTTCCAAAAGAAAATTCTCACTAGCTTCTAGGAAAGAAATGAAAACTAGTCTAGATTATGAAGGAGTACTTTCCAAAAGAAAATTCTCACTAGCTTCTAGGAAAGAAATGAAAAGTAACGTTACAAGAAATATTGGTGGAAAATAATTTTTTACTTCAACCTGTGGTAGTTACTGAATCACTAACGTAATTGGACTGAAATAAATATATGAACATCCTCAAAGTTTACAGATGCATATGCTGCGTCTTTTATTTCGGAAACGTAAAAATATTCTGAGATAAAAAATAAAATATTATAAGAGATGTGAAACTGTGCCGACTGCGTAGCGAAAAATGGGGTCGCTGATGAATTTTCGTTCTGTAGGACTGTGAATAAACTTCCCGCGAGAAAATTGTTAAGAAAACTACAAAATTATTTTTGGTAATATTTCAGACATCATTATCGTATCGTGTCAAGTACAGAGGCAAATTACTTCCGCGATATTCCGTGCGCATCAGCGCGCGGGTCGTTGTAGGCCGTCGCCAAGAGTTTTGTTCGGTCGGCTCGCCTTAATATGACTGAGAATATTCCTTACTTCCCGAAAATATTTTACTGGCTGCTAATACATATCCTTCGTCATTCCATCCATCACTCAAAACGCCAATGTATGCTATGCAAAAGTAATTGTAGTTATTTAGAAGCCAATATTTTCACTGAAGTCTGGCAAAATATTTGTTCGAAAGTTTTTGTGAAACCCAAGTTTTATATAAATTTGCTGCAAGCCTATTATTCTCAGGACGCAATTCGTGCTTGGTACACAAAAACCTAGTTCTTACTACTGCAATGTTCGTGTCCTGTGTTACAAATTTAGTCCTTCATTACAGTTTCTGAATTAAAAACCAAGTGGGCGGAGAAGACTGTGCATTGGAGTGACTGGCCAAAATAATCAATTTTATCTCGGGCATTACCCTGTATTTCTTTAGCCATCGGATATTATCCTCTGTCATACTAAAGTAATACAATTTTACGTTCTAGTTTTTTGTAAAAGTCGTCAAATATCATAGATATCTATGCCCTTCTCAGGGAATCAGAATAGGTACTGGGATTGTTCTGATGTTACTGCACTATTTATATACATCGTCGATACAGAAACACCACAATGTTTTGTCATTTTATGAACTGCATTACCCTTACTACGAAACAGCCAGTAAATCCTTCTATGAAAAAAAGGAGTTAAATTTCGAACTCATAAGTAAACCGAATGCAGTAAGATTATATCCGAATGTAAAGACATTCGATATAGGTTTTTAGGAAAAACTGTTGCAGAATTGACAGTCTTATTTTAATTGGCAATTACTGTAGATTAAACTAATCGCCACCACTTGTGATAAATTTATCAGACGTCTACTGTAAGGGAAAAACATTCGCAGTATGTCCTCTACAACGGAAATGAATAGACAAACATTTAAATCAAGTCAACTATTTACATAGACGGCACTTACCTAAACTGAAGGATCTTATGGCCCCGTGTCTTCAGATTCACTGTCGCTTGTTTCAGCCATGTGTATCATCACAGATTCCACTGTGGTGTCTCTTAAACCCTGGTTCAAGAAATCAGTTTCTTGCAATGCTTCGTGCGTTAGCTTCTCGACATCAGTAACTTTGAAAGCAGTATTTCCTTTCGGTACTTCTCGCTTTACTTGGGCCCATATCAATTCACTGGGATTATACTGGCAGTGATACGGTGGTAGACGTACCACTACCCATTTAGTTTGCCAGTTGACCTAATTCGTAAGTCTTTTTGGCACCTACGATTTCTTCCTTAGGCCATCAGCCTTCGTTTCATCTACTGAAAATGAAACATTCTTTCTCTTTAATCACTCCATAACATTGCGACAATTTGAATGCGGCAGCTTTTGTATCTGAATTGAGTGGTAGATGGCGTTATCTATCACGAGAATTGACCCTTCTTCCACAGCAGACAATAATCGAATAAACCGATTCTTAAAAATATCTCCATTCATTTCTGAAAAACAAGTTTGGCTTCTGGTACGAATGAACCAGCGTGGCCGATGATTAATCGGCCACCTCTACCAGTAGGCACTTTCAAACTACCGTTTCCTTTGGAGTCGTGCCATATATACTTATCGGTGAGGTTCTGTGAAACCCAAGTTTTATTCAAGTACACTACAGGCCTGGTGTCTTCAGCACACAAGAAGTGCATTGTACACAAAAACTTCGCTCTCGCTGCTGCAATGTCTCTGTGTTCCATTAAGAATTTCCGCCCGTCATTACACTTCTTGAATCGGAAACCAAGGGAGTGGCAAAGACGAAGAATGGAGGTCTCTGAGCTCGAGTACTTATTTTCTTCATGGAGGTCAGCCCATATTTTTTTAGCCATTGGATACTTCCCTCTGCCGTAATATCCAAGTACGGTTCTACGCACGAGCTCTTTGTTAAAATCGTCAAAGTCGGTTCGTATCCCTTTCTTGGAGAAACAAAACGTTCATTCATGTCTGTCGATTCTGCCAATGACACAGATTTGCTAATACGGCCCACAGTTGACTTGGAGACACCACACGCTTTAGGAGTAAGTTTATCAATTTGCGCAAAATTTAAGTTATTCCACGCTTCTTCATTGTCGGCCAGACCAGAAAAAAACTTGAGTACATTCGATACGATAATTTTCGATTGCTTACGAATGTCTTTCTGCCCTTTATGCACACCGACCAGAGGAGTACTACAAGTAGGCCGTTGCTTCTGCATTGTTGTTCACCACCGAACACACGGCAAAGCACCTTTCTAAAGACAGTAAGACACTGAGATCAGACATGAACAGTCGATATTACACGGTAACACTGAGCTTTCAGTTGCTCTGACCTACCCCACCACTAACGGTACCTACATGGCAACAAAGCCGAGAGGTGGGCGAATCACAGCCCGCAGGCCCTGCTGGCGGCAGGCAGCGGCCGTGACCTTGAGGACTCTACTTTCGTGACTGGCACTTAAGTTCATGTCGCTACCTTTAAACCAAAAATAGGCGCGAAGACGCATAGGCAGCCGCTCTACATGAGCGATCGCTGTCGAGTAACGCACTCTTCGAATACTGCTCCAGGTTTGGCGTGCAGGCGCATGCGTACTGTGATACTACATGGGCGCTCTCTTTGGAATGGGCACTATCGGAGTTAAAAAATTGTATATTAAAATGAATAAAATTAAATATCACTAGACGAACCATTGGTTATAATATGTTTTCTTTTTCAAGAAATCACCGGATCCCTCGCCTTATCCAGTTGACAACCGCCATCATCATTAACAAGATCTTGCGCTAAACGTATTTCCACCAATTCTTTAATAATCGATGTCAGAAGGATCAAGCTGCGGCGAAGATTTCCTTGCCAGAGTAATTCATGGAATGTCCTGTGGAGATACAGCGCTCTGCTATGACTGACTTACTGGGCTGCGGAAGGCGAGTGTAGCGATCATTTTCAACGCATCTTTCACGCACTGTGCGCGTCGTCTGACTAATGTAGGCTTTGCCACGCTGACACGATATTCTGTAGATTCCAGCCTTCCGCAATCCCACATCGTCATTTGCCGAACCGAGAAGAGCACAAGTCTTTGTAGGTGGGGGGAAGATCACTTTGTCATTATGCTTTCTTAAGATACTGCATAATTTCGACGAAATATTGCCGACGTACGGGATGGACTTAAACCGCTCCTTCTCCCCTTGTTCCTGTCGGTGGTCACGTTTCTTCTTCCTTAAGGCTGTGCCGTTCTGGTGTAGAGAATATTCATTATCTTCGGACACTGACTGTAGGTGCTCTACCTCCTTTTCAAGGCTGTCTCCATCAGACGCAACGTGTACCCTGTGAACCAACGATCGAAGGGCATCCATAGTTTGTGATGGGTGGGGGCAGCTAGTCGCTTCCAAATAGAGGTCTGTATGAGTGGGAATACGGTAGACGGAATGCCCCGCAGATCCATCCATTTTCCGTCTGACCAAAACGTCCAGAAATGGCAGACAACCGCCCTTCTCCACTCCCATCCTAAATCTGATATACTCGTGGATAGAACACAGATGCTGCAAAAAGTGTGACAGTTTTTCTTCACTGTGGGGCCACACTACGAAAGTATCATCCACATACTGCGGAAGACTTAAGTTCCGCTGAATCAAGTGCCCTCTCCTCTGTCTTCCATAAAAAAGCTTCCTACCTCAGTATGGGGGGTGTTAGTGATTCCACGGGCGTCTTCGTTACGGAAGTGAAACGTGCACGATAAACAGGATGGACAAGAAGAGAGTAGAAGCTTTTGACATATGGTGCTACAGAAGAATGCTCAAGACTGGATGAGTAGATCGAGTAACTAACGAGGAAGAACAAAATTTATCGCACAACCTGACTAAAAGGAGGGCCTAGTTGATATGGCATCTGAATGCATGAAGCATCGTGAAGTTGGTAATGCAAAGGAAGTGTGGGAGGTAAAAATTGTAGAGGGAGACAAAGTGTTGGAATAGTTATTCACAGATGATGAGACTTGCATAGTACAGAGTAGCGTGGACAGCTACAGTAAACAAAGCTTAAGTGTTTTATATCAATAAAAAGCTAAATATTAATTTCCAATATTTAGTTTCTTACTTCAGAGTACTCAGTTTAACAACTGAGTGAGTTAAGACAATAGACTTGTATTCGAGAAGACGAAGGTTCAGTTCCTTGTACGACCTTCCAGATTTAGTTTTGCCGTGATTTTCCAAACCTGTTTAACGCGAACGGCCGTATGGTTACTTTCAGGACACGGCTAGTTTCCGTCCTCAACCCGTACCAGTGTTCCGTACCTAATGACCATGTTCTGATGCGTCGAAGGTGGATGCCAGATAATTTTGTAACTCACCTGTCTTTCGAGGCTGAGGCATTAAAGAAAACTTGCAGAACATCGCGCGTAAATTTCTTAACTGTTCTATGACTACGACTTGAGGAGAGATTGGATGAATTGGGGGAGACGAAGAAGGGAAAATTCAACCTGTCAGCTTTAGATAGGTAGCCTCGCGTGGTTACAACAGGTGAAAAGGGCAAGTATTAGTGCAAATATTCTAAACATTGCATGTGATAAATACCTTGAACCATTTACTTTTCTGCTTTCGATTCAGATAATAAAAAGGAGAGAATCAGTGCCGAAGAGGCTGTTGTATCATCAGTGTCTGGAGATGTTGAAAGAAAATTTAAGATTTTTGCTTGACAAGTGCGGCAACAAAAATATTGGAGATTATGTAAGAAGTGAACGTTAAGCAGTCTTTCTGGCGTAGGAAATCTATAAATCAATTAAATTCAAGACTGGGCATAATCCTGCAATATGTGTCTGACTTGTATACTCCGAAGAAAGCGATAACGAACTCTTCATAGACAAAATTATCTTGACGAACAAAAGCTGAACGGAACAAAAGTGAACGTGAAGAGGGCAATGTGAGGGGCGTTTAATTATTTCGAAAAAGTAATAAAATCTAACGAAAGATTCTGAGATGTTATTGTCAGACATAACGTCATTTCTACTATCCTTAGTGATCATAGGGTCACCGTTGACAGAATTTCTTCGACTTACTCATAGTAAACTATTCCTAAACCTCAGCGCATTATGTACGACGTCTTTTCTGACTTCAATTTGGATAATTTGGATTTAGACGCTGCCGGGAGGAAACATAACAGGTAAGGTCACTCAGCCACTCAGCACATAGCCAGCTAACTTCATTTCGGAGTATCCGGCTCCGATCCCATGTTCTGGCAATAATATTTCAGATTAGATTGCCGTCTTCGAAATTCTGAAGGTAGAAGGAATAAAATATAGGTAGCCAAAGACTACTTATGACTTACATAGAAACCTGACATGTTACAAGAACCGAAGGACACGAAAACGAAACAGCAGCTGAGGATGTAGTGAGACAGAGTTGTTGTCTGTCCCCGACGTTATTCAGTCTGCACATTGAGTAAGCTGTGGAGGAAACCAAGGAGAAATTTAAGTTCTAGGAGACGAAATAAAATCTTCGATGAATAGAATAGATAGTGTCTTGAAATGAGGTTGTAAGATGAACGTCAACAAAAGTAAAACTAGTGTAATGAAATGCACATGAATTAAATCATACTTAGAGAATTAGATTACTAAATGAGAAAGTAAAAATAGTAAATCAGTTTTGATATTTGGATGGTAAAATAACTGTCGATGGCAGAAATAGAGAGGATATAAAATTCAGACTAGCAATAGCCCGAAAAGAAATTATGAAAAAGAGAAATTTGTTAACATCGAATATAAATTTAAATTTCAACAAGTCTCCTCTGAAATTTTTTGAAGGACATAGTCTTTCCAGCGTTGACTGCTATGTTTTGTTTTTCACTACGTTATTGCCGTTTCGTCACTTAGCCCACTGTCAAGTGCTTAAAACAGTGTCGTAAATGTCAAAATAGCAATCATATTTTGAAAAATAAAACTTTACAGTCAATAGTGGGAACATGTTCGTAAAAATGTCATTTTGAATGTGCACACAAAGCGCCAGAAGTTTTCCATCCTGAAAGTGTTTCTGTGGAGTGTAGAGGTCTACAGAAGTGAAACGTGAACGCTAAGCAGTTCAGACAAGAAGCGAACAGAAACTTTTAAAAAGCTGTGCAACGGAAGAGTACTGATAACTAATGAAGAGGTACGACACTATTTGACTACAAGAAGGGATCGGTTGATAGGACAGATACTGAAACATCAACGGAATGGAGGGAGTGTGTGTATGCGCGAGTGTGTGTGCGTGCGTGTGTGTGTATGTGTGTGTGTGTGTGGGGGGGGGGGGGGGGGGGAGGTGTAATGTCTGGGAGACGTACCTGCTCATGTCCCATGCTCAGACAGTAGACTCCGCAGAAACGGTGGATGCCCAGGTCAGACAGAGAATCCCAGGTCACACGGGTGGCGGCTGTCTCTTTGCTTGTGGTAGTTTCTGTAACATAATGCACATGGATTTACTTTTTCCTTACTCGCAGTATTTTGAATGTTGGAGTGAAATTTATAACCTCAATAATTAACAGCAGAATGTTTTTTGCTCAAATTACGCTTATGACCATCAAATATGCAACATCGTGACGGATAGCAAATAACGAAAATTTACCTATTCCAAAAGCATAGATATTATAAAAATGTTTGTATGTATATATATATATATATGTGCGTGTGCGTATGTTCCACATCTCCTTCTAAACCAGTGGGCCGATTTCAAACTTGGTACACGCTAACCTTACCAATAATCGCTATGCAGGTAAGAATCACCGAACTATCAAAGGGGTGGGAGTGAAATAGAAGCGTAGCCCAAGACGCGTTAATTCCCAGACTTCACACATGCAGTATTTGAGAATGAGGGCACTTAAGCAACTTGCAACAAACTTTGCATACAAGTTCAATCCTTTACGAAGTTTTTTCTCGCTCACAACCTCTACAAAATCATGAAAGGGAAAATCAAATGAAAATTATGTACAGTACAGAATGGAAAAGTGTTTATCAGTTACAAATTTTCCACCGTTCATTCGATAAGACTATCTTGTGAAGCTTTTAGTTATAATTTATTACTTCTTTACTATTAACTGTATTCGCGACACATTTTACAGAGAGTACAAATATACCGCAGAATGTAAGTGCAAAATTATATCATCGTACGACACGTAAGTCAGGATATATGACGTCATAAACAATGAGATGCTTGGCAATTGGTTGCAATATCGTATTTATTCGCCGACACCTGGCAAGCAACTTTCATTTAAAATGAATGTACGAGAGTGGGTTGTAGACACATGGTTGACGACATATGGAAGTTTGGGTCCAGAAGTAAGTCGTGCTCGGACAGGAGGCAGCAATTGCTTTTCAACGAGTCCAGTTTGTAAACTATTTAACACTGGCCTCGCTGACCTGTAATTAGTTCGCGAAATGACTCTGGAGATCATTATAATAATGCTTTAATATTCTAGTTATCTGAGAAGATACAGATAATTTTAAATTGTTTGATTGTCTTTCACTTTACGTACAAGTTCTTTAGCTGTGATTGTCCGACCTACGAGGTTATTTGTATTCTTTCTTTTCTCTGAACATTTTTGTACTTCCCTCTTCGGTCGATCAACTGAAGCATCTGTTCTGTTACCCATGGAGATTTGTTCCTTGTGCCTATCTTTTTTCTGTCCAACTTCCGTGACTGGCATTTTTAGATATATCCATTCCTCTTCAACTGAACTGTTTACTGAGCTTTTCATAATAGCAATATCTATAACCCTAGAGAACTTCAAACGTATCTCTTCATTCCTACTGATTCTTCCTGTCTAATCTCTTAAGCTTCAGCCCGCTCATCATCACTATTAAATTGTGATTAGAGTTTATATCTGACCCTGGGTACGCCTTACAATTCAATATCTGATTTCAGACTCTCAGCTTGACCATGATGTAATCCAACTGAAATCATCCTGTATCCCCCAGACTTTTCCAAGTGTGCCTCCTTCTCTTGTGATTCTTAAACAGAGTATTAGCTACTACCATCTACCATTTATTACAGAAGTCAATTATTCTTTCTCCTCTCCCATTCCTACTACCAATTCTAAATTCTATCCTTGCCGTACAGTCCGCAGCTCGTGGTCTGCGGTAGCTTTCTCGCTTCCCACGCCCGGGTTCCCGGGTTCGATTCCCGGCGGGGTCAGGGATTTTCTCTGCCTCGTGATGACTGGGTGTTGTGTGATGTCCTTAGGTTCGTTAGGTTTAAGTAGTTCTAAGTTCTAGGGGACTGATGACCATGGATGTTAAGTCCCATAGTGCTCAGAGCCTCAGAGCCTTGCCGTACAACCGTGTTAGAGTCCTCCATGATTCTTAAATTTTCATCTGCCTATACTTACTGGATGTACTGGATGTTTTCTCTATCTCTTCGTCTTCTGTTTGCGACGTCGGCATGTATACCTGAGATATTGTTCTCGATGTTGATTTGCTGTCGATTCTGATGAGAAGAACCCTTCTTGTCGATGTTGATTTGCTGTCGATTCTGATGAGAAGAACCCTGTCACTAAATTGTTCACAGTTACTCGCTTTCCTATTCACAACAAATCCTACTCACGTTATAATATTTTCTGCTGCTGTTTATATTACCCTATAGTCTTCTGGCCATTTCCATTCTCTTCACGTAGGGCCAATATATTTAGACTGAGACTTAGCATTTTCTTTGCAGATTTTCTAGCTTCCGTGCTACGTCCAAACTTCTGAAATTCCACGCCTCGACTCGTAAAACGTTATCCTTTCGTTGATTATTCAGTCTTTTTCTCACGGTCACCTCTCCCTTGGCATCTCCCTCCGGGAGATCCGAATGGGGGACTATTCAGGAATCTTTTGCCAATGGAGAGATCATCATGACACTTTTTAAATTACAGGCCACATGTCCTGTGATTACACGTTACGTGTCTTTAATCCTTTCTATTGCCATCTGCATCGTCATGTCGTTGACCATTGTCGATTCTGCCGCCTTTCAGGTGTAGTTTCCCACTCCAAGGGCAAAACAATGCCCTGAACCTCTGTACACTCCTCCGCCTCCTTTGTCAATGCCCTTGGCAGAATGAGAATGACTTCAAATGTAAATTTCGGTCGCCATTGTCGATGGACAGACGCTGCGTGGTATGGATGTGGAAAAAAAAAGTTCAAATGTCTGTGAATTCCTAAGGGACCAAACTGCTGAGGCCATCGGCCCCTAATCGTACACACTACTTAAACTAACTCACACTAAGAGCAACACACACACACCCATGTCCGAGGGAGGACTCGAACCTCCGGCGGGAGGGGCCGCGCAATCCGTGACATGGCACCTCAAACCGTGCGGCCACTCAGCGGGGCTATGGATGTAAAAGCACAGCTATTTGAAATAAATACCTGGGCAACGCCGGGTTTCTCTGTTAGTATACAATACAGCAAATTAAAACTGTAGGTGATTTGGGGGTAAACGAGTTTGGACATTTAGAACACAGAGTGATCTCCTCTGTCAGCAAAGACAGCAGTAGCCTATTTGGGCATCGATCGGAAGTGAGTTTGGATGACAGACACGGATGCGTCGTTCCACACTGTTTCATCACCGTGCTAGAGTTCATCATTGCTTGGCAATTGGTTGAAATATCGTATTTATTCGCCGACACCTGGCAAGCAACTTTCATTTAAAATGTCTCCCGTGTACGGGAATGTACATTACGAATGTACGAGTGTGGGTTGTAGACATATGGTTGACAACATATGGAAGTTTGGGGCAAGAAGTGAGTCGTTCTCGGACGGGATGCATCAATTGCTTTTGAACGCGTCCATTTTCCAAGCTATTTAAAACTGACCTGTAGAAAGTTCGCGAAATGACTCTGGAGAATATTATAATAGTGCTTTAACATTCGTAGTTATCTGAGAACATGTTTCCACAGAAAATGATAGAGTAACATAAGTAAACAATCTATACTTCTACATCGGAGGAAGGGGAGAGACTTATAATGATGAACATAACACCTATCTGCTTTTCTGTTTCATCCTAAACGTGAAACGTTTATGAAAATTTTATGTGCTTACTCAGTCCACGGAATTTAAAATATTCATATTTACTTGATTAGTTTGTAGTAATGAAATGTCCATTTTAGAAGAATGTTGCGAACTTTACAGTTGTATTTAACCAAGAATTTTTCTGCGCGCTGTTATTTCCCCATTACGCTAACTACATTTGCTTCCTCACATTTCACAATGACACTTGTAATTTCTGAAAAGAGAAACAGTTTTTTTTCATATTACGTGATAGATCATAACTGTAGGCAGAAAAGCATTAGTACTATAATTAGCCTTGTGGTAGCCTATCCTACAGATGTCTCACCCACATAAGAATAAATTGATTTTCCACTGGCGTTCTTTCCACGAAGCCAAACTGTGCTTCTGGCAACAAACTGTACACTGTCCTTTTCAACAAGCTTAGAGCACACTTCTGACGGGTATCTGTAATCATCTGTATTACCTTATTTATAAGTTGGTCTCAATAAAGAGTATTTCAATACGCCTGGAAACTGATTGTATCTCAAGCATGCATTGTACTAACATTGTCAAGTCTATAGAAATATATTCACACCGACGTGAATAATTACTCTGCAATCACTTATTTGTTGATTCAGTCTCATTTATATTTCTTTCCTGCACCTGATACACAGTGGAAACTTATATATAGTCTTTGATGTACCTTATATAAAAGGTGCATCTCTCCTTGAAGCTTAACTTTATATAACTTTACCATACTTGTTTCCATAAGTAATTTCTCTGAACTCCCTACGGCCTTCCGTTTCCCCTATGGACATATGTTACATCATGTGTGTACTGACAGTAATTAGCAAGCACATAAGAAAAAATTAAAAATAAATGGGTTACAAAAACACCAACATAAAACTGAATCAATAAGGCAGATTTTAATGATTGTTGAAGTAGTAATGCAATACGAATAATTGCTACAAGACGATCTTTGTAACTGATTGGAATTCTGAACCATCGTCATTGCGGGTGACGTTCGTTTCACAACACTTCCAGCACGAGGCAATCGAGAGAGACAGGCCGTGGTGCGCAAGTCTTAAAAGTGCCAGCAGCCGCCTCCAACACAGAGTGCGTAAATACTTCAGATGAGTTTAATAATTCTTAAGTGGACATTGAAATGCGTGCAAGTTCTCGGTAGTACGCTACAGAATTAAGATCTTTAGTGGGTACCCTTCCAATTAAATACTGATTTCCCGTGAACGCTGCACGGAGCCGAAAGTTCTGTAAGAGTGGCGGACAAGCCTACCAGTGTGACGTCATAAGTTCGTTGCGTGGCGCCTGTACCTCCTTGGCCCTGTTCCAGCAAACGTGACGTCACTTTGACATGACGCGAAATATTGACGACCTCATGATCGGCTATCGACTTTGTGACAAGGAAGAATATGAATGTTATTGCTCCTCGATTCACTCGCAGCAATTTAGGCTGTCGTCTTAGATTCCTGCCTAACCACACTCTCGAAAATCGCTACATAGTTATTTCACCCTTCGTTCTCATATCAGACAGAATGTAAATAACATCGAATATTGCAGAAGTATTACATTCATAACAAAGTCCCAGTACGTGTTAAGAACGCTAACACTAAAAACTTATTTGCTTATAGCGGGATACGAATCCACATTTTAAGACTCCAGAAACAAATACGTTATAATTTTCTCGTGATTTGGTTATGATTATCTCTTTTGAAGGTTTATATCGTTGTGCCATATTAGGTGACGTTTAATGTAATGGCGACATGTTCGTGATAAATTTTCAATGATCCATTACCATGAAATGGCGTACTGAAAATTATAATACAAGTTTGTTTCATAGATATTTTGTAAATTAATGACGATAACAACTCACACCTGAGAGAGTACTCCTATACGATGGCATTATCCTATACGGTGGCATTATCCTATACGATGGCATTAACCGTCGACAAAGCATTATGTGACAATTAAAACAGTGAAAATCAATAATGTCAATTCACCTGCCTGTGAGAAAAGTAAATTACTTCACAATTGTGCTGTTAGCAAATATCAACAGTTTTGCTCAAATATCCTTACCTGCGGACTGTGGGCTGTGACTTGGGTCATCTTCATGCGATAAAATAATAGAAAGGATGGCGTGGCATCTCATGAAACACGAATCAACCTGCACAAGAAAACTAAGCATTAATCACCTGTAACTCTGACGTAACACCTTGCTGAATTAGGATAGCAGACGGACATCTTACATTACACAGAACTATTCTCATCTAGTAACAGAGAATAATCAAGACTCACAAATTAGGAAAGTCGTAAGGAAGTATAAAGCTTATGGTCAAGATTGTTTCAAATATGCGTCAAAGAAGCAACGAATAAAGTGAAAAGAAGTGTAAGGAGAGAAATAAAAGTACTAATACTCACAAGTGACATGGTCCTCTTTGTCGAAAGAAAGACAATGGTTCAAATGGCTCTGAGCACTATGGGAGTTAACATCTGAGGTCATCAGTCCCTAGAGCTTAGAACTACTTAAACCTAACTAACCGAAGGACATCACACACATCCATGCCTGAGGCAGGATTCGAACCTGCGACCGTAGCGGTCGCACGGTTCAAATGGTTCAAATGGCTCTGAGCACTATGCGACTTAACTTCTGAGGTCATCAGTCGCCTCGAACTTAGAACTAATTAAACTTAACTAGCCTAAGGACATCACATACATCCATGTCCGAGGCAGGATTCGAACCTGCGACCGTAGCGGTCGCTAGGTTCCAGACTGTAGCGCCTAGAACCTCACGGCCACTCAGGCCGGCAAGGAAGACAATGAGGAAGAATAGCTGAATAGGACAAAGCGCCTAATAGTACAAAATTTTGAGTACGAATAAGCAAATCAATAACGTAAGTGCCAAGATATTCATTAGAGGGTAACTTTCTGCACATTTTGATAATTTGATGTGAGAACTAAGTATATAATGTAAAAGATAATTCAATTGGCGCCACCGTCCTCAACGAATACCTGAAAATGCTGCGGGGTACGTAGTATTAGCCACGGAGAACGTTAGGAAGATCACTGAGGTCTCTGCCGGTGTATGAATCTGAAAGGACGTTCGTTCCACTTCTTTTAACCGTCGCGTTCTGTGTTCGGAACAAAATAATGGGCCCTGCTCAAGTTCTGTTTTGTAGCAGGACTTTGGGTTGTTGTACGGCGTCGAGTAGAGTGTGGATGTGTGAGTTTAGGCTTTTCTTTTACGTGCTATAATTACTTTCTTCCCATCCTACCCAGTGGAATGTACTTGTTTGACGACAAAAATCGTATTCGGATGAGTTCCATCTCGAGAACTGGGGTGTCATATTGTGTCGCCAGTATGCAGCAGTTTACAAAGTTGATTGAGACTACTTATAGCTACGCTGTTATCTGCTTCTACGTAGCGAATGCATTGCTCCTTTCATTATTGAAATTAAGTTTTGTTAGACAATGATCATAATTGGCAAATGGAATTTATTGCCTGTAACACAATCAAAACCAAATGAAGATTGTACTTAAGAGTTCTAAGATTTCTGAAACAGCATGTTCAGTAGCGATATCGAGCGCATATTTGAACGATGACATCTTTTGCAATTATTTAGACATTCTCGTAGGGAGTCCGTCGTAATACATATATCTGTTTACAAAAAATTCCAGTTGCACTACGGCTTTATCCCGCTGTGCCTTTAGCAAGACAAAAAAAAGGAGTCAACAGATTAACAAAAATTTTCGATGTGGTAGTTATTCAGATCTGAAAATATTAACATGACTTACGAGCATGAGCAGGACGACATTTAACTGGTGCGAATATTATCGATTTAAAAGAAATTACAATTGTTCAAGTTAGTGTTCTCAGTCTGTAGATTAAATGATGTGTGGAACTGTTGAATCACGGCATCAGTCAAAAACTCTCAAACCCCTTCTGTAAGGGAATACGCCGCTTTTGTTGGGACATGCAACCAGAATAACACATTAAGGCTCGGAAGTTTATATTGTCTGTCTGTTCGTCGTAGAAGCAAGTGAGAAGGAGTCTAAAATTCTCCAAGCACTTTGTCACAGTGTTCAACAACATGCCCCCCAGGAGGTTCTGTGTTGCTTAAGGACGAATCGCATTTTGATACGCGTATGACACCAGAAACAAAGATATTTTGGTAATTCTAGCAGACTATACTAAAGCTCATCTCACACTAGTTTGAATTAACCTGAGCGTGACTGGAAATAGCGCATCAGAAGAGAAGAGAGGAAATTATCTGTTGCAGTAATATTGTAATTCCGTTGTTTATCCTTAGTTAACTAACAGAAATGAAATTTGAAAAACATGCGAACAATTTCTTGCTAATAGACCAGTTCCCATCACTCTATCTTTTCAACTGAATTTTTAAGAAGTAATGATACACGTGTTTGAAAATACCATCTAATCAAACCACGGAATACTGCAAAGGATGTAAATTCAAATATACGAAGAATTTGGCTCTGAGATATCAAACGAACTAATCTGAGATGAGTAGAGACGTTTAAATGAGAGGAACTCTCAGTGATGACAGTGAACTCACCCGACCATTCAAACACCAATTCTTAAGCACCTGATACCCTCTTACAGCGGTAGTAACCGGAAAAGGCTCTCAGACGTTGGTGCGACAGGTAAATATAAATAATTTCTGGCCGCGGGCTTGACTTCAGCCCGCTACCAGCAAGGGAGGATGGATTTTTATCAGTCCCTACCAATCAAGCTGGCGAAACGTCAGGAAAATACTGAACAAGATATGAGCGTTTTTTGCGACAAGAACTGCGAGAAGCGTCACTGAATGTAAGAGTTTATTAAAAACCTTGCCCAGACTACGTTTTATATGAACTGTTCTTTTTTTTATTAAAACTGCGTTGTTAAATTCGTCAGAATGAAGGTAGTTGTATTGATTGTTCTTGCTATTAAAAGTATATACGGTATTTCAAAAGTGTAATTGAAGGGTTGACTTAGTTTATAACTAAAATAAAGTACTTCTATTAATGGAATACGGAATTCATTTGCTGGATTATTTTTTTTTAGATGTCCATCTTCAACTTCCTTGTCAGTACATGAGAATTAATGGTAACACCTTCAGCAGTGTGTCTAAATCTACAAATAGAAGAAGTAAATACTACTTGGATTTTTTAAATTATATACGCCCGTTCAGTATTTTTATGGTGTCTATTAATTCCGTATGTTGTTGTTGTGGTCTTCAGTCCTGAGACTGGTTTGATGCAGCTCTCCATCCTACTCTATCCTGTATTCATGCGTATTCATCTCTTGGTCTCCCTCTACGATTTTTACCCTCCACGCTGCCCTCCAGTACTAAATTGGTGATCCCTTGATGCCTCATAACATGTCCTACCAACCGATCCCTTCTTCTAGTCAAGTTGTGCCACAAACTTCTCTTCTCCCCAATCCTATTCAATACTTCCTCATTAGTTATGTGATCTACCCATCTAATCTTCAGCATTCTTCTGTAGCACCACATTTCAAAAGCTTCTATTCTCTTCTTGTCCAAACTGTTTATCGTCCATGTTTCACTTCCATACATGGCTACACTCCATACAAATACTTTCAGAAATGACTTCCTCACACTTAAATCTATACTCGATGTTAACAAATTTCTCTTCTTCAGAAACGCTTTCCTTGCCATTGCAAGTCTACATTTTATATCCTCTCTACTTCGACCATGATCAGTTATTTTGCTTCCCAAATAGCAAAACTCCTTTACTACTTTAAGTGTCTCATTTCCTAATCTAATTCCCTCAGCATCACCCGACTTAATTCGACTACATTCCATTATCCTCGTTTTGCTTTTGTTGATGTTCATCTTATATCCTCCTATCCTTTCCGCTCAACTGCTCTTCCAAATCCTTTGCTGTCTCTGATACAATTACAACGGTATCGGCGAACCTCAAAGTTTTTATTTCTTCTCCATGGATTTTAATACCTACTCCGAATTTTTCTTTTGTTTCCTTCACTGCTTGCACAATATACAGATTGAATAACATCGGGGATAGGCTACAGCCCTGTCTCACTCCCTTCCCAACCACTGCTTATAACTGCCATCTGGTTTCTGTAAAAATTGTACATAGCCTTTCGCTCCCTCTATTTTACCCCTGCCACCTTCAGAATTTGAAAGAGAGTATTCCATTCAACATTGTCAAAAGCTTTCTCTAAGTCTACAAATGCTAGAAACGTAGGTTTGCCCTTCCTTAATCTAGCTTCTAAGATGAGTCGTAGGGTCAGTATTGCCTCACGTGTTCCAACATTTCTACGGAATCCAAACTGATATTCCCCGAGGTTGGCTTCTACTAGTTTTTCCATTTGTCTGTAAAGAATTCGCGTTAGTATTTTGCAGCTGTGATTTATTAAACTGATAGTTCGGTAATTTTCACATCTGTCAACACCTGCTTTCTTTGGGATTGGAATTATTATATTCTTCTTGAAGTCTGAGGGTATTTCGCCTGATTCATACATCTTGCTCACCAGATGGCAGAGTTTTGTCAGGACTGGCTTTTCCACGGCCGTCGGTAGTTCCAATGGAATGTTGTCTACTCCGGGGGCCTTGTTTCGACTCAGGTCTTTCAGTGCTCTGTCAAACTCTTCACGCAGTATCGTATCTCCCATTTCATCTTCATCTACATACTCTTCCATTCCCATAATATTGTCCTCAAGTACACCGCCCTTGTATAGATCCTCTATATACTCCTTCCACCTTTCTGCTTTCCCTTCTTTGCTTAGAACTGGGTTTCCATCTGAGCTCTTGATGTTCATACAAGTGGTTCTCTTATCTCCAAAGGTCTCTTTAATTTTCCTGTAGGCAGTATCTATCTCACCCCTAGTGAAATAAGCCTCTACATCCTTACATTTGTCCTCTAGCCATCCCCGCTTAGCCATTTTGCACTTCCTGTTGATCTCATTTTTGAGACGTTTGTATTCCTTTTTGCCTGCTTCATTTACTGCATTTTTATATTTTGTCCTTTCATCAATTAAATTCAATATATCTTCTGTTACCCAAGGATTTCTACTAGCCCTCGTCTTTTTACCTACTTGATCCTCTGCTGCCTTCACTACGTTATCCCTCAAAGCTACCCATTCTTCTTCTACTGTATTTCTTTCCCCCATTCCTGTCAATTGTTCCCTTATGCTCTCCCTGAAACTCTGTACAACCTCTGGTTCTTTCAGTTTATCCAGGTCCCATCTCCTTAAATTCCCACCTTTTTGCAGTTTCTTCAGTTTTAATCTACAGGTCATAACCAATAGATTGTGGTCAGAGTCCCCTGGAAATGTCTTACATTTTAAAACCTGGTTCCTAAATGTCTTACCATTAGATAATCTATCTGAAACCTGTCAGTATCTCCAGGCTTCTTCCATGTATACAGCCTTCTTTTATGATTCTTGAACCAAGTGTTAGCTATGATTAAGTTGTGCTCTGTGCAAAATTCTACCAGGCGGCTTCCTCTTTCATTTCTTAGCCCCAATCCGTATTCACCTACTATGTTTCCTTCTCTCCCTTTTCCTACTACCGAATTCCAGTCACCCATTACTATTAAATTTTCGTCACCCTTCACTAGCTGAATAATTTCTCTTATTTCATCATACATTTCTTCAATTTCTTCATCATCTGCCGAGCTAGGTGGCATATAAACTTGTACTACTGCAGTAGGCGTGGGCTTCGTATCTATCTTGGCCACAATAATGCGTTCACTATGCTGTTTGTAGTAGCTTACCCGCATTCCTATTTTCCTATTCATTATTAAATCTACTCCTGCATTACCCCTATTTGATCTTGTGTTTATAACTCTGTAGTCATCTGACCAGAAGTCTTGTTCCTCCTGCCACCGAACTTCACTAATTCCCACTATATCTAACTTTAACCTATCCATTTCCCTTTTTAAATTTTCTAACCTACCTGCCCGATTAAGGGATCTGACATTCCACGCCCCGATCCATAGAACGCCAGTTTTCTTTGTCCTGATAACGACATCCTCTTGAGTAGTCCCCGCCCGGAGATCCGAATGGGGGACTATTTTACCTCCGGAATATTTTACCCAAGAGGACGCCATCATCATTTAACCATACAGTAAAGCTGCATGCCCTCGGGAAAAATTACGGCTGTAGTTTCCCCTTGCTTTCAGCCGTTCGCAGTACCAGCACAGCAAGGCCGTTTTGGTTAGTGTTACAAGGCCAGATCAGTCAATCATCCAGACTGTTGCCCCTGCAACTACTGAAAAGGCTGCTGCCCCTCTTCAGGAACCACACGTTTGTCTGGCCTCTCAACAGATACCCCTCCGTTGTGGTTGCACCTACGGTACGGCCATCTGTATCGCTGAGGCACGCAAGCCTCCCCAACAACGGCAAGGTCGACGGTCAGGGGGGGGGGAGGGAGGGGGGTAATTCCGTATACAGTACACGAAAGCTACATAATTTATTATTGTAATACTATTATATGGCAATTTGCTGGAAGCTTATATGAGCGAAATGGGAAGACTGTGACCGATACTGACGCGTGACCTCTGTTTATTAAACTAGAGACAGACGAGGACAAGGACTTTTAAAGGGAAACCAAAATGAAAACGATTATTACACTGATTTCATTTATGTAAATGTATAAACCTTTACTAGAACAGAATATACGTGGAGTTTAGGTCGGAGTAATTATTTCCGTAATGACAACTACAGTTCGATATTAGATTTCCCCGAGACGAATGGAGCGCTCAAGAGTTCACATCAGACTGCATGATTTACGAAATCGGAGGGCAAGTGTATCTCTATACGAGAACTCTACGTAGGCAGTTCTTATAGTTAGCTACTCACTTTTTCTGGAGCCTTTGGAGGCTTCGTCTTGCATGGATCACATTTTGAGCCGAGCTGAACTGAAACGTTAAAGAAGTTTCCGTTGCGGAAAATATACTCATTGCTTGTATTCCTTATGGTTGTCACTATTTCAGCGCTCCAATTATGACAGAACATACAAAAAAGGAAATTTTAAGTATGTTTCGCACCTGAAATTCCACTGCTGACATTGCGAAAGACGAAGGGAAGATATCAGGTAGTTTGGAAATTAGCACAATAATTGCTAAGTGGATTTGGACCAGACTACGTTTTCACTGTGATCCTATTATTGTGATTTACACTCATTTTTCAGCAGGATGATGCATTGTGGCACAAAATTGAAAAACTTTGCTGGCATGGTGCTAAGTAATGGTCCTGGATGGAACCCATGGTGCTCAAACAATGGTCGCAGGTCTCCTGCGCGACCTTATGCCGCAGCTTAGACCAGTTCTTCAATGTCTTATCACAATTAATATTTAATCTCTCCCTTCTTCCGATTTCTAAAATCACTTGTTCATTATATTCTTCTTCATCTTGCAATCTATTCTTCTTCAGTGACACATTTAAAATACATTGTCTATCTTCTCTGGTCTTGGCAACTTCGACGTTCGCTTCCGTTCAATTCTCTCCTGCAGAAGCACAGTTTCGGAAACTAGATGTTTATTTCCATGTCGATATTTGAGACCAATATAGTTCTATCGTAATGTTCTTCTTCGCTGTAGTAACCACAGAGTAAGGTCTCTATTGAGTACTAATTACTTCAAGAGTTATTTCTTACATTTTCAGGAACAATACTCTGCAAAGCTTCCTCTTCAACTACTATTACTTTTCTACAATTTTCTTTCGTTCCTTTTAGAAACTCTTCTGTACGCAAGAGTGGTGATAAAACGAAACCCTACTTTAAATACGGTTTACAATAGCTTGTCTCTCCATTTTTTTATTCGAGATTGGTTACGTAGATATTGCATATTATTATTTCGTTTCTTTCCTTTGTTATTATTTCCAAAACCTCAAGCCACCTTACATTGTTGACTTATTTATCTTTCGTCAGGAATCTTAAGTTTTCTTTTTTTTTTATTTCTAGTGTCTGCCAACATGCCTTCTTCAAAACGGTCTACTTCCCACACCATTAATATGTTTATCACTCTGGTCTGCATCATCAACTGTTACAACGGAAACCAACTGACAATGTCTAATTCATTCGTTGTTGGTATGCTGTTTAACATTTTGAAGGTTACATATGGGACAATGTTATTGTGTTAGAATGAAAAGAGAAGCATGAATACTAGCGAAGCGATGAGAACAGGGTTTTTGATAAAGACGCCAGTTAAACGATAAAATGGAAATCATTTTCTTCTGAACAGGCAACAGACTGTTGGAAAATCTCACCAATATCAACGTGAAAGATAACTTAAATTTTTACGTATATCGGCTTTATGATGAAATACATACCTTATCACATGCAACGCTGACGATTCCTGCAAGAAAAGAATTAATCACATATTAATTACTGATGCCACACGTAAAATTAAGTGATTCAAATAACTATCTGTGTCATAAGGTCGAACATTTTAATTGTAATTTTGCTAGACCATATGTAGTCATAAATGACCAAGATGCAATATCAGTACTAATTAACACTAGGCCCTCCATATTTTCTGGGAAATAGTCACTTTTATTGGTTAACGACAGAAAAGTTGCTCTCTTGGTTAATGACAGAAAAGTTCCTCTCGTCAGTTCGGAATATCTCTGCACATTTCGTTTAGTGCTGTGAACGTCCTGTGTTTTTGTCTCAGCTACATACCTTTGCAGTAAATGAAACTCTAAAAGTTTTGAGAACTAAGACTACTTGAAGAACAGAAAACATGTCACGTCGTAACTAGACTCTCAAGTTCAATTCCGAAAGAACGGTCGTCAGTGAAATACAATACTTCACGCTGAAAGCACGCTTATCACTAATACCAACAGACAACCAGAGCAGAACGGAACGGAACACTTGGAAGGAGAATGCAGCTATGTTTATAAACATCGAATACTCCAGAATGCTAGTATTTAAACAAACATCAGACATACAAACATTATAGACATAAGACGTTTCCAGAACCTCCACAAATGATAAATATCGGTACTAAATAACATAAATTGTAAGCAGTTGCGCCCGAACAGGTGACTCCCAGCCCAGCGACGCTAACCACTACGCCATACCACATGGACCAGAACTCTTGTCAATACGGTTATTATTCCAGTGACGATACTACAGTTGTTAGAAAATCACGTAACGAAGCAATAACGGGTATTTCCAATTATTTGTGTGCAATACGTTACAGTTTCAAATGTTGAGAATAAACTAGACCATGCACCAAGCGTAGATCTTCAGCAGATCTGCGAATTGTCTGTAACACAAAAGCGTCACCTATGAGCAGTTTATTGGAATTTCCAACGTTATACACCAAATCATTCACTTCTACTATGAACGGTAATGTTGCGTAACTCGTTCTGTATTGTACACTACTGCCCATTAAAATTGCTACACCAACAAGAAATGCAGATGATAAACGGTATTCATTGGACAAATATATTATACTAGAACTGACATGTGATTACATTTTCACGCAATTTGGGTGCATGGATCCTGAGAAATCAGTACCCAGAACAACCATCTCTGGCCGTAATAACGGCGTTGATACGGCTGGGCATCGGGTCAAACACAGCTTGGATGGCGTGTACGGGTACAGCTGCCCATGCAGCTTCAACACGGTACCACAGTTCATCAAGAGTAGTGACTGGCGTATTGTGACGAGCCAGTTGCTCGGCCACCATTGACCAGACGTTTTCAATTGGTGAGAGATCTGGAGAAAGTGCTGGCCAGGGCAGCAGTCGAACATTTTCTGTATTCAGAAAGGCCCGTACAGAACCCGCAACATGCGGTCGTGCATTATCCTGCTGAAATGTAGAGTTTCGCAGGGATCGAATGAAGGGTAGAGCCACGGGTCGTAACACATCTAAATGTAACGTCAGTGCCGTCAATCCGAACAAGAGATGACCGAGACGTGTAACCAATGGCACCCCATACCATCACGCCAGGTGATACTCCAGTATGGCGATGACGAATACACGTTTCCAATGTGCGATCACCGCGATGTCGCCAAACACGGATGCGACCATCATGATGCTGCAAACAGAACCTGGATTCATCCAAAAACTGACGTTTCGCATTCGTGCACCCAGGTTCGTCGTTGAGTACACCATTGCAGGCGCTCCTGTCTGTGATGCAGCGTCAAGGGTAACCGCAGCCACGGTC
The DNA here is from genome assembly GCF_021461395.2 of Schistocerca americana. Lineage (NCBI taxonomy): Eukaryota > Metazoa > Arthropoda > Insecta > Orthoptera > Acrididae > Schistocerca > Schistocerca americana. The sequence goes on along the minus strand of NC_060122.1, from coordinate 584,499,360 downwards.
TCCGAGCTGATAGTCCATGCTGCTGCAAACGTCGTCGAACTCTTCGTGCAGATGGTTGTTGTCTTGCGAACGTCCCCATGTGTTGACTCAGGGATCGAGACGTGGCTGCACGATCCGTTACAGCCATGCGGATAAGATGCCTGTCATCTTGACTGCTAGTGATACGAGGCCGTTGGGATCCAGCACGGCGTTCCGTATTGCCCTCTTGAACCCACCGATTCCATATTCTACTAACAGTCATTGGATCTCGACCAAAGCGAGCAGCAATGTCGCGATACGATAAACCGCCACCACGATAGGCTACAATCCGACCTTTATCAAAGTCGGAAACGTGATGGTACCCATTTCTGCTCCTTACACGAGGCCTCACAACAACGTTTCACCAGGCAACGCCGGTCAACTGCTGTTTGTGTATAAGAAATCGGTTGGAAACTTTCCTCATGTCAGCACGTTGTAGGTGTGGCCACCGGCGCCAACCTTGTGTGAAAGCTCTTAAAAGCTAATCATTTGCATATCACAGCATCTTCTCCCTGTCGGTTAAATTTCGCCTCCGTAGCACGTCATCTTCGTGGTGTAGCAATTTTAATGGCCAGTAGTGTATAAATAACATATTCGATTTTGTTCATCCATGCGCGATTTCATAAGTTTTATCACTTTGTACACGAAATATTTTGAGTTAATGTTATTTTAGTGACTTTGTTCGATTTATATAAATCACTATATTTTTTCGACTACGCTTCAGCGCTTCCCAAGCTTATGAATGCATTCAGCTAGTAGCAGAAGGTGCTGATTCAGCGTAAAACTTCCAATTCCATCAGCAACAGTGAGGGAAAGAAGAAAAGTCTTACTTCACTGTGTCAAATTTTTTGTATTGTTAAATTTTTTATATTTAATTTGGCGGTATTGCTGTAAATTCTGTAATGAAGGCGGACTGTTTGTCAAAGATATCTCAGTCCTGGTAACTTTCATTTTGTTGCTAAGACCGAAATATTGAACATGTTCGCATCAAGAAAGTCTCATAATAAACTATGATGGAAAGTGAATGACGGAAATATTTCGTTTCACCGGCTGAAGAACTGGCTGCGGAACGTTTGTTCACTAAGTAAAGAATTTGATGGTATTGATAAATCTTTTAACAGTCATGCAACGCATTAAAGTTATCAGCTTACCACAGCCAGCTATGACGAGCAGAAACCAACAAAAACGCGGTGCCATCGTAGTCTATATGCAGCTAGACCAAAAGAAGTCACTTCCACTGCTTAAATAGGCTCAGGAGTTATTACCTATTTTCATTGCGGCCTTGACGATAGTAGGCGGTGCCACGTTCTTTGCCGTTTAATGATGTAGTTGTGAATAAGTCTCCTTCCTATTTTAACATCGTGCACGTGTGCTGACAGAAAGAGGCCAAAAGGCATTGTTTAGTTGTCCGCTGCTTTTATGAACCATTCACACAAACATTTTTTCCATTTGTGACAGCTTTTTGACTCTGTAAATCAATACGAGCATGTAGACATGTGCTAAAAAGTGGGAAACGTGTATTGATTTTCTACCTGATGTCTGTGTCAGCGGGGGGAATTTTCGACAATATTGTGGTACCAGCATTAGGTAACCATCTAAAAGAGAAAAATCGTATATTTTTCAGTCTCTAGTAAAGTATTAGGGTAATTTTCACAGTTTTTATACGAACGGTTTTTAGGTGTTTTACATTATGAAACATTCACAAACATCTGTTTGTCATATGGAATTGAACAACGTTTCACTTAATTGTTTGAGGCCTTTTTTGTTCGTACCACTGTTAGATACCACACCTCTGCTTTTGCATAACATGATTTATTTGGAAATGGCCCTGCCCCCTTATTTTTATCTTCCGTTTTGGGTTGTTTTATAGTTTCTGCGCAGACGTATTCATCACACAAGAAGAATAGAAATAATAAATACCAATTTCTATTTATTGTTACAAACTGAATTTTGGGATCGAGGTACTGATGCCCTCCTGTGTTTTAGAACTTCATAAACTACGTTTGGCACAGAGCAGTGCCATTTGGCTAATATGAACTAATATTAGTGGTGACAGCAAATAGTTTTGATCCTGAGACGCAGATGGTGTACGAGAATGACCTCGTCTATAACTACGCATCCGTGTAGGACCAATTTTGCTTGGGTGAATTTTACTGCATAATCTCGTGAAATAACACAGCATAACTTGTACAAGCTGCGACAAGTCGCGAATAAAGATAGTGATGCAAGAAGCACAGCATTTCTTTCTTCAATTCCTGTCAATGATCGCAAAAAAGTGCCCCCAGATTATCGAATTCGGTCCATACTGACTATTTTCTGGTCTGGAGATCTTACATTATCCTAATATGATTAAGCCTTTTGATGACGCCATATTCGAGTAATCAGGTCAGGATAGTATAAGGCTTCTTCTGTTTCAATCAGGTCTAAATATGATCAATATGGACCGAAATCGATAGCATGACAATAATTTCTAAGTGGTCATGACTGGGAATAAAGAAAGCTACAATCCATCTCTCTTGTAATTGCCCTCTGAGGCAATAAGTATTTCTTCATATCTCATTAACAATTTATATTGTAAAAAATTAAGCAATGCTTAAGAAATTTTGGAAAAAATAAAGATTTCCAAAATAGCTAGCAATCTGCGACAATTAATGAAATTATGTTTTGAAAATGAAGAATTATTTTATGTAGGTAGGAGGAGAAGTATTTCTTGATTTTAAGATAAAAGATTAATTTTGTGGCAGTTAATGATATACAGTTTGTAAAGGGCGTACAAAATTAATGTCAAATATACTATCCTTTATTTTTTCATGGCATGTGGTTTTACTTTTGTCCTTCCTCATACGCCAGAAATGCAGACTGAAATCCGACTGACGTTGGTTTGAACTTAATTCTGAGAGTGAGCAGTCCATAAGGACGAAGGCTTTCGCGGCCGCCGTCGATGAACTTACCACAAAAACAGCAAGTGGACTGAAACTTAGGATCTAAAGACTTTGAAATAACTCAGTTCAAAGAACCAGGAAGTTTCAACTTTAGTGGATAGTCTATTTAGGAAGTTTAAAATTTGGAAGTTACGATGTTAAACATTACTAACGGAGACTCAGTTATGAGCATCTTTGTCACACTGCACACACGTGACTAAGAGAATTTTTTTTCAAATCCTGCCTGAGTGCTATGGTTACTTCCAGTTCATTACTAGAGAGAAAGTGATAATGTCAATTTTTTATTGTTGTGGTGAGAAAAATGAACCATTTGGTAGCGTCCGGAAGTTTTCGGACGGCTTGTGCTCTCTGCAGAGCTATTGGGTGTTGTTTTTCGGTGTAATTCTGCTTCCAGGAGGGTGTCGGTCAACGAGCAACTAACTGAACCTAAATTTATGTAATATTGTGTTTGATAGTTCTGTATCTTGGAATTACCACTATCAATACTACTGTTAACGCTGACTGGCACCAAAGCTCATAACTCATAGCATTGTATCTCTTTTGAATAGTAGACTTGATATCTAATGTCCTTTCGACCCTCGGCTTGTTCAGCGATCTTTGTTTCGGAGTATCACAAGTCGAACCTTACTACATTGCTACAGTGCGTTCAAAGCCAGTTTGACCTGAACAGACAAAGTACCAAGATATGATGAAATCACTGTCACCACACTGTCTGAAATGGTCGATTTTTGTAGGGTTATTCATATACACCACCGATCGCGCCAGTAAGACATACAAAACAAAGTGACACATGTCTGTGGATAGAGAACTTCTACATCTACATCTACTTGTTCACCTATACTCCACAAGCCACTCTGCGATGTGTGGCAGAGGGTATTTCGTGTAACACTGCCACTCCACCTTCCCCCCCCCCCCCTCCCCTTTCTCTGTTCCAGTCCTGAATAGTTCGTAGAAAGAACGGTTACTGGTAAGTCTCCGAGTGGGCTCGAATCTCGTTGATTTTATCTTCTTAGTTGACTGTTCTAGAAACGGACACTCTCGGAACTTTAACGATAAACCATACCGTGATGCAGAGCGCCTCTCTTGCAGCAGGTGCCATTCGAGTTGCTTTATCATCTCTGTGACGCTTTCGTGCTTTATAAATAAAACTGCTCTTCTTTGGCTCTTCTCTGTTTCCTCTGCCAGTTCTATCTGGTACGGTTCCCATACTGACGAGGATGTCGCCACGTGCTGATCTGTAAGACGCGCCGTGACTCAGTAGCAGAGCGCACCACTAGAGGCCAGGCGGGTCAGATCATGCAACTCAATGAACCGATTCCCAAAGCGAGCTGGTGTCATTCTCCACGAACGTCCCTGGGACACATGTATCGACGTTCACTGCGTTGCAGTCGCTGCCAGTATTTAGCACTTGTTCTGTGAGTTAAAAACTTGGAGAGTGCTCTGCTCGCTGATACGTGTCTATTTTCTGTATGTCTCCTAGTTTTCGCGCAATCGTCTTCTGAAATCCCGCAGCTACCAATCACCATAATATTTATTCACAACAATGATCCTCAGTCACTTTCTTTACGAATATCATGTAAAAATACCAGGCTGTTTGATTAGCATCAAGGGATCTGCGTAGTGGTATTTATATAGTGCCGTGGACCTTTATAAAATCCACGCCACCGTGCGGTATTGACGGTCGAGTAGCTCAGTGGTACACTGTGCCACTTCCATCGCGACACAGACGCTACTGCGAGGACGTTCAGGAGAGGAGGACGCGAAGTTTGGGTTTGTTCTGGAGAGCGAACGAGCAATAAGCAGCGGGCAGATACCAACAGAGGAAACGGCCGTTGGATCTGGCTGCACGCTGTAGCTGCCATGGTCGGAGAGCGGCAACAAAGAAGGGTGCGTATACTTACGATACGGCGCGAGTGGGCGCCGTTTGCTTCGGGGCTACCTGGCTGGTCGTTTCTGCAGTAGAACCTGGAGACAGCGAGTGTGTTATAAGACGGGGCTGGTTGGATGTCTGCAAATGTTATAAGTTAGTGTGGGCTGCTGTGTGTAGTGTTTGTAATTCAGGCTGATCAGCACACACTGTACTACCACTACTCGTCTTCTGCATTTTGTTAAGGTTGTCAGATGGCTGATTGGTTGATCAGTTTCAGTTTTGGTTGGCCAGTACGAGTTTGACGTCATTGGAGCTTCATTTACACTACTGGCCATTAAAATTGCTACAGCAAGAAGAAATGCAGATGATAAACGGATATTCATTGGACAGATATATTATACTAGAACTTACATGTGATTACATTTTCACGCAATTTGGGTGCATGGATCCTGAGAAATCAGTACCCATAACAACCACCTCTGGCCGTAATAACGGCCTTGATACGCCTGGGCATTGAGTCAAACAGAGATTGGATGGGCGTACAGGTACAATTGCCCATGCAGCTTCAACACGATACCACAGTTCATCAAGAGTAGTGTCTGACGTATTGTGACGAGCCAGTTGCTCGGCCACCATTGACCAGACGTTTTCAATTGGTGAGAGATCTGGAGAATGTGCTGATCAGGTCAGCAGTCGCACATTTTCTGTATTCAGAAAGGGCCGTACAGGACCTGCAACACGCGGTCGAGCATTATCCTGCTGAAATATAGGGATTCGCAGAGATCGAATGAAGCGTCCACTGTTCAAAGTGCCGTCAATGCGAACAAGAGGTGGCCCAGATATGTAACCAATGGCACCCCATACCATCACGCAGGGTGATACGCCAGTATGGCGATGACGAATACACGCTTCCAATGTGAGTTCACCGCGATGTCGCCAAACACGGATGCGACCATCATGATGCTGTAAACAGAACCTGGATTCATCCAAAAAAATGACGTTTTGCCATTCGTGCACCCAGGTTCGTCGTTGAGTACACCATCGCAGGCGCTCCTGTCTGTGATGCAGCGTCAGGGGTAACCGCCGCCATGGTCTCCGAGCTGATAGTCAATGCTGCTGCAAACGTCGTCGAACTGTTCGTGCAGTTGGTTGCTGTCTTGCAAACGTCCCCATGTGTTGACTCACGGATCGAGACGTGGCTGCACGATACGTTACAGTCATTTGGATAAGATGCCTGTCGTCTCGACTGCTAGTGATACTACGCGGTTGGGATCCAGCACGGCGTTACGTATTACCCTCCTGAACCCACCGACTCCATATTCTGCTAACAGTCATTGTCGCGATACGATAAACCGCAATCGCGATAGGCTACAATCCGACAATTATCAAAGTCGGAAACGTGATGGTACGCATTTCTTCTCCTTACACGAGGCCTCACAACAACGTTTCACCAGGCAACGCCGGTCAACTGCTGTTTGTGTATGAGAAATCGGTTGGAAACTTTCCTCATGTCAGCACGTTGTAGGTGTGGCCACCGGGGCCAACCTTGTATGCAAGCTCTGAAAAGCTAATCATTTGCATATCACAGCATCTTCTCCCTGTCGGTTAAATTTCACCTCTGTAGCACGTCATCTTCGTGGTGTAGTAATTTTAATGGCCAGTAGTATATGTTTCTGCATCCAAGCTACTCCTTATTTTGGGTATATTTTCTTTTAAGATTTGAAGTACAGTTTGCCCCTTTGCACAATGATTTTAGTGTCAGATATAAATTAAATGACAATTTGTGAGCAAGTTAACGAGCTATTTGGAGAAATGAATTAGTTCTTTACAGTGTGCTTACTTTTCACTGACTTTAATCGCGGAGGAGCACTGGTGTTCTATTTAGTGTTTACCACTGTATGTGGATTGTACACATTTCTTGGGCCTCTTGCAGTTTTTTAAATTTTTTCTTGTCACCTGCTACAGAGCTGACTCGTTATTTCATGTTGTACTAGGTATGGTTAAAATTTTACTGTATATATGAGAAAATAGGTTTCGCGAGCTTGTTTGGATACCATAAAGATAATTTTAGCAAGGGGCAAGAACCACACACAGCTCAACTCGGTCCTACTCTTTCTACCAATAGAACATTTGGATTGAGTAGGTTTCAAGTTCCCATTTATCTACACCGAATTAATCATTTTAGGCTTCCTTTAACAAATTCAGGAATATCGGACTGAAAATATCAGGCCTCTACAATGGATCAGCATACACTGATCAGCCAAAACATTACTACTACTGCATACCGCGAGACTAAATGCCGCCTGGTGGCTCTGTGGGCACGCGATGTGGGTAGGAAAGTGTATAAGCCTAGCAGATGGAGAAATTGCACCGACGATAAGGGTCGCAAAAGGCGAAATCCACTGACAAACAGATTTGGTAGAGTAATACGACTTGGCGCCTAAGAGCGAGCACGTCGGAGAGGGGGGAGCTGGTCAGCTGTTTGCATGCTACTGTTGTGAGCACTTGTTCAAAGTGGCTGTAGCACGGTGGGCCGACGAATAGACGACAAGCAGCTGGACGTTCACGTCTCATCACAGAAAGTGACGATCGGAGAATTGACCGCTCTGTAAAGTAGTTTAGATGACAGACTGTGACGATCTGAAGTCATGTTACAATGCAAGTGCAGGCAAAAGTGTTCAGGAGAACATCGTTCAGCCCACAAGTTGAATATGAGGCATTGCAGCAGATGACCTTTAGTGTTCCCCTGTTGACCCAACGATATCGTAAGATAAGACTGCTGTAGGCTTGGTACCAGCAAGCTTGGTCCGAAAAGCAGTGGAAATATGAATTATGTTTCTTGTTGCACCTGATCGATGGTAGTATCCGGATACACCGTCATCCAGGCGAATGGCGGCACGTAAAGGGTACTGTGCCACGGATTGAGGTTGTCGTGGTTATTATCATGAAGGCGTCATGGTAGCTACAGTCTATTTGAACATTATAGCCAACCATCTAGTGATGGCGATGGTATTTTCCAGTAGGATAACTGTCCGTGTCACAAGGCCAGAACAGTGTTACAGTGGTTTGAAGAGTATGACTGTGAACTCACGTTGATCTCTTGGCGACCAAATTCACCTGATGCGAAATGGACGTTGAGGGTGCAGGCTCCACAACCAACCACCGGCCATAACTTATTGAAATTTCGTGACTGACAGACGCCCTTTAGTTATCATTGATCGATCCTACGGATCAACAATGAAGACACTATTGGTCTGAAGGTGGTCTATATGTGACTGAAACCGGATACCATACCATAACAATAAACACTATTTGCAATTTGGCCTGATTGTTTTGTTACTTTTCAACTCAAAATCGCTGACATTCCAGCTATGACTTCAAAAATTATTTAGAAAGAGCACTAGCACAATGAAACCTTATTCAAGTCCAAAAAGTAAGACATTATAGCTAGTTTGATGTAACCTTCCCGCAGGGAAACCAGGATATTCGTGTTTGTTGACGTAACTATAACTTGTGCAGAAGTGACTACATGTACGAGGGGTAGTCATAAAGTAGTAATTATCACCAGGAGAAAATAAAGTTATGTACTTTTATCCATTTATTTATTTTTAAGTTATTTTTGCGTATACTTGTCACGAGACCTGGTGCACATCTCCACGCTAGAGGAGCCAAAACAAAATGATGGAGTCCTTTGATTAAGTGCAGTATCTCATTATAATGAATTTTTGACAGCTGCAAAAATGGCTGCAGCTATGACGGGCCAATCTAGGTGACTACCATGGATTTCTGGGCCTATGCTCTAGTTCAAAACACTATTGTGAGTGAGGAAATATTTGCTTATTATAGCACCCTTCTAGTTAGTGCTTTTGCTAACTCGTAAATTCAATAGTGAAATTAACTCTTCCAATTGTCAGCTGTATGAGTAGATCTTCTACCCACTAATCTGTAAGAAAAACGTCACTTTCTTCTCTCGGGTCTAAACTGTATTAAACTTGAAAATTTCTGGGAGGAGTAAAACCGTGTGCCAAAACGAGACTCGAACTCGGGACCTTTGCCTTTCGCGGGGAAATGCTATGACTAAGCCATGTCTCCGCAGTATCCTTTCTTCCAGCAATGTTAGTCTTGCAACGTTCGCAGGAGAGCTTCTGTGAAGTTCGGAAGGTAGGAGACGAGCTACCGGCGGAAGTAAAGCTGTGAGGAGTGGTCGTGAGTCGTGCTTAGGTAGCTCCGTCGGTACAGCACTTGCCTCCGAAAGGCAAAGGTCCCGAGTCCTTGATTACAACTTTTGTAAGTATATTATTTTCAAAACAGAGTAAGTTGCCTTTTCGCAGTCTTGCCAAATTATGACTCATATAAATTGCACTGCCTTCTGGTTCCTTTGATCACCTTGCGCGTATCCTGTTATCATTTTTATTCTTTAATTTCTTTCAGTAGTTTGAAAAAGGTTATTTATTGAACTTTTGGTTAATTTTTTTGTAGCTTGTATTAAGCAGTTATCAACAAAACATGCAATATTCCTGGCAGATAACTGTATCCCACGCACTTTCCACTCCATTTCCCCCCTTACCCCTTATTACTAACTATGTCAGTGTGTGAGGAACAGTGTGCTATAATCCTGTATCGAATTCGTCCACACACGATACCCTCTCCTTCAGTATGACAATTCCACACCAAACAGGAGCGCTGCGACTTTTGCAACAATACGACGTCTTGGGTTCACTGTCATTGATCATCTTCCATTCAGTCTTGACTTCACGTAATTTTCATGTGTTTGCTGAACTTAAAGAACACATTCGAGAACTTCACTTTGATAGTGATGTGGAAGTACAAGCAGAGGTGAGGGTGTGGCCCTGTCAATGAAGTCAAACATTCTACAGCGATGGTACCAACAGACTGGTCTCTCATTGGGAGAAATGTGTTCGTCGCTAAGGCGACTATGTTGAGAAAGAAACACGTGGTCATGAGGAATGAAGGGGTAGAAAGTTAACAACGTTTGTTTTATTTAAAATGCTTTAAGGGAAGTTAACAAGTCCTATGCGGTCACCGTTAAATAAGGAAATTTTATGTACCTTCGTCTCCGGAACCAATGAAGACAACAATGTAAAATGTTCACAGCTATCTTATCCACGTTGTTTGTATCTGCTGATGCAGAATCAAGAGATACAATACAAAAGAATCACAGGCATATTTTTTGTAAATCATGCCATTTGTGTTATGACTATTTGTTCACATAAGTCCCTAGATTCATACCTATTCAAAGGGCTGCTATGAGTGTACATCTATAGATATAGTAAATTATAATTAAAGTGATGTTAAGATGGGCTAAAGCTCTTATTCTTTCCGTATTTTCAGAATTAAATATTCGTATAAAAAGCGTCACTATTTCCCAGTTTCAGTATATTCAACCCTACAAATACATTTTTGGGTGCTTGTGTCCAGATAACACACCGAAAAACTCGTTGGGGTCCTGAGTTCGCCCATGTAGACACTTTCGGAGATTCAGGTCCAGGTGGGCAAAATGAATGTATCAGTTTTCTGGCTGTTGAGCGTTTGTGGAAGTATGGGGCCAAGACTGCTTTCTTAACTCTTTTAAAATCATTTCTGTTATTCGTGATAGCTATCCCACACAACTGCTGAAGCTTATCTATTTTATCAATCGTGGCTTGCCATCTGACAGTGTGGTGGTGCGAAAAGTTTGTTTTAAATTTATGAGGCGTGCGCCCATCCTCTTTTGTACACCCAGAGATAAGTTATGTACCATTTCATGTAGGGAAAAAAGAGTATTGCAGGACTTGATTTGTGACATGTCCAAAAAAATTTTTTACCTGCAAACTCCCCTTAAGTGTGTTCACATAAAAAATTCGGAGACTTTGATTCTCAGCACACCCTCGTATGAAACGGATGTTTATTACAACAGCACGCACCGTTCCTCAAGAAAAAATTTTATCTACATGGTTCCTTTAGATATGTAGGGGATTAATACCAACAATCTTTATCTTTAACATCAGCATATGAACACCGTGGAAAATCCCAGGAGTAAATAAACGTTGCAGACGGTGGTTGCTGAGGTCGCTCGCATTTGCACTGTTGTTGCTTCTAATCACTGATAACATTTGTGCGAACTAACATGAGGATTCATGCTCTCTCGGGGCCATTACGACTGAACGCATGGGAACCTCGAATAGCTGTAGATTGATCATGAGTGAAATCCGTTCCTTCAAGACCAACACAGATCGCAGAACAGGAGTACATTACTTGTTGCAGTACATTATCACGATAACATGGTTGTGGTTGGGCGCTAAGAGGCCTAGGGAACAGATCAAATTCCAGGTTCACTATCTGTCAATGGAGGAGGTGGAACATTATCGACGACATAGGTTCGGAGTCCGATGGTGCGGTGGGCTCTGACGGCTCTAGGGATTGCAGAACATACTTCTCCTGAAAGTGATATTTCTTCTTTTTCTCATTATCTACTTTCGATGGTGTGGACTTCTGCAAGGGTTTACCTGCTGTGGGGGTAGGAACTGAAGAGGAGATGTCAGTCCTGAGACCTACAGTCCATAGTTCCCTCAGTCACTCTCCGGTATCGGGACTGGTTAGGAGAAAGAGTTTCCTAAAGGGATCTATGTCATTGATAGATGAGGAAGATTCTGCTTCTCTGGCCGGGTACCTAGATATTCCTACAGGAACTGCAACAAAGGAAAATATCTGCACCCTATGACCTAATTTACTTTCACGATTACCAGAGATCGACTTAGAGGGAACGAAGTACAAGATACTCGAGGTGCTGTAGGTGTTCTGACAACTGTAGTGGCAAAAGTCAATACCATTGGACAGTGGTACTTTTTAGAGTTTCATAATATGAGAGGCGATCGGGTACATTAAATACCTGGATCGTAGTCCTCTAATTATGGTGGCACACTTTGGGGATCATGGACGTTAATTGTCTCCTCAATTAAACAATAAGTTTTCGTAAAGAAGTCGACCACAGTCTCCACAAATTGGGTAGTTCTTATATATGCCCAGAGCGTTGGTATTTAAGTACCGAATGGGGGTGGGAAATATACCTTCCTATCACAATGATAGACCACGATTCTGATTTCCTCAGGAAGTGAACCCTTCAGAACCGAGAATGAAAGCTGCAGTGTCAACGTCGTACTCTGACGGGCCTCGATGTACGCAATTTACAAAGTCAACATCTTGCTTCTCCAAGTTTTAGGGCAATTCCTGATCCGCCTGCCGCACGAAGACCCGGTGAAGAAGTAAACCGTGCATCTTATTATCACAAGAGGAAAACGCTCGGAACTGGGTAGGATTTACTGAGGAAAGAGTTTTCTTCAAATACATTTTCGATACGCTCCACAAAGAACATCGGTTTAGTAGATAGAAAGGACCTGGCTGCAAACCGAGAACTGAAGGGAATTTTCTGCAGCTCATTTGACTTTATTTCCGCCCCAGGGCGTGGGAAGCCTTACGGCCACAGGCTGTTTACTGCCGCAGAGATCCATCATGATTGCAGCTACACCGAGCGAGGGCTCTCCCCACCGGCACCATCCAGCCAGAGCAATGGCCGCTAGGCTTGATAATAACTGCCCAGACCCCTAATCCCACCGAACATACAGACACGTACTCCTTGATGTATATTAAGATAAAGTTTACCGAATGTTAAGGAGCTGGGTCGGCATGATCTAGCAAACTGGATGGTGGGAGAGTAATACCAGGAAGAGCATAAGACCTTGCAAAGTCGTTATCAGTTCAGCAAATAATAGTCCTACAGAAGTCTGTAGTTCAATCTGGGAGTCACGAAGACGAACAGTCTTCACGCAGCGAACGATACTTCAGTGGAGTTACCGGTTGCAGCTTATAATGGCATTCTGACTCTAGGTGACTAGACCAGGTAAGTAGTCGGAAGCGTCGCATATATCGCCTTATCCCACAACCGCTTTGGCTCGGTAACATCGATGTTTCTGTTGCGGAAATCACGTCGCTATCAGGGCGAGGTATATGAAATATCATAGCTGTTGTTCTCATGCACTGCAGAATGTTTGCTCTACTTTTTTCTTGGATAGATAGAAACTTTTGACAATTTTAATTCGAATATGATCTTTGAAATTCTTAAGGCAGCAAGGATGAAAAACAGTGAGGAAAAGGTTTCTTGCACAGAAACTGGGCTACAGTTAAAAGAGTTGAAGGGCATGAAAAGGAAGTCGTAGTTAATCAGGGACTGGGACAGGGTTGATGTTATTCAATTTGTACAGTGAGCAAGCAATAAAAGATACCAAGGGGAAATGGCGAAAGGAAAGATCGGGGATAAGAAATCAAATTTTAAGGTTTACCGACGATCTTATCATTACGTCAGGAATGGCAAACGACCTGAAAGAGCAGTTGAAAGTTTTGGATGCTGTCTTGAATAAAGGATATAAGATGAATTTCAACAAAAGTAATGTAAGGGTAACGGCATCTAGTCCAATTTAATCAGGTAATGATGAGGGAAGTGGGACTAAAAGTGGTAAATAGGTATTGCTGTTTCGGCAGAGAAATAGCTGATGATGAGTGAAACATGGAGACAGGCATAGTTAAAAAGAACTATCCGAAAAAGATAATTTGTTAACATAGAATGTAAATTTAAGTGATAAGAATTCTTTTGTGAAGAAATTTGTTTGGAGTATAGCTTCGTACGGATGTGAAACGTGAACGAAAATCAGTTTACTCAAGAAGAGAATGCAATCTTATGAAATGCGGCGACAGAGAAGTTTGTGGGTTTGATGGGTAATTCGAATAACTAACAAGGAGGTACTGAATCGAAATGGGCAGAAAAGTGATTTACGGCATAACTTGGTTAAAAGATTAGGTCGCTTAATGAGACATATTGAGGGATCTCTTCTTTAAGTTGATAATGGAGGGAGATGTATGCTGTGGGATGGAGAAGGTGAGAAAGAATAATAGAGAGAGACCACGGCTTGACTACGTACAGAAGGCAGGTTCAAGTGGATGTAGGCTGCAACAGTTACGCGGAGATTAAGAGGCTTGCACAGCATAGACTAGCGTCGGCAGCTGCATAAAATTAGTCTTCGGGCTGAAATCTGAAGACGACAACAACAAACAGAAAGAAGACACTTTCAAAGAAATCGAAGTCAGTGATACTATCTGAGGGAAGGCAAGTCATGTGTAGAGCACAGAAAGCTCATGATGTGAGGGGTACGACGGGCTGGAGGAACGACATGCCTCAGATATTCCGTATAAATTTACCGTTGTGATTTCAAATGTTTCGTGCTATGCTGTTCAAGAAAATAAAGGTTTCAACTTCTCTTCTCGAATAAAGAATACACCGTCTTGACTGAGAAAGAAATTTCAGTAACATAAGACATGATCATTGAATAACTGTTGGAAATTGAATTAGTCCAGCAAAAAATTTCAGCGCTTTTGTTCAAAATTTGTATAAATGAAGTAGCCGTAGAGGATAGGGAAAGTGTTTGTGCATATGTTAAAAATTTTGAAAATGATCTTGGCATAGTGATATTTCAGTGTGGTAGAAATTTGAAAAAGTTTAATACACAATGAAACTTTCACTCAGCAGCGGAGTGTGCGCTGATGTGAAACTTGTTGGCATATTAAAACTGTGTGCCTTTTGCCTTTCACAGACAGTTGCTCTAATAGACTAAGGTATCCACGGACGACTCGCGGCCGCTCTTCTGAGCTTTACTTCCGCCAGTATCTCATCTCCTGTGGACATACAGGAATGTCCAAAGGAATTTTCCATCGGTATTCGGAATAACACAGACACTCCAATATCGTATTTATCTTCCGACACCGGGCAAGCGACATTCAAGAAAAATCTCTCCCCGCTCCCGTTAAGCTGGAAATCCCGATTCGAGTCTCAACCAGGCACAGATTTTCACTGTCATCGTTCCGTTACACATCTGCTGGTAGTTCTGACGGTATTCTCAACTGAGAATACATTTCATGTACAATGAGATACCGTCAGAAGTATGAATGATGCGAAAGCTTTCGACTGTTTGTTACAAGAACTGGGGTATGACAGCAATGACAAAGCATGGGGACTTGTACCGGTACAATAAGAGAAGAACAATCCTCCATCGGACCACAGTACTGAAGAGTGGAGAGATTGGCAACCTGAATACAACTCATGCCACAACAATAAGAGGTGGAATTGTAATTACTAGAGAAGCCACTAGTCTTCTTGAAACCTGTTCAGTGTTAGGCGCGATTTTGGCATAAATGCAGAGTACCAAGCCACGATCCACAGCAAGGAATTGTAGAGGTGTGGAGCCATGGCTCCATGTAATAATGCTCCGAATGGAGGAGAAACAAGTAGCTCACGAAATTGACTGGATATGAACAGACCGAGCAACGATGTAACTAGTGAAAGTGTCCCTATGTCTTTATTTATAAGCTTTGAAGAAATTAAGGATTATTGCTAGAAGAAGAAAATTACTCTGTAATTGCTTGATACTCAGTTATAGGATTATGATTAGTAGAAAGGAAATACATTGCATCATCGAAACCGGAAGCCAGATTTGAGTGGTAAATATACTGTTTTTGAGTCTTGTACCCAGAAGAAGGCATGGCCTGAGATACCGATGCAAATAGTGTCCATCTGACAAAATCAGGAAGGTAATTAGCTTTCCATCCACTAGCAGGAACTGGCATCCAAAAATTGTTTGCCTCAGAGTCGAAAGAATACAGTGATTAGCACGGATGTGGAAGGACACAAAATACTGTGCACTCCGTGTAATGCGCTTGGGGGTCATGGAGAAAACGCCATTGAAGTCACATCGTCTATTGAGGAAACAGAAGTCCTTTTGCAGCAAGCTCTTTAATATATACTGCGGACGATTTCTAGTATGCAGAGTTATCCGCCCAAATGTGGTCGACAAAAAAATGTTACGCAAGGTCTTGTGACATGCATCATGTATCAACCTTAGGAGGTTCAGGAGGTAAATTTATGAACAAGGAGATGGATGGATGGTGTCCAGTGTAGCTGTGGCATCCGCAGCATATTAATGATTAATTTCTATTCATTTTTTGCCTTTGAGTAATCAGTATATCTCTATTCTTTAAGTCTAATGAGGTTTTCTAATTTGGTTTTGCAGCCATTTAAATGGTGAGATAATAATCTGAAGGGGAAGGGAATGTTTTGCTGAAAAGAGATTGCTGGTACGTAAATATGGACTACAATTATGGATGCGAAGAAGAGTTTTTTATGATGTGTTGTTTTATGGTTGGTTGTTTTATGGTTTGTTAGTGAGTCTTGAGGTGTTTTAAGTACCACTTGCAAAAGAAATGATTTGCTAATTGTGGAGCAGAGGTAATTGTCTGCAAGAAGTCATAGGACTGGAGCTCTTTTAGAGCTGGCGGCAAATATTCACGCTTTTTCAGAGACGTTTTGTTAAGTGATCATGAGTGCGAATACATGAGAAAATCCCCTGATGATGGTGCATGAAGACAAGATACACGTGGAAGTCCAGGAGATAAAGTTAAGGAAAAATGCAGACGATCAAACATCCGAAGACCTCACATGAAAGGTACGGATTTTAGAATGAATTTGGAACAATAGTCATGATCTATTTCGTTTTTTGTTTGTTCTAACCTCATTGAACAGATACAAGACAATGTACAGTGAATAATGGACGATACCCTATCCAGAAGATAAAAGATGATGCCGAGATTTAAAAAGATAATGATAATACTAGAAGTGTTTCGGGACATTTGAGATCAACCCATGCTTAGTGGCATGGTTGACATAATAATTAATACAAGAGGTGTTTAATCGCTATCCGTTTCAGGAAATACGCAAGGATAAGAGTTGTGGCAGATGCAGACGCAGGCAGTTCTCTGACAACGGCATGCTCTACAGCCGTGAAGAATTTTTTTTTCTTTGCTAATTTATGTTATCGAGATTAAATATAAGGCTCCGCACGTGTGCTCTCTGGGACAAAGCCAGATAGTAGTAAGAAATGGTGAAAAAAGTGGCTCTCAACTGGGTGCAGCTGTTTCAGGAAAGTGTGGTTAATTGGATTTGGTAGACCATCTCTCTCATCCGTATTTTATCATTTATAAAATTTTGCAGGTCGCTTATGTGTTTTTGTGCCTCTTGAAACTTTTAAAGATAATTATAGTTACGAAGAAAGAGGCGATGAAAATAAGCTAGTTTCCGTGTTCGTAGTAAGGTATGTCTTAATTCTTTGAATTGGTGATTTCGAGGAACGAATAACCCATATCTGCATTGAATTGACTGAGATCATCTCAAACTGAATAATTGTTTCTTCCGTAGTGTAGTTCTTGAGCGTTGCATGCAGTTTGTGGTGTGGTGAAGGTTTTTACTTCTACTTGTAAGTGAGCCTCAACAACCTGTGTACCACAATGTTTCTTATTGTGTAATTAGTTTTATTAAACGTTTCAATAGAAATAATACATTGATGTATTAATAGAACAGGTGTGTGTCTCTTGAATGTGTATCATCCTGAAAGAGGCCTCAAAAGGGAAGCTAAACTATTTTGTATATAGATTCTTGTATGTACTAAGTGTCATTTGTATACTTTTGCAATGGACTTAGGAAACTGTTTTTGTGTTGGGAGGCAATTCAAAGCATGGTGGGGAAATGCGCTCAGCCTACAGGCGAGTGGTGGCTTGCAGTCCCCTGGAATTTTGTCTCATGCCCTGTTTATGAACAAGGAGATGGATGGATGGTGTCCAGTGTAGCTGTGGCATCCGCACAGCTACACTGCGATGCTGCCACTCAAATACGAGGGGAGCCTTCTTGCAGCTCCGAGTGGATCCATTTTCGTCCGCCTCCGCCACAGCGGTTACAGTACCAGTCTCCCCAGCTCACCTGAAGGAGTAAAATGCTGTTTGATGAGCCGCCAGCTGTCTCTGTCGCCACTGACGTGCCTTCTGCTACGTGTCTCCAGACGTCACGTTATAGTCAAGGGACTGTCATATACAACTGTCTGCAGCCATAGACTACGTCGTCGCGGCGAAGGATTTTGGAGAACTGGTCGTCCACAGTTCGTTGTGATGGGTGCTCACTGAAAGGCCCATTCACTGTCCTTGGAGTGGTGCCATGAACTTAAGAGGTACGTTTTGCCTAGCTGTGGCATGTGTATGCACGTACTTTTTCTTAAACAATTACTGATGACCTCGCTGTGAATGTTAGTTGATTGTTTTCGCCGTCAATAACCATGATATGAACTGCCAAATACAGTGAGGAGAGGACACTTGTTTGTATCAAAGAGTTAACTAACTGTGAACTGACATTTACCGGAGGTGAGCAACCGGTAGGCAGTGACGAATTCTTAGTAGTAATTCTTAGGAGTAATGAACGCCGGTACCAAAGCAATCCTCGCGAATAAGCTATCTAGCGAGTAGAATTTATGTGAATATCTGAGAATATTTCCTGCTAGAGAAAATGAAAATAGTCCACCGATATTTCTATAAATTTTGTCGAATCTTGACGAAGTGAGATGCTGCCAAAGAGGAGCAGGGAAGAACTGAAGAACAATGAAGTGTATGTCAGTGGAGACCCAGCCTGTTTCCTTATATGCGGAAATGACTCCCCCTCCCCCACATGACCACCCACAAGCTGCTTTAAGAAGAGATATCCACATCGACAAATATCGTTTTATCACCTCTCTTCTTTCTCTTATTGTGCTTTTGGTGTTATACTAAAATACAAAAATACAGTTCACCCAACATTACAGGGTAATGAATGTTTTTTGTCGAGTCCTGCTAAATCTATATACTTAACATTCCTCTATGATTTTGTATTCACTGTGTGTCTTCACACTACTCAGATGAGGACACTATTTCGTTCAACTTGTGTTTAAGTTTAAGGAAGTACTTTATTATTTGGCTCGTCTGTCGACGTCAGTATTAACTGTGATCAGTTATGCTCATGCATAGATGTAGCAACCCATTTTTTTATTTGCGTCCATATCAAAACGAGAACACTGTAGAACTATGACTCGTATTTTGTTTTCTGTAGTGGTAATGGGTTAACGTTACAGTAATACATGCTAGTTTCGTTTTGGCACACAGTAGTAAATAAACACATGTGTTGCCATTTACATAATAAGTGTAAAAATTTGTTATTTCTGTTTTGTTTGTCTTATGTGTTAAAGTATATGATTTTAATGCAGTTATGGACACAATAATTCTTGCTATTGTATTTTAAAAGTTCTTACAATTGACACGAGGCTGAAATGCATGTGAATAAATTATTAAAGTTCTTTTTTTCTTCTTTAGAGTAAAGATAATGGGTAACCTTTATGAGCCTTGTTTCAGGCGCTGTTGTTTCATATGTAATTTATCAAGTGTCATAAATTTGTTCTAAGAATAAGAGGTTATCAGCCTCAAGTTTTTAATGATTAAAGTGTATCTGTGATCATCTAATATTTATACATGAATTACGGTTTCCTCCTGTGCCCACATCATTAGATTATGATGAGCAAAATATCACTAATCCCTGTTGTTATGTGACAACAACAGTTCCTGCGTAATTTTTTTCTCCCAGGCAGCGTATGTTATGAAGGGGTTTCTTTTTCAGCCTCTTTGACATACATACGATTTATTTATACCTTGTTTCCCTTGTAATTAGCCTCGCAGCTTAGTTTTCTTCTATCTCTCATTAAGCTTTTTATCCTATGCTTGGGGAGAGAATTCTTAGGGGCAAATTGTGTTTCACATCAGCAGTCTCTTTAGCTTTCTTAATCCATGTCACGAATAATCTCTGTAGAGTTTGGATGTGTGAGTAATTTAGTGTTGCTATTTATTTGTAGAAATCAGAGTAGTTTCTTTCTTTTCCCTGTAAAGTCGTGGAAATGTTCCTCAAGTTCTGTCCAAACAAGTACTGTAACCTGGTGTGGAGTAGAGTCTTAGCTCTCCACTCTTTTTTGCGTTTTTCGATTGGTCCATTACTCCCCCACCACGTAACGAAAGACTCCTGCAATAACGGCTGATGTTTAGAAATTTTTGTGATCACTTTCATCAAGGGTACTGAATATTGCTTGAGATAGATGATGTGGTTATTTTGTTTGTGGCTCTGATGAATACTGTGAATACGACATCGTGTGGAGTGAATTTTTGTGTAATTTGGGTTTTTCTCGAAGGGGAGCCTGATGCGTTGCTGTAGGCTTTATATTAATTTGTGGACTAATGAGTATATGAGCTTTGTTCATTTCCCACTGAATGTAAGTTATTGCTAGGTGATGTGTCTTTCTACAGTTCTCAGCTGAAGTTGGGTGGTAACGCAAAGGATAATGCAGACTAGTTATGAAATGGAAATGGTTTTAATAATGATGATATATGACTGGAACAGAACAGAACCATGCATAGAGTTGAAGTATTTTTCGGCGCTAGGTGCATGGCAGTACACATTTTTTGTAAGGGGGGAAATCAGGGAAAATGCTACTGACTGCAGTAGGTTTAAATAACGCTCTTCTGATATTGGGCCTTTAATGAGTACCAATGCTAATCTACAGGGTTGGAAGGAAACTAACAAAGATTTATTTTGCATAGAGAAGCCACATTCTATTTATTCTGATGTTTTGAAAAGAAACTGATAACGGATGAAGTGAAGCCACTGTAGGAATAACTGGAGATAGATTTTGAAAGATATAACAATTAGGAGATGGAACCTGAATCTGAGGGTAACAATGCTGATTTTTTTCGGTTTTCATCCTGTATGTTGGTGAGAGAACATGACGAGTTTAAGACAAGATATGGACTGGGCAAAAAAAAGCTGCGGAATTCCAAAGCGCATTTCTATTAAGAGTGAGATTCTTGGGTTTTATTTTTGTGCAATGATTATGTGTGGAAGGTTAAGTGATAGCACATTTTGTGTGTTTGAAAAATTTTCTTCTGACTTCTCAGTGGTATGTAATTTTTTGCATGTTACTTGGTGAGAGTATATTTATGTGAACTGTCAAGGTTTTGATAACAAATAGTTAGGTGTGCTTGATTTAATGATGTTTAAATAATAACACTCATTTGAATTTCTAGCTACCTGAATTAAATTTATATTTTCATACTGATGTCAACATTTTTTACTGAATGCAGAATGTGTGACTGTTTGTACAGTTTTTGCTTAAATTATGGTGTTTCGTCCTAGTTGTTAGTGGAGGTTGTTATTTATTGATTATCTTAGTTGTATTGTACATGGCCATGTCTCTTTTTCATTTTCATTGTTTCTTCAGGCAGCATTCATTTATGAGACATAGAATGTGAGTATGGATCGAAACACATTTACTTTGTGTGTACATACATTGTGGATGTACTAACAAGCCATTTCTTTTTATATACGTAATACAGCTACTGCAGCTGTGCCTGTGAACCATGTTGTGCTATGCTTAGGTTATGGAAACGGTTTACACGTGAATATTGTTTGTAACCACAAAGGGTACATACTTGAAAACTGAAGCAGCAAGGCAGTGTCATGACACTAAAATTGTGTATATTGTCTCCTATGTCGTATGATGTGTTTTCTGTAATTTAGTGTTTCATGATGTTTTCTCTACAGGTAAGGATGGTTCTGTCAACGAATAGAGCAGTTCTTGATCTTATGTTTCTGCCTTTGAATATTTACATGATGTGCCATTCTCTTGGGGAAATTTTTGTTTAAATATAAGAGAAAAGGATGAAATGTGTCAAACATGGTACATGATGATAATTAATGCAATTTTCATCTTAGGTTGTTACAGTGAGAACAAGAGGGAGCATATAATTAGATGTAGCAAATTGGTGTAAATAGAGTAATAGGTTTTATATGGTGGAAGGCATCCTCTCTATAAGTAGAGGCCTTTTCCGAAGGTTGACAACTCTACAGAAGCAACAGAACTTTCATGACGTTCTGCTAACTTTCATCCGAATAATATAAACAATGTTCTTTGTTGTCATTTACATTTTGTGTGTCGTATGACAACAGACTTTTTTGATCTAGATTTTGGCTCTAGAAAGTCCGGCTAGTTTTGTAAAAATGTAGTTGAAAAATTAAGTTAATGTGCACAAAGATACGTTCAGATGATCTTAATGATTAAAAAGATAATTGAATATGTCATGGTGTAAAGAATTCTGATGTGTGTGTTATTAACTGTTTAGGTTATAGTTATCAAGAGGAATGTAACTGTCAATGGATGGTCGAATGAATGTTTTTTCACAGAGTAGAACAAGGAACACTCTATGAGGCAGATGATGTATCATTTGATTCAGATATGGTGTAACCAGTCTTTTTATTCCACATAGAAATTGCTTATGGGATCAGGTGACTAACTGATCTAACCTGGAAGACAGATAGGAGACCAAATGACTCTCAGTGATAGCTGATCCGAATGTTAGACTATTATGGAGAAAGTTCACTTACTGCACTGAGGACAAGCAAACTGCAACGGAGTAGAGAACCAATTTCTGTCTACAGCCAACTGTATCAAAATTATAATGCTATACTACATGGTGCTATTGTGTCCTTCATCCTAAGCATCTGAAATCATTGTTGACATTGTTTCAATACTTCAAATAACCACTTGTGCAATATGTGACATGAGTAACTGTACCTCCCCTCACTAAGAATTCCAGTGGACAAACAACCATTTTGCCATTGTAAGAAAATTCAGCATGTTAATTGGGCCGTGGATTCCATTATTTTCAGCTGCAAAGCAAATTTTTGTCCACATAATATTTACACTAAATGTAGATTTGTGGGTCTAAAGGGGATATTGAACAGTAATGTTTTGATTTTCATCTGCACTGTTGGGTAATGTAAGACACAGTCTTCATTGCTATCCTAGCAACATTTGATCATCACAGTCACACATCTGATTTTAATATGCACAGAGGTCTATTAAGCAGTCATTGAGTTTTACTCATTTTCACTGACGTCATAAAGGCCATTATTTTGCAATTTTTGAATATTTATGTAACCTTACCCACTTTCAATGAGCGCACAGCATAGTAATTTTTCTATATTTGCGTAACTCCACTCACTTTCAGTGGGGTAGCAGAAGCCATAATTTAGGAATATTTTGTATATTTTATGTAACTTTAATCACTTTCAATGAGGCCACAGGTAGTCCATAGTTACATGATTTGTCTATGTTTATGTAATTTTAGTCACTTGCAATGTGTCCACAGAGAGGCAATTTTTTATATTAATATAATTTTATTCTTTTTCACTGAGGTCTCAGAGAGATCATATTTAAGTATTTTTCCTACATTTCTCCACTAAGGTAATAATGGTATAATCATTGCACAGACATATAACCACTTAGACCACACATGGTCTAGTCTTAATCCTTGTTAACTTACTGATGTGGATGGGTATATTGGTTTCAACTTAGTAATCATTTCCATAATATTTCGTTTTCTCCCTAAAAGTAGCATGGCCACTTTAACACTTGAGCAATGTGAATTATGAAGAGATGTTGCTACCTTTCACAAATACGTAGGGAACATACGTGTTGCAACATTAAGTGACGACCCTGTTTTGAAGGACCTGCTTTGTTTTGGATTGTTTTATCAGGCTATGGGTGCTAAAGCCTGTGCCATTACTTAGAGCTACGAGTAAGATTAATCTTGTCGTGTTCTCGTGAATGAGGACTGCATTTTGGACAGTTAGGATAGTTTACGATCAGCTTGGAATATGTTCTGCTGATGACTCTACAGACAGTATTCCAAGTCTGTTCTCCAATTCCAGGGAAGTCTGATGAAACTTGTCTGTTATAACTGCCAACATCCGTATCATGTTTTACTCATCTGTTACTTGAGAGCAATCTTTCCTGGGGTATCTGTGCCCACCGGCCTACTATCCTTGTACTCATTCCTGCTTCTGCTGTGCACGTTTGTCTTAACTAAGGTCTTTGGTGCGAGCGCTGCCCCGGCCAACGAGGATCTAGATTTCTGCGTGGATAGCGTGGATGGCGAGTTTGTGGTTGAACAAAGCTTTTATTTTGTTCTGTGATGGCTTTTGACGTGTCCACTTCTTGTGTTATAGTGTGGTAAAATCGTGGTTGCTCTGAATTACACCGAGGAGGAAGAAGAGTGACGTTTGTATGCATCCTGGGATTGCATAATATGTGAAGTTACAATTAAACATTTGTCTACGCACCTGCTGGAAAACAAGGTAATATTTTTCTGTACAAGCGAGCTTAGCAAGCCATATTGCAACGAGGGTTTCCTATCTGTACGAAGGTAGCATCAGTAGTGAAATGGGAGTAGCAGATACGATTGATGTGGGCCAGTTCTGTTCATTTGTATGGTGCATTTGATTCGTAATCGACTTGGGAAAAAACACTCTTGATTCACGATTTAGTTTCTCGAATAAATTGTGGATGAAATCTTCGTCTCTGAAGAAAAATAAGGCTATTCAAGTATACATCGTGCTGTATATAGAATTGCCTACAACCTTGTGCCCTCAGCACGATCATTACCTCAATGAGAAGTATTTTTTTCACATTTTACAATCTTTTAGACAGAGTGAGATTACTTACAATGTCACGGCATATTTCTCGAAGGTAAGAAGATGAGAACTGCGGATGAACAACTGTACTGTCATGTTCCATGCCACATTCGCTGAAAATTCTCTGTTCTCAGGTTCTTTATATTAAAATGGTTCAAATGTCTCTAAGCACTATGGGACTTAACAGCTGAGGTCATCAGTCCTCTAGACTTAGAACTAATTAAACCTAACTAACCTAAGGACATACACACATCCATGTCAGAGGCAGGATTTGAACCTGCGACCGTAGCAGCAGCGCGGTTCCGAACTGAAGCACCTAGAACCGATCGGCCACAGCGGCCTGCTTCTTTATATTAAGGACATAGATACACTCCAGTATTGTAAATATAGAATCGAGTGCTATTACTGTGAATGCAATCGATCCCAATGATAAACTGATGAGAGCTGGAAAACTGGAGTGTTTAAAGGGAGCTAATGCAAGCTATGACATGAGGCCCTGTCCGTAATGACTGCATGGTCCCTTCTTATTCTGCTACATTCACTTAACGGGTTGTTAACTGTTGTATCAGGACCTCGCTACTTGCTGTTGCACAAGAGATAGAGTTTCTTGCACCATGTTTTATGAGCTGATGAACATGCTTATCTCTCTTCCCATGATTTTATATTGCATTCTTCTTTGTGCTATCTGCTGAAGGGGTCGTAATGTGTTGAAGGCCTGACCACTTGCAGCATAGCTTCCTGCTTCAACAGCAAGCTCTGGTTTTTCACATCATGCACAATATCGACGACCGCACGATCAGTCATCGACTTCATCACAAGAAAGAATATCAATGTTATTGCTCCTCGATTCACTCACAACAATTTAAGCTGTCTTATTAGGTTCCTGCCTAACTGTACATTTGGAAGTCGTCACATATTCGAAAATAAAGAGCCAAATACTTGTGAGAAGAAGGAATATGTATTTTGTTGCAGTTTGTTTTAGCCTTGGCATATAAAGCTGTACTCTCAGGTTCCCGCCTAACCCCACACTCGGAAATCGCCATGTGTTCTTAAATAGAGAGCCAAATATTTGTGAAAAGTCAGGATATAAATTTTATGGCTGCTCATTTCAGTCGCAGCAATTAAAGCTGACCTCTTAGGTTCCAGCCTAACCGCACCCCCGGAAATCGCTAAATATTTATTTCATCCTTCCTTCTCAAATCAGACAGAACGTGAATAACATCCAATATTGCAGAAATTACTTGTATTACATGCATAAGAAAGTCCCGGAAAGTGTTAACAACGCTAACACGACAAAAAGAAATATTCCCATACGACAGAATACGAACAAACGTATTTCGACTCCAGAAAACACGACGTTATCCATTTCACTAGCACTTAGTCATGTGATGCATCTCTCCTATTTTGATTATCGTATTCTCTCTAGAAGACCTATATCATTGATGCGTTATTAAGTGACATTTAATGATGATGGTGACGTCTTTGTGATAAATTTTCAGTCTTCCGTTATCTTGAAAAGGCATGCTGCAAATTATAAAACAAGTTACCTTCATGCTTAATTTTTAAATTATTTATGATAACAACTCCTTCCTGAGAGAGTACTCTTATATGAAGGCGTTAACTATCGGTAAATCAATATGTGACATTTTATTACAGCAATAATTATAATAAATCATTCCAAGAACGACGTGTTTTTGTAAATCTCCGGTACGCGAGCATGAAGTCTTGTGAGAGGTCTGTATCGAACGCTAACGAAGTCGACAGCCGATCACGTTCTAGCCGATATTGCGTGTGACGTCAAAATGACTTCACGTTTGCGGGAAATGTTAAATGAGAGATATCCGTAATTTTAGCAAACGCGGTAGTCGCGAGTTCTGTGTACTGTGATCTTACGAAGTCAGACAATTGAAACATTTCAGAGCTTATTAGCTATCAATATAGTGATTATCAGGTGATTTTACTTAGGCCACTCTCATGTGGTACCTGACCTACGTCGATGCCAACAGCTTAGTTCGTGTTGGCCGTTGGGAGACTATAGATCAATCACATAGAATAATAGAGGGTAATGCGATAGAAGATTCTTGACAAGCATCACGATTTTAACGTTATAAATATAGGAAAGTCAAATATATATTGCCTGGGCTATTCAGTCGTTTTCCCCTAAGTTGTATTAACTATTTACTTAAATAGGGTTAAAATGTCGTCAGGCCTGAAGAGACCCGAGCAGTTGAGGGTTGAAGTAGGGAAGAAACTTTCTTCGGTTCACTTGGGGCCTCCGAGCACTGAAATAATAGAAAAAGGCTAATAAAATACAAAATGCCCGGAATTAGCTTGTTTGATAACTATGTTACAAGGTAGCATCTATTATTCACCTAGGTTCGAAATCTTGCTGTGGTCTCAGGAAAAGTAACGGATGTAGCAGACAAGGACGCTTCATTGGGACACAGTACGTAGTACAACGTACCACTTTATTGCAGGCTGTCACTTTGCCATCAAGTAAAAGAGCACAGGATCAGAGAACAGAAGGTGTGGAAGTGATGAGAGACAATATAATCTACAAATACCTGACAAAAAATTAGTCAGCGCCAGGATACATTACACTAACACAGTGTAACACGGCCTTTAGTCTTGATAATGGTCTCAGTTCGGCGAGGATGGGAGTCCACAAGTTCGTTCGCGTACGCCACATCTGGATGAATGCACTCATTGATTCTGTAGAGTCACCAAATTGTGGGGTTGTTGATCGTTTCTTTACATTCGCCGTTCTAAAGAGTTCCACATATCCTCTAACGACTGATTTAGCAGGCCAGAGGAGGTGAGATAGGGTTAATGAATGTGTGTTAAATCAAGAAAGCACATGTGCATGTTGTCATCTTGTAACACTGTGGTGTCCGCATCATTCTTACCATTAGGATATAGATGAAAGGGCAACACTTAGTGGCTGACAATGTTAAAATAAAAATCCTATTTACATGTTCACGGTAGCGTGAGTGAATGGGCTTTACTCATGGTCTGGAAAACACGAAACCCCCTCCCGCAAAAACAAAACAAAAAAAAAAAAAAAAAAAACACCTAGGGCAGCTCCAGCCCAAAGTATGCCCTACATACAACGCAAATTAAACGTCTCATTGGGCCGTCGGTGAATTGGACATTGCTTCATTTAAGAAGAAGAAGAAGAAGAAGAAGAAGACCACACTGTTCACATCTAGGCTGTTATTATTCAATTTCTGTATTTCGTACCCTGTATGTTCCCAAATTACCAACAGAATTAACCGTGTCTTCTTCCTACTATACTGTATATGCACAGTAATAAAAATTTCTTTATTTACTGTCATTCCTGCTGTCAGAATTTGAACAGCCTTTGGATACCACGAAGTAGACGAAGTTAAGGAATTCTGCTACCTAGGTAACAAAATCATCCATGTTGGCCGGAAATGTTGTTGTTGTTGTGGTCTTCAGTCCTGAGACTGGTTTGAAGCATCTCTCCGTGCTACTCTATCCTGTGCAAGCCTCTTCATCTCCCAGTAACTACTGCAACAGGCCTTCATAAAAAGCTGACTAGCACTGGTCAAGAGAAGTCAACTAGTATAAAACATAACTCTTAATTTGAGGAAGTAATTTCTGAGAATGTACGTTTGGAGCATAGCATAGTATGGTATTGAGACATGAGCTGTGGGGAAACTGGAACAGGAGGTCGAAGCATTTGAGATGACACGATACAGAAGAATGTTGAAAGTTAGGTGTAGTGATAAGATAAGGAATGAGGAGGTTTTCTGCATTATCTGCGAGGAAAGGGATATATGGAAAATATCGACAAGAAGCAGAGACAGAATGATAGCACATCTGTAACACATCAGGGTAAAAACTGGCAGACAGAAATTGGAAAAGATCCAGCAGATAACCGAGGATGTCTGTTTCAAGTACTACTTTGAAATGAAAAGGTTGGCGCAGGAGACGAATTCGCGGTGGGCTGCTACAAACTAGTCAGAAGACTGATGACTCAAAAAAAGAAAGTTTAGATCGTTGTTTAGGATTTGATTTTGTTGGTTCAGTCTTGTCCAACATAATGTCAGTAAATGGTCTATTCACAAGCTAACGCCCAACTTATAAAACTTACCCAGGTTTTACTAAACTATGGAAGCAAATACGAGGGTAAGTCAGTAAGTATCTGCAGTGTTACTCTAGTTGACTTAAAGTTGTCTCTACGGCTTTATGTGCTTATCTGCTGCTAGACGGCACTGCGATTGTAGTATCTTGCAACATTATCACATCAGTACGCTCTGTCATGTTGCGACTAAAAAAATGGCTCTGAGCACTATGGGACTTAACATCTTAGGTCATCAGTCCCCTAGAACTTAGAACTACTTAAACCTAACTAACCTAAGGACATCACACACATCCATGCCCGAGGCAGGATCCGAACCCGCGACCGTAGCAGCCCCGCGGTACCGGACTGCAGCGCTAGAACGCACGGCCACCGCGGCCGGCTGTTGCGACTAAAGATGGCCGCGCCACTCTCTGCTTACACCATAGAAGAACAGCGTTCCGTAGGCAGTCTTCTATGGTCAGACTGTGTACCAGTCTCAGCTTTCAAGAAGTGTGTGCAAGACGTGTTCCAAAAAAAAAAAAAAAAAAAAAAAAAAAAAAAAAAAAAAAAAAAAACGATGAAAAGCAGAGACAAAACCGTGTGAAAATCTGTCATCACATACGGGATTATCACGCTAATAGACGTGAAACGCTTCTGAAACAAATCATAACTGGATATGAAACATGGATTCATCACTTCGACCCAGAGAGCAAAAGCAGGGGCTTGAAGAATCCGGAAGATCTCCAGTCAAAAATAAATTCAAGGTCAACATTCGGTAGGAAAAGTAATGCCCCCAGCTTTCTCTGACTCACCTTGGCCAGTCACGGAACATTACCTGGAAAAGAGGCCAGCAATAAACAGTGAACGTTACAGTGACATGCTGTTAAGCAAAGTGAAGCCTGCTGTTCGCAGTAAACGCAGATGTCAATTGTCGGAAGACGTTATTTTGTTGCATGACAATGTGCGTCCACATTCCGCCGGCCACACAGCCCAAAGTCTCCAGATGTCGCGTTTCGAGAAGTTGTAGCATTGTGCACACATTCCCGTCCCAATCATGTCCCGCTGGATAACCATCCGTTTGGTCTTCTCAAAGACGGTTTAAGAGGCCGTCGATTCAGCTCCGATCAGCAGATGAAGGAAACGGCGCGTACGTGCCTTGCTGTACAACCAAAAATATTTCTTTCAGAGGATACGGGAAAGCTCGTAGGACGGTGGACCAGTTGCATTGAAAAGCGGTGTGACTTCGTTGAAAAATAATATCAATAAATATTGTGTGTTCTTGTAATAAATTATAAAAATAGATTGCAGATACTTATTGACTGACCCTAGTATTCCTGGAACACTTAAAATTCTATGGTCACTAACAACGGACCATTATTCTTTACATATGAAAAAGTAACAACAGTATGGTTCAGTGCAGTCAACAGTCTAAATTTTATTGCAGGTTAATGCATATTTTTAAACTCCTTATGACACAAAGTGTGCCTTTAGCTGCAAGGAAAATGTGCGCGAGCTCAGTTTATCGGTGTCGTCAGCGTGTACGACGTCGGCGAGCAGCCCTGGCCGCCTTGGAGTGTTGGCCACGCCTTCCCGCCGCCATTTTCCGCCTTCTTACTAGCTGTCGTCTCCGCAGGCGATCCTCCTGCTCGTTTTCTGACTCGGAGTCGTTATCGTCTGAATCGTCGTTGTGCCCCTCCTCAGGAACGCAAGGCACCAGCGTTAGCTGCAGAGTGAGATATAACGTGTGTGAAAGGAATTAAGCAACTGTAAGAAAAAGTTTCAGATACACAGACGGAAACGGGAAATGTTACATCAAGAAACACCAGTTGGATGCTTATAAAACTTTGTGAGGATGTTACTCACGAAATGCGTAAAAATAATTAAGCTTTCATTCTATTCGGAACCGATTTTCTTCATCAGTATCAGTACATAATGTAACCCCCATGAGTACGAATACATTCTCGTATTCATTGTGGTATGCTTTTTCGAGAAATTTGTAGCCAGACCGGAAACACATGCTGTGCTGCTTCACGAAGATCGCTGCGTGGCCCTCGCATCCCCGACATGGTCTACGCGTGACCAATCAGGGAACAAGGCAGGCCACTCAAGGATCGGTACATTCCTGATGTGTATTGTGGCGTCAAATATTGCGTGGAGTAGGGCATTAACCTTGTAAGAGGTCCCTGACTAAGGAATTTATTGCTAGCGCACTCGAGCAGATGTAACTTCGATGGACTGCTCACGCGCTGCCTGCGATATGTAAGCTACAATAGAATCGCAGAGCAGAGAGCAGTGTCGGGCGGTTGGGTCAGATCGCTATTAGAAAGCAGTTATCGAGTTGTTTAGCTCACAGAGAGCACTTGTGTCCTGTATGGAATTACGAAGGCCAGTCGTGGAGAGCGATGGCGGTGCCTGAGCGATGTAGTGTAAGGTAAAAGCAAAAATTGTTATTTGTAGCCGCGCGTATATGTAAATCGTAACAACTGATTTTGTACTATTGTTATATCAAGTCCCATGTAAAATGTTTTTAAAGAATCTTTTAATAATAATCTTTCTTACAAAACTAACTTTTGACTATCATTCATCTGAATTTAAAGATTTTACTAATTTCTCCTATCCATGGTCATCCCGATTATTGTAAGGAAAAATCAGTTGTTTCTTTTTATACATGACAAATCTAGTGGCCAGCATTGTACTGGGCTGTGCCAAAAAAATTTCTTATAGGAGCAGATATATACGCGTTACCTGGTGACTTCATTCAGTTAAGAACTTTCAGTTTATTCAGAATGACCTTTCAGGGGCATGACGCAGCATTGCTGACGTCCATATTTACCAGTTTAGATTCACAGTCAGTTAATTATTTAAAGGTTATATATGAGTCACATTTTTATTGAGAGGTTAGTCATCTCATTTATCGGGAGGTTACGGAAATAAACTGCTAGAATATGTCGTTCAGTAGCCTGGTGATGGAAAGTATGACAACCTGGTTTATCTTTCTGTTCCGTAGGATATTTACAGTAAGACAATCCTTCTGTTAACTACATAAGACCAAAGGCTATCCAAAAGACTTGACCCTACCTTTCTACCATCAAGAGAATCCTAAATTTGAGCCCTGAAAAACCCAGTTTCTATGTGCGCTGGTTTGGAACATATTAGGTAGACCATTCTGTTGCATGCGTACCGATTCCCTGTTAAATCATTTAAAAAAATTCTCACGTTTCCTAATCGCACCATCTCCGGTATTTACAGAAAACCCGTAATCGTTTGGTTACTAATTAAGTGTAACATACTAACACAAACCTTTTCTGTACCGTAAATGTGATGCCACAGTCTTCTAACAGTTTGCACGCTGAATATCTTTTGTTAAAGAAAAAACACCTACGTTACAAGAAATTTAAATCAAGTCCGTCAAGTCAAGGGCATAGCACAAAAACATAAATGACAGGAACTAAAAATGGTAGTACATTTCGATTAGTACTTTCTACTGTCGTTCAAGGCTTACCTTAATCGATATCTATACAGATAATACACTGTTTGAGGTCCTAAAAGCTGCTGTGAACGCCCAAGTATGAAAACGAGCTTGCCCAGGTTGTAAAGGCCCAAGGGACGTCGACTGACCGCCGTGTCACCCTCTGCCTTGCGGCGTCATAAGGGTACATGGAGGGGTATGTGGTCTGTACACCGCTCACCCGGCCGTTTTGTAGACTTTCCAGGCTGTGAAGCCGCTGCTACTGTCAAGCAGATACTCAGCTGGCATCACGAAGCTGGGCGCAATTTGTACCATCCAAATATATTGCATGTAAATTGTGCTGAAGTTACCCAAAGTTTACGTGGTCGAAGCAGGGTTGATGACAATATAATTTCACCATAAACAGAACAAGCTAGTTAGACGCTGTATAGTTTAAAATTTAGAGAAATACTGAGTTATTTGCTAAACGTCCTCGAGTTAACTAATTTTTATCAGCTAAGCAAATTTCGCCATTTGATGTTTCACTGTTTTTGTTCCCTCTTGATTTGTATGGGTATTGCTCGTCACTCTGGATTTTTGAAGAACTTTTCTTCTTCTTCAGTCAATCTGAATTACGATTTATTTCAACTGGAGGCGCTCCATCCAATCCTGTTCTGACTATATTCCTTCACCTGTCTGTAAGTTCGTCGTCTTTTAATGTCGTCCATCACTCCAATTCTCTTCTTACCTCTTCCTCTCATCCCTTCCACTTTTCCCTCTATAGTTCTTTGATGCAGATAATTCCTACGTAGTACACTATGTTATCAAAAGAATATGGACATCTGCCTGAAAATTACTTGTAAGTTCGGGGCGCCCTCCATCGGTAATGTTGGAATTCAATATTGTGTTGTCCCACCCTTATTCTTGATGACAGCTTCCACTCTCGAAGGCATACGTTGCATCAGGTGCTGGAAGTTTCTTGGGGAATGGGAGCCCATTCTTCATGGAGTGCTGCACTGAGGAGAGGTATCGATGTCGGTCGGTGAGGCCTGGCACGAAGTCGGCGTTCCAAAATATCCCAAAGGTGTTCTATAGGATTCAAGTCAGGAGTCTGTGCAAGCCAGTCCATTATAGGTGTGTTATTGTCGTGTAGCCACTCCGCCATAGGCCGTACATTATGAACAGGTGCTCAATAGTGCTGAAAGATGCAATCGACATCCACGAGTTGCTCTTCAACAGTGGGAAGCAGGAAGGTGCCTAAAACATCAATGTAGGCCTGTGCTGCGATCGTGCCACGCAAAACAACAAGGGGTGCAAGCCCCTCCATGAAAAACACAGCCACACCATAACAACATCGCCTCCGAATTTTACTGTTGGCACTACAAACACTGGCAGGTGACGTTCACCGGTCATTCGCCACACATACACCCAGCCATCGGATCGCCCCATTGTGTGCCGTGATTCGTCACTCCACACAACGTTTTTCCGCTGTTCAATAGTCCAATGTTTACGCTCCTTACACCATCCGAGGCGTCGTTTGGCATTTACCGGCGTGATATGTGGCTTATGAGCAGCCGCTCGACTATGAAATCAAAGTTTCCTCACCTCCCACCTAACTGTGCAGAGTATTCTGATGCAGTTTGGAATTCCTGTGTGATGTTCTGGATAGATGTCTGACTATTACACATTACGACCCTCTTCAACTGTCGGCGGTCTCATACAGTCAACAGACGAGGTCAGCCTGTACGCTTTTGTGCTGTACGTGTCCCTTCGCCTTTCCTCTTCACTATCACATCGGAAACAGTGGACCTAGGGATGTGTAGGAGTGTGGAAATCTCGCGTACAGACACTAGTGACACCGAATCATTTGACCACGTTCGAAGTCCGTGAGTTCCGCGGAGTGCCCCATTCTGCTCTCTCACGATGTCCAATGACTACTGAGGTCGCTGATACGGAATACCTGGCAGTAGGTGGCAGCACAATGAACGTAATATGAAAGACATTTCTTTTGTAGGTGTCCGCATACTTTTGATCACATAGTGTGTATGCCCCGGCCAAAATTTTTTCATCTTTCTGATAACTTTCAATAAATTTCTTTGTTGCCGTATTTTCTTCAGTACGTCTTCATTGTTAGGTCTGTCAGTCAGTTTCACTTTAAGCATTATTCTTTTCAAGACTTTCTAAATATCTTTCTTCTTTCTTTTTAACTGTCCACGATTCACTGCAATATGACACGACACTCTAGAAATGATATTTAGCAAGTCTTTTTCTTAGTTACATTGGCATTCTTATGAATGTTAGCTTATGAATATTACTGATTGCTTCACATTTTCATAAGCTCTCATTCACATGGATATCCTCCTCCTTATTTTTTGTCTTCTGCTTGTGTTCTGTGTCATTAAACTAGTTCTATCGTTTTTTTTCTTTTTTGAAGACTATGTTAACTGAAGCCTTTATCACTTTTGTCTTCCCCATCCATATTTATTTATGTTCTATATTACTCGCTCCTTCTTGCAAGACTTTTCATAGCCACGTTTCAAAAACACTTCTGATTCCGCCATCTCCGCATGATCATTCACGTATTTTATACTCTGTATCCTTTCACTTCTAATTACAATGCCTCTTGCCTCTTCTTTGATTTTACCTATCAGTTCTTCTCCAAATACTCTGAATACTTCGGTGACTGTGAGCACTATTGCCTTACACCCCTTCTAATGTTCATCCCTTCTGTCTCCTCTTTCGATAAAGTGTCCCTTTCCTTTGTGTATACCTCTTTAATTAACCTTATATCTCTCCAGTCTATACCAACATCTTTCTAAAAATCTCATTAGTATGCTCCAGGTGATTATCGAAAGTCTTCTGCATGTCGATAAAACAAACATACACCTGCTTCTTCATTTCTGTCACTCTTTCTCCAATCATCATCTCACAACGTATAGAAACTCTTGTTCTTTTACTTTTTCTAAAGTCGAACTGGTCTTCCCTAGTATTTTCATCAATTTTTTTTCAATTCTCCTTTCTCCTTAGTATTTTCACTATCAAACGCAATATAAACAAATCACCCATCGACGGCCCATGATAGGCCTACCAGAATAAACAACGTCACACTGCAAACTAAACGACGCTAGAGACCACAGACAGAAAACTGTTGACCTGTTTTTCAACAGCATCCTAATTTTTCGCTGCTTTATACCTCCTATCAAATTGCAGTTGTCTGAGGTGTATTCTGCGTTTGTTGGTTACAGTCATCAAACGTGAATACAGTACATTTTTTTGATAACAGTAATTTGCCATCCATGCGACCACTACTACGCTAAACCACACAGCTGACCAATAATGTTGCCACTGCTACTCGGCAAGCTATTACAAAGCATTCGTCGCTCCTAAGTTAATATAGCAATTTCATTATCATGCACTTCTAGAAAACAACTCTCAAACCCCAAAAATGCAAAATGTTACACCATGGATCCTCAACCGATCTTTATCAAACTGGAACAACCGAATTTCCATGCCTATAGACATGGGCGTCTACAGAAATTTATTGACGGGGGTAAGAGACTAAAACAGTTATTTTTGTTATAAACTGTCTGTTACGAGATGTATCATGCCACAAGAATTAATTTTATAGGTAATACAAAAAGCTTATTCCTGGGGAATTGATGATTAGCCACTTACTCCTAAAAGTGTAACAGAATTCTGTAATTAACAAAAACTCTGTATCGCGGGGAACCTCCCCCCCCCCCCCCCCCCCCATTGCCACATCTTGGAAACGTCTATGCCCTTGCCATATGTTGATTAAAATTTGTAATGCGGGTTTGTTTTCGATTTTCAGTATATAAGGTGATCACAAGCAGTCTCAAAACCCTTTGAGGATGTTTCTTGTCAGTTGAGCTAGGGGATAGAAAAAAATTGATACGCTGGATCGTTTTTGAGTTAATTAGCGTTGAAGTTACCCAATCAAGCCGTAGCGCGCACACATTCAAGCAGCTCGCCAGATACAATTAGTGTCAGTTGTTCTTATATCGCAGATGATAGTGCACGAGACTTTTCCGTCACTGGCTCAGGTTCGATCCTCAATGGCATCTCATGTCTAATTTTTGAATCACTCTTTTGTTCGTTTTTAGTAAACCAAACGAAGAACACATTTGGCGATACCGTCTCCGACGGGCCACTTGAATTTGCGTGCGCAACGGCGTGATTGGCCTGATTCGCTAACTTCAATACTGTTCATCTCGGAAACGGTTCAACGTATCGAACTTCTTTCTTTACAATTATTTCTCAGCGCATCCTACCCTGAAACACCCTTAATAGCTTTTCAGACTGTTTTGGACCACCCTGTATGAAAAAGCCGTTCCTACAGATGAAGAATGAAGTAATTGCATGATGGCTACTGGGTGTGTCTAATGTTACTGGAATTTTTCAGATGGAAGCCGCCATGCCCAGAGGATGTGCACGCACAGCCAATCGTCGTCTTTCGGATTTTGAGAAATGTTGGGACACGGAAGAATCATGTCGACAGATCCCACAGTCAGTTGGACGCAGTGCAATGACTGCAGAACGAGTGGTGGAGAGACGGACTTAGGACAACAATGCGGCGATGTTAGGCAAGAGTCTTCCAGAAGAATTTCACCACGAGAACGTCGTACCATTGTTTGACTGTCTCTGTCGAACAGATGGATGACAACATAAAATAATCGGGCAGAGGCTACAGGTGGTGTGTCACCACGAAACATTGGTTACACCTTGCTAGATGCTGATGCCTCACCACAGACGATAGAGTTGCGTGGTGTAGAGTCAAGACCCATCTGGAGCATAGAGTGGCAGTCTGTGCTGTTCAGCGACGAGTCTCGTTTCTGACTGTGATGGTCATATCGATGTCATCGTATCCGTAGACGACCTAGTGAAAGGTTACAGGAAGATCTCGATACCCATACACAGAAACTTCTGAAATCATGGTGTGGGGGGCTATTTGATATAACAGAACCGTATTTATTAAACGACAACCTTACCGAAATTAGAATTATATTAACACCTTCAACTGCTGACGGGCGTTGATATACACTCCTGGAAATGGAAAAAAGAACACATTGACACCGGTGTGTCAGACCCACCATACTTGCTCCGGACACTGCGAGAGGGCTGTACAAGGAATGATCACACGCACGGCACAGCGGACACACCAGGAACCGCGGTGTTGGCCGTCGAATGGCGCTAGCTGCGCAGCATTTGTGCACCGCCGCCGTCAGTGTCAGCCAGTTTACCGTGGCATACGGAGCTCCATCGCAGTCTTTAACACTGGTAGCATGCCGCGACAGCGTGGACGTGAACCGTATGTGCAGTTGACGGACTTTGAGCGAGGGCGTATAGTGGGCATGCGGGAGGCCGGGTAGACGTACCGCCGAATTGCTCAACACGTGGGGCGTGAGGTCTCCACAGTACATCGATGTCGTCGCCAGTGGTCGGCGGAAGGTGCACGTGCCCGTCGACCTGGGACCGGACGCACGGATGCACGCCAAGACCGTAGGATCCTACGCAGTGCCGTAGGGGACCGCACCGCCACTTCCCAGCAAATTAGGGACACTGTTGCTCCTGGGGTATCGGCGAGGACCATTCGCAACCGTCTCCATGAAGCTGGGCTACGGTCCCGCACACCGTTAGGCCGTCTTCCGCTCACGCCCCAACATCGTGCAGCCCGCCTCCAGTGGTGTCGCGACAGGCGTGAATTGAGGGACGAATGGAGATGTGTCGTCTTCAGCGATGAGAGTCGCTTCTGCCTTGGTGCCAATGATGGTCGTATGCGTGTTTGGCGCCGTGCAGGTGAGCGCCACAATCAGGACTGCATACGACCGAGGCACACAGGGCCAACACCCGGCATCATGGTGTGGGGAGCGATCTCCTACACTGGCCGTACACCACTGGTGATCGTCGAGGGGACACTGAATAGTGCATGGTACATCCAAACCGTCATCGAACCCATCGTTCTACCATTCCAAGACCGGCAAGGGAACTTGCTGTTCCAACAGGACAATGCACGTCCGCATGTATCCCGTGCCACCCAACGTGCTCTAGAAGGTGTAAGTCAACTACCCTGGCCAGCAAGATCTCCGGATCTGTCCCCCATTGAGCATGTTTGGGACTGGATGAAGCGTCGTCTCACGCGGTCTGCACGTCCAGCACGAACGCTGGTCCAACTGAGGCGCCAGGTGGAAATGGCATGGCAAGCCGTTCCACAGGACTACATCCAGCATCTCTACGATCGTTTCCATGGGAGAATAGCAGCCTGCATTGCTGCGAAAGGTGGATATACACTGTACTAGTGCCGACATTGTGCATGCTCTGTTGCCTGTGTCTATGTGTCTGTGGTTCTGTCAGTGTGATCATGTGATGTATCTGACCCCAGGAATGTGTCAATAAAGTTTCCCCTTCCTGGGACAATGAATTCACGGTGTTCTTATTTCAATTTCCAGGAGTGTATAACGGGGACACGTGAAAATGTGTGCCCCGACCGCGATGCGAACCCCGGATCGCCTGCTTACATGGCAGACGCTCTACCCATCTGAGCCACTAAGACCACAGAGGATATTGCGACTGCAGGGACTATCTCGCGCACGCCTCCCGCGAGACCCACATTCTCACCCTGTATGTCCACACACTACTTTCGTAGGGTCCCACCCCAACATACTCATTACTCGTGGAAGACATTCTTACCAAGTACCGTATGAGTTCGGGGAATATGTGTGCATCCGCGCAGAAGAAGAAGGTCATGGCCGGTATTGCCAGAACTATATACTTATATGGATATGGTGTCTGTTCTTTCGGATATGTACGAAAGAACAAAAAAATGGTTCAAATGGCTCTGAGCACTATGGGACTTAACTGCTTATGTCATCAGTCCCCTAAAACTTAGAACTACTTAAACCTAACTAACCTAAGGACATCACACACATCCATGCCCGCGGCAGGATTCGAACCTGCGACCGTAGCGGTCGCTCGGTTCCAGACTGTAGCGCCTTGAACCGCTCGGCCACTCCGGCCGGCCCGAAAGAACAGACGCCATATCCATATAAGTATACAACCGCACTGTGTCGGGGAGATACCACAGTAGTTGTTATATTATCTCGGTAACACAATCTAGGACAAAGTATTATTTAATTTCTGTGACCGATGTCAGCCAGCACAGGCCATCTTAAGATCTGGGCACCTAAAAACTTGTTGCAGCAACTGCTGCGCGGCGTCCACTCAAATGATTTGATAATTGTTGAAGGCAAACTGAAGCTCGCCTTTTTTGTGCTCAAATAAGAGCAGTTTTCCGCTGACCGTAACTGTTCCACAGTTCCTAGACGCACGTAAATGCAGCTAACTTCTGAGTGACATCGATCAAACACGAGACTGCAGGTCATTCAGTTGTGTGAAAAGTATATGAACGTATACCTTTTGTTAAACTTTTCCGCAAGAATATTGTTTTGAGTTTTCCCAAATGCCTAATTTGCGAGGGAAAGTAGGTCGCTGGAAGCCCTATCGACGTGGAGCTAACAATTGACGAAGTTACAGCGCATATCGATGGTGATGGAGGGAATCTGCCGTAGCATTGATCGTAGATTATACAAGTATCAATCTAAAATTGCGTTATCGACGCCACGGAAACTTGTACTTGAATTTTACTCAGCCCGAATACGAGTACGGTCTGTTAACAACAGAGTACTGTAAAGTGACTCGATGGGAGCGAGCACAGGTACAGAAAACAATAAGAAAAAATAAATCTGTATTGGATCCACACAACCGTTGCATCATAGATACTAACCAAGCTATCAGTTGGACATGTCTGTCTTTGATTACTGTGAAGCAGCTTACCTCGTCTTCATTCATTCGCCGGCAAAGAACTGTGCAGAAAGTGTGGACATCCAAACCCAACAGGAGGTCTCTGTTGCTAGGAGTATGTGGTACAACCGCTTTGCTATTTCCATGCCTGCTTTCTGCTGACTCGTCCGTATCTGGAAATAGTCACGAGTAGAATTATTATGATGTCAAGCATTCGGTATCACTTTTTTAGTGTAATCCAAAACGAGAATAGCATAGTCGTTAAATGAATATGAGTCCATTCAGTGTTATGTATCGTATCTTAACAAGACACTATTGCGTTGGTATCACTGATGTGGAAGTTAGTCTCCCAACGCTGAATGAATTCTTCAATGACGTTTCTTGTAGATACTTCATTGTCAGAGCGCTTAAAACGTTGAGACAGCTAGTTGGTCAGGGTACCGATGACCATGGTTGGTGTGGTGAAATCTCATATTACATGTTATAACAAAAATGCACTAAAACTTCGTTGCAACTACCCTTTCTAGACGCCGTGTAGTTCATACTTGCCACTACTATCATAAACTGCTTTCATTTAAATTTTAATATATGTTACAGTTCGGTTTAGTAGTATGAAGTACTAGTCACGATGGACAAGAGACTTCCTGATGGGAGTCATTGAGGCTCACATAAGGCGCCGGAAGTGAACAGTGCTGCGTCAAAGCTTGTGCGTCCTACCACCACGGAACTGATTCAGCGCGTTATAATTCCTGTGTCTGAAGAACCAATAATGCTCTCACAATCAAGCACGCGATGCTTCACGCTGCGCCTCACAGCCATTGCAGTCAACGGGCCTGCAGCGGTGGACACACCGCTTCCCGTCAGACCAAGTTAAGCACCGTCGGGCGAGACAAATACTTGTATGGGTGTCCGTCTGGACATGCCTCATGTTGTTGATAGTACACTGTCTCTTTGCCTTTACGGCAAGTCGGGCAGGAGGGGTGGTGGCGTAGTCTGTGACCACCGGTCTTTATGCCTATGTTTTGGATCAAATTCCAAACCTCTCCGCAGATTCTTGTGAAGTGAGGGCATGCGACATTATTGATGATGATCCGTCCGTTCGATTGGGACGATAAGCTCGGCGTCCCCTTGGTGTTATTCAAGAGGAGTAGGCTGTGTGCTGACAACATGTTTCTCCCTTCTCTCGTCATCAGCCAACACATACACGACACCATACTACAAACACACCCGTTACAGTCATTTACACTTGCACAACAAACAACACTCACACTTCACGAAGGAAAGGTGTCTGCGGTTGTACCTATCCTTCGGGGTCTCACTGCGATTCATGGCATAAGACTTTACTTAACACTGAGGCGACAGAAGTCTTTGGACAGCGATATCACATATATAGACGGCGGTAGTATAGCGTACACAAGGTATAAAAAGCAGTGCAATGGTGCAGCTGTCATTTGTACTCGGGAGATTCATGCGAAAAAGTTTCCGGGGTGATTATGGCCTAACGACGGGAATTACCAGCCAATGAACGCGGAATGGTAGTTGGAGCTAGACGCATGGGACATTCCACTTCAGAAATCGTTAGGGGATTCAATGACCAGCGATCCACAGTTAAGAGAGTGTCGAGAATATCAAATTTCAAGCATTACATCTCACGCAGTGGTCTACCTACTTGACGTAACCCCCAAGAGCAGCGCTGACAGACAAGCGACACTGCGTCAAATAGCAGCAGAAATCAAGGTGGGGCGTACGACGAACGTATCCGTTAGGACAGTGGGCGAAATCTGGCGTTAATGAGCTATGGCAGCAGACCATCGAAGGGAGTGCCTTTGCACGACATAGCC
Organism: Schistocerca americana; assembly: GCF_021461395.2. Taxonomy (NCBI): domain Eukaryota; kingdom Metazoa; phylum Arthropoda; class Insecta; order Orthoptera; family Acrididae; genus Schistocerca; species Schistocerca americana. The sequence goes on along the minus strand of NC_060122.1, from coordinate 584,457,868 downwards.
TGCAGCGCCTCTTCTGGACTCGTGACCATATCGATTGGATCGCAGACGACTAGAAAACCGTAGCCTCGTCAGATGAGACCCGATTTCATTTGGTAAGAGCTGATGGTAAGGTTCGAGTGTGGTGCAGACCCCAAGAAGCGATGGACCCAAGTTGTCAACGAGGCACTGCACAAGCTGATGGTGGCTCTATATTGGTGTGAATTGTGTGTACATGGAATGGACTGGGTCCTCTGGTCCAACTGTATCGATGATTAACATGAAATGTTTATGTTCGGCTAGCTGGATACCATTTGGAGCTAACAGACGATGGAACTTTTATGGATGGAAATTCGACATGTCATTGGGCCACAATTGTTCTCGGCTGGTTCTGAGAGTATTCGGGACAGTTCGTGCGAATGATTTGGCCACCCAGACAACTCGAAATGAATCGCATTGAACATTTATAGAACATAATCGAGAGGTCAGTTCGTGCACAAAATCGTGCACCAGCAACACTTTCTCAATTATGGACGGTTATAGAAGCAACATGGCTCTCTGATTCTGTAGGGGACTTTCAAGAATTTCTTGACGCCTTGCCACGTCCAGTTATTGCACTACACTGGGTGAAAGGAGGTTCGACACGATTATTAGGAGGTATCAAATCAAATGGATCTGAGCACTGTGGGATTTAATATCGGAGGTCATCAGTCCCATAGAACTTAGAACTACTTAAACATAACTAACCTAAGGACATCACACACATCCATGACCGAGGCAGGATTCGAACCTGCGACCGTAGCAGTCGCGCGGTTCCAGACTGTAGCGCCTAGTACCGCCACGCCACACCGGCCAGCGGGAGGTATCCCTCAGTATACTATATGCAGTATATGATTACCACTGTAGTTGAACTTACGTTTTAGTTCTTAATGGCATTGTATTTATATATTCATCGTTTTTAGAAAGTTAATCAACAATCTCAGATCTAGCAAATACGCCAGGAATGGCTCGCAGAAATGGAAATTACCAGATGGTTATAAGTGAACTTTCCCTATTTAAGACGTTGTAACACAGATACTAATTACCATATGAATACTAAATTTGATAGCATTAATTTCCAGAGTATGGGGTGAATAATTTCCACGCGTCATAGCGCCACCATCCAGTTCCAACTATAGCAAGCAGGTGCCGTGATCAAGCATCGTGATTGATAGTCTCCCACACCTGACCAGTCGAAGTGCACTTGTTGACGTGTCAACATGAGCTTCGACAAAAGGAACACGGCATTGTTGGTGAAGCTCTATTATCAAAACAATGCTGCAGCTGCACTTAGAGAATATCGCCGGCTGAAAAAATTATGGAAGATCCTCTTTCTCCACCTTTTGCATGGAGAATGATGAAGAAGTTCGAATCAATTAGAGAACTGGGCGTAGCTGTGGGAAGGGGCCAATGACCGGTTGCACCATAGGTGGTCGATGAAATCGCGATTGTTATGGCAGAAAACGCTGCTCGCAATTCCTGATAGCCAGGCAGAGCGCGTACTGTGTCACTACAGTTGAACCTTCCAGTGGGCTCACCACTCTTTGGCGGGTTCATGCTTGGTTACCACAGGCCACCAGCCTTTGCAGCACTTTTTCCCTTCTGTGCTGTACGTCTATCCTCTTCCTATTCTTTTTCCTCTCCCTTGGGGAACATGTCTGGGGTATTATTGGGAATGTTATGCATTCTGTCGCTGACCTGCGAACAGTATCAACATTCTTTTTGGCTCCCTTTTCCTTACTGTGTTTCCCTTCTCCTCTCGTCCCTCCGCTTCGGCGTTTGAGGCTCCTCTTCTTTCTTCTTCCTCCCTGTGCACTCCTGAAGACCGGCTCATGCGTCTGACGCATAAAAGGTGACTTGGTAACACATAATTCCTAGCCCCGGGTCGACAGGTAAGGTTCGCACGTACCCCCTGGTACAGGCCAGGCCCAGGGAGGGGTGACTGCCTGAGCTGTCACCTTCCCAAATTGCCCATTGGTCCCTCTGTCAGGTGTTCGGGAGTTGTGACCTGAGGTGTGAACAATCACCTAAGGCGGGTGCACCCCCTTGTGAAGTGGGCCCCCAGATGGAAGGAGTGCGTCATCGAAGATGCTGGCAATCATGGGGGATTCCCTCGTGATGAGTCAATCATCCTCTCCATCGACGTCGACGAAACGTAAACGCAATGAGGCTACTGATTCTAAGACCTTCCCGCAGCACCGTGGTTCCTTGTGGTATCCCGTACTGAAGACGATCAGTCCCTCGCCACAGTCAGTCCTTTTATTATTCAGAAAGGTGTTGATGCCATTGTTGGACCTGTGAAATCCTGTTCTCGTTTACGGAAAGGCACTTAACTTTTGGAGATGGCTTCTGATTCTGCTGCCTCACTTCTCCACGGCTACCCTGTTCATGTCGAGGCTCATAGAACTTTAACTTCTTCCCGTGGTGTAATTTACACGTCTACTTGACGGTCTAACCGAAGCTGAAATACAATCTTACCTCTCTGATCAGGGTGTCATTTCTGTCCATTGTATAACGAAAAAGGTCGATTCCTCCTTGGTGCTCACCCACACTCTTTTCTTCACCTTTGGTGGGGTGGTGCTGTCGTCCAAGATTGATGCAGGCTATGAAATCATCACAGTCCGGCCGTACATTCCGAATCAGATGCGCTGCTACCAGTGTCATCGGTTGATTCACAGTAGAACGTCTTGTCGACACCCAGCCACATGCATAACCTGTGGCAGGGATGCACATGAGGGCGAATGTCCACCTCCTTCTCTCCACTGTATCAACTGCAATGGCGGCTATGCAGCCTCCTCCCGGGATTATCCAATGTATCTAGATGAGTGGGTTGTTCAAGATATTTGGGTAAAGGAAAAAGTACCTTACCCAGTAGCTTGCAAGTTACTGGCTAGTCGCAAACCCAGTGTTCTCCCGTCTGGCACCTACAGTTCTTGTTACTCCTCGCTCCATGAAGGACATAGTCACTCAGACATGGCACCTCAAATTTGGCTCTGAGGTTGTGAAGTCGCCCAGTGTCAAGATAGCATCGCCGTCCCCCCGTCCCACTGTGCAACAACCCGTCAAACTCTCGCGTAAAGGGGCTAAGCTACCCACTTCACAACTGGCAGGCAGGAAAGGACAGAAGGAGTACTCTCAAGAAGACTTCCTCCTTCCCCCCAGCCAAACAACACCAAAGTCTTCCTCTAACCAGAAGGGCTCGAACTCTGCTAAAGACAAACGGTCTTCTCCTTGACCAACTCGAAGATCCTGCTCGCCGGTGTCGCCACCTAGTCACTTAGCCCGTCCGGCCTCTGTCTCGCCGGTGTGCACCACCAACCGTTTTCCAGCGTTGGACTCCACAGACCGACCGCAGAAGCACGCCGATGCATCTGTGGACCCATGGAGCAGGATCCTCCTGCTTCTGTGCCCTGTAGTAGCGACTCTCCGCCGGCTGTCCCTCAGCGGCCACCGAATTGACACCCCTACATCTCTTTCTCCTCATGACTGTCCTCCAATGGAAAATTTGTAGCCTTCGATCCCACAAAGGGGATTTACAGCTGCTTTTAGCATCGCAGCATCCCCTTGCACTCTGCATTCAGGAAACGAAATTGCGCCCTCAAGACCGCTTTGAGCTTTTACATCACTTACCAACTCATTTTGACCTTCCCCCTGAAGTCGGCATCCCATCTCATGGGGGCGTTATGCTGCTCATACGGAATGACCTTCATAGTCAACCCATCTCCCTGACTACCTGTCTTCAAGCTGTTGTCGTTCACCGTTTCCTTCCTCACCTGACTTTCTCCCTCTGTACCATTTATGTACCTCTGTCTTTCGATGTCACCAGGGCAGACTTCCTTCAGCTTATTGGGCAGAAACCTCCCCTATTTCTGCTATTCTGTGACTTAAACGTGCATCATCCCCTTTGGGGCTCTCCCAGGACCTGTCAGAGAGGTGCCCTCTTGGCTGACCTTCTTAACCAACTCAACCTCTTCTGCTTTAATACTGGAGCACCCACTTTCCTTTCTGACTCCTCGCACACCTATGCCCATTTGGACCTATCCGTTTGCACTGCCCAGCTTTCCCATCATCTTGAGTGGTCCGTTTTTTTCTGACGCCTACTCAAGCGATTATTTCCTGTGTGCTCTCCATCTGCTGACTCCTACCCCATCCACACGCAAGCCCAAATGGAGGCCTTACTAAAGCTGACTGGCAGCTTTACTCCTCCCTGGCGACCTTCGCAGAACAAGACTTCCTCAGTTGTGATGACCAAATGGGCTATCTGACCAGCGTTATCCTTACTGCTGCAGAACGTTCCATTCCTCGCACTTCCTCTTTACCACTTCGTGTCGCAGTCCCTTTGATGGACAGGCCGTTAGCGGAATTCTGGTACAGCTGAGTATCTTCTGCTGTCGCAAAAGGTCGTGTTAGTATTTCTGCGTTGATGTTGTTGTGGTCTTCAGAACAGAGACTGGTTTGATGCAGCTCTACAGGCCGCTCTATGCTGTCCAAGCTTCTTCATCTCAGAGTGACTACTACAACCTACATCCTTCTATCACTTGTATATGTGTGGAACAGGATTCTCATTTGTTTTGACAAAAATAAGTACCACAACACGTTTAATGCGGAATTAGTCATGAGAATTCCACTTTCGTCCACAAAGACTACAAATATTAAATGTATCTTCAAAAACAAGAACCAGCACTATTCATTTCACTAAAACTGAAATTTAAAAGTTTAGCTTCATATGTTCTTTTGATTTTCAATTAATTTAACCGCTTTAGGATTACTTTTGGTATTACTTTTTAAGTAAATTAATGTTATTTGAAAAACTTTTATTTTTCCAAATAAACCTGGAACAAAATGTTGCGTTGCAACATAATACATAAAGAAACCAGGAGTTTACGATAAAAGTGGACATTAAAAATGGCTCCAGCCGTCGAAAACACTAAGAAATGCTGGTCTAAGTGAAAGAAAATTGCAATTGTGTGTAACGGGTGAAAAGTAATCTGAGGTGAACCTCGCCCTACGCGTGTAATACGGTTTCGAGCTATGGTATAGCCTCGAATTTTCAGTTTATACTTCACATGTATTACATTGCAGATACCGGAAGACCTTGCACTCAAATCATCCCACTAAATTTTTATTTTCATTCGCAACAATCAATTCATTTAATTTCAATGCACTTAATTAATTTTATATGGTTTATTATGTCTAAGATTTAGGGTCGAATGTCTACGTAGAGAAATGAAGGCTTAATATGATCAGTACTAATTTTTCACAAAAAACACATTTAATACCTCGCCCATTAAACTTTACATCTCGGTTAACAAACCCGACTTACGACACGGAGGAGGAGAGTTTGGGTACTCCTCTGTTCATACCGTTTTTTTATGTTTCATTGGTTTCTTCAAATCATTTCAGACGAGTGACGAGTAATGTCCTCACCTCGCAATTTTCCAACTCTCACAATCTCGATGGCGTCTGGTCGTTAAATTTTCTCTTTTCATCTTTCTTCGTCTGAACTGTAATTGCAATATTTTAATTTTTGTCTTTTAGTATTGGCTATGCTCTCTTAAAGGAGTGCTACCAACTTTCTTATTCTACACTCGTAATTCGCACTCCGGCAACAAAATTGACTAGTCCAAAACAACGACATTTATTTCATTACGTAGCTGAAAAACATTTGTTAAATGCGCCAACGTGTACGTAAAACGTCATATCTTTACTCCGCAATCTCACGATTTCGGGAGAATTGTCAGTTTCGTAGTAGGCTACTTCATGATTCGCCACGACAAGAACGGTGTCGCTTCAGCGTTGCTACTGGCAGGTGCGCGTGGGTCATTCAAGAAGAGCTCAGTTATTACGTGTTTCATGTATAAGGTAAGTTGAAAGTAATTTTTAATATAATTGTTTATTACACGGTCTGTATTCATACATACCTATGCCTTACATTACAGTGTTATTTAGACCGGCATGCACATGTGAAGGATCACCCACTGTTTTGACGATTACAGCTGTTATAAATATTACGAAATATCATGCGTTGCAGTGTACAAGAAAAAAAAATGGAAATTTTTGCTGTAAAGACAGTTCATACTAAGCGCTTTTTCGCGGAGAAAAATATTTCTACATTATAAGTCCATTTGTGATTCTATGCTTTCTTACATTGTATTCCTTTAATTGTGCCTAACTGATGTTCCTTGCTAAGTTGTATTAATTTTCATGAATTATAATTTGCCTTTTGTATTCTTCTATTAAAATAATTTAACCTTTTTTTCATTTCTTAGGTTGACTTACATACTAATTTTGTCCGATGAACTTTCGAATGTCGTATTACATTACAACAAGCAAAAACAAATATTATTTTGGTTGGAAAAGCAGCAGAACTATTATATGAAGCGTCCTAAGAAAAATGAAAAAGTTAACAGAAGAGCAATAAAAGTGACACAGTTGAAAGAATTTATTAATAATTACATGATAACGCTTTACATTCGACAAGAACAGAACTAAAACATTTACTTGAAATTTAAAGTGAGCTTAAACTATTTCAATGTAAGTTTCATAGAATTCTTTAAGTCGATTTTTCCCAATTATTGCATTTTTGGGTTGGTGTCACTGTTCTTACCGGTGCACTATATGTATTCGCTAGCGATAGACTAAACAGTAAGTCATTTGAAACTAGGCAACGGCCTTGCCGCAGTGGCTACACCGGTTCCCGTGAAATCACGAAGTTAAGCGCTGTCGGGAGTGGTCGGCACTTGGATGGGTGACCATCCATGCCGCCATGTGCTGTTGCCGTTTTTCGGGGTGCACTCAGCCTCGTGATGCCAGCTGCGGAGCTACTCGACTGAATAGTAGTGGCTTCGGTCAAGAATACCCTCTTACGACCGGGAGAGCGGTGTGTTGACCCCACGCCCCTCCTATCCGCATCCTCCACCGAGGATGACAGGGCGGTCGGATGGTCCCGGTAGGCCACTTGTGGCCTGAAGGCGGAGTGCTTCATTTGAAACTACCTGGCAGATTAAAACCAGGTCCCGGACCGAAACTCGAAGTCTGGTTCTTTGCATTTCGTGGGCAAGTGCTCTACTGACTATTTTTTTTTCCTTTTTCCATTTTATACATGATTCTTCGTTGCGTTTGGCCTGGGAAGACACCGATTTATGTTCATCGTTGATTACTTTATTTAGTTTGTTTTTATTACAGAGGGCAGCCAGTCCTCTGACCCATCACGGTGAGCTGCCTTGCCGGCGACTGAGCTACCCAAGCACAACTCACGACTCTTCCTCACGGCTTTACTTCCTCCAATACCTCGTCTTCTACCTTCCAGTCTTCACAGATGTTCATCTGCACACACTCAGATGGAGAGTGAAAATTTTATTCTGGATACATCCCCCAGGCTGTGGCTAAGCCAAGTCTCCGCGATGGCCTTTCTTCCATGAGTGCTGGTATTGCACACTTCGCGGGAGAGCTTCTGTGAGTTTGGAAGCTAGGAGGCGAGGTACTCGCGGAAGTAAAGCTGCGAGGAGGTGTCGCAGATCGTGCATGGGTGCTCCGTCGGTAGAGCACTTGGCCGTGAAAGGCAAAGGTGCTGCACTCGATTATCGCTCTAACTCAAACTTTTAATCTGGGAAGAAGTGTTACATCAGTGCACACTTCGCTGCAGAATGGAAATTTCACTCAGCAGACAAGTCATTTGTAGGGAAGTATATGTACAGTAATTGTACACTGTTCGTGCAATAAAAATTAAACTGCATATCTTAATTGAAACTCTTGATGTATCTGTTTCTTCTACACTAATCAACAATATTATTTCCTGCTTTTTCAGCTTAACCCGTTGCCTGCCACAAAGCCGCCGGAAACCACACAATTACGCCTAAGGCCTGATGCCATGGTGTGGCCTGCTGTGGCTTTCACTATGCGTGCAGAAGCCAACGTGTTAATCAAATCTTAAACGCCGTATAATGGTGCTCAGCATTTTCATGGCATCCAAACTAACAAATATATTATTTCAGTTACTTGTGCGGTTTTTTTGTCACGTTAAGGAAGTTCTCTTTCAGAACTTAGCTATCACTGTTAGTTCAGCGTAAATACTTTCCTCGACAAATATGATCGAAAACATGAATTCCAAAACAAGATACTTTTTATCGAGCGTGTGTTACGTAGAAATATCGCCGACTTTGATACAAATATTGTAAACATTGCTACGATAATACCAAATGCATGCTTAAATCGGCCTTTCTATCTTATTTGCAAGTACAGACGCTTGCAGAGCATTGTTACCTGTTGAGTTGTCGGAGAGTTCCGGTATCAGCGCCGTGGCGATTGAATGACAGTGACCTCTGCACACCTGGACCTGCACAAAGAAATCATGTTTGAAGTAGGCATCAAAGCAAAATACAGACATGCTCGGGCTAAGCGGTCTGTGGTTTATGCGATTTCACTGTCATATGGACTTCACGCATTTGCTGCAAGTCGCTGGCAGTATTTTTGTTCTGACCACGATTCCCGCAGAGCGAACAATTAGAAAAACTTCCAACATTTTCATTGATTCATAGGCACTTTTCATGGATTGTGCTCCTATATCTATTGCTTGATCGGTTATGTGCGGCCTGCTGCCGTCCGTTTGGATTCATAGCAGGTGTTTTTGATTTTTGACTAGGTATTCTAACTCATTATTAGTTTTTTATCACATTAATTGATGACGACGAAATGGGAGATAAGATACTGCGTGAAGAGTTTGACAGAGCACTGAAAGACCTGAGTCGAAACAAGGCCCCGGGAATAGACAACATTCCATTAGAACTACTGATGGCCTTTGGAGAGCCAGTCATGACAAAACTCTACCATCTGGTGAGCAAGATGTATGAGACAGGCGAAATACCCTCAGACTTCAAGAAGAATATAATAATTCCAATCCCAAAGAAAGCAGGTGTTGAAAGATGTGAAAATTACCGAACTATCAGTTTAATAAGTCACAGCTGCAAAATACTAACGCGAATTCTTTACAGACGAATGGAAAAACTGGTAGAAGCGGACCTCGGGGAAGATCAGTTTGGATTCCGTAGAAATGTTGGAACACGTGAGGCAATACTAACCTTACGACTTATCTTAGAAGAAAGATTAAGAAAAGGCAAACCTACGTTTCTAGCATTTGAAGACTTAGAAAAAGCTTTTGACAATGTTAACTGGAATACTCTCTTTCAAATTCTGAAGGTGGCAGGGGTAAAATACAGGGAGCGAAAGGCTATTTACAATTTGTACAGAAACCAGATGGCAGTTATAAGAGTCGAGGGGCATGAAAGGGAAGCAGTGGTTGGGAAAGGAGTGAGACAGGGTTGTAGCCTGTCCCCGATGTTATTCGGAGTAGGTATTAAAATTCATGGGGAAGAAGTAAAAACTTTGAGGTTCGCCGATGACATTGTAATTCTGTCAGAGACAGCAAAGGACTTGGAAGAGCAGTTGAACGGAATGGACAGCGTCTTGAAAGGAGGATGTAAGATGAACATCAACAAAAGCAAAACAAGGATAATGGAATGTAGTCAAATTAAATCGGGTGATGCTGAGGGAATTAGATTAGGAAACGAGACACTTAAAGTAGTAAAGGAATTTTGCTACTTAGGGAGTAAAATAACTGATGATGGTCGAAGTAGAGAGGATATAAAATGTAGACTGGCAATGGCAAGGAAATCGTTTCTGAAGAAGAGAAATTTGTTAACATCGAGTATAGATTTAAGTGTCAGGAAGTCGTTTCTGAAAATATTTGTATGGAGTGTAGCCATGTATGGAAGTGAAACATGGACGATAACTAGTTTGGACAAGAAGAGAATAGAAGCTTTCGAAATGTGGTGCTACAGAAGAATGCTGAAGATAAGGTGGGTAGATCACGTAACTAATGAGGAGGTATTGAATAGGATTGGGGAGAAGAGAAGTTTGTAGCACAACTTGACTAGAAGAAGGGATCGGTTGGTAGGACATGTTTTGAGGCATCAAGGGATCACAAATTTAGCATTGGAGGGCAGCGTGGAGGGTAAAAATCGTAG